>NC_133753.1:34083584-34708584 GCF_036562045.2 Rhinolophus sinicus | reverse complement strand
AGCTTGGGTTAAATTATATCAAAATCAGAAGGTTGATTATGTTATTCTTTTCCTCTTTCTAATATCTAATGTGTTCCATATTACACAAGTAACAATTTTATATTTTATTATGAGTCTCCAGAATATATTCCTTGATGGTTTTCACCTTTGCGTGTCCTATTTGTGTACCACCTAGATAATCTCTTTCTTTACCTAGCTTTTCTTTTGCTGAGGCAGGTACTAGGAGCTAGGGAAAATAGTTAAGAGAGGTGAGCTTCAATATTCCTTTATGTAAAATGTAATGAACTTTAGAATTTTTATAAGAAACTGAGGGAAAGGTACTGAATGTAAACATTCATTGAGTAAAATGTGTGATAAAGGAGGGAACTTGAGTTTTTATAATTCTTAATATGTTTATTTAGAATCCATTGACCAAATTTATGTAATATTCATATTTAGGGTCTGGTTTGAAAGTCATTAGAGTTTTTGTGGCTGAGACCAAACTACTTTTAGATCAGAAGAAAGTGAATAATAAAAGCTATAACTTATTGACCATTTATGTCAGTCTTTAGTTTTCATCACAACCCTCTTTCTAACATGATGATATTTCTGTTTTACAAATGAAGAAAAATAGGCTCAGAATCTAAGTTATATGCCAGGATCAGATCTATGTAGATACAAAATTATTTTCAAAATATTTCTGAGAGGATTTTTCCCAATTAGACAAGCGTTGTTCCTAGGAATCAAAATTTGAAAAGCTTAATGTTAGTACTTCTGATCCAGGTTCCTAGAACTAAGTTCATAAATTTAATTAAGTCTTCCAATGCAATGATCCCTTCTAAAACATTCAGAAAAGATTTAAGAAGTTAAGTTCATTTTCTCATTCCCAAAGTTGCAGAAGTCAACAGAGCTCAACAATTTTATATCTTCAACTATCATTGTTCAGACTGAGGAAATAATGAAGGTCTAAGGTAGGGTTGTCAAAACTGCGGCCCGCGGGCCAACTGCGGTCCGCAATCCATTTTTAATTGGCCCGCAGCAAATTCCAAAAATATACTTAGTTTACTTAAACCAGGTGAGGCAATACATACTTCACCTCGAGTGAGTGGCCCGGCTGTTTGTGTATTTTACCACATATGGCCCTTGGTAAAAAACGTTGAAAAAAGTTTTGACACCCCTGGTCTAAGGGAAATGTTTCTGAGTACACAGTCAGTGGAGCCACGTTGAAGACTACAGAGAGAAAAAGGTAAAACTTCCTAGTTGGGCGATCTTGGGCACCTGATTTCTCTAAGCCTTAGTTTTCTTTGTCAAATGAAGCCTTTCTGATAAGGTAATCTTGAAGATTAAATGATATAATTATATAATGCAATTAACATATGTTCTACCATGAAGATAAAGTACCAAAGAAATATGGTAGCTGCTGTTGAGCATATGAAATCTTGGGATTCTTAGGGGAATAGAGATTTAGTGGCTATGAGAGGCTTGTCTTTGAGTATAGTTTTAGCAGTGAGCCTGGAAGCTATAAAAACTACAAGAGAGTGAGTAGAGACTTTAGAAGACATTGTAAAGGTTGCGGGTATATAGAACTTGTATATGAATAGACTAAAAGTTAAGAGGTAATGGAAGAGAAAGTTGAGTATGAGTAGTTTTATTTGTATGAAGCTGGAGAAAAATCATGGGTTTAGAGTTATGATTAGGTGGGAGTAGATGGTTAAATAGAGGCTATAAAGTAAGTAATAAAGCAAAGGTGAATGTTCAGTAAGTGAAGGAAATACAAGGGTTGGTATTTTGAAAAGTTAACAGTTCATGATTAGAAACGGACAATAAGATTGCTGCAGGAAAAGATGAAAGAATAAGAAAACTAAATTATTCTAATTTAGTTCTTCCTGTAAAAAATAGGGAGTCTTCATAAAAGGCATTAAAGCTTTATATGTGAGTCCTGGGTTATTTAAAATTGAAGAATTGTATTGGAACAGTTTGGTCTTATTACCTCATACCCCAACCATGTTTTTTTAGAACTCTAACTGGTCTTTCCCCCTAGCGTCTTGTACTGTATCTCCCTCCCCCATTCTATAAACGTTACAAAATTCTTCCTAAAATACTGTTTTCATCATATTATTTATCTTTTCAATATACTTAGTGACTTCTTTTGCTCTAGAATAAAGTTTAGAATTCTTGGTTTGGCTTTTGAAGCTTTTCCATGATTGGACCTCAGAACTGATCTATTTCAACCAAACTGGTATACTTGCACTCCCTGGAACACACCCTGTACTTTTCTCTGTGTGTCTGCTTATGCTAATCGGTAGCTTGGAATTCTTGCCTTCTCCAGCTTTTGTTTTGTCCTTTATCAGGGCTCATTTCTAATATTTCCTTTTCCACAAACCTTCCCTGATCACCAGAGTATTTCCTCTCTCCTTTCCTCGGTACATGTATTTCTATAGCAGTATCTATTGTATTATTTGTATGGCTTTAGTCATATACTTTACTACTAGGTATTTGTGTTTTAATTATAATTGTGTGTTCAATTTAATTATAAAATTCTTAAGGGAAAAAAAAATAACTTTTTATTATCTCCAAAACTTTGCACAGTGCCTTGTGGATAGTCTACATTCAGCTATTTTATAAGTATAGTATTAGGCAAACCTAGAGTGGGAGTGATTGCTGTAGGAGGTGGTGGAAGAAGTTAAGAGCTTTGGGGGAGCAGATATTTATGACTCTTGCTATGCATTATTTTGGCTGATATTTAAGAGTGAAGATTATACAAATCTGAAATGTGGTAGAGTTAATGCTGGTATAGAAAATCAGGTTGACTGATTATGCACCTAAAGGTTTCTTTTTAACTTCCTGTGTTTGGGCTTTGAAGATTAACAGGACATTCAAAATCATGCATCTCTTTCCAGAGTTACAGTTGCAAATATTACAAACTAGGCATCCTTTTAAACAGAGAGGAATTGTGGAATCACAGTAATTAGGCAATGTATTAGTTAAAGGTGGGAAATAACTGTCAGTTGATTTAATGTGAACCAAACAGATGTCTATTATATGAGTAGTCTGTGTTCCTATAAACCTCTAAGCTAAACTTTAAACTTTAAGCTGAAGAGTTGCTTTAGAGTCCAGTATTTTCTTATTAGAAATCAATTATATTTCTGTAGAGATTTAAAAAATGAACAGTATGTTTTCTATAATATAACCAGTGGAAATGGTAGGATAGAGTTTGTTTGCAGGTCATCTTCTCTGGGAATACCTGGGGAGGAAAGAATTCCTGACTGTTGACAAGGGAGAAGTCACAGTCATTTGTTCTATATATTAATCAAGTGTCACTGTGTGGTTAAGTACTATGAATAAAAAAGACATGCTCCCTTCCCTCCTGGATCTTAATCTTAAAATCTTAAATGAGAGATAGTGTATTTACAGAGTCTTATGTGCTATGATAAGGGAAATACAGGATTCAGTGAGCTCATGACTAATGGTAGATCTATTTCCTGAGACGGGGAACTGGGTAGGAGAAGTGGTAGGGAGTTGAGAAATTCATTTTGGGCCATGTCATTTGAGGTGGGGCAGAGAGAAAGACAGACAGTGAGAGAGAAATAGAGAGAGAGAGAGAGAGAGAGAGAGAGAGAGAGAGAGAGAGAGAGAGAGATTAAAGCTATTAGAAACATAGAATTTTCACTTCACTTAAAAAGAACAAACGCCTTTTTTTCTGTACTTTCCCAGCACCCTTTTCCATACACACAAAACATCTCATATCACAGTTTATGGACTCAGTGAATGATTCTGTTTTAAGGATGTTAGATGGTATGGACAGAAGTCTGTCTTAAGAGAAAAATACTTTTTGCCCCTTTTTTCCAGCAGGGACATTTTATATGTGTTAAAGACTTAGAATCCCCACATATTTTGTGAGTGAATAAACCTTTTACTGTCTTAAATATTTAATGTTTTATTTTCCCTTCTTTCAACTTAAATATACAAGTTTATGAGCAAACACTGTGTGAAGGGTGTTGTTTGTTTTAAGCAAAAGAAAAAAGGATGCGTTGGCTGAAGAAGTCAGTTATTCTTTTCTGGGTCAGTCTGAATCTGAATCCTCACATATACAAGGATTAGAAAATAGCAAACTGGGAATTGAATCCATTTCTTAATCTGTACACAAGTTATCCAAAACCGAGGAATTTGAAATAGTTAACAGATGAGGCAAATTGAGATTGTGAATACCAAACCATTCTTAGAAAACTTTAAAAACTAAATAGCTCTATGCCTTTTAAATCTTTTCTACTTTTAAAAAAATTTGTTTCTACTGTAATTGTTAGTGAAAATAGGTCAGTATCTAATTTTCATAGTCACTAAACTACTCCAACTAAATTTAGCTTAGATATTTTTCAGGCAATTATATACTTCTAAAGTTTACTTTAAATTGTGTAGTACATACCTTTGTAGAAATTTAAGAAGACTATCTTATGGAGTGTGTAGTTCAGATCATAGCATGTGACTAGAAGATGATGGTACATTAAAAATCTTGAAACATGAAGAACACATAAACAGTGGCAAGCTCTGTCTCACACACATTTTGTGTAACTGAAACTGCTGCTAATACCTGTGCAAACTAACTATGGTGTAAGTACTTGTAAATTGTTACAGTCTAACATTCTCAAAACAATAATTTGGCAGACTAATTATTTTTTAATAGTTTTAGATAGAAAAAAATGACCTGTGTCATGTGCTTTATGGAAATAGTACTTAGCATAAAAGAGCTTTATCTGACTTATTTTGGTTGGTTCGATTGTCGATTTTGGTTTGCTTCTTGAAATACGTTTTTTAAAGTTTTAATTTAGGGCATTTAAATTAGAGTATTTAACTCAGTACAATCTTTTGCACTAGAATTCATTTGGATGATATTTGGTTGGAGGAGGTTAAGTAAATATTTAATTGAAATACTGATGTAAATATTTAGTTGAAGTTTTAAGATGAAGAAATATTAAAACAGCTGAGAAATTTTCAGCTAACTTTTTAATCTTTGAAAATATTTTAATACATTTTCCATATTACTACATCTAATTGCCATCTTTTTAAACCTTTTTGTGTAAAATAAAATATAGATACAGAAAATCATATAAAACCATAGTAATTTTTTAAATGGCATTGTTGAGATATAACTCACATAGCATAAAATTCACCCATTTAAAATTCACAGCTCAGTAGTTTTTACTATATTCACAGAATTGTGCAACCATTACCACAATTTAATTTTAGAACATTTTTATCACCCCCAAAAGAAACATTGTACTCATTAGCAGCCACTCCCCATTCTCCTCCCCCAGCTCTTGTCAGCTACTCACCTACTTTCTGTCTAGGTTTTTTGTCTTTTGGGTATTTCATGTAAGTGGAATCCAGATAACATTTTGATCAGTTTCTAGTTTTTATCAACATCTTGCGTATATAAGATAGCCAGTTGTGAATAATTTAGCCTCCTTTTATAGCTTAAATAATGGCTATTTTCTCACTTTCTTGACCAGGAGAAATTATTCAATAATTGAAAGATTATAACCAAATTTAAACCAAGAATCAGGCTTTTCTCCAGTATTATAACTTTCATAAATATGTACCATTAGTCCTCACCTCCAGTAGTGCTTTTCACTGTGGGTTGCTCAGTACCCCTCAGCTTTCCCTAAAATGTTGATGTAGTAGCCATTTCTCTTCCACTTCTCAAACTCTTACTTGCATTAGTTCACTGAATGCTTCCCTTTGCAACTGGCTTGCCTGAACTCTACCTTCTTATTTCTCTAAACACAAGAATGAGGAAGAATTAAAAGCAAGAAGGGAAAATAAGAGAAGAGATTGCTCAGGTGGTGGGCCAAGGTGGTAAGAGCAGGCATAGAAATGGTATAACATTTGTGAGGAGACTGAATTAGGCAGAAGAATAAAACTTCGCAACTGCTTAGGAGACACTAAGACCTAGAGGGAAGAAATAGAAGGCAAATATGTTATAATGTAATAGAAGATAAAAAGATAGGTGAAATTTTAAATTGTTTTCAGTTCTGAATTTTGAATTTTAGTTGTATGTCAGTGAAGCACAAAGGATTTCATTTTCTGATGAGGATTAGTATCCTTGACATACTTTCTTTCCAAAATTTTGTGTAGGATTTTTGAAGCTGAACCGTAGTCATTTTGTCTTTTGGATTATTCGAAGATCTTCAGGTTTGAACCAGTGCAGAGTGGGAAACCCATTTCACCTTGGAATTATTCTTCAGAGAATTCTCACAGAATTAAAGGCATTGTCCTTTTGGGGTTTCCTAATTGGAGGGGCAGAATCTTCTTCTGGGTGCCCTATACTCAGTGGGCTGCTTCAGATGTCTAGAATTAGCCAGAGTATGGCCACTAATTGAGAAGTTGCCGCTATCAAGGAAGATCTTAATTTGATAAGTCAGGGGCCTTCTGGTTGGATTAGAATTGTTAGTGAGATTTTAGGGACTGTCAGTAAAAGTGCCCCAAAAGAGCCAGAATCCCACATATGAGATGTGATCAAAAACTATGGTGAATGTTTAAATTAAATTTTAAAAAATTATTAGGTGGTGCAAAAGTAATTGCTGTTTAAAAGGTTAAAAATAATTACAAAAACCACAATTACTTTTGTACCAGCCTAATATTACAGTAAAAGACACATTGCCATTAATTCCCCTCAAAATACTTCCCCTCGCTTGGAGCACCCTGATCTATCGTTCTTGCCACTTTCTGAAGCAGTTCCGGAAGTCTTTTTGTGAGTGTCTTTAGTTGCTGTTGTGGCTGCCTTCATGTCCTGAATCAATTCAAAATGTTTAGTACCTTTCATGGTCATTTTAGCTTTGGGGAAGAGCCAGAAGTCTCATGGTACCAGATCTGATGAATATGGTGGGTGAGGACACACCATGTTTTTATTTGACAGATACTGCCGTGTCAGAAGTGATGTGTGACATGGAGCCTTTCCGTTGTGATCACAAAATATGGTGAAGGCTGCTGCTGAGTGCCATCCAACAGAAAGGCAGAGATCTTAAATATGGGGAGCAGTGCATCGAACCTTAGTAACAGTGTGTGACAAGTTTCAACTTGTTTGGTGCAGTCAGTTGGGTGTGAGCTACGGTTGAGAGAAGTGTATTTTAAAGTGTGCCGTAAATTATCCTCCTTCATGATAATGCTCCTTGTCACACACCGCTTCTGGTATATGGCAATGTCTGTCAAAAACATGGTGTGTCCTCATCCACCTTATTTACCGGATCTGGCACTCTGTGACTTCTGGCTCTTCCCCAAAGTCAAAATGATTCAGGACATCAAGGCAGCCATGGCAACGCAACTAATGACCCTCACAAAAGAGGACTTCCAGAACTGCTTCAGAAAGTGGAAAGAATTATGGGATAAGTGTGTTCAAAGTGAGGGGGAGTATTTTAAAGGGGATTAATAGCGATGTGTCTTACTGTAATAATTTTTTTTTTATTTAAACATTCATCGAATTGTTTGATCACACCTCGTATAGCTTTAAAGTAAGTAAAGACCTATAATAAGCAAACTGGAACTTTGGGATGAGTAGAGTGTAGACCAATAGGAGCTTTTAGTACCTGTATTTGACCACTTGAATGACATATTTCAAATACTATATTCAGTTCCTTAATCAGAAATGCTGCCATCGTATTTTGTATGTAACTTTTTTAAGGACCATGTGATGAAGACAGGTTACCTTTTTTAGAACAATTGAGATTTATTATTTAACAGATAAAATATATTATCTGATTTAAATGAATTTAGTATTTGAAACCAAGTTTACAAAATATCTGTGTGTATAATTTTAATAACAAGTATTCCTGTCTTTACAAAAGAACTCTATATACATTTGATCCTTAAACAACACAGGTTTGAACTGCGCAGGTCCACTTATACATGTTTTTTTTTTTTTCCCCAATAAATACTGTAAATGTTTTTTCTCTTAGTTATGATTTTCTTAACATTTTCTTTAGCTTATTTTATTGTAAGAATACAGTATATAATACATTCAACAGACAAAGTATGTGCTAATCAACTGTTTATGTTATCAGTAAGACTTCCTGTCAACAGTAGGCTATTAGTATAATAGTTAAGTTTTGCGTGAGTCAAATTGTACTTGGATTTTCGAGTGATTGGAGGGGTCATTGCCCCCAGTTCCCTCGTTGCTCAGGTCAACTGCAAATCTTCAAACTATTTATAGCTTATTTACATTGTAGAAGGAGAAGCTTAAGAATATTTGTTGATTTAAGTAATTATAGGATTGAGCTTTATTAAAGAAATATTTAACCAGAAAAACCTGTGAAAATGTCCTGAGGAAGATTTGAAACAGAGACCTTGGCTCTGTGAATGGCAAACAAATGGACCCTGTAAGAAATTTGTACCTCTACCTAAAGTAAGATGTGAGGATTTAAAAATTGCTATGGTTTAAGTATATTAAGAAAAATAAAATACCAGAGGAGCATTTGTTAAATGAGATTAAGCTTTACTGTATAGAATTAAGGTACCATTATTTTGCTGGTGTTTTCTGATTCTCTCAGTGGAATAAATGTTACTGTAAGAGTCGAGAGAACTCTGCTATTACAGTACATATTCAATTCCAGGGAGTTGACAGGAACAGAGAGATTAGTTAATAGTTCCTGGGCTTCCAGGCGTATACAATGTCCAAGTCTTAAATTTCTTAACTCCTGCATCTGTGGAGTATTTATGCTACTTACTCTCATTAGAGAATTTTATTTTATTTTTCTCCTTCCCCTTTCTGTCATCCTCTGGTTTTAGGTTTTTTGAAGTGAACATAATTTTTGTTTTTATTTCACTCAATGGGCAAATTTACTGCATTTTATTCCTAATCCAATGTTTAAGTCATCCTTTGAGTTTTCACTATCAACAAGTTTTTTATTTCCAAAAGTGGTATTTAATTCTTTCCCAATTGCCTGGGAATTTTAAACTAAATTTTCTTTCTAATTTGTTTGGGATTTTTGGAAATCTTGTTAAAACATTTTATAAATAGTTATTTTATACCTTATATTTGCTAATTCCAATTATCTGAAGTCTTAAGGTGAGTTGTATTTATTATATGTTAACTCCTACTCATGGCAGCTTGTTCCCTTGTACATTTGGTGATTTTTTAAATAAGTTCATACTCGATTAAACACTAAACATTCCTCCATCATTTGTATAATTGCCTACAATTTTATTTATCCTTTTTGTAGCATAAAAAAAAAAGTTTCATTTTTTTAATAGTTAATACCTAATTTAATCAGACAGTACATTTTACCAGTTTCTGTAATACCTACTGCTGTTCCTTGTGTGTCACTCCTGGATTCACCTTTCTTCCTAAAGTATATCTTACTAAAGTATATCCTTTAGTAATCTTTTTAGTTACCAAGTATGGCCCTTTTTGTATGAAAGTCTATTTTACACATTACTTTCTGTTTTTAGCAAATAAAGAATTCTTGGTTAATGTTTTTCCCCCTACCATTATGAAACTTGGCAAAGCTGGATCTCTGAAAAGTCTGCTCTCTATATAATTGCTAGGTTTGTATACAATTTTTTGTGTATAATTTTTGTATATAGTTTTTCTCTCTGGTAGTTTTTTAAAAGATTCCTATTCTGTATCTTGTTACCACTATTTACTGTGTGACCTTGGACAAGTTTAAACAGAGATCATGAAAAAGTATCTATCATTGTAGTGATGATTACATTAATATATATAAAGCACTTAGGACGGAGCCTTGCATATTTTAAGTGTGATATAAATGTTAGTATTGTTTGTTTTACCATTCTTGATGTTCTGAACACATTCCCATGATATACCTAGGTATGTGTATGCTGTGTTATCTGTAGGTTCCCTGAAATACACTGTTGATCTCATGATGCGTATCTTTCTTCAGTTCTAGAAAATTCATTAGCCTTTATATCTTTGAATATTGCTTTTCCAGTATTTCTTCTTAATCTTTGTGTTTTTGTTCTAGGCAATCCTAAGTATCATTTTCCACTTTACTATTTTACATCTAGACTTTGTTCATGTAGAATTTGTTTCTTCAGTTTTTGTTTCTCAGTGAATGTTTTTCTCATGTTCAGGTTCTTTGGTTCTCTCTCTCTCTCTCTTTTTTTTTTTTTTTGGTCTCTCTCTTTAATAGCCACCTATTCTGGTTTGATTTCTGACTTTTTAAAATTCTTTTTTCCCCCTTTCTGTCTACAGTTCATTTTAACTTTGGAAGGATCCTAAACATACACATTTTAAATTATTTTCAGATTATTTTTTTCTAGATTGAATTCTTAGAGTTGTTGATTTTGTTGGCTGTCTATTAGTTTAGTTTTCCTTGTGTGTTTTGGAGTTTGCTTTTGCAGTCTCATATTAAACAAGTTTTTTGTTCTGCTTTCTTTCTTTTCACCCTTCTTATCCAGTGTTTTTGAGTGTGCCTACGTCTTGGCCTGGGGTGCCCAGTCTGAAACAATATCTTATATTGGAGGCTTGGTTCCCCTGATTCTTGATAACATCAGGATCAGTCTTATCTCTCCAAGAATAAGTAAGTCACAGGCTAAAAGAAGATCTATACTTCTGCTCACTGGACACATAACTGCATCTTCAGTGAGCTCGGGCTGCTGTACATGGGGACATTTTTAGTCCCTGTTACTATCTCTCCAGTATGTGGACTTCTCTCCATCTCTGTTACTTGAGCCCAGGAAGCTCACAGTTTCAGCTTCACAAAGTGCTTTGTATTTGCTGAGTTTATCTTTAGCAGGTGACTTGGTCTTCTTATATTTCTGTTTTATAATCTATTTTTTGAAATACATTTGAAACAGAGGAACACTTCAGAGTGTGAATATATAAAATCGTTTAAATGGAAGTCAACATTTAAAATGAACATATTGTACATATCCTTCAGAAAGGTACCAGTTTATTCTCCTTCCTTCGAGAAGTACGTATTTTTACTCCTTTGCCAGTAGTGGACATTATAAATTTTTAATCTTTGATAAAATAATGGATAAAAATAAATTTGTGTTTAGTGACTAATGAGAATTGGTCTTTGCTTCATATATTTATTGGCCAATTGTATTCTTTTATGAATTAAATTGCTGGTTCATGTTCTTTGTCCATTTCATTTCCTTTAAAGTGTTCGTTTGTTGTTTTAGAAGAGCCTTTTGTCTATGTTAAGAATATTAATTTATATATATTGCAAGTGCTTATTTTAAAAATATTTGCCACTTGGGGCGGCCGGATGGCTCAGTCGGTTGGAGTGCGAGCTCTGAACAACAGGGTTGACAGTTCGATTCCCACATGGGTCAGTGATCTGCGCCCACCACAGCTAGGTTGAAGGACGACTTGGGGCAGATGGGCCCTGGAGAAACACGGTGTTCCCCAATATTCCCCAATTTAAAAAAAAAAAAATTTTTTAATTTGCCATTTATGTTTATGAGCTGTTTTATAGTGTTGAGGTTTTATTCTCTGGAGTCACTTTTTATAACTTTGGAGCAGGTCTTTTCCTTTTTGCCATTGATGTCATACTTAAAAAGCCCTTTTTTATAATAAGATTATAAAAATATTTGCCTAGATGTACTTGCGTGGTTTTATTATTAGTATTTCAAACTTAAATCTTTAATCACCTGGTAGTTATTTTAAGATATGTGATAGGGATTCAGCTACCCTCAACAGGAGAGCAGGAGTGGAATAATAATAGGCCAGCTGTTCTAACACTATTTTTTGAATTTTTGTTCCCACAGCTTTCTTTCTAGACTCTCAATTCTATTCCACTGATCAATTCCCTCTTAAATACCATAATTTGAATTTTTTTAATCCTAGGTATTGCAAATTCTTGTGTTTTTTGGAATATTTTCGCTGTTCTCAAACATTTATTCTTTCCTATGAATTTTGGGATAATTTTATCAAAGTCTGGGAACAAAAAGACCCAGCTGTGATTATACTGAATTTATTGATTAATAAAGGGGAGAGTAACATCTTTACAATATTGACTCTTCCTATCTAAGAAAAAGGAGTGTCTTACCCTGAGTCTCTGTTCTTAAAAGTCCTGCATATTTCTTATCAATTATTTAGTTATCTATAGTTGTATTTTCTAAGAGATTATTATTATTAATAGTTTTCTTAGTCTGGTAACCTTATTGAACTTTCCTTTTTCCTAGTAATGTCTTAGATTTTGAGTTTGCCATCACATAGTCATTATGTCCAAATAATAATTTCTCATTTCATAATTTTATGCCTTTTTTAAAACCTTGACTTTTACTGCATTGATCACTATTTCTAGACATTGTTAAATAATAGGATAAGAGCAGGAATCTTGTTCTTGTTTCTTTTCTGGGAATTGTTCGAGTGACTATGCTTTCTGTTTGGTTTGAAATATGTATTAAGGAATGAATTTTATCAGATTCCTTTTAGCATATGAAGAGATGATCATATGGTTTTTCTCCTTTGAACTTTTTAAAAGACGACTTATATTAGTAGGTTGCTGAATGTTGGCTCATAGTTAAATTCCTAAAATGAATCCTACTTGGTGATTTATATTAAATGCTTATATTTTACTTAGGGTTTTTGCATTTGTATTAATAGTTATGTTTAGACTATAGGTTTTTTAGTGCTATCGTTGTCAAATTTTATGTCAGGATTATGGTATGTTTATAAAAAGAAGTGGGATTCTTTTTTTCTCTGTTCGTTAGGTAATTTAGGAGTTATGTGTTCTTTTAGACTTCAAAGATCTTGGTTATCAAATTGTCTTGCCCGGTGCACTTTTAACAGAAATTTGAAAAAAGGGTACAGTGAACTTCCATATTTACCTACATGACCAATTGTTAGCATTTTACCATATTTGTTTTATAAACTTTGTTTTTTACCCTTCTGTGTGTGTACATGCATGTTCTCTTTGCACACATAAGTATATATAAGCCAGTGCACAATCACTTACTCACTTTTTTGTAATATCTCTTTGGTCTTCTTCAACCTGGAATGGTTCTTCAGCCTTTTTGTTTCTTGTTTTTTATGAGCCCCGAAGCTTTTTTTGAGGGATAGTTCTTTGATAACTTTCTTATTTTGTTCCAGAGTGACTAGTCTTTATTCTCTCATTTCTTGAAAAAAAAATGGTAATTTGTTTTTCAAGAATATTGTCAGTTTCCTCCATATTTTCAAATTTATTAGCAAAGAATTATACAGTGTGTTCTATAAAAACTAAAACAACAACAAAACACCTTTTTATCTGTCAGGTATGTATAACCTGTTTGGTTTCTAATTTTAAATAATAGTTTTTCTTAGGCTAACTAGTGGTTTACCTATTTTACTCATGTTTCTCTCATATGACTTATTATATGCTTATGTACCTTAATCTTTCATAATATATTCCTTCAGCTTTCCTTAGATCTTGTGTATATGTTTGTTCTTTTTACTTGAGTTGAATATTTAATATACTGATTTTCACTTTTTTTAGTAAGAGAGTGTGAGTTTTCCTGAAAAAGATTTGATCATATCTTACAGAATTTGATCTGAGGTTTTTCTCATTGTTATTGTTTCTAAATATTCTGTAATTGTGAAAATATAGAAGCTCAATGCAAAGATGATTAGAAGCATGGCTTTTAAAGCAATTTTCAGATGTTTGAATTTTTTTTATTATTACCAATGTCTGCTGTTATAGCAAAGTCAGACAATATAGTCTGGATCATTTGATTTCTATTTCTCTTTCTTTTTTTTTTTTTTTTTTTTGGTTCCTGGGGTAAGGTAGGTGGTAGTATGTTAGGAAACAAAAGCTTTTGTTTTCCAATATAAAATTCAATAAATGCTTGATTTTTATTAATGTTTTAAGCATGTTTGAACAGAATATATAGTCTTAATTTCAGCACATAGTATTTTTGAGAGGTTTGCTATGAATTGTCTGGCATAAAAATATCTAGCACGTAAAATTCATAAATTAAATTATAATTTTAGAGTACACCCTTATCAATTAAAAAAGACACTCACGCTGTTTATTGCTTTATTCCTAATGCTTTCCTTGTCTGAGATTAAAATTGCAACCCTTGATTTCTTTTTGGTTGTTTTTGCTTGGTATATTTTGCCCACCCCAAAGCCCTACATTCTATGACATCTTCATTATTGAGTTTCTTATTTGATTAATATCTTGATTGCATCAGTCTATCTTTTCAGGAATGGTACATGGATGATATACTTTTTTAGTGCTGGCGTATTTGATGATATCTTTCTATTACCTTCATACTAGACCATAAATGCCAACTTTTCTGGGCATAGAATTCTTGGAATATCCCCTTTTATCCTCAACATTTATAGGCATTACTTTATTATTGCCTGTCATGTGACATTGCAAAGAAGTTTGAGGTGAGCCTGATTTGTTTTTGTTTTTGTTTGGGGGGATATATTTTGTTGTCTAAATTCTTGTATTCTTGAAATTCGTTATCTTCCACAAATTATGCTTTGGTGTTGATCAGTTTCTACTAAAATTATCTAGTATTTTCAATCATCAAGTTCACAGTTTCTCTCAGTTTGGTATTAATTTCTTCTTTTTTTAAAGTTTAATTTCTCTTCCACTATTTGATTTTCTTTTTACAATATACTAATTAAACTGTTGTTTGTACCTTTTCTCCAATATACTCTGATCCCTTTATTCTTATGCATACTTAATGATTTTTTTCTTATTTTGGTTTTTATCCCTTGCAGATTGTGTTCTGTAGGTTCTTTGTTCCTCATTATTGCTTTTCCGGTGATTTAAAATATTACAATATTTTTTTTATCTCTTAAATTTGTTTCCTTAGCTCTGCTAATACTTTTCTTATTCTAGTTTCTTATTTTTCATAGACATTTGTTCTGTTACAGCTTTGGCTGTCACAAGTCCAAAATCAGTTTCAATGGGCCGAAATCAAGGTGTCATGTCAGCAGGAATGTGCTCATTGTGGAGGTTTTAGGGAAGAATGCATTCCTTGCCTTTTCCAGCTTCTGGTGGCTGTCATCATTCCTTGGATTGTAGCTAAATCACTGTAATCTTTAAGGCCAGTGTCTTCAAATCTCTCTCTGCTCTGTCTTCATATCATTTTTTCTGTGTGTGTGTCAAACCTTCTCTGCCTGTCTTATGAGGACACTTGCAATTGCATTTAGAGGCCCCAGTATACTCCAAAATAATCCCCCCTCCCCACCATTGAGCTTCTTAACTTAATAACATCTGCAAAGACTTCTTTTCAAATAAGGTAACGTTTATAGGATTAGGATCTGATACCATTAGGAGCCACCATGTGGCCTACAACAGGTATGTTTTTGTTTTGATACTTTAGGATGAGTTGGCCACATTAGTGAAAAATCAGATTAGAATAAATCCCCGTGGATTATGTGCTGTTAGAATCAACAGGTATTCTCTTTACCAAATGAGGCAAACTCAGATGCCGTGGCGAAAAAGTAGATGAAATGGTCTGGATGCCTTCAGTAAAGAATAGTGCGGACTCTGGAGAACCCATGCTGTTGAGGGAGATGAGATAACAATATATGTGAAGGTCAAATTCAGGCTACCAGCTTGCGGTCCTGGTTGGCAGCTGCCTTTTTTTTTTTTTTCATTCCTTACAAGTTGATTTTTCTATAGTAAAATATTCTTGTTTATTTCTTATCTTTATCTTGGTGTTGAGAATAAGAATTTTTTAATGGGAATTCATCACCATTATTTTAGACTAAAGTGTTAATTTACTAATGCCATTTACCTAGGTATTCCTAGAACTTGACTCACTTCTTACACAATTCTCAGAACATGGTAATTGTTCTTAGAACAATTATTCAAAGTTGCTTATTTATCAATGAGGAAAGTTAAACGTTAAGCTCAAGGACTTGACCAAAGTCACATATTGGATAGATATATAACTTTTAAGTTTTATCTTATAAAATATATTTTCATTTTTTGATGTTTCATATATGATTTGCTGTAGTATGTGAAGAATTTAAAGACATAAAGGGAGTGTCTCCCTTTGGATAATTGGGCAATTTCCCAAGTTATTTTTACTTTATATATTTAGGATTTTGTTTTTCTAGATTGTTATTTTTAAGAAGCAGATCATTTTTAACTTTTTCTGTAATATTATTAAAGAGTTACACTAATGACAAGTCATAGAGATGAACTTAGTTTTAAGACATAGTGAGTAAGATGTTTGCTTGGCTGGAATTTTTTCTTGAATTTTTCATAAAGGAGGTGGTATGAGTACATACTTTGAGTCCTTCTGTACCTTAAAATATTTTCTGCCTCCCTGTCTCCATCACATTTGAAGACGTCAGTTGAAGGAAAATGCTTTTATTTCTTTGATTATAGCTCTGTAGTTCCTTTATTCAGCAAATGTTTATTGAAGATCTTGGGGAATTGACCTAGGATTATTTAAAGGAGTCTCTCCTGAAGAACTGATACTTAAAATCTGAAGAATGACTACAAATTCACTGGAATAAGAGCCAAGGGAATAGTTTTTTAGGTAACAGAAGTAGCATGTGTTTATCTTATTTGGAGGAAGGGAGCATGACAAGTACTAGGTACTGTAAGAAGGCCCGTATGGTTGGAGCAGAGAAGGGGGTTACGTTATGAAGCGAGATAAGTCTGGAGAAGGTTGGTAGGGTCCTGACTACTCAGGGCCTTCACGTAAGCTATGTTAAGCAGTTCTTTATCCCCCAAAAGCCATGGAATAACTTTTAGTACAGATATGGTGAAATTTGTATTTTGAAAGATTTACTTAGGCTTGGGTTTATAGAGTGAATTGGAGAAGGCTAGCATGCATGTGAAGACAAAATAGGAGGCTGGTATAGAATGATGCAGTGAGAGGTGATGGTAGCTTAAAGACTAAGGTGTTAGAGAAAAAAACGGAGCAGATTTGAGAATATTTAGGAAGTATAATCCATGGGACTTAATGATGGACTGATGGGAGATGAGGTAAAAGGTGTCAAAGGTTGTTCTTGGTTTCTATTCACTTTGATGGATAATGGTGTATTCACTGGCAAAAGGTGCATATATATGAAAGAGTGCCTAGGGAGCCAGAATGGAGTGAAAAGGGTCTACATCTAAGCCTTGAATGTCAACATTTAATGGCTTGGGAAATGAGATTGGGGCTTGCAAAGGAGACAAAGATGGAAAAGCTAGGGGCAGGAGGAAAGCTGGGAGTGTATGGCATCTTGCAAAGCCAATGGGAAAAATGTTTCAAGAGGGAGTGTTGTGTTGAGTGCTGCTGTGAGCAGTCAATCAAATGAAAGCTAAAAAACGTTCATTGGATTAAGCAACTTGGAGGAGCTCATTTTGGTGGAATGGCCAGACCTTTTTTTTTTTTTTTTTTTTTAAGAAGCTGAACTATAAAGGGAAGAGAGGCACGTGGGTAGCTAGAGGGGAATGAGTCACATAAAGACTTAAAAGTATTTTTTAATGGGTGACATTTGAATGTCTTTAAAAGTTGTACTCCAGTTGAAAGGGAGAGGTTGACTATAAAGGAGAAAAAGAGAATAATAGTATAAGGTTCCTGAGAAGATTCTTTGAAGCATGGACTCCAAAGCTCTAATAGAGATTTGTCTTAAGTGAGAGGACAGAGAGTCCTCTATTATAACAGAAAGATATGAAAATAGTATGGGTACAAATGCGGGTGGGTTTATATGTTTGGAATCATCAGGATGAGAAAAGACCTTCTGAATTCTAAAAGAATTCCTTGAGGTGATCTCATTTATTGGTTTGGTTTTTTAGGGGGTTTTTTGTTTGTTTTTTTCTGTGTTCTCCAACTGACCATTCATTGTGTATTGACATTTTTAGTTCAGTGATTGTTTTTCATTTCCATGAACTGACTTTCAAGAGGTTTTTTTTTAATTGACAGCCTAAAATTGTTTTATTCATTCATCTCATATCTTGATGGGTAGTTCCTAGTTAGGAGCTACCTAACTAGGAACGTGAATACTGAGTGCCTCCCACACCCCCCTTTAACGTCTGAATTTTTAAAAATACATGCTCTTTTTTTTCTCATTTATTTAGTCTGAGTGTTTGAAATTGGCTTTGCCAGAAATTGCAATTGGTTCAAGTCTCTTTGCTATGATTATGAGATCAGTTTTACTTAACAAGCACAATGGTTGAACCTTTATGAATGACTTTCTGGCCCAACCTTAGAATTTTTCAGTTTAGAAGTTAGTTTGGTTTTAAAAGACAAAAATGTTCACCATATTTTCTGGTTATATCATTGATGAGATAAACTCAGTCCTATGACTGTCATAATACTTTGTTTTGCAAAGTTCAGATCAACGGATAATGCTAGTATTGTGATAAAATCCAGCATGATCTCACAGTAGATTTAAGACTAGGTGAGAACTAGAATTTTCTCAGAAACTGACTTAGACTTTCATGGGCAAATTGAATCCCTTTGGAGTCTACTATTTATAGATATTGCCAACTTAATAATTTGATTAAATAAAATATTCTTTAGTGGTCCACTTATGGAAGATGACTAAAAATAGTATTTATAAGTAAATAATTTCTGGTATTATATTTACATAACCATCTGCTGTATTTATATAACTATAGTTGGCTGCTTCACCAGGATTTTACAAATTACTCAATCCTCGGACGTAAGATTTTTTTGAATCACCTATTTTCAGTATGTGAAAGTCCAACTACAAAATTATTAATTTGCCCTTGACTATATTTTTACATTTGCTATGAAGCTGGACCTAAAATTTTAACACATGGCTGACTTGTTACATTTTTACATTTCTAATATATATTGTTCAAAGATTTGGGTTTTGTTTTTAGAAAGTGTACCCTGTTTATCTTCAAAGAGTTATTTATTTGGTAGTTTTATATGTATATCTGGAAAGTAACTACTGGACTTTTCTATAAAAGAGATAGGCCCCTGTTATGTAATATCAGAATCTGGATGTGGCTGTATATGTAGGAATATAGTAATAACTAGTTTTCCATTTGCTGAGTGCCTCATTTTTGCCAGACTGCCTCATTTTTGCCAGACTATATGGCTACTTTGTAGCCATTACCTCATTTAAACCTTGCAGCAACATTCAGAGGTAAGTATTAATAAGCTCATTGTACAGATAAGAAATGCTAGATTAGTAGGTATCAGGAGTCTTAAATATAATACCTTCCTGCTCCCCTTAGCCTCGCTAAAGGAGTCAAGGTACAGAGATGAGGCAGCTTACTGTTTGCCTTAAACAGATGACTTACCCTCACCATGGCTCAATCATCTACCTACCTATGCATCTAGGCATTCTGTCTAATCTTTTCCACAGATACACCAATGCCGAGGTTCTAGCCCTACCCTGGAAATTCTGGTTTGTTAATCTTAATTTTTCAAAAGGTCCACAGATAATTTTTTTGTGAGCTATTGCCTTAGTAGTAAATGGTGCTTTAAAATCAGGTAGGCTTGAATTAGAGTCCTGATTCATCTAAACTTATCACTTGGATGACCTTGGCCAAGTTCTTTGGTCTCACTAAAGTTCTTCATCTGTAAATTGGAGATGATAATATTACTCACTTTACAGGGTTGTTGAGGAGAATGAATGAGGTAATGCTTGTAAAACACTTAGAGTTATTTTTAGAATTATTCTTAAACATTGTCTGCTATTCAGGTTTCATCATTATGTTAACCTTTGTCCAATCAAAACATTCACCCTTGCCATCATGTGTATCAACTTGGTGTCAGAAAGGTAATCTGATGCATGTGGTCATGGTCATGAATATGAACATGGTCATTCTTTGCTGAGTATAATGGGTGTGCTGGTTCTCAGGTTGCCAAATAAGGAATGAATGATGGTTAGTTTTCATTATTTACCTTCCATTAGTGGAATTGTAATGGAGGGCAGAGGAGTAGGCAGGAGATCATTTTATTGCACCAATCAGCTAGACTTCTCTGCCTCTGTATTACCCTAGAAGGAAAAAGAACAGGGAGAGGTTGCTGGTAGACTGTTTCTTTCCTTAGAGGTGGTCTTCTTCCCCTTTCTCTCCTAGCTTCTTCTCGGAGCTTAGCATCACCAACATCATCAATGCCCTGGTCTCATAGCTGCATCCTGATTGATGTAGGTACTTTTCCCCATCCCTGCCCCCTAGCATCTATCTCCCCTTCACCTCCATTACATGTCATTCTATCTTTTTCAGATTATTTTGTGTTCAGTTGTGACTCATTTGATGACTCGGACCCCAAGTCTCTACATTCCTAGGCTATTATAAATCCTGACCAACTGTTTCCCTGCTTTGTGGCCCCATTCCAATAATCAATCATTTTTGATTATTGGGAAAGGATTAGATTAGCTAAACTTTCAGGGTTGTCCACAGGGCTGTCCCTAGACCCTTTTATCTCCTTTACTATTTATACCTAATAATCATAGAGTATACTAATAATGATCCACGTTATTACTACTAGATTAATAGAATACCAGTAAATTATAGATTAATTTTGTTGTATACAGAGGGTGCCAAAGGTGCCAAAAAAATGTATACGCATTTTAAGAAAGGAAAAAAAACTGTATTAAAATGGTAATACTCAATATATACCAGTAACAAAAGATGAACAAAAGTCATGTGTATACATTTTTGGGGCACCCCCTGTATAATAAGTTTTGTTTTATATACATATACATAATTGTTTTGCAATTTGAAAATTGAACTGAACACTTATGGTAATTTAATAATTTACTGGCTTTATCAAAGACTGAAAAACCTATGGAAAAGGTAGAATTTGAGCTAGATTTTAAAGAGTGGGTATACGTTTTTTATAAGTAGGGAGGAGAGGCAAGGGATTCCAGTTAATAGGGCTGACATGAACAGAGGCTTAAAGGAAAGAGCGTGCAAATTTGGATCATTGAGAGTAGATCATTTCTTCCTTTTTCACAGGGTTGATGGAGTAGGAATAAAACTAGGTAGGTCAGAATCAAACTTTGGAAAGTTTGAATGTTCAGCTAAGATGTCTGAATTAGTGATAGGCTGTTGGTATGTCCTGTGAATTCATTGGGCTTTTCTTGATTTATATATACATACAACTCAGTTCTGAGATTCCCTAAGAAATTCACATGCATCCTTCATTGCTTGGCCTGGTTTGTATAAGTTGATAGCCACTGCAAAGTCTTCTTTCTACCTCAAGTGGTTGTGCCTTGAAGAAAGTATCAGGTCTGCAACCTTTATCCTGATGCTTTAGTTCTTTCTGTTGTCCATTCTGAGCCTGATCAATCTTTCCCCCAGTTCTTCTTGTTAATCTCCAGGATCCAAGCCAGCAATACAATGAGTGTCTACTTATTACATGAGTTGTGAATTCTTACTGAAAGCATTCTTTGTAACTCTTTCCCTCTTAAAAAGGTTATTGGATATGTATTTTGTTTATAAAATAGTTAATAACTTTCTTGTTTTTCTTCTTTTGCAGACCTACAGGATCAAGACATAATGGGAGCATTTTTAGACAAGCCAAAGATGGAAAAACATAATGCCCAGGGGCAGGGTAATGGGTTGCGATATGGGCTAAGCAGCATGCAAGGCTGGCGAGTTGAAATGGAGGATGCACATACAGCTGTGATTGGTTTGCCAAGTGGACTTGAAACATGGTCATTCTTTGCTGTGTATGATGGGCATGCTGGTTCTCAGGTTGCCAAATACTGCTGTGAGCATTTGTTAGATCACATCACCAATAACCAGGATTTTAAAGGGTCTGCAGGAGCACCTTCTGTGGAAAATGTAAAGAATGGAATCAGAACAGGTTTTCTGGAGATTGATGAACACATGAGAGTTATGTCAGAGAAGAAACATGGTGCAGATAGAAGTGGGTCAACAGCTGTGGGTGTCTTAATTTCTCCTCAACATACTTATTTCATTAACTGTGGAGACTCGAGAGGTTTACTTTGTAGGAACAGGAAAGTTCACTTCTTCACACAAGATCACAAACCAAGTAATCCGCTGGAGAAAGAACGAATTCAGAATGCAGGTGGTTCTGTAATGATTCAGCGTGTGAATGGCTCTCTGGCTGTATCGAGGGCCCTTGGGGACTTTGATTACAAATGTGTCCATGGAAAAGGTCCTACAGAACAGCTTGTCTCACCAGAGCCTGAAGTCCATGATATTGAAAGATCTGAAGAAGATGATCAGTTCATTATCCTTGCATGTGATGGTATTTGGGATGTTATGGGAAATGAAGAGCTCTGTGATTTTGTAAGATCCAGACTTGAAGTCACTGATGACCTTGAGAAAGTTTGCAATGAAGTAGTCGACACCTGTTTGTATAAGGTAGCTAGACTTTTTTTAAAAAAAGATAAAATAATTAAATGCCATCTTAAGTACTACTGTAGTATTAAATCATCTTAGGACCTGTAATTCTCAGAAATAAGTTTTTGGCACAATTGCAGGATATTCTTCACTGGTTATGAAACTATAGGAACACTTTTTAGAAATAAATTACCCAATTACCAAATGTGCGAAAGTTATAATCTAAATGTTTAGTCTCTTAGCAACCATGACTACTTGAGCTTTCTAATTATCAAAGGTAGAAGGATTATATCAAAGCGCATGTTTTAGAAAAGGGGATGGTGAGGCATTAGACCTCAGTGTCTATAAATAAAAAGTATTTTAGGATTTTAAAATTTTATTTTTACCGTGGTATCTCAGTACATTTCGTACTTTGAGACTATGGTCTAATGAATCTGTAGCACCAACAAAGAGAATTCAGTGATCATCTGGTGTGATGTAATAGAAATAGTGTTGGACACAGAGTCAGAAGAACTTGGTATAAGACTGTATGACTTCAGGTAAGCTGTTTAAACTATCTGGAAAATCAGATTCAGCTATTAGTAAATTATGACTCAGATTCCACTTTTTCTCTTCTGCATTCTACTCTTTTTAAAAATTATTCAATACCTTATCATTTGCTACATTTTATAGTTTTCCCCCAAGATTATTTTTAGTATTAAATCTTTTGTATTGTTTGCTTAAAGTGATGGTATAAGGTCAATTTTCCCATATAGTGAAATTAATAGTTAAAATGTAAAAGTTCAATTACTAATAGGAAGGGGATTTGTGGGGAGTCCAACATTGATTCAAGTATCTTTAATTACAGCATTTTGAACACCTAGGTGTCTTTAAAAATGAATATGCTTTCTAAGTTGTCAATTTTTTTGAATTATGAAAGTTAAAAACTGGTTTGTAAACTTTATGTAGTTTTACTTCTAATTCCATATTTCTACTTATGAAACAAATTAATTAGCCCCTCAATTTATTATAATTTATTATAGGTCAAATTTTTTTGTAAGAAATACCACTAGAATTTTTCATTTTGTTGAGTTGAATGTATGTCTATGTGTTTAGGTATGACTTCAAGTTAAGTAGGCCACCAGTAAATGTTCAGAAATATTTTTATTTTATAGAATTTTTTAAAATATTTGTTGCAATGGAATTTAACCTGTAGTATTTCTCTCCTGTCTTTTAGAGTGTTGGTTATACTATATATACCATATGTGTATGGGGGAGGTGCCCCCTGCACAACATTTATTTTTCCTTCTTAAAAATAATACGTATTTTCATTAGAAGAAGTATAATTATAATTGGCATGGCTGTAAAGTTTCTCAAAACTTTCAAGAGAAAAAAGAAAACCAAAATATTTTCTCAAACTCTTTTCTTCCCAGGGAAGTCGAGACAACATGAGTGTGATATTGATCTGTTTTCCAAATGCACCCAAAGTATCACCAGAGGCAGTGAAGAAGGAAGCAGAGTTGGACAAGTACCTGGAAAGCAGAGTAGAAGGTGGATCATTTAACAAAAATAAGTAGCTTTATTAAAGAAAAACCTCAACACAATCAAACTTTAACATTTTAGCTTCTAGATCTTTACATGCCTTTGACATCTAGTGTTTAGTGTACGAAAGTGGGAAAGGGCATTTCTGTAGTAGCTGTTTAGATGTTTGCGATTGTTTTATCAGTTACATTAGAAATAACAACCAGTGTGTCCCTGTACATTCTGTTCAGGATACTTTTATTTAAAAAGGCTCATGTATTTGTATGCTTTAAAATTCTTAATGAATTCAGTGGCATGAGTAATCTTACGCCAGGGAAGTTTGATTTGTGGTTTACTTCATTATAAACAGATTATTTTTGATGGTGATAATTTGAATACCATCTTTCTCTGTAAAGCTATGTATGTGAATTTAAGATCTATAGGAGTTTTGTTTTGTTTTTAATAACTTGAAGATCACATCCTCGTTATTAACAACTTTCATGTGCCACAGTTTTTAAAAATTTATTTTAAACTGTTTTAAGGCTTTCTTGCCTAAGCCATAAACTGCCTCACCTGGACAACATAGACCTGAATAGAAGAATACTAGATCTCTACCTGGCAGAAATGTAAATGCTGAATAAAATCAAGAAATAAGTTGGGAATTCCAGGAGTATATTTATCAGAATTCTGCATATTACTTTGAGACAATTAGAAAGATGTTTGTAACTCTCAAGTGTAATGCCTTTAAATAAATATTTGAAAAAATTTAAAAGCTCTTTGATGCAGCTACTACTTGATATAAATACAGAGGATGCCAAAAAAAAATGTATACACATGTTAAGACAGGAAAACTATTAAAATTGTAATAATATATACTGATGACAAAAGATAAATACAAGTCACGTTTGACTTCTGCAAGGACAAGAGGTGCTCAAAGTGGTGACCATCAGCGTCCAGACACTTCTGATGATGGCGAACTACTGCTTGAGCAACACTGACCAAAGTGTCCACTTGTATCTCTGTGCATGCCGTTTCAATTTCTTCCTGAAGTACCGCCAGCATAGCCAGTTTTCTACGGTACAGCACATCCTTTAAGGTCCCCCCACAGGTAGAAGTCAGGAGAATGTTCTCAAATTTCAAATACCACTTCCAAATGGTCTTGCGCTCATCAAACAACCGTGTTTCCACCATTTTCTTTGACTGTCCTTCCTGTCGCATGGTAACACTAGCATGCATTTGATTAACGCCATCTTTTGAGCGAATGTCATACTACACGTTGCTACTGTAATTCAATTCAACTTTGAAAAGTAATACATAGATAACATTTCTTAAAATGTGTATACATATTTTTGGCACCCCGTATTAATTCTCCCCAGAGAATTCCAATTTACTGCATATGTGCAATAAGCATGTAAATTATGCAGTTTCTTTAAGCATGAAAGCTTGACATGGCTATAATAGCTTTAAAATGCATTTTGTGCTCCTAATGTCTTTACTTTGCACGTTAAAGACCTCTAATAGCATGTAAGCATTGACCTACACACTACTAAATCCTGCTGTGCCTACATTATTAAAATTAATATACATTTTAATTTTTTCTCCCCTATTACTGTTTGATATCAATTATAATTGATCTAATATTAAAATCATGATTGATTTTTGACTTACAGTAAACCTAGAGCTGCTATTACATTTTTATTGCTCTCCCCTGGTTGGTAGTAATATATCTAGTACTATGTGAATGTACTGTTTAGTATTTCATTCATTGGACATACTATTTAATGAGTGTGTTTCCTCAGTATTACGAAGGGTCTTAGAATTTTTATATTTTAAATGAATCATTTCAACATAAGTTATTTATATATAATACAGGAAAATAAAATATTTAGAATGGTACCAAGTCGTATCACGTTGGTTCAGACTGCTGGTTAGTGGAAAAGTATGAAACCATAGGAGGAATACATATTGGGATAAGTTGATACTTAATTTATTGGCATTTTAGCTTGGGCTTACATGTTTTCTTACTGATTTAAAGAAAGAAGAAGTACTTTAGTTTTATTTACTATGAAATGGGATTAAATTTTAGAAATAAGTTTCTAATTTTCTTTTTAGTGTGCACTCTTAAATTTTTGATGCAATTGTAAATTGCTTTAGATACATAATTTTATGTTGCACTATTAAGTTTTATATTGCTTATTATCAAGCAAGAATTGCCACCTGAACAGAGTTTACATTATAATACTCAATATTTTTGATATGTTGTTGTGTTAGTACACTTGTATCGTTCAGTTGGAGATCATTATGTCATAAATACGATATTCTTTACTGAGATTTGATGAGACTGAAACTAGAGAATAAGTATTACATTAATTAAAACTGTTACTTTATTTAAAAACATAGAAAGAATGTAACTATTTGCATTGTAAAAGTTATGTCTTAAAAAAGTGAAAAATACTCCATTTAGCTTCTAAAACACACACCGAATACCTTTTTCTCTCTTTCTTTACATGCCTTCACTAAATTGCTGTGACCTACTAAAGCTCATTTTATTTGTTTTGAATACTTTTGGCTTCTCTGTCTATACCACAGAAAAGGACAGGCTTTTCAGCTCTCCTCCTATTATCTGTGCCCTTCTAAATACTTGATTCTCTAGGGTTCTCAAAAGATTCAACTCATAATTTAAACCATACCGCCTAAGTTTGTGGTCCTTCTAAGCCAATTTAAGATTCATACATATTTTTAAAATCTTTGCTAATGACTGCCCCAACTTTAAAGTTGCTAATTTGGAGATAATTGATAGAATCCCTCAAACTTGGTGGAGAGGAGTGGGGAGGAGCAAAATTGTCTATATTATGAGTATGTGAAACATAGATCTTCTATAGATATAAATATTGTTTAATAAAAAAAGCATTCAGTCTTTTTACAATTCTAATTAAAGTGTATAGTCCAAGAGCAATTAAAGGAATATTTCTTAAAATGTGTCTCTTTTTATGTTTTAAAAGCAGAAAAAGCAAGCCTAGTGTAGTTTGATGGTCAGATAGTTTAAATGCATTACCCCATGTAGAATAGAAAATAGTAACAGTTTTTAAAGCATTACATTATTTTTTTTTAAGAATTTGTCTTCCTGTAATTTTCTTCACAATTAAAATATCCTAATTTATATTTTAATAAAGGAGATGTAAGATACATAAAATATAGACTATCCAAGGTAATGTTTTTTAGATCTGAAACCATCATTGATTGACTTTATCATCAGTGTTCATTTCTGTTGTCTAGTTATCTATCCAATAATTGTATTGGCATAACAGAGACTGTATGTTAAGTGTAATACAGCTTTAGATTGTGAAATTGTGCAGTTTAGGTAAACATCAAATCCCTTTATTTTTGTACAGCAGATTTCCAACATTAGAACCATGTAGAATAAATATACTAGATGTTAAAGATTACACAATAAACGAACTTGGCAAACCAAATCTGAGATCCTTGCTTTTTGTTCAGATTTAAGACTGGTTTGTTTTTGTGGTTTTTTTGTTTTTGTTTTTGTTTTTTTAAAGGCAAAATATAATAGATGGTAAAATTTGGCAGTAATTCTAAAAGGATAGTTTGAGCCATTTAAAAAACTATGGGTAGCATTGTCTGTTTTTCAATATGTGGCTTTAATGATGAATTAATATTTTGAGATTTGATCAGAGGATGAAAGATCTTTATATGCATTGTTAGTTTCAAAGGTATTTACAAATTGATTACTAGAATGATAATTTTCTTACCCCATCAGTGACAAAGAAAATATCTTAGTATAGGCATTGAAATACAAAAAAATTGAACAAAATTTAACATATATCTTACACAAATACCTTTAGCATGATCTTGCATTTAGAATAAATACGCTAAAATTCCAAGTAAAGAATTCTTGCGCTTAAAGTGAATAGTTTGAGAGTTCTTTAAGTTGCTTGTGCATAATTATTGGTATTCTGTGGTATGCATCTGCATGACAACACTGCAGGTCATATCAATATTCCCATTTAATAACTGCGTGTTTTGAAATTGATTTCAAATGCAGTTGTATGGTTTATCAGTTTTTTTCTTTTTAAAAAATTTGTCATGAAATTTAGACTTTAGGCTTTATAGGCTTCAAGTAATCAACTAAGAAAATGGTATTATATATCTATTTATTGCTTAAAGATAGTTTAGACAAAAATTAAACTGAGAATGGTGTTGAAGTACATAACCTAATCTGCACATGCTACTTAAGTATCATTTTGCAAATATAAGCATTTATGTAAAATGATTTGCATTAGTATAGAATCAGTAAATTCCCCTATACTTAAAGGTTATTTTTTTTTTCCAAATCTTAAAATTGTTTTAAAATCTGTGCAGTGTATTTTCAGGGCAAAGTTTAGGAAACATATTTCCAGTCTAAAGAAAGGAGTTGATCTCCTCAGAAGTAACTAGTTCGCATCTTAAGAAGAATGTTCTCATTTGTACACTCATATATCTGATTATGTAATACATTGATTTTAACTGAAATTTTGTTTTCATATTTTTGTCTTGTTTATTTTCATGCTTTGCAGTAATATGAAAAATATCTTCTGTGTCATTTTGTGCATTCCTTTGCCATAAATTTTCAAAGGTCAACTTGATTTTTTTTTCTTGTACCAGTTTAGAAAATCTCAGATATGGTAAATGCCATCTTTAAAAACTTAAGTTGTCTTTGTTTCAGTTTTTTTTTTTTTTTTAATTAAACTTGGATAACACTTACAAAAAAAGTACTTCTGATTCCCAGAAATCCTAAAGAAGCAGGGGGAAGGCGTCCCTGACTTAGTCCATGTGATGCGCACATTAGCGAGTGAGAACATCCCCAGCCTCCCACCAGGGGGTGAATTGGCAAGCAAGTAAGTTACAGTCCACATGCTCTTACGATTTATCTCAGTACGTGAAAATGTTAGGTGTTTGTTTATCAGATGTGCATTTACCTAATTTCTAAAGTGATGCTATTATCTATTTGTGTCTTCAAAACACTTAATTTGTGGTTTAGTGTTTTTTCGATATTAATATATGGTGCTTGTTTAGAGTAGGTATCACAATGTCATTGGTTGTGACTATACTGAAGGCTGTCTTTTTCTTTTCTTTTTTTAGTTTCAGGTATACAAAACAATGTAATAGTTAGACATTTACACCCCTCACAAAGTGATAACCCCCCCCAATCTACTACCCCTCTGACATCACTCACAGCCGTTACATTTCCACTGTCTCTATTCCTTATGCTGTACTCCACATCCTGTAACTATATATATATATTAAATTATAGTTGACATTCATTATTATTCAGCTTCAGCTGACTGAAGGCTGTCTTTAGTGGAGGTTTGGGTTACATTCATTTCTTCATATAGCATAAGTGAGATAATGTAATGAAAGAATTTTTTAAACTAAGTTACATAACACTACAAAATTCTAAGTATCATTATTATAATTTGATCTTGTCAGTCCCTGGATAACTTAACACCCCAGAGATGAGCATCTTTCTCTTCCTGCATCTGGGCCATTTTTCTATATCTGACTTCCCAGTTGTTTTAGTTGCTGGTTAGTTGGATTATTGTGTGAGGATGCAGTTCTTGCCTTTTTCTCTTTGCACTTTATTTCATAGAACTGGACTAATGAAGCTTACATCTTTGTAAACTAAAGTGGAGACTTTAAGCTATTTTATAATTTAAGGCTTAACACATTTTTACCTCGGATATCCATATAACTGACCTACAAAGATATAAATGTTGACTACTTTCCTTGATTCTCTACTGCATTCTATAAGTGTAGCCATATTCTTTATAATCATTTCACTAAACAGCAATTGGAAAAATATGTGTTCAAAGTTTTTATTTTTTTGGAAACGTTTTTTTCCAATATGACCTTTTATGAAATGGTTGTCCGTAAAATTGCTTCAAATAAATTTTGGAAGTAGGGAGGCTTCAGAAACTAATTCCTAGACTTGTCAGGGAAATGTCATACTTCACATTTTCAGTTTTAGTAGAGCTTTTGTAAAGGGGCATTACAAAGAGTACAAATTATAAATTATTTTACTACAACAGATATTGAAGTTACTCCTACTTCAAAAGTAGTATTCAGCTCTTAACCAGAATATATTAGTATGATTACCTTAAGAACTGCATCGTCATTGCTGACTCATAATCACTTAAGCCAGTTCAAATAGAAGTTGACCATATAGACTGATTTAAATAAATAAATAAATGACTTTTAGTCTTCTATTAATTGGGTAGGTGGAATGTTACACTTTAGAGTAAATTTACCTCTGCTTTAACATTGGGCCCCAAGTATCTTAAAGTGAGTCTCACTTATTGACACTAAGAAATAGAACTAAATAGACAGTAGAAATTGAACTAGCAGAAATTGACGGTAGAAATAGAACTAAAATAATTTCCAAGTGTAAGATTGTTTTTGACATTTTAATGAACACCTGGCTGTGAGTTATTAAATAGTTTTATGCTCTGAAGAAGAATTAACTTTCTGCATTTTTTAAAATTTAGGCGGAATGTAATTGAAGCCGTTTACAATAGACTGAATCCTTACAAAAACGATGACACTGTAAGTAGCATTTTAGCTCCTCTGCTTTCCCTTCCCCTCCACTCTAAATGCATATCCTTCCTACCTGTTTTTGCAGAGCTGTTCACTGCACCCATTCTCTTACACACACCCCTGATTGATTGCTCTGAACTCTGCCTGCACCACAGTTCTAGTGATTGAGGACATAATCATGGTGAGTGGCCAACCTCTCTCCAAATAGAAGAAAGAAAGTCTCTTTGAATTATTCTGGGTTTTTAAAGCCTCTACAAACAACTTCAGAAGGTTTGCCTCCGCTAAATGTTTTTTTGAAGTCGGGAATGATATCTCTACTCAGAATCTTCAATTATTATCAGTTTTGTAAGCAGCTGCAAAAGAACTTCAGAATGCCCATCTCCACTAAATAGTTTTTGTGGTTGGAAATAGCTTTGCCAAGAACCATGAAGTATGTACTTCATTTAAATATTAAAGTAGAGAATTCTGTGTATATAAATAGACATTAGAATGCCATATTCTTCAATTACGTTTCCTGTTATAGTTCTGATGTAGTATGGTGTTTACAGAAAAGTGGTGATTTCAAATCATTTGGGCACAGCTCTGAAATATTTTGTGTGTTGCATTATGAAGCCTCCTCAAATCTCATATCACTTGAGGTCTTAATTTCTTCATATGCAATAAAAGTAGTGTTCTAAAAATAAATTGGGTTTGTTGAAGAAAATTTTAAAAATTTTAGTAGTTTTATTGGGTTAGAAATACATTTGGTCAGCCTCATAATAAAATCATGGTTCAAATAGTATTTTATTCCAAAACAAAACAAAGGGTTAATTCTTTGAACAGGTTAAATATTGATATTTCGTGTACACACATACACAAACTTACATACTTTAAAACACATTTATATCCTAAAAGTCAACTTTACAAACCTTTCTGCATTATCCGTAAAGTTACGTATTTTTGACACCTCTAAGCTTTAATTTAGTTCCTGTTTTGCTTTATTTTCTTTTATAAAGGACTCTACATCAGCTGATGATATGTGGTAAAACCGCTCATTCTGCCATGGAGTTTACCTTCACCTCCAAAGGAGAGTACAGCTCAACTTCACTGAACCTTTTAAACATCCATCCTCAACTTTAAAGAAGGGCATATGATATGGGTGAGAATGATTACACCAGAGAACTTCAGCAGTACAACAGCTAGCCCAGAACTGATTTTTTTTTTTTTTTTTTTGTAAATTTGAGACTTATGTAAACGTGATTTCAAACCATAATTCATGTTGTAAATCAGACTCCAGCAATTTTTGTTGTATGATTTTGTTTTTTGTAAAGTGTAATTGTCCTTGTACAAAATGCTCATATTTAATTATGAACTGCTTCAAATCACTATCAAAGTTATAAGAAATGTTTAGCTTGTTGTGTGATGCAACAGATACATAGCCCTTTCAAGTCATGTTGTGTTTGGACTTGGGGTTGGGACAGGGAGAGCAGCAGCCATGTCAGCAAGGCATTCAAATATGCACGTGATTATGGAGAATAATTCCAAAATCTTAAAAAGTTGAACATCCAGGGAGTTCATTGAAATCTATCTTAATGTTCTTGGCAGTGGGATTGGCATTGTTGATAAAGCTGGTCCTTTCATTTAACTGTCTTTTAGGTTGTTCTCTATTTGTTGCCATGAGTATTGCAGGTAATACAGTATATTCATAAGAATATCAATCTTGGGGCTAAAATGCCTTGATTCTTTGCACCTATTTTACAAGTCCTTACATTTAGTTATTAATTGATAAGCAGCAGCTTCCTACGTATAGTAGGAGACTGCCACATTTTTGCTATCATGATTGGCTGGGCCTGCTGCTGTTCCTAGTAAGATATTCTGAATTCCATTTTATCAATAAAGCTTGATTTAACAAACAAGAAATTTAATCATGTATGTGTAATTCCTCTTTTACCCTACCTTTTTAAAACACCATGCCATTGTAAATGAGAAGTTTCTCATGGGGAAAGATGTTAGTCTCTTTTAATTGGAAAATCCTGTTACTCAAGGCATAGATGGAACTGTTTCCCTTCCATTAGAAAGACTAAAAGATTTAAGTCTCTGTTGTTCCTTAATCTGTTTTTAAAATGGGTTTCTTTCTTGCTGCTTAATTTTCATTAAGATATGTATCAGCTTGAATTTGCCTACTGTTTAATTAAAATAATTGTCAAAGCTTGACAATCTAACACTCTATGGTAGGTGTGTGTGTGTGTGTTTGTGAGTGTGTTTGCCTGTGATTTTTAATTGACCCATGTCTTTAGAATCCAAGTAGTTAAGATGTATTGTGATTTGAAATATAGCATGTTGATAATATTTAGCTGTTGGCCTTTAAAAATAACTTTCAAAGCTTATTGAATTGTAGATATAAAAATAACCTAATTTAATTTAGGCTTAAATTCCTCTGATTAAGCATGTGAAAGTAAGTTTTAAAATCTGTCACATTGAAAAGACTACTGTTCTGTGCCCTTCTGTATTTTTGTCTTTTTAGGTTGAATATTGTATTTACCACCATGTAATTTAATCATTCAGTAGGCAGATTCCCCACTAGAAAACTATTAGAATATAACATTGAATACAAAATCAAAACTTTGTATAAAAGATAATCAATTTTGTTATATTTGTTTTTTCCATAACTTGGAAATACACATATTTGTATATATAGACTTAAAACTAATGTAAAGTTAGGGGAGTAGTGGGAAAAGTAATGTGAAATGTCTCAGATTTAAGTAGTTATATACCAGCAAAATATTTTCATTATCCCTCTTATTTGTGAGGTGACTAAATGTAACTTAATTGTATTTAATTTATATCTTAATCTAGCATGAAGAAAAAAAGTACTATTTATATTTAGAAATTCATAACAGTTGGAATTACAGAATCAATTCCGTACTTAACTTACAAATAAATGCTTAATGTCTAAATCTGTGGTAGAGTGCGAAGTATGATAATGTTTTAAGTTATGGCTTTGCAAGCATCTAAATGTGCATTTAATGAATACCAGTGCTTCTGGTATAGATTTACCAAGCATGCTAGTACTGAAAACCAAATCCCTGTTACAAGAAGCCAGATCCTTAATTTTTTAAGTAGACTCAAGTTTTTAGTTGCAGAAATTTCAAAATCTTTAATTAGATTTTGAAATGCAAAATCTTAAATCACAAGTAAAATATGTGATGGAAAGCTGTATTTCAAATCATTAGAGCATATTTAGAGCAATTTTTAATTTGAGTCTTTAAATAAAACAGAGGAGGTTAAAATATTCCTCTGTTAAAGTTATTAGTACTGAAATTAGGCTTGGAAGTGAGAGAAACCTATTATTAAGTGTGATCTAAGAAGACTAAATCTTTTCCACATGAGTCAGCATTGGCATACTAGATATAGTTTTTGATTATAAAAATACAGGAAGGAAGTATACATTATAACAGTGGACTGTGTGTGTTCTTGATTTTGGGGGGTAATGGTGGTGGTAGGGGACCAACCACATTTTTACAAGGCACTTTTGCACTTCTATTGTGCACTTCATTTTTGTACCACTTAAATTCTTGACCTCCCACCCCCCCCTTTTGTGTGCTAATTAGCATCTCAGGGCAATGCCTCAAATTTTTTTGATGTGTTATATGTTATTTTCTTTGGAGGGAAAAAGTTCATGTGTAATGATAATATACTATTCAAAGTGTACTTTCATTTAAATGTTTTAATAGGATGAACCCAATTTGCTGCTTTTAATAGGAAATTCATTTTGTATAGCAGACTCTTGTTACCCTAATGTTAAGGAATTTCACTATCTTTTATTGTTTTAGCAAGGTAAATCTCTTGATTGCTACTTTCTTAGGGAATATACTTTTACAGATAACAGAAGCAGTTCTCAGTATTAGCATTAACTTTTAAAAATCCAAGAGGTATTTTTCTTACTCAGCTTTAGAACTATTTCAAACATATTTTTAATTATAATGCATTAACTTGCTTCTAGAATACTATGCAATTAGTGGACTGCTTTAGCCACTTAATTTTTTTTACTAACTTCATAACATTAAGAAATTTAGATCAAAGAAAAATCAATCATGTAATTCAAACAATCTGAATTATAGCAGTACTTTTAGTGATCATCCGTTTGACCATATAGTAATCCAGCTTATAACTGCTTTTCCACAAAATGTATTCACTAGTTATCTTCAAAGCATTGTTCTAAGCTAAACACCTTGGACTTTAAAGAAATGAATAGGTCCTTGCCCTCAAGGAGTTTACATTTGAGTAGAATTTATAATCTAATGTATGTTAATATAACTATCAGTCATCCAACCTGAACAAGGCAGGTCTCTGCCCTAAAGAGCTCTCGTTTACTTCTTTTATTCATTTGAAAACTCTTTTCTTCTGTTTATTTTCTGCTCTGCAAAATTTAAAAAGCTCATTCAAAAGAAAATTTTGCTCAGCATAGGAATAAAGTTGGATTAATCAGGCTCAAGTTTATTCAGTATGTTTGATTGCCTTTAACAAATGGCCTTTACTCTTCCTGCTGAGAGCAGCAAGTCAGAGAAATAGGTAATGAATTTCTTAGAATTCTCCAACCCTGAAATATTGATGGAATTTGAGTTTAAGGCATTTTAATACATATGTATATACACACACACACACACACACACACACACACACACACACACACACACACATATATGTAGCTGACTTTATCTTATCTAAGTAAAACTGTTCTTTCTTGAAAACACACTGCCAGTGTTAATATCCAATTTTAGCCAAATAATTACTATGTGTTTTAATTTTTTAAAATAATTTCACTATCTTTTCTGGACAAATTCATATAGGAATTCAGTTTGTGATTTCTGAAAGAAGGGATTAAATTGGTTAAGGGTTTTTTGTTTTCTTTTAATTTTGAATTTCATAATGTGTATACTTTTAATTCATAAAGTTTGAATGAGAGGTTTAAGCCTTTTATTGTTTTGATTGCTATTTGTACAGTATCATGTTAGGATTTGGTATTAGAAACTATTATGTAAATATTTCAGTATATAAATGTTTCTCATTGGAGGTTTTTCTTTGAAGGAAACTTAAAGAGTTTCATTTATTTTTGCTTGTAGATCCTGCTGGTGAGATGACCATTTTTTAATTGAGTCATCTAGTCTTCTAATTAGTTGTTTTCCCTCTAGAATTTAGGAAGACTTCTTTATAGTTAAAAATTTTAGAAGCCTAATTTTACTTTATTTTTTTCATTAATGTGCCATGAGTTTTGGATTGTATTTGTTTTAAATTATACATTTCTTCAGAATATGCTTGAAATATTTAAGAATACATTTTCCAAATGTTATAATACTGTGTTGTTTTGTTGGTCAGAATAAGTGTCAGTTAAGTGTTAGTTATTACTGATAGTCAGAATGCTATATACAGAAATGATGGGAGGCAGTAGGTTCCAGTTCATTGTCAAATGAACATTTCCAGTTTGGGTCCCCTCAGCACAGATTCTTTCCCTTTTACCTGCTTTATACATACATTAAACTCATGGTTTCTGCTTCCATCTTTTCCTAATTATGTTACCAGCAAGTAGAAGTGTGCCAATTAGAAAAATTAAGATGTATTGAAATTGTAGTTCACACCGTATACTTTTATATACTTAGATGGGGGAAAGTTTGTTTAAACTGATATAATAACAAAAGGACTTTTTTTTTGCCCTTATTCTGCACGAAATGTTGCCTCATTTCTTCTACTACCCTCTTGGTGGTTTCTCTCTCTCTCTTTTTTCAAACTGAAACAGGCCAATTCCATTTTCTTGAGCATTACCTCACCAAGGCCAATTAATACTATGTAAAACGGCCAAAAATAAGAAAACTTGGGAGACTGAGGGGTGGGGCCATGGCAGTGAGCACAACAGAGGAGGATTACTCTTACAAATTTTTAAAGCCATGGGAAGGTCTTCCGTGGACCCAGCTGTACATTAAGAACTGTTGCATCACATAAACCAGCAAGAACCAACCTTTGCTTGTTCAGATAATTTGATTTTTCCAGCAAGGGAAATAATGATAAAAATTACTGCTGCTTCAACATAGAAACAACGGAAAAATGAATGCAATGTTTCTTTACCACAAAACCCAACCCTTCAGTTCTTTTCATTGCTCTAAAACCCAGTTTTCTACTAATAGCTTTGTCACTGAATTAAATGTTTAGAAAAATTGTTAAGAGTTTTTCCTTTCTTTTTATAGTACTCCTGATCCAGTAAAGGACATTTAGTCACATTTGCATTTGTATGGTACTATCTGAGGTAAGTTAGATTTGTGTAGGAGATTGGGTAGCTGCAAAACAAAATTAATAATAATTAGGTATAGACATAAATTCATTATAGCAATGGTTCTTAACCTTTTAGGGTCACAGGCCCTTTGAGACTGATGAATCCTAGGAACTTCCTTACCCAGGAAAATGCATACACTGTACATAACTCCCCAAAGTTTACAATATTGCAGTAGTTCAGGGGCCCCTGCTTAAATCCCATACTATAGCATAATAATAGGGCATCAGCTTTTTTCCTGCAAAGCCATAAGAAATATTTCAAGGGCATCAAAATAATTTGACTCTATTTTAAAGAATTGTTTCACTTTTTAAAAGATAGAGGAGGTGGATGTGGGCCTACGCTGGAATCTGATATTAAAATGTTCTTTTTAAAGGTGGTATTTTGGGGAAAAGGAGAGTGATTAAAGGTGGAAAAAAATAGTATTGAGACTAGTTTTGGAGAATAACATAATTCTCTGATTTTGCTACTTTCGAAACTCAACAAATTGAATGTTTGGAATGTTTCTGACCTGCATTAGTGCAAATATATTCACAAACAACACACCTAACTGTTAGATCTCACTCAGGTTTTAAGATTTTGAGCTTCCTGGTATTAAGAGTTCATTAAATTTTTAATTTATTTCAGATTCCAAGGAATTAGATATTTATTTACTGATACAAAATGTTAAAATAGGATCTAATATACTGCAACGTATAGGATTAATGAGACTTCTACTAAAATATAACTACTATGAAAAAATTCATTAGCTTGTTGCCAAAATTGGACATTCAGTCCATTCCCATTTGTGGGAATTTTGAAACAGAAACTATTGTCTTACCTGGGTAGCCCTTAACGAAGTCAATAGCATACCTGCAGGAAAATACCTTGTTTGTAGTAATGTGCCCCAGTTCTGGTTGGTTTCAATGTTCAAATGATTTTGTTTCACTTAATTTGTATAAATGTTATAAGTGGAGAGACCATCTACATGTTAAAAGCATTTTGCATTATCTATAGATTGATTTTTTTAAATCTATAAATGTAAAACTAATACAACTGCAGAAATATTTTTCCTAAACAGTGTATAACAAAATTCACAGTAACTCACTCACTGTTTGCAGTTTATGTGATCCAAACTTTTAAAGAAATTCCACAAATGTATATTTTGTATTATGTGCCATTTCCTGGTCCAAAGAAAATATGTGAATTCAGTTCTAACTTTAAGAATGTACTTTTTTGTTTTCAAGTCTGTTGGAGAAATTGCATTCAGCCTGTGGATGGTTGCCGATTATATGTGAGATGAAAAGTAGAAATAATTTCTAGTTTGCAAAACTGGTGCCACTAAATAAACAGGCAATTGCATAATGTGTGTGTATTTATGATTGATATTGCAAGCAGCATTTCTGTTCTGGCTAGAGGCCTGGAAAATTTGAAATTAGTTATTAGGAGTCCTCAAGAGAATCTTTTTCAACTGAACTTGATTAATTTGCTTAAAAAGATAGACCTGATAGTCACAATTTCAATTAGACCTGTCCATTTCTGACTTTAGGAATATTACTTTTGAAAGCCAGTAAGTTTGGGTTGATGGTTATTTTCATGAAAACATCCCCAAAATAAAGAAGCCAGAAGTAGTTCCTCTTTGACAAGAACATTCCCATTGTCTTACAGATAATACATATGTCTTACACCCTTGAGGAGTTGAGATTGGGAGTGGTCTGGAAAAGGACTTACCCCCCTGGTGTCCCTGGTGTCCCTGGCGTACTGCCAGCTTTGTAGGAGAGAGAGAGAGAGAGAGAGAGAGAGAGAGAGAGATCGTTCAGGATGCATCCTTTCTCTCCTGATTCTGATAAGTGGTTGTACTTCTGTGTCCATTCTTGTCTGAAAGTGTAACTTATTTTATAGGCTTGCACAATTAATTATTGGGATTTTAGAGTACATTGAATTGTTGACGTAAGTGAACTTATGTGACTGCAAGAGCTTATTTTGTTCATTATAAAATAAATGTGTAATGAGCACATAATAATGAGGCATCCTAATCGAAGGTAGCAAATCTTAGAACTAAGTACGGTTGAGGCAAATAAGGATTTACTTGGCTTACTTGTAGCTAGTACTGTTCACTTGTCAAGGCATATCCTTTTTTTTTTTCTTTTGTACTTTTCCACTTGAAAATTGAAGCTAGGTTTTTGTGGTTTTTTAGTAAAAAAGTTTATTTCAGTTATTTTCCCTCTTAATTACTTACTAAAAACCTAATATTGAAGTATTTGTCTTTCTCTTTGTTCTTGTTACCACTTAATAGCGCAGACTGAAATTCCCATCAAATCACAGACGTTTCAATTCCAGTTAAAAAGTCTATTCTTAAATGATCTACCCCAGAAAAACTTGGCTTGCATGCCCTCTGTAAGACTTTTGTTTACTTGCCACAAAACCAACCACTTACCAGAGACTGGTAAAAGATTTGTGCTCTGCTGCTGCCTCTCGTCTACATGAGATTTAGATTTGTTCTAATACCTCATATAAGGTGATTCAGAGAGTAAAAAGCTTTTTATTAGATTGTGTGTTTCATGTTAATAGCTGTACTGTTATCTAAATATGGTGTAGTGGATTTGCTAAACGTACTACATGTGTGTCCTTTGTTCTCTGCTATAGTTTAGGTCCAGGCTTGGGTCTGCCAAACCCAGGCACTTTCTTCATGGCTTTCCTTACAATGACACAAAAGCTTTTCCAGGTGGTAATTTAAACCAGTGAAATTTCCCAATATTTGACCATTTTTGATCTACCAAAATGGCAGTTTTATCTGGTTCAATTTACTAGTTTCTGAAATTCTTGAATGATCAGATTCCAAGTCAGTATTTCTCTCATTACTTATATTTCAATTTAATCATGTCTCCTTAGAATTGATCCTCAGAACTGGATAACAGGTTTTTTAAAAAACATATACTTGTATATATATTTGAGTAAATTTGCAAATACGACATTTGATATAGACAATACCAAATTTATAATTCCTATCTTGAAATTAAATGAGAACTCTTAAGATAACTTTATTTTAAATTACTAACTTATTCTATGTCACTTCCAACTTTTCATAGATTATGATCCTACAGATGCTCTAGTATTAGATCAACTTGCTGCTTAGACATTGGTATGAGAAATGTATCAGCAGTGACCTGGAAAGGAAATAATATTGAATTTAAGTGTCCAGGCAAGATTATAATAAAGATAATAAAGATTGTATAATAAAGCATAAAGATGGGAAAGTTATGTTAAGGTTTTGTTTTGAATTACATAATTAAGTGAGGTGAGTGGAAAGTTCCTTTCAGACATTTTATTAAAAGTATTAAGATGCATGGATCCATTCAGTCGATGACTGAAACATCATTCACTGAAGTCTCTGAAACAGTTATTCTTTTAAGTGCAGTCTTTGTTTAAAGGTGGGTGAGAGCTCTAACTTTGTTCTAGATGACGTACTCCGACTTAGGTTGTAGCCATGTTGTGCCCTTCCTATAGATCTTTTTTGTATTATATTTTGCTATTTGTGTTTGTTTTGTTAATAGTGGACTAAAATTGTCTGGTGGTGAAAAATCAAAGGGTTTGCCAGAAGAGTTTGTGGCCTTTCTAGGTGAAGGGGTTGTATGTATACCTTACATTAGCATACTGAAACCATCCAGGATTGTTTTCTAAATTCTCAGTATAACAATCTAGGATGTGTATTTGATTCTATTTAAGAAAACAAAGATTTACTATATATCAGAAAATACTTTTAATTATTTTAGCCATTGATATTTTACCTGCTTACTAAGTAAACTGAAAGATTTTTTAAAACTAAGTCTCCAGAACATGCCTAGCAAAACTAAAATTTTCTAGTGATTGCATGTAGTAGAAGTACATGGGAAGTGGTTTTTGAAATGTCATGTTAGGAAATTAAAAGTCTCATGTAACCAATGCAAATTCAAATTTTATAACTGCCTTTCTTGATGTATTTTGACCAACAGACTCTTTGCTGCAGTGATCCTTAAAATAAAAAGAGAGCGGTCTTAACATTTAATAATAAGGGCAAGGAAACTGCTGCTGTGCCTAGATCACAGAAAGGAAGTTTGCTTGGTGTCCTCCTTCATCTCTAAAGTCAGAATGATTGCCTTGTTATTTTCCTTTGTTTTTGTTTTAAATATATAAGTTCCAAGACGAAATTCTGCTTTAGGGCTTTTGCAAATACTTTTTTAGAAAAGTCTGAGGGCATTGAATTCTGCATCTTTGGATATCATAAAGGTTTGCCAGGTGCTCTGTCCTGACTTTCTCAACTGGACTGTTTAATGACAATATGCTATGAGTGTATTACATATGCATGTATAAATATCCTTGTTCAAGGTCAACTCCGCAGAGCCTGTCACTAGTGTTACTGGTTCAACCTGACCTTCAGAGAGGTCTGCCGGCTTCACGACCAGATGGACTTGGCATCTGACAGGGACCACAGTATTGGTAAAAGCTTCATCTCAGGTGAAGCAGGGCTCCAAGAAGGAAACTTCCTAGAGGGCAAATCTCCATAATTTGAGATAAGAAGACAATAGCAATTTTTGAAGATCACATAGTTGGTTCTCTAAATCTACTGCAACTGTCTTGATATTTTAGTTTTCTTGGACTGAAAGTCAAACACTTGTTCAAAAATCATTTGTTCAGGTATAAAAATTTGAATATGAAAATAATTGTACTTTTTAATCTTAGAATCTGATTTTCTTTGACTTTAACTTGAAGTCATTTAATAAAGTTGACATTTTTCTTTTTGGCAAGGAAGGAAGAAGAAAAGAAACTGGAGGAGGGGAAAAATAAATACTAAGGGCAAAAAGAGGAGGTTTTAAAGTAAAAAAAACCAAGGTATCTTTTTGAGTTAAAATTCTACTTTTCTGAAATTCAAATGGAATTATTCAATTTAGGCCCCATAAATCATCCTTAGGTTTTATAACAGTCAATAATATGTCACAGGTTGGTAAATCAGTCAAGTCTCTCTTCTCCATTATGTCCCTCCAAAGTATTAGGGAAAGGACGAGGAGCTCTAACTTTAGTTGTCAACTGCTACTTGTATATTCGATTAGAAAAGCAATTAAAATGAAGTTAAGATAAGGGGTGCAGATTTTCATTTTACTACCAGTTTTATTCTCTGAAGCATTGGTTCTCAATGTGCCACCTGCCAGCAAGATAGAATGACCTAGGAAGCTTAAAAAAAATCCTTCAGCAATAAAGATGAAATTAGAAGGTTCACGCTGAATGCCTGCATTCTCCCTTGTACCCCCTCAGATCTTCTGTTCAAATCCCTGCTGTGGCTCCTGTTTCACTCAGTAAAAGCCAAAGTCCTTAACCGTGGCCTACAAAGCCCCCTATATGGTCTGGTTCCTGTGACCTCTCGGACTTAACTTCCCTCACCCTGAGTTAGCCACACTGGTCTCCTGGCTGTCCCCAGAACCTGTTTGCACTCAAACCCTAGGGTCTTTCAGGCACTTGCTTCAGCTGTTCCCTTGGATTGTTTCATTGGCCAAAGCAAGTCACATATAACTTCAAGGGGACCTGAAACGAACAAACCAGAATACTTGTGAGCAACCCTAATTACCATGGAACCCCAATATGCATCCGATGGCTGAATAAGCCCGTGGGTGTGTATAGGCCTACAGAAAATGAGATGGGAGTTATGTACACTCCAAGAGACTGTCTTACTGGAACTGAGCTTTGAGCAAGGCTTGCTAGCAGAGGCTGGGGCCCTATGAGACGGTCTCGTACTGTGAGTACTCATAATTATGAGAAAGAGGTTGATGTTCCTGCATCTTCGGAGTGATACGGACAGCCCGGCATTGAGGTGAGGTTAACGGTGCATAGGCAGAGCTAAGTAGGAAGAGTTCCAAGCAGAAGACACGTGTGCGCAAAGTAGGGAAGGCAGCTGAGGCCAGTGGAGGTGTTGGTCCTTACAGGAGCTTCCCACACTCGGAACCCCTAAGAGAGCTGAAAAGGTATATCCCCAACAAGACCTGTTTTCTATGTCCTTTGCTTCTTGAAAAGAGCTTTCTCTAAGTTATCTAAGTACTTATCTCAAATCAGCTTTCCTGTCAAGTCCAGTGGCATTTCAGTGACACAGGGAGAAGTTGTCCTTCCCTCACACACCACCCTGTGCAGTGCTGCCCCAAACCTAACAGTTTAATATGGGCTGATTGCCCAGCCAGAAAAATGTGTCTGTGACGTGCCCCACCCGAGTGGAGTGTTCTGGAGCCTCTGGAAAAGGTATGGGTTGGGCTGTAAAGAGCCTTGGCGATGGTCTGGCAGCTGTGCATCTACACAGAAGACATTCTTCATAAACTTAGCTGAGCCCCCCTGAGCTGGCCTGGCTAGCCCCTGGCCAGCATGAGCCAGGAGCTGTGGTCTAATTTGAACTGTGCTCTTTAAGGCAAGTGCATGAGAGAAGCGGGGACCACATGAAATGCTGTTTGAGGTTTCCTGTTTGCTCTCCCTCTTCTGTCACTGCCCTCGGCCACCACCACCCTCCAAGCCAAAACAACATTCAGGCAATGAAGTTAGAGCTAAAAGCAGTCAAGTATTTGATAGTTCATCATGTTCCAAGTTTTTACAATGGACAACATATATTTCATAATTTAAAAAACAGTCTATGAAAGAGGGACTCCCATTTATCAGCAACTTATTTCTGATATGACTGTCTTAAGATGTATCATTATTATGTGCAGATTTTTGAGCTGCTTCTAAAGCTATTACCCTAGTACATTCATTGTATAATTTGGATGTAAACTTTGCAAGACCCTTTGTTGTATCCAAAAGCTTCCCTTCACCCATGGTGCTCTGCTTCCTTCCATTCTAAAGCAGTAACCTATACCAGTTGTGGCTAGGACATGAGGTAAAACAATAACATTTTCTTAGTAAATATGATTCTCTGAATGTAAGTGGTGAGCAAAAAAACAAGCAAAACCCAACAGCATGGGCTTTGCTCACTCACGGATACTTCCTACTGGTCCAGCTGTCCTGTCCCCACATTTCTGGGGGAGAATTATTAACCAATATTAAATAAACCCTGCTGTCACTAATACTGAAATATGCTAAAGCTGCCCCTGTCAGAGGCCTGTCCACTACCATCCACACCTGCCATCCAGATTTCTTCCTCTGAGACTCCTGGGCAGTTCATGTGGAAACTGTTTGCGGTCTCTTGCTGTGGACCAGCAGATACAGTCCTCAATCTCATCATCTTCTCTATATAATGATGCCTTATCTCATGGGGGTGCTTCTGGGAGCCCCAACGTGAATTGATGTTTGCCACAGAGCCTATATTTTAAGTTCGACTACATATGCATCCAAATTTGTGATAATCTTTCCAGTCCTGTTCTTGTGATGCAGGGAAAAGACGAATCAAATAGAAATTCTAAAACTATGAATTATTGTATAAGTTGAAGAATATTAATAATTAAAATGTACTAGATTTATCTCCCAGAGTGATTTAAAATAATCTATAAAACAAAAGTCCTCAAGCTGGGGAAAAAACAGGATTTTTTCCAAACATTTTTGATTGACATTAACCACCCAAACTGACTTCTCAGGGAAGGTCTCACCAGCTTTATTACCTTTTGACATAATTTTTTCATTGTAAAATTTATCATTTTAACCACTTTAAACATAAAATTCAGTGGCATTTACAATGTTATTTAACCATCACCACTATCTATTTCCAGAGCAATTTCATCATCACAAACAGAAACTCTGTACTGGTTAGGCAATAACTCCCCATTCTTTCCTCCCCTCAGCCCTTGGCAACCTCTGTTCTACTTTCTATCTCTAGGAATTTCCCTATTCTAGATATTTCATATAAGTGAAATCATACACTATTTGTCTTCTGTGTCTGGCTTATTTCACTTTGCATAATGTTTTCAAGTTTCATCCATGTTGTAGCATGTGTAGGAATTTTATTCCTTCTTATGACTATTCCCATGATGTATATACTGCAGTTAGTTTATTTATCTATTTCTCCATTGATGGACACTTGGGTTTTTTCCACCTTTGGTCTATTGTGAATAATATTGCTATGAGCATGGTTGTACAAGTGTGAGTCCCTGTTTTCAATTATTTTGAGTTTATATCTAGAAGTGGAATTCTGGGTCATTTTGTAATGCTACGTTCAACTTACTAAGGAACTGCCAGACTGTTTTCACAGAGGTTACACCATTTTACATTCCCACCAGCAATGCATGAGGGTTCCAATTTCTCCACATCCTCACCAACACTTATTTTCTGTTTGCTTGCTTGCTTGTTTGTTTATATAATAGCCTTCTAATGAGTGTGAAGTGATATCTCACTCTGGATTTGATTTGCATTTACTTGATGACTAATGATGTGGAGCATCTTTTCATGTACTTATTGGCTATTTATGCCTTTTTGGAGAAATTCTAAGTTCTTTGCCCATTTTTTAATTGCGTTGTTTGGGGGTTTTTTGGTGTGTTGTATGAGTTCTTTATATATTCTGAATATTAATACCTTATCATATAGGTGATTTGCAAATATTTTCTCCCATTCTATGGGTTGTCTTTTTTACTCTGTTGATATTTAAACTGTTTAGTGTCTTTTGATGGAAAAAAGTTTTTAATTTGGGTGAACTCCAATTTTTTTTCTTTTGTTACCTGTGCTTTTAGTGTCATACGTGAGAAATTATTGCCTAATCTAGGGTCATGATTTTCACCTATATTTTATTAAGGGTTATATAGCTCTTAAATTTAGGTCTGTGATCCATTTTTCAGTTAAATTTTGTATACAGTATAAGGTAAGGGTCCAACTTCATTCTTTTGCATGTGGATATACAGTTTTCCCAGCACCTTTTGTTGAAAAGATTACCAGCTTTATTTATGATGATGGATTGAGCTATTACTTTTCTCTTCCTGCCTCACCTGACATTGGAGACAGAAAGCTTGCAAACTGCAAACTGCTTCTTCCCCCTCCTATTACCTGGCTGGTGAGAATCAGTCCTGTTTCCTACAGTAATAATGGCACTTACACTCCCCATTTAAAATTTCCAATTAGCCAAGACAAATAGATTCTGCAGTTCTGACTACCAGCAATTTATCTGCCTGCCCTCCCCATGAGGCTGGTAGATGGCTGTGAGAATTAAGGAGACAATATATACAAAATACGGAGCATAGTGCCTACCACACAGCGGATGGATCAGGGCGCTTCCTTTCTAGGCAATAGATCCTATACTCTCTCGATAACTTAAGCAAAAAGTGAGATTTATAGAAAGGTCATTAGAAGCTCACGTACATATAGGAAGGCTGGAAAACCAGGCTTGGAAATGGGTTTCCAAGGTAATTAGAGGAAGGGTCTATCCTCTTAGCTTCATACTGGAGCAGACACCAAAATTTAGTGAAGCACCAAGACTGTACATAATGCTGTATAAGAGATTTCCCAAAGGAAATCAGAGCACAGTGAGCAAGAAAGAGTGAATGCTAGGCAACAATTTATGGCAACTGTTATAATTCATCTCGTTGGTTTCCCAGTATCCACATCCACACCCTTTTCATTCATATACTCCCCAAAATGCCTCACATGATGCAGGGAGACAATGCGAAGTGTTGTCAGTTACTGTTCCAAGTCCAGGATAGCTCTGTGATGTATGTGTATGTATGTATATGTGTCTATATGTGTGTGTGTACACACACTCATATACAGGGGGTGGTGCCAAAAAAATGTACACAAGTGGACACTGTGGTCGATGTTGCTCAAGCAGTAGTTCAGCGTAATCAGAAGTGTCTGGACGCTGATGGTAACCACTTTGAGCACCTCTTGTCATTGCAGACATCAAACGTGACTTGTATTCATCTTTTGTTATCGGTATATATTGAGTATTACAATTAATACAGTTTTTTTCCTTTCTTAAAATGTGTATGCATCTCTCTCTCTCTCTCTCTCTCTCTCTCTCTCTCTCTCTCTTTCTCCCCACCCTCCCCCCCCAAAATAATATATTTGGTGGAACAATCTGAGAATACATTGGAAGCATTATGCTTCTTTGCCTCTGGAAACTTCAATGTGTATTTCCTGAGAACAAAAACATTTTCTTACATAATCACAGTGCAATTATTACAATCAGGAAATATACATTGATAAAATGCAGTGACCTAATCCACAGTCCATATTCAAATTTCATCAATTACCCAAAAATGTCTAGCATAACTGTTTTTGCCTCTCCAAGGTTCAACCCAGGATCATGCGTTGCATTCAGTTGTCACGTCTCTTTAGTTTCCTCATTCTGGAACAGTTCCTCAGCCTGCCTTTGTCTTTAACGACTTTGCCACTTTTGAGGAGCAGAGACCAGTTACTCTGAGAGTATTCCTCAGTTTGGGTTTGTCCAATGTCCCCTCATTATTAGTTTTAGATTATGCATTTTTGGCAGAATCACCACAGAGTTGATGTCATGTCCTTAGAGCGTCACATGAGGAGGCACATGTTATCTATTTGTCCCATTATTGGTGACATGATGTTTGATTACTTGGATAACGTGATGCCTGCTTTCTTCCTCCACTGTGAAGTCATTGTTTTTCCTTTTGTAATTAATGTGTGATTTGTGGGGAGATTGTTGGAGACTGTGTAAATAGTCTATTCCTCATGAAACTCACCTACCAGTTTTAGTATCAATTGATTTTCTAACTCCACTCCTTTCTATATTCTACTATAAGGAAAGGCTTTCCCTTTTTCCACCTTTTAGCTTTCTGAAAATTAACACATGTGCCCAACATATTCTCACCCTATTCCTCACTCCCCCTCTGGCTCCTACTCCAGCTCTGGGCTTCACCCATGCCCAAGCATTCCTGTCTCCCTCACCCCACCCTACTTTTGGCCTTGAGTCTGGACAATGTGCCCTGGCAAGTAGAGTGGACATTGATAATGTGCTATCAAAAACATTTATCTCTGAGAGAACATTACATCACTCTTCCCCTCCTTTTAAGTATTTTATTCCCTATCTTACATCTTGTGGATTTCTACTATTTTCCATCATCCCTTACAGTTTTAGACTTGCTATCACTGCTAATCTTTGTTTCATTGGCTTTTCCAAAAGTCAAAACTAGTTTTTTTTTTTCTTCTCAAAACATGAGTCCTGATTTGACTATTTTTTTATATCTTATTCTAAAGGTAGTTTTCAAAAATATACAATCCAATGATGTTTCTGTGAGACAGAATAGGGAGTAAAGGAACTGCAATGGGCTGAATGTTCATATGTTTCATATGGTCATATATAAAAACTCATGTTGAAACCCTAATCTCCAATGTGATGGTATTTGGAGATGGGATCTTTAGGAGGTAATTAGCTCAGGAGGGTGGAGCCCTCATGAATGGGATTAGTGCCCTCACTAGCTCTCTTTCCACCAGGTGAAAATACAAGAAATTGTCAGTTTGCAACCCAGAAGAGGGCCTTAACCAGAACCTGTGCATGCTGCCACCTTGGTTTCGGACTTCCAGCTTCCAGGACTATAAGCAATAAATGTTTGTTGTTTATAAGCCACCCAGTCTATGTCCTTTGTTATAAGCAGCCCATCCTGAGTAAGAAGGCAAGAATAGCAAAAGTAAGGTTAAGCCTGAAGTCAGGCTAGTATATAGGACACATATATTAGGGGCTTTGGTTGGTTTGGGGTTCCTAGTAGCCAGTGCAAAAGGATGCTTTATCATTAACTTATCTTCTATCATCACATAGAGGGTGATACTTTTTAAGTTTCCCAAACTGAAGTCACATAAAGTTTCCTACTGAACATGTGGAGTATTTTTGCTGTTATCCAGTGCATGGCGATTCTGTCCTGGCCTTAACATAGTTTCCTCACATGCATGCGCTGAGCAGAACTCAGACTTGCAGGAACCTCTGCAGATCTCTAGAGCTCTTTCCCTCTTCACCTTTTTCAGAGACTCCTGAGAATTTTAGTGGCCTAGGCTCCCCTGGACTCCCAGCTCTATCTGCTCAACGCAGGTAGGTCACCAGGCCCCACGTGCTCTCCGTCTCCCCAGGAAGGAAGTTGGGGCTTTCATGTTCCATGTTTCCCTTCTCTTGGGGATCCCTGTGTCTTGCTGCCTGATTGTTCAATGTCCCAAAAACGTTTGTTTCATATAGTTCATCTGTTTCCTTAAATGCTTCATGTGGAAGGATAAATCTGATCCCTGATACTTCATCTTGACTAGAATCTAAAGTCCCTTGCTTCTTAATAACCCCACACTTTTAAGTCCTAGCCTGGATGCACTAACCTGTGCTCAGAAATTTCAGGAACTGCTGTGTCTTCTGGGCAATATTTGTATAAAAATATCGTATCAGAAACTCAGTGACATTTTATTTCCTCTAACTGCATCCAAGTTGGATGTCCTCAAATCCACAATGACTGGGGAAAGGAGATTATGTGTTATGACAAAATCATGTTATGGTATTAGCTGAACCCAAGATTTCTTTCATTTTCTAGAAAGTAGTCATTGTTGGTTATCATGTCACATTTGTAGTCAATATTCGTCATGTAAACATGTTTACATCTTATATGGCTATGTATGGATATATGTAAATTTACTGAGTATACTCAATTCCCCATTTTCTGGGGAAAAGTAAACTATAATAAGTATAGAAAAAGTCAGTGCACTTAGAAAAAAATTAAAATCACCTAGGTATCGACAGAAGGGATCTACATGATAGAAGACATCTATTGTCTGGCGTCCTATGCTGGGTCTGCCACAGCCTGGGAATGCTCCTCCCTGGCCAACCAGACATACAACTTCTCCAAATAGAGCTGGGTTTCTCAACCCACAGCCCCTCTGGAGAACAAGGCTGTGGCCTACAGTGTAGGAATAGCAGCCTGCACAGCCAGAGATCCCATTCCAGTCAGCCATATTGCGACCATAAAATTGGGTGAGGAAGGGGCGAGAGAAGGAGGGTTCAAGCAATGGAGAATGCTTGACCTTGTCCTGGATTTCAAAAGAATGGGCTCAGCTAAGAAACTGCTCGCTGTTTTTTATTTTGGTTTATGTTTCCAAACGCTTTTACAGTGTTTATACCTTTGGATGATGGTTGTAGACGAGAAAACATGTTCCTAAATATAGCATGTAATTTTAGCTAGACAAAGCCTCAGGCTTACATCTAAATGATGATTCAAGGATATAACAGTTCCAGCCTTTACCCATGGGTAGTCATTGCTGGTCACTTTCGAGATACTACCGCATTTGCGGCTCAACTTGTTTCTACTACTTTTGCTGCCACCAACTGATGAACTCCTTCCATAGATCTTTAATCCAAATTCCCCGAGAGAGAATCTGATTGGCTGGCCAGTCAACCTCCATTCTCCAGTCTTGCTGGGCTGAGCTCCCTCTCTGGGCCACCTCATGGGACACGGCCAGACTGTGAAACAGGTGCCTTAAACTCAGGGGCCAACCTTTGACCTAGGGCTACAAGGTTACATGGGATAAAGCAGGAGCACCTGTGAGTATAGTGGGCATTCAGTCGCTCACATCCAGCATGTGAGTGGAGGATTTTACTTAACATTTACATGCAAGCCCCTGAGCTAATCTCTGTAGGAACTAAAGATGTGGAAAGGACCTGATTCCTGTCACTGAGAAGCAGGGACAGATGCTGTACGCAGTTATGAGACACACCAGTGAATGAACGAGAGTGGAAGAATGGCAGTGTCCAACTGATGCGTAATGTTTGTTCTGCCCTGAGCCAAGCCTGAGGATCCATTGCTTATCTCAACACCTGCTCCCTAATGAGAGCTCAGTGATAGTTGTTACTGTGGAGACAGCAGATAAAGCCCCATTCCAGAGTCTCCCAGGCATGTTCTTGTGTCCCACCCTGTTCTGTTGGACCAAGAAGCACAGCCAGTCCATGGTGATGCAGCTGCTTTTCTTGCAAATGGGAAAGAGCAGAGCGGGGGCTGAGTCCACAGGGACTGCCACGGTCATTCCAAATGGCTCCTAACTATTCCCCCAGGGCTGCCCCAAGCCCTGGCAGGCACTTTGGCTGGGCAAACGGGAGGTGTTCACTGGGGACTCAAGGAAGCTTTGAATGCATTCAGTTCTCCAGTCCCTCCACTCCCTGCTTGTTAGCAGGTCAGCTGACACCATTGTTTCATGGCATAGCTCCTATGTCTCTCTTGGAATTTGTGGATTCAGGTGAACTTCTCTTGCTGGGTTCTTGGCAGCACATTCAACTACTTTAGAGCTATCACCACAGTGGGTGGCTGGAGGGTCTTCCTGAACAGCAAGTGGCTGTGTTTCTCTGGGTGTCCCCCAGGCCCTATGGAGCCAGCCTTGTCCCCGTGGGTAAGAGGAAGGGTCACATGAGGGCTCCTACCCATTGCTTCTTAGGCAGAATGAGCCCTTGGCCTCAGAGTGATGCTTCCCAGGTCAGGGTGAGTCTAAGTGAATGAATAGCAAGGAATATTTTATGTAGCACTGCAGACACTGCTTGTACAAAGTCCATTTGTGTCTTAAGTTCAAACTGGTCAAAATTAATCTTTTCACTATAAAAACTCAGAATCACAATGCAAGCATGACTTTTGGAAAATCACCATTGAAATATATTTAGCTGTCAGCTTTTGGGAAGCACAGAAGCCAGTGGTCTCTTGCCCTGATGGAACCTGGGAGCAAGGGGCCACCCTCAATGACTGCTCCCACTGCTCCCACTGGCCAGGAGAGTTTTTCAAGGGCTTTGAATATGAATTGTATCGCTATGACTAGATTTGGCCTAATTTCTAATTTGTGAGCCATACTTGTTTGCTCTTTAAATGGAGGGTAGGAAATGTTTTCAGCAGTTGCCAGGGATTAAGAGGAAGTCTCACAAGCCAGTTAGGGATGCAGAGTTGTGGCTGATGTCTCACCCTCCCCCAACCCCTTCCTCCCAGGGGCCCCACAGCAACACTCCACTTTATCCTTAAATCCTTGACTTGCTAAATCCTTCGTAAATCTCTCTCCGAGAAAGGAACATGGCCCGGGAAATGGCATTCTCACAAACTCCTCAAAGGCAGTGTAGGCCACAGAAGTGCTGGTGGGAAGGCGTGGCGGGCAAACCTGATTTCTAAATGGGATTGTTAAATGCTCCAGAATTGCCCTCTTAGAAAGTGCATTGGTCTTGAAGAACCTGCTAGGGACACTTGGGGTTTTTACCTCATTATCCCACCCCTGAGAAACCCCAAAGTAGGGAGATAGGCTGAACACACAGATTAGAGTCCCTTATATTTGAGTCACAATATGTCATCTGTTCAACCTTCTGTCATCCAAGATGAAAGTTATTTACTACTTACTCCCTTCTTATCAATTTTAATTCACTGGACAGGACTTTCCAACCTCTCAATCCAGAATGGTAGGCCCCCTGAGCCAGGTAAAGACATAAAAGGAGAGAGCAGTCTTTTTCAGTCTGCTTTCCTAAGGAAAGAGACTTGTATGGGGGACCCATAGAAGCAAGAGACACGTATTAGGTTGGTACAAAAGTAATTGCGGTTTAAACGGCTAAAAATAATTCCAAAAACCACAATTACTTTTGCACTAGCCTAATAAAAGCAGCTTCTGACACACCATTCCCTTCTTCAAGACAAGGGCTGTGACATGCCTGAAAGAACATGGCTGCTTCCTCCCACTTTGCACAGGGCCAGACAAAGCAGCTCAAGCGAGCACCACCACGTGGTTGACACTTACGGTGTACACTCTGTGCCAGGGACCACACAAAGTGCTTCCCATGCAGCACCTCATTTAAATCCCCAAGGAAACACCTGAAAATCATCCTGAGGATTAGAGACGGGGCACCACTGCTACCTGATTAAGCTGGGGCTTGAACCCAGGAAGTCTGCCTTCTAGTCCAGTCTCCTAACCACTCTTTGGTCCCCACTGGCAATCTGCTGAGTGGGTGAGCCACAGCCTTTTGCTTCCTCACCTTAATCTCAATTTGGCATTTATAGCAAATGCCCCACTGGAGGCCACTATGCACTGAACCCAGGAGCTTCTCTTGCAAGAAGCCCCTCCCTTCCCAGCCTGGGCACAGCCTCTGTCGCCTCCTCCACCCCCCCTCCACCCCTGCAGTCGATCCTACATAGTTATCCAGGGCTGAAGAGAAGTAAGCTGCAGATTCCTTTGTTCCCCAACTAAATTCCATTTCCTTTTCTATTGTCTAAGGAGTCTTAGCGATGAAACTTTACACCCAGCATATCCTGCTATTAAAAAGAAACTTCCATGGAGGTTGGCAAATTACCACTCACAGCTCCGTGAATGATAAAGTCGCAGGAGATGAGTGGCAGCAGTGCACCTGGTGGCAATAATTACAGGCTTGGCCAGAGAGGAAAGAAGGGATGAGGGCAGGCCAAATACAGCTGGGTGTGGGAGACGGCTCAGGCGGGGGTTTGAGCATGCTGGGGACAGGAAACCGGGCAGCTGAGGAGGTTACCACAGCTCCCACCCCAACCCTGCCCCTCCACCTTTTACTCTTTGCCTTGGGTTTCTTTTCTGATCTGTTTTTTTCCCTTATCTCAGATCTCTTTGTCCATCTTCCCACACCAGTACCAGATGGCTTATGAGGATCAAAATAAAAGCTCTTAGGCATCCTCATGTCAAACAATCTGTGTTTTGCTTCTTCATCTGGGTTCTCTGATCTGTATGATGTGTCAAAACCTGCCAGGAACACTCCAGAATGTTACTCCAGAGACAAGACTGAAGGGACTAGAAAACAGAGGTCACGATGTCCACTTTCCCTCAAGCGGGACTTCTTCAGTTACTCCTTTTAAAGTGGTGGTAGTACATCTTTTACCTGGAAAATAACCTACTCTCTTAGATCTATACTGTGGCTATTTAAATTATAACTTAAGCTAATAAAGATGAAATAAAATTAAAAATCCAGTTCTTCAGCTGCACAGCCATACTTCAAGTGCTCAGTAGCTAGTACATGCGGTTCACAGTACCATACATGACGGTGCAGCTAGAGAACATTTCCTTTAGTACAGGAAGGTCTGTTGGACAGTGTGCCTCACACACCATCATTTTTGTCCTAATGTTGATGACATATCACTGGGCAGCACTTCTGAAAGATGAGCTAAAACAGACTGTTAACAGTGAGGTAAAGGCTCCAGTCCATTTAGCATTTTTTGGAAACCACTTAGACAAGGATCCCATCCTCCGCCTCCTTCTCTCCAGGGGTAATCTGAGTTCTGAGGGTGAAACTGTGCCATAAAAATAGCTCCAAGAGTTATTGTGGCATTAAGGGTGGGGCATCCAGGACATGTGACAGCCTTAGTCCTTGCTGGCATTTGGATATAGGCTCTGTCTTTGCTGCAGCTTCTGTCCTGCTGGCATCTCCTGCTGGTATGTTCCAGCCCATTTGTTGATGGCATTCCATGTCATAACTGAGAGATGTCAGTTAGGCTGCCAGCCCTCTCGGTCACCTCCAGCCTTTTTTTAGGGGACAAGAAACTTCGGGATGTTCCTGCAGATCACTCTGCATTGAGGCTGCCACCAGCCCCTTCATGTGATCACCTGCAGGCAAAGAGTCCTCTATTCTCCCATTCCAAGTTGCTCTCTGGTTTTATTTCGCACTCCCTCTTTTGGACTTAGCTCAGGATGGTGGGCTCTGTGCTCAGAAAGTTCTCCAAGGCCCAGAACGTTCTCAGCTCTAGTAACCCTTCTGTAAATTTCTCCCCCCCCCTCCTGCAAGGTCAAACGCTTATCTCCTTTGGAGACAGAAAACACCAGCTCTTCTGCTTTTTCTCCTTGCTATTTTATGCAGAGCAAACTTTTCAAAAAGGGCTAGATAATAAATAGTCTCAACTTTGTAGTCCATACAATCTCTGTTGCAGCCACTCAACTCTAGTGCAAAAGAAGCTATAAACAATATATAAACAAATGGGTGTGACTGGGTTTCAATAAAACTTTATTTATAAAACTTTACCTCTATAGGCCATAGCCTGCCAACCCCTGGTATATAAAGTCTAGACTCTAGGTCCTCTTGTATTTAGCACTTAGTATTAAAAACAATCATTTAGAATTAAAAAGAAAAGAAAAGAAAAATTATTCATGTGCATGGCTCTTACATTTAAAAGTCAGATGACTCTGCTATCAATTTTTAAAAATTACTTTTACACTCAAACGAGAATTTCCTTCTTTCTTCTAGGATATTAGTCCTACCCAGAGAGCACATAGAAAGTCCCCATGGATGTTTGAATGGTAAAAGAAAAAAATATGGGTAAAGGGATTAGAAAATAGTTAAAATAGTAATATTTCTCACCTACATTACAAAATGGACTAGCAATTCCAACCTAACTGTGAATGTGAGGCTTAATGAAAAAGGGTAGTTTGTAAAATGTGACTCACACACTGTCATGCACATTCCATAAATGCCCATCTCTTTCCATTCCAAACACTTTAGGGGCTAGGATGTCATGTGAGCAGGAGCTGTAAGACCCGCTCTCTCCTATTGTACCTGCACTCACCAACTTGAACTCAAATGCAATCTCTTCTGCATTAAGAAGAAGAAAAAAAAGCAGATTTTCCCCAAAGGAAAAAAATTTGAAATACTTAGCTTTTTCTTAAAACCACATAGCAGAGAGAGACGTCATCAAAATGGCAGCGTGAGGTGAGCCTCTGTAAAGCTCCCCTGGAATTTACAACTAATCGAACAACAATAACTCCACAAAGGACTCCCTGCACAGCAGACAGGCAAGATGAAGAGGCCCACTACTAAATTCACCTAAAGGTGGGCAGAGCGGGTGAGGAGGAAGTGCGGAGATGGAACCGCGTGGGCACAGGACGCAGACTAGCTCAGTGCTCCGAGCTCGCTGCTTCCCGGAACCACCGCAGTTGCAGGAGAGGGAAGAACTCGGACTGCTAGGGCTCCGCTTATGGCCCACAGGGCTGAAGGGACAGCATATAACACAGCTGAACCCAACGCTCACGGCAGAGACCTCGTAGAAAAGACTGAGGGAAGAAGGCTGAAAACGGTGGTTTAAGCCCTCACTGCCAAGCAGAGAATGGAAGCCTTAGGCACTGAGACTAGCCGCCCTCTCCCTACTCTCCCGGAGCTCGCCCCGCTCCCACCTGCCCAGTGCTAGAAGCGAAACAGTAGCAGTGTCAGATCAAAAGAACAGAATATTTGCTGTTCTGAGCACTGTGGACCACAGACACAGATTCGCAGCCCGACTGGTTCCGGCAGAGGGGAGGGAGCTGTGGAAGCAGGACCGGCTGTGGTGGTGGATGCCGCCATTGCTCTGGGCCACCTCTCACAACTCACCCCGCCCCTGACCCACCTATCTGGGAGGATCCCTGCAGAACTGCTGAAACATACGGGCTCTGAATCTGGTGCAGGAAGAGCTTTGGAACTTCAAAAGCTCTGCATACCCACACGGACACTGCGTCCTGTGACCCAGGCAAACTATTAACAGAGAAATCCGTCTCCCAGGGAATCCCCCCATTGTGTGAGAAGCTGTAATAGTGCAGAGAAAACATAGCAGTACCGTGTGAGAGAGAAAAAAAAGGCTGCAGTCGGAGAGAAAATAAAACATTCTACCAACAAGTACTGGAAAACAAAAGAAAGAACTCTTCCTATCAACCTGTTGCAGAAGCCACTCCTGTAGATGTCTAGGAAGAGAAACAATAAATCAGTAATTGCCATTAATAACCAAGGCAACAAGACAGCTCAGAAAGAAAGTGAAAAGTCTCCAGAAAAGGAACTTAAAAATATGGAAATATGTGACTTAAATGACAGAGAATTCAAGATTGCAGTTCTGAAAAAACTCAATGAGATGCAAGAAAACACAGAAATGCCGTTTAATGAACTCAGAAACACAATCAAAGAACAGCATGAGCATTTTACGAAAGAGATTGAAATTTTAAAAAGAACCAAATAGAATTTCTGGAGATTAAGAACTCAATAGAAGAAATTAAGAATGAAATAACCAGCTTAAGTAGTAGAGTTGACCAGATGGAGGAAAGAATCAATGACATTGAAGATAGAAACATGGAAATTACACAGATGGAAGAAGAAAGAGACTTGAGACTTAAAAGAAATGAAAGAACTCTACAAGAACTTTCTGACTCCATCAGAAAGAGCAATATAAGAATAATGGGCATACCAGAAGGAGAAGAAAGAGAAAAAGGAACAGAGAATATATTCAAACAAATTGTTGATGAGAACTTCCCAAACTTGTGGACAGAACTGGATCCTCAAATCCAAGAAGCAAATAGAACACCTAATTACCTCAATCCCAACAGGCCTTCTCCAAGGCACATTGTATTGAAGCTGTCTAAAATCAACGACAAAGAAAGAATCCTCAAGGCAGCCAGGGAAAAGAAGATGGTAACCTACAAAGGAAAGCCCATTAGATTATCATCAGATTTTTCAGCAGAAACTCTACAAGCCAGGAGGGAGTGGAACCAAATATTCAAACTATTGAAAGAGAGAAATTATGAGCCAAGAATAATATATCCAGCAAAGATATCCTTTAGATATGAAGGAAGAATGAAGACCTTTCCAGACATACAGAAGCTGAGGAAATTTTCTAATACACAACCTGCACTAGAAGAAATACTAAAGGAGCCTATTTGACCACCATCAACAGGGACAATCTGTGGCAACCAAAACATAAAAAGGGGGAGAGTACAGCCTGAACCGGAATATGGGAATGGAGAAAGTAAGCGTGCTGAAGAAAATGGAATACTCTATCAAACTTTCTTTTACATAAACTTAAGGGTAACCACTCAAAAAAATCCAGAACTGAAATATATACTGTAATAAAAGAAGAAACAGAGGGAAACATTATAGAATACCACCACACAGAAATAATAGACAACAACTAAAAGACAAAGAAACAATGGAGACACAGGCTTACCAGAAAACTAAAGACAGAATGACAGAAAATCCTCACATATCAATAATTACCCTAAATGTAAATGGACTGAACTCACCAATAAAAAGGCACAGAGTAGCAGAGTGGATCAAAAAACTAAACCCAACCATATGCTGTCTCCAAGAGACACATCTCAGCTACAAGGACAAGCATAGACTCAAAGTGAAAGGGTGGAAATTGACACTCCAAGCAAATGGTACCCAGAGAAAATCAGGTGTAGCCATAATGATATCAGATGAAACAGACTTCAGGGTAAAAAAGATAACAAGAGACAAAGATGGACATTTCATAATGGTAAAGGGGACTATACAACAAGAAGACATAACAGTCATCAATATTTATGCCCCCAATCAGGGAGCACCGAAATACACCAAGCAACTACTAACAGAACTAAAGGGAGAAATTGACCAAAACACAATTATACTAGGGGACTTAAATACATCATTGACAGCTATGGATAGATCATCCAAACAGAAAATAAATAACGAAATAGCAGCCCTAAATGACACATTAGATGAAATGGACATAATTGACATATATAGAGCACTTCATCCTAAAACATCAGACTATACATTCTTTTCTAGTGTACATGGAACATTCTCAAGGATAGACCATATATTGGGACATAAAATCAGCCTCAGCAAATTTAAGAAGATTGAAATCATACCAAGCATATTCTCTGATCACAAGGCTTTGAAATTGGATAGCAGCTGCAAAAAGGAAGCAGGAAAAAACACAAATACATGGAGATTAAACAACATACTTTGAAAGAACGACCAGGTCAAAGAAGAAATTAGAGGATAGATCAAAAGATACGTAGAAACAAATGACAATGAAAATACATCCTACCAAAATTTTTGGGATGCAGCCAAAGCAGTTTTAAGAGGGAAATTTATATCATTACGGGCCTATCTCAAGAAACAAGAAAAATCCCAAATAAATAACCTCATGTTACACCTTAAAGAACTAGAAAAAGAAGAACAAGTGAAACCCAAGGTCAGCAGAAGAAAGGAAATAACAAAAATCAGAGCAGAACTAAATGAAATAGAGAACAAAAAGACAATAGAAAAAAATTAATGTGACAAAGAGCTGGTTCTTTGAAAAGATTAACAAAATTGACAAACCCTTGGCTAGACTCACTAAGATAAAAAGAGAGAAGACACTAATTAACAAAATCAGAAATGAAAAAGGGGAAGTTATCACGGACACCACAGAAATACAAAGGATCATCCAAGAATACTATGAAGGACTATATGCCACCAAATTCAATAACCTAGAAGAAATGGACAAGTTCTTAGAAACATATAGCCTTCCAAGGCTGAACCATGAAGAACTGGAAAATCTAAACAGACCGATCACCAGTAATGAAATTGAATCAGTCATCCAAAACCTTCCCAAAAGCAAAAGTCTGGGACCAGATGGCTTCACTAGTGAATTCTACCAAACCTTCAAAGAGGATTTAATACCAATCCTGCTCAAACTCTTCCAAAATATTGAAGAAGAGACAGTACTCCCTAACTCATTTTATGAGGCCAACATTACCCTGATACCAAAACCTGGTAAGGACAACACAAAAAAAGAAAACTGCAGACCAATATCTCTGATGAATACAGATGCAAAAATCCTAAACAAAATTCTAGCAAATTGCATGCAACAATGCATTAAAAAGATTATACATCACGGCCAAGTGGGGTTCATCCCTGGGGCACAAGGATGGTTCAACATCTGCAAATCCATCAATGTGATACATCACATAAACAAAATAAAGGACAAAAATCATATGATTTTATCAATTGATGCAGAAAAAGCATTTGACAAGATACAACATCCATTTATGATTAAAACACTTAATAAAATAGGTATAGAAGGAAAATACCTTAACATAATAAAGGCCATATATGACAAGCCCTCTGCTAATCTCATAATTAATGATGAAAAACTGAAGCCCTTTGCTCTACGTTCAGGAACACGACAGGGCTGTCCCCTATCACCTCTGCTTTTCAACGTAGTGTTGGAAGTCCTTGCCAGAGCAATCAGGCAAGAGAAAGAAATAAAAGGCATCCAAATTGGGAATGAAGAAGTTAAATTATCACTCTTTGCAGATGACATGATGCTATATATAGAAAACCCTAAAGACTCCACCAAAAAGCTATTAGAAACAATCAACGAATACAGTAAAGTTGCTGGCTACAAAATCAACGTACAAAAGTCCATTGCATTCCTATATACTAACAATGAAATCTCAGAAAAGAAATACAAAAACAATTCCTTTTGCAATTGCAGCAAAAAGAATAAAATACCTAGGAATAAACTTAACCAAGGATGTGAAGGACCTATATGCTGAAAACTATAAGACATTTTTGAAAGAAATTGAAGAAGACACAAAGAAATGGAAAGACATTCCGTGCTCATGGATTGGAAGAATCAACATAGTTAAAATGGCCATATTACCCAAAGCAATATACAGATTTAATGCAATCCCCATCAAAATCCCAATGGCATTTTTTTAAAGAAATAGAACAAAAAATCATCAGATTTGTTTGGAACCACAAAAGACCCCGAATAGCCAAAGCAATCTTAAGAAAAAAGAACAATACTGGAGGTATCACACTCCCTGACTTTAGCTTGTACTACAGGGCTACAATAATCAAAACAGCATGGTATTGGCAGAAAAACAGACACATAGACCAATGGAATAGAATTGAGAACCCAGAAATAAAACCACATAAATATGGACAGATAATTTTTGACAAAGAAGCTAAAAACATACAATGGAGCAAAGACAGCCTCTTCAATAAATGGTGCTGGGAGAATTGGATAGCCACATGCAAAAGAATGAAACTGGACTGCTATCTGTCACCATGTACCAAAATTAATTCAAAATTGATCAAAGACTTAAGCATAAGACCTGACACAATAAACTGTATAAAAAAAAAACATAGGTACTAAACTTATGGACCTTGGGTTCAAAGAGCATTTTATGAATTTGACTCCAAAGGCAATGGAAGTAAAAGTGAAAAAAAAAGAATTGGGCTATATGAAATTTAAAAGCTTCTGCACAGCAAAAGAAACCATTGACAAAATAAAGAGGCAACCAACTTAATGGGAGAAGATTTTTGCAAACAGTGCTTCCCATAAGAGGCTGATATCCAAAATATACAAGGAACTCATGCAACTCAACAACAAAAAAACAAACAACCCAATTGAAAAAGGGGAAGAGGACTTGAAGAGACATTTCTCCAAAGAGGACATACAAATGGCAAATAGACATATGAAAAAATGCTCAACATCACTAATCATCAGAGAAATGCAAATGAAAACCACAATGAGATATCACCTCACCCCAGTCAGAATGGCTATCATCAACAAGACAAATAGTAACAAGTGTTGGAGAGGCTGTGGAGAAAAAGGAACCCTCATGCACTGTTGGTGGGCATACAGACTGGTGCAGCTGTTATGGAAGGCAGTGTGGAGGTTCCTCAAAAAATTACGAATAGAATTGCCATATGACCCAGCAATCCCTCTTCTGGGTATCTACCCAAAAAATCTGAAAACATTTATACATAAAGACACGTGTGCTCCAATGTTCATTGCAGCTTTGTTTACGGTGGCCAAGACATGGAAATAACCAAAATGTCCTTCGATAGATGAATGGATAAAGAAGTTGTGGTATATATACACAATAGAATACTATTCGGCGGTAAGAAAAGATGATATAGGAACATTTGCGACAACATGGATGGATCTTGAGAGTATAATGCTAAGCGAAATAAGTCAGACAGAAAAAGCAGAGAACCATATGATTTCACTGATATGTGGTATATAAACAAAAAGAACAAGACAAACAAGTGAGAAACAAAAACTCATAGACATAGACTATACTTTAGTGGTTACCAGAGGGTAAGGGGGGTGCGGGGTGGGAGATGAGGGTAAAGGGGATCAAATATATGGTGAAGGAAGGAGAACTGACTCTGGGTGGTGAACACACAATGGGATTTATAGATGATGTAATACAAAATTTTACACCTGAAATCTATGTAATTTCACTAACAATTGTCACCCCAATAAATTAAAAAACAAAACAAAAAACCGCATGGCAGAAAGCTGAGGGCCAGATCCTTTGGGCAGGAGCCATCAGCTGGCTGGTTTTGAAATGGGAGAAAACAGTGTCTGCCACAGGAAGGTGCTGCTTGTCCACTTCAGAGGAGAGGATGCTGAAAACTAAATGGAGGGCTAAAATTGCATTTCACACCCTTCCTCTGTGTTAGTACTTTATTGGTGACAAATGTTAGAAACTTAACCAAAGTAGGTTAGGTGAAGGGGAATTCGTTAGTTCAGAGTATGTAAGGCTGAGCAACTAAATTCACAGCTGGGTCTCAGGAACAATTGGGGCGGGGGATCTGAGCAGTCTCCTTACGCTTTCCTGGCCTGTCTTATCATCTATGCTCCACAGACCAGCTTCCTCCCTGTGGGGGCAAAATAGTGGCCCACAGATCCTAAACCTCAACTCTTACTCCCCTGCCACCCGGAGGACAGAGAGTTCTTTTTCCACTTCCAATTTTTAAAATTCCAGGGAAGGACTCTGATTAGCCCAGCTGGGGCCATGCATCAGTGCATCCACCCAGCCAACTGTTGTCATAGCTGTTCCCATTCTAGCCACAGGGATGAGGGAGGTGGCAGGCCTGGGAGTGGGTCCGGACGCCCCCATCTTTCTCCTAGCACAGGCCCAGGACAGCAATGCTGTGTTGTATTTGTCATGTGTAAAGTTGTTTGTTACCATGTTGACCTCAAAGCTGATAGATTTTTGTTCTCCTCAAGCAAATTCTGCATTTTAGGTTGAAATCTTGGAAACGCTAACTGTCCTTAGGAAAGTGTTACATGAGCTAAGTTCCTCTGCAGTCTTGTGTGGTTGGGTAGCTCTGCAGTAGAGGCAGATCAGTGAGCGTGTGCCGAGCTTGCCCTTTCTGGCAATGTAATTCAGTCCTTTGTCACGCTCTGTTTCTTCTCTCGTTCATTGAGTCGGCCTTATGCAGCCCCTCAGAGCCAGCCTGGTGCTCCCCAAGGCCGAGGATATAATGTCAGTAGGACATGATTCAATTCACATTGAATATGGATATTAAGTCTTTTTACTTAGGGTCTTTTCAAGAAAAACAAATCTGCCTGCTATCAAAGCACAGAAAATGCCTTTTCCTATAACAGCAGTTGTCTGTGTTCACTGATATCGAAGGGCCTGTCTGTCCCGAAGCCTCTAAGGCTGTTTTATCAAGGTCAATTCAGCTGATCTTTTTCAGTGATAACCCAAAGAGGATTAAGTTAACATCTGACCTTTAAAGAGCTTTATCTTTGGGGAACCAGGCTAATTACAAAATTAAAAGGCAGCTTTTTAAAAATATTAGACCACAACTGAAGGAAAACATGAATACACTGCTTATAGCAGCAGAAATATCCATAGAAAATTCCAGACAGCAAGCTAGATTTATCATCACATGGATGAACTTAATGTGTGGATTCTGGCATCAAACAGAAGTGGGTTCCAATCTTGGCTCTGCCACTTTCTAGCTGTGTGTTCTCAGGCAAGTGTCTCACCTTCTCCAAGCTCTGTTGTCTTGTTTGTAAAATAGGGATAATAATAGTAACCACCCAATATGGTTGTTGAAAGGATTAAGTGAGATAGTATAGGTAGAGCTCTGTCATTTAGGTTAGCTATTAATAGTTAACACTGTGGATTAAAAGCTTGGTTTACTTACTTGTCCCATTATGTTGAATGTTAAATGGGATCCATTGACAAAGTGTCTGGTTCTCACTATAAGCAGAACTCAGAGAAACCTCTAGGTTCTGAGATGGCTCTGCTTTTGATCAGATGTTACGAGCACAGATGCAGCAACCAGTGCCAGCACCCCAGCTGCTCTTATACTCAACCAGATACCATTATGATGACTCTCCTACTACTAACACCATCTTGAGGAAAGAGTAACATGAGAATAGGAAGGGGAATATTGTCCAGAAAAGTCAGGAACAGATCTGTCCTTTAAATTCTGTAAATACTTTTCCATTCAAGGAGACACTGATCACTTAAATATTTTCGTCCAAAGCAATGTTCTTGGTGTTGGTTTTCTTTTCACTGGTTTATGATGTTTGAAGTTATCTCTTTTGCATGTTGACAAATGTCATAAAGCTATAGGGACTTTGAGATTGCCTGAAAATAAGACCATGCAAGAACTCTTACTGGGAGAGAGCGTATTCTAGTTTCAAAGGCCTCTGGCCTTGTACTACTCAAAGCCTGGTGCATGGACCAGACAGAGCTTTGACACATCTGAGCATCCCTTAGAATTGCAAAAGCTCTGGCCCCACCCAGACCTGCTGAATCAACATCTGTATTTTAGCAAAATCCCTGGGTGGTGCTACTGCACACTGCCGACAGTGAGCACCGCTCCCTTCTCCTCCTGAGCTGCACATCAGAATCACCCAGGGGGCTTTAAAAAAATAGTGATGCCTGGGTCCTGCCCACAAAGATCCTGTCTTAATTGGCACTGGGGTTTTTGAAAGCTTCCCAGGTAATTGCGATGTGCAACCAAGGTAGGGAACTTGTGCTCCAGAGACATTCTTTCCTCTTCCTCCACTTCCTCCTACAATATTTATTTCTCTAAAAATGAAAATCTCTCAAGCTGCCGTGAAGTCTCATTTCATGCTGTTTACATCAATGGGCAGATGACCGTTTTCTAGATAGTGCCACACAATTTGAAGATTCACTTTGAATTTTAAAAGCAACCATTAGAAATTTCTTCTGAACTTTTGCCAGGGTCTCTACATCCCTCTTTTATTGTGAAGTCCAGAACAAGACACAGTCCTCCAGTACAGCTCTAAACAGCACTGAGCATCAGCATAAAGGACTTTTGTGTCCTTCTGAATGAAAGGTACTGTTATAAATAAAGTCAGACCATTTGAATGGGGGGGGGTAGTTTTAATGGCCAAGCAAAAGATTTTCTCATGCCTACACTCAATCTAGGAGTGAATGAGCCAGTTATACAAGGAGAAAACCCACCTTCCCAGTTTTGAGCTTTCCTAATGGAGCAATCAGTGTGTTGTGATTTAACCAAATAATTCATCAGCTTTCTTTCTTCTGTAATTCATGGATGACCAAACAGATAAACTCATCTGTACCAAACTTTAAGACAACTCTGACTCAAGAAATTTGGCTGATGTCATAAGCATAAAAGTCACCTGAACCTTAGAGGCCAGTAACCTCCAAACTTAACTATTCAACCTGTAAGAGTCACCTGGGCTGTTTACGAAACACATATAGATGCTTGGACAAAGGTATTTGTGGTTTTAAAAAGCTAGATCAGTCTTTCTCAAATTTCAATGCAGAGGTCTTCTTAAAAATTTAGATTCCCATTCCATAAGCCTGGGTGGGACCTGAGATTCTGCATTTCTAAGCACCTTGAAAGTGATGTGGTGCTTCTGGTTCAGAGACCACAGTTTGAGTGGCATGGCAATGCTCTGGAAAATTCTAATAATCATCCAGTTGAAGAACCAGAATGCTAGGCATCTCAAATGTTGCCTGAAATAGGAAAAAGAGCTCATTTTCAATGTTTATCAGGGTATGTCGATGAGAATGGGACACAGCCTCATGTAAAGTGTCAGTGGGCAAATGCAGTTTCAATTGGTGGAAGAAACCTGGTGCAGAATGTTTAATTACATTCATGCTTTGCCAATACAAGAAGAGAGTGGAATATTAGTTCCTTTGTCTAGTGATCTATTCATCTATTCATTAGAGTTCACCAGCAAACACAAAGGCAGGAAGAACCATTACTTTAAATTCATATTATTTTAGCTGATGTATCTGGGGCACGGTGATAAATTAATCATGACGTCTGGTTTGATTCACAATCATATTCTAGCCCAATTTACACTTCACATATGCAGACCTGAAATACGATGCATTAAAATGGTGAACGCATCACAGATTGTTCCCTTCACTAACCCCATGGAGGAGGCACTCGCTCCGCCTTTTCACCCAAGCACCTGCCTGTAGGCCCCGCCCGGAGGCAGGGAGAAAGAAGGATTTGGCGCTGAAGACTCAGCCGCTGCCTAATGGGCAAAGCCTGCTTGCGAGAGGGAGTGGGAGTCGTTAAAAAATAACTTCCTGGCTTAATGACCGAGGCAGGCTTATTCACGGGGCAGGGGAGCGGCGTGGGTTTGTTACTAAGCATAACAGATGGCAGCTGTCTGAGGCTATATAGGGCGCACTGACAAATCCCCGGGACTGCCCTGGGCGCTCCCGGCCGCGCGAGGGAGGCGGCGGCGGGCTGCGGACCTGGCGCAGCTGCCCAACCCGCTCCGAGGACCCCAAAGGAGGCTGTGCTCCTGCGAGGCCCCGGGAGTGCGGGGCTGACCCGGGCTCACGCGGAGCAGGGCTCACGCGGGGCAGGGCTCCCGCAGCCCGGGCAGTCAAGGCTGGCTTAACTCCCCAGCGGGGTTTACACGATGCGGGCGGAGGCCTCTGCGTGGCTTTCATCTACCCCCCGCCCCTGCAGACGCCCGCCCCGGGAGGCGCTCAGGAGGCTCCCCGCCCTCGGACCCCGACGCCCCGAGCTCCCAGGGAGATGTTACTGAGCCACACAAGCATTTATCCAGGCCTGCTCTGCTGGGTGCCCAGGAGGTGCGCGCGCCTGAGGCTAAGATGTGGTCTCCTCTGTGCAGCCTTACAAGGCCCGAGTGTGGCTGGTAAGGATGATGCCGAATCGCGTCTGAGGGTTAATTTCTTGTGAAATGAGTCTTAGCCATGATTTCCATGTACTAAGCCTGTTTCCCAAACCCCAAATCAATCATCCAAATATACTACCTTTTGGTATCTGACAGATGACTTTTTTCTCCGATTCGGAGATTTATTCAGATGGGGAAAGTCTTCCAAAGCTAGAAAAGTTAGGTGGCTTTTAGGGATTTTTAAAAAATTTTTATTGAAAATAATACAATTTAAAGGCACGGGCAGTCAGGGAAGCTTCCTGGAAGACAGGGAGGAGAGGCAGTTAGGCTTCCGAGCTGTGGCTGGGGGCAAAGGGGAGAGTATTTGAGAGTTCTGAGTTCTGAATATCCATAGTCACTATAATTTTCAAGCTGCAAAGACCATTGAAGAGTGAAGGCCATACAAACTATATACATCAGACAGCTCACCTCTCTGTGGGAACTGTCCCCGAGAGGAAACAGAGGAACTGCGCAGTGTCTGCACTTGAGGGCTAAGATTCTAAGTCTCTGAAATGGGCTACAAGAATGACCACATGGAGTGGTGGTGCATTTCATGCCTGGGACTCTGGTTTGTGTGGCAGAGTCCATGGAAAAGCCTCCTCTTCCCACCCCTCATAGACGTCTTGACTGTTCCATCAACCAGTGCCAGGGACCCAGGTTTCCTTATTTTCTGCTCAGTTGCCTCGCAGTGCTATTCACTGAAGCGAAGTAAGGCCAAGGTTTGTTTATCCATTTGACAATTGTTTACTAAGAGACTTTTATGTGCTAAGCCCAGGTGTTCCGACTCTGAACCAAATAGATGAGAATCCGTCCGTGTGGAGCTTGCAAGAAGCAAGATAAATCAATGAAATCTATAGATAGTGTCCACTGGCAATGGGCTGGTGATAGTCTCCTATAAACAGAATCCTTCCTTTTGACTTAATGAGAAGTCTAACACATGGAGGGTCCTCCACACATGTGGAGCCATTATTGTGATTACTCAGTAATTTCAAAGAAAAAGGCAGAGCTGATGGAGGAGGAACCCATATGTTTGAAAAATAGGAAGAAAATTCTAAGTCCTTCTTATGAACTTATCTGGTGGAGGCATCTTTGGCCACATGTGAACCTCTCCCCAGTAATGTGGGTCTGTGGAGACAGTCAGAATTTGACTATGACGCATTAAGAAACATGGATTTCCTGTCTCCATTCCTGGGAACTCAGGTCAAACAAAAAATGCAGGGCCTCTGGTACCCAAATAAATTCACTAGGACTACAATCTATTAACCCTTCTAACTCCCACTCATCCTCGCACCATGTCCTCGTCCTCACTTCCCTCCTTATCCACCTTCAATTCCATGGCCAAGCATTATAATTATTCCCATTTCTCTGCCACAGGATCTGTTTCAATGGTTTCCAAAGCCTAAAAGAAATTGTATATCTACCCTACATAAGACAGAACAGACTAACCTACATATCAAATTTCTTTGCTTTTGACTACAGCAATAATAATTCATTGTGGTAACACTGGCTGAGTATTTTACCAGTTACTTATTAAGGAGTATTTGGAAGTTAATACCAGAATGCCACATAAAGCCGCAATGAATATTAGATGTAATTGGTTGTTACACACACACACACACACACACACACACACACACACGTTCAAACTCATGCTTAAGTCAACTCTATCATAAACTTGCATGTACCCATTTTACAAACATGGGTTTATTTATTGTCTTTTTTTAATCCCTCTATTTTCTGTATAGAATATGGATTTTTAAAATCCTTTATATTATCATTATAGGTTATGGTTATAGTTATACTTACTCAAGATGATTTAAGGTAATATATGAACTTTATAGTTTTTAATAGTCATGCATATTTTTAAGTATATTTATAAAACATAAATGGCTTATCAAACTGTCATTTCACAGAAATCCCTTAGATACAAACAAGTTTTTTTAAAATGAGTTGATAAAAAAATCAAGTTAATTATAAGGCACATGATATTCAGATGCAACAAAAATAAAAGAGGCAGTAAGGAATGACTAAAATTTGTCATAGGTTCATATATGATCCAGAAGGACCAAAAAAGGCAATTGCAGTTGGCCCTACAGAAAGGGCCCTTAACAAAGTATGCTCCAGTCTGCCTTTGCCAAACATTCCATTAACCCTCACTAGCAGACAAATAAAACGGTACTCAAGGCTTAAGTAAAATATTTATTTATTTTTCTGCAACTCAAGAAAATTCTGCCATACAATTTTATCAACAGAACACTTTCCGGCTCACAGGACATCTGTGTTTAATGTGATCATGGCTTTAGATCTTTAGAGCTCACAGGCATTAGAAACATGCCAGAAATCCTCCAGTCACAGCAAAGCTGTTTCCTTTAGAAAATCACCCAGTATTTAAAAGTCTGTTTGTTTGGAAAGCTCCATGTAAATCATGAGCTTTTTTTTTTTTTTTTTTTTCCTCGCTTCTCTTTAACATTTTAACATTCAATTCTAAGAAGCCCATTTAACAGAACTGCAAAACTTAAAATGGATTTATTTATATTTGTATAAGAAGAAACAACCACATAGACCCTAAATCATCCAGTGTTTCTTAGCAGGGGTACTAATGGCCTCAGCACAATGTTTAGCATCGCTGGCTCCTGGGCCAGTAGTCCCCCACCTCCAAGTCTGTGACAATCAAAAATGTCCCCTACACACATTCCCAGTGCCCTCAGTGGGGTAGTATCACCCTAGCTTGAGAACACAACTGCCTGACTTACGAAAAAGAAACCTGAGACCCAGAAAGGGGAAGGGATTTGCCCCAAAATCTACACTGAATTGGTACTGTGTTAGGGTTACAGGCCAAAAGGAAGAAAGACAGCATCAGACCTCCTCAGTTGTCCCTGGGAGGGGGGGGGGGAGGCGGAAGATGTGGGGGGGGGGGTTGGGGGCCTGCCTGGAAGATTACATGCGAGGTGGGAAAACCTAGGAAGCCTCTCAGGGGTCGCCCAGCCAGGCCTAATGAAGCACGGTGCTGTTTCTCACTGTTGCGGATTCAATAGCAGACATGAGCTGTCAAGGGCTTGTCCACCATGTCATCTAAGGTACTCAAGAGGACACTGGGGACTTGCCTCTCTTCTGATTGCTTCTTCCTCTGCCTTTTTCCTGCTTTGCTTCCCTTTAGACTGTTTCCTTATTGTCTCTGCCCTGTTACTCTCTTTCTGATTGTCTTACATTCACACTTCCCTCAAGAAAATATAGATGGTATCACTGGACATCGTCATTATAAAGCATGCCCTCAGAGCCGTTTTCTTGCCAGGCTAACCCTACAGGCCACGGTGCAGCCCAAAGCTGGTTGCTCGGGCTTAGGGCCAACAGCCTATTTCCCCAGCAGGGGGCAGCATAGCTCGTCGGCCTCTTGAAATCCTATTGCTCTCTGTGGACCGGACTGCTGCGATTTGAAGGCCAGCTCCATCCCACAGCCCCTGTGTCACTTCAGCTGTGCCTCAATTTCTGAATGGCAAATTGACGCATTAATGGTATAAACCGCAAAAGATGTATTGGGGGGGAAGGCATTAAAAGTACTTAGCACTTAGTAAGCATTTGATGAACACATAGCTGTTGTTTTTTTTTGCTGCTATTGTTATTAACAAGTAGAAAATGGATTATTGCTATTATTAAATAGAAAGTTAGAACTTGTATCTTCTGACACCATCCGCCCCCCCACACACAAACCTTTCACCAGTGCTTTTCAGACTTTTCTACTCTTTATTGGCCAAAAGCAGTGAAGGTACAGACCCCAGGAAGATGGAGGGGACCTGAGGTTCTAAGTCTCCTCATGCAAGCCTGCTATTTCTTTGAAGTCATTTGCCTCATCTTTGTCTTATATTCAGTTTCACATATCACTGTACAGTATTAAAGATTCATTGAGCTGTTTTATATGCTATTGCCTAATATAGCCATGCCTATTCTAATACAAAATGTTTTAAACTACTTACAAGTTCAAATGTTTAGTTTTTGTCCAAAAAGTCTTTAGAGAAATTGATGCCCTAGGGAGAGGAATTTCATCACTTTTCTCTGCAAGCACGTACCTAGGAGTTACACATACTCATTCTATGTCACCATAATTCTTATACCTTCATGGTTGGAGGTTTTCCTTCCAGAAAGGTCAAATCGAAAAGACATGCAGTCATTAAACTGTCAAATATTTATAAAAGTGGGTTTTGTGGAAGACATGTAGTAAGTACTACAGAGGGCTCCACCTCAGGCCCGCTCTGTGCTCAGGGTTTAGCCATGCTAGTGACGTCCTCTGGCTGTACCCCACACCTGTCAGCCTTCTCCAGCTGATGAGAGGGATCTAAACCCATTCATGCCCAAATTTCAGTGACCTCGAGTCCCTATTTCCCTACTTGGCCATAGAAAATATCTTCTTTTACATAGTCCCTTTTTCCTAAAGTATGTCTAGGAACCACCCCTTCTCCCAAGGTCCTTGACAGGTATCCCCAGTACCAGGGGGCACCAGTGTTCTCCTGAAGACAGGAGAATCTGTTTTTACTTTTGCCCATTTGGGTCCCACAGCAAGATAGCTTGGGCTCCCAAATATTACATACTGAGTGATACCTTCTTCCTGGCCACCTGGGCCAGGACTCTGTAGCCTCCAGAGTTCCACAGAGGTGCTGCCCGAGCGTTACCTTATTCTCATCCCTGTCACTACTGTCACTACTGCCTGGATGTGGGCAGAGCAGAAAACCCTCCATGGCGCTGTGCCAGTGGAACAGCATTGCATTGTGGCCACCTGGAGGCTGACGGAACGTGAATGTGGGGGCTGCACCATAAGGCCAGAGATCCAAGTTACCACTGAGGGAAAGGGAGAAAAATGCCCCTTTTGAGTTGTACTTAGCCTGAGGGTAGACAGGAAGGTGTTCCACTGTAAGACTGCTTGAGTCCTAAAGTGTTACAGCCTTTCCTGTGCATGCACAGAAACCCACATCTCACAGCACATGGTATAAACAGAGCTGACTCTCACCACATTTCCTGCAAGCATTTCCTGCAATTTGGTTTTGCATATAGCTATGTATCTTTAAACCCCAGTTGGACGAGATAAAATCTTTTCCCCAGGAGGTTCCTCAGCCCTTATGTAAATCAGTGAACACAAGTAGCTCTGGGGACCCCTCCCAGTTCCATCAATCCCAGGAACCCTCTCGCTCACCTCTGAGCCTTTGCCATGCTCATCGCTCTACCTGTCTTAACTTTTCCTTTCTCCTTCCTCAGCCCGTTCACACTGTGTAATTTCTATCCTTCCTTCAGGTCTCAGGTCTTTCCTCTGAGAAGACTTCATCGACCTCTGGCCTCCAATTCTGAATTGGGTGCCCCTCCTCTGTTCTCACACAAACCTCTCCAATTTCCCTTCTCATTACACTTTATTATACTTGCTTGTTTGATTGTCTGTCTGCCCTGAAGATTGATCCTGTGGGGGTGGGGATTATAATTACGAAAAGACCGGCATTTGCCTGATGCTCAGCAGAGGGGCCATGGCATTTGTCAACCACATGCAGGAAGAGAGGGTGAGTGTGGCTTAGCTCCACACTCCAGAAACTTCCTGTGTTATGAGGTAAAGAGGAGAAAACTAGTTATGTGGACAGGATATTTTCATTTGGTATAAGTCATGTTCAGGTGAGCAAGGTGACCAATTGTGGTATAGCCAAACTGAGCTGCTTTTAGACCATCTTAGCAAACGATTCAACTTATATCCAATAATATCAGTGACAGGGAAAGTGGTTGATGATGTAATCATGTTCTTCAAACCCTAAGGTCTGTCAGCCACTTAGTCACAGTGTGATGATCTTGCCAGTGATAACAAATGCTTGACTTAGGGGGACTTGAACTTCAGAAGCCCTTAGTTGCAATTCAATAGGAAAGCTCCCCTCCCAACAGCATTGCCAATGGTAAAGCTGTTAGAGTAGCTGCCACTGACATGGGTTACCACGCTGGGCAAAGGTCCACCCCAGGCCAGCCTTTGGCAATAACAGAGGTCACGGCACCTGAGCTTTCTGGGATGTGGGGCTACACAACAGTTATGAGTTTGCATCTCAGAGAAGCAAAGCTGGGTTGGATCCTCTGAGCGAGTCTCTTATTCACCTTGTGACCTTGGACAATTCTCTAGCATAAGCTTCAGTTTCCTCATATGTAAAATGGAGATGATAATTAATCATCAGGTTATTATGATTAAATGAGAGATGTTCTTATACATGAAGTACTCAGAACAGTGCCAGGCACACAGCACGCTCTCAATTAATGTTCCCTACTATTATTAAATGACAGTACATGGTTCATCACACTTCTGTATTCTTGCAATGTGTGTGTTTTTAAAGTTACAACAACTGTTGGTAACAGCTTTTCTCACTGTGCAGAATGTTTCTGTCCTCGTTTTGTCTATAGTTCTGTTAGGCCCCCACTTCTCAAATGCATGTATCAGTTGCTGTCTATGGCACTGGGAATCCTGCCTCAATAGGAAATATGATCAAGTCCGATTATTTCCATTTTAAGGGAGCATTTGTGGAAGTCAGGTAATTGCATAGCATTTTGAACTATCTCATAACTATCTCATAAACAGTAGCAGTTGATGATGAAAATTGAAATACCTATAAATTTTTTCTTTTTAAAGAAAGGAAACCATGGGTATTGTTTTTTGGGTTTTTTGTTGTGTTGTTTTTTTTTGTAACATCACAGTGCAGTGTAAAAGTAAGAACTCTTTTTGAAATTCATTTTGAAGAAGGGATATTTTTCTTTGTCAGTAAAGCCATATACTTAATATGACTGCAGATTTCTTGGCATGTTTTCTATCATTTACTGATGAGTTACAAATATTCCTTTGCACATTATCTGGGTAACACCCTGGAAATGGTAATAAGCAAGATCTGTACATAGCAAAATTCAGTCTTTCAGATTTTCAGCACAAATTTATACTTGCAAAAAATAAGCAGCTTTTTTTTTTAGTACTCTATAGAAGTAGAATGCAAGAAAAACATTGGCTTTCTTGGAGAGATTTACTCTTCAATGATTAATTTATAAGTGGGTTATATCACAATGAATAATTCAATCCATTTTCTAAGTTTATTGACTTGTAAATTCAGTAAGTGAGACTTAACCATAATCTTGAGAATTGTTAAGAGGAAAAGTCAGGTATTTAGAGAAGGAGTGGAAAGGCTTTTTACTTCCTAGTTATGAAAGAAAAATACCCTCCATCTTTATCCTATATTTAGGGCATAAAGAATCTGCCAGCCATTGTGTCTAAACTCTAGGGGAGTTCTATGTCACTTGCCAAAAAAAAAAAAAAAAAATCACAAAGAGAACACATTTCATGATATTTCTTCCTAATTATTTTCTCTTTATTTTTGGCAATGTCACAAAGAGACTCAAAGGCTCAGAGTCAAGCACATGTGATGAAAGAAGATCCTTTTTCTACTTCTTTGACTGATAAGGCTAAGAGGATCTTTCAGGGATTTTCTAGTCTAGTATGGACACAAAAGTGGATTGGGTGAGTGTTAAGAATTTTCAAAGGTATTGCAAGGACTATGAAGCATTTAGCTTACCCATTTAAGTCAATTGGTCTGTTTCTGCTAGATGATAACTGTAATTTGTTACATGATAACTATTTGCCATAATAATTTTCAAAATAAAACCAAGAAAGCACTTGAAATTCAAAGCAGCATCTCAAGTCTGTGCTGTACACATCCCCCAACCCCCTGCCTACCTCCCAGAATAGAGACCAGAGTCAGTGAAATGCTGAGTCATTCTCACAGCTTCTTTGGTGATAAAATTCTTTCTTATATTTGTATTGTAGAGATTTAGCAATAAAAATGATTATTAACATTAAAAATTTTGACTACTAATGGAATTATAATTCAGACTAAGACTATAAGTCCATGTCAATTTTTGTTTACTTTCTTATGTTTCCATAGAAGCAAAATTCAAACTTACCATTATAATTTTCAACTATTAATGGCATTATTGTTGTACCTAGCACACCCCAAAGAGTTTGCAATGGTTTTAAGCAGTTTCCCTGCTGCTGCTCTCTCCACAGGACCTTCCCAGAGGCAAGCATGGTCCTGCGGGCCGCCTCGCCCAACACAGTTTCCCACAGTATTAAGCACACCCTTGGCAGATGCAGCTCTTTCTCTGCAACAGATCTGAGCAACGCCCCTTACTGGGCTCCTCTTGCCTCCACTCCTGGACTATTGTCAGGAGACACTTTCCCTGCCTACATCATCTTCTCCTGTTGAAATCTTAGCCATCTTCATTGCTAACAGCCACCCCTTACTATGTGCTGACACAGAGCAGCCCACAGTGTATTATGTGGCGGCCCCATCACAACCCAGGAAGTGGGTAGTACCACTCTGCTCTTACAGGTAGGAATCTAAGTAAAATGGTACGTGGGATGAAGCCAGGACTAGAAGTCAGGTCTGTGAATGCCATGCCCAAACCACTTCACCACCTGGCGCTCTACACCTTTCTCAAGGGCAGCCTGAGCCCGGAAGCTTTGCCTAATGGATACATCACTCTTCAAAAGTGGAGAGCAGGGACTATTTTATGTTCAATCTTGTGCCCCTTGCAGCACCTCCACAGGCTCGCTCACATAATGGAAGCTCACTATGTACCTGTTAAATTTACCTGGAGAACAATTCATCACAAAATGTCATGGTCCTGGCAGTAAATTCAGTGGAAGTTCAGAAGAGAGACAGTGAGAGTCACAAATGGCTGCCTGCGTGGGTGGGGCTGCCAAGGGCTTTTGAAGGCCTGGGCAGGTTCCATGAGTCAGAAGAGGAATCTACTCCAGGAGTGGTGCTAATCTAAGTGAAGTAAGGCAGAAGGAAGGAGGCAGGATCGTGGCATGCATGAAGAACAATGAAAAAAGCAGTGCCAATTAGATTCGATGACTTAATGTGCTGTGGGGAAGGATATGAGATTGGATAGATTAAATGGGTTTATGGATTATGGAATGATTTTAGTGCCAGGCAGATGAATATGTATAAAGCTTCTTGCTGCCTTTATATTTTTCTGTGACATTGTGTTCCTGATATTCATGTATGTTGGTGGTGTAGTTTTAGTTCATTCATTTTCAATATTATATAATATTCTATTGTATGACTAATAATATCACAATGTATTTATCTATTCTAACATGGATGAACATTTAGGCAATTTCCAGCTTTTTTACAATGATGAGTTTTGCCATTATGAATATCCTTGTACATGTTTCCTGGTGCATATGTACCATTTTCCCTTGTGTTTATATCGAATGGCCAGGTCACAATGCATGCATGTCTTCAACTTTTTCAGGTAAGGCCAAGTTGTTTTCCCAAGTGGTTGTGACAATCTACACATCGCCAGCAGTGTATAAGGGTTTCTATTCCTCTACATTCTTGCCAACACTTGATTTGGTCATACTTCAAAATTTTTGCCAACTTAGGGAGTGTGAAATATTATCTCAAATTTTTCTTGTTATGTTATTCTGACTTTTTTTTTAAAAAAATATTGTCAGTCTTTCCCCCACAGTTTGTACTTTTATTATCTTGCTTAAAAACCAATCCCCCATCATCAGGTCATAAAGATACTCATCTTCTAAAAGCTTTATAGTTTTACCTTTCACGTTTAAGTCTCTAATCCACCTGGAATTTCCACTTAGATGTGTGTTTAGGAGTGTTCTCTATTTTTTTTCTGTACTCCTTTCATGTTTGGTAAACTGTTAAAAAGTGAAGAAATCTGGCATTTAACCTCTGTGGAATTTTTTAACCACTAAATTCAGTTTCTTTAATATTTATAGAAACATTCGGATTTACTATTTTTTTTCTTGAGTCAGTTTCATGATTTATATATATATATTTAGAATTCATCCATTTCTCCTAAGTTTTCAAAAGTATTTGTGACGGTTTATAATATCCTCACAACTTATAAAAGAACCTCTGCAGCATCTGTAGTTGTGCTTCCTTTTCATTCCTGATTTTGCTTATATGTGTCCTCTATTTTTCACTGGATCAGTCTTTATGGAAAGTTGTAATTTATATCTTTTCAAATGGCATTTGGGACTTTGTTGATTCTCCTTCAATTCTATTTCACTAATTTATGCTCTTATCTTTATTACTTTCTTTCTCAGTTTGTCCCAAAGTTCTTTTTCTAACTTCTGGTGTGCAGCCTTTCCTCCTTTCTAACATAAGTACTATTAAAAACTATGAATTTTTTGAATAACTATCCATTTAGCCTTATCCCACTAGTTATGAAGTATTTTGTTGTCATACGATTCTTAGTATTTTCTCATTTTCATTATAGTTTCCTGTTTGATCTATGAATTATTTAAGTATGTTTCTTTCTTTGTCTTATTCTTTGATTAATATTTGATGAATTTAAATTTCCCTAAATTTTTATACCATTTATACAGTTATTCAAATTCCCTAAGACATTTCAGACTACAATTATGCATTCAACATATCTGATTCTCAAACACCTCTAACATCTAAAATGCAGATTTATACATTAAAATCAGCAAGAACTTCCTAAGCATGTAAATTAGACTTATCAACTTTGCAGTTTAAATTCTCTTAACTAGTTCAAATATCTGAAAAACATAAGCCAAACCACATAATGATAGCAGAACTCCTTGGAACACAAAAGTGTAACTATTATTTTAAAAATTACCTTCCCTAAGACTGTAAATGTATTCATTAAAAATGGAACAGAATTGCCTTCTTAAACCAGCTGAGCTTACTCTATCACTGTGCTACTCTAAGACCAGCAGCATCAACAGTAACTAAGAATTGGTTAGAAATGCAGAATCTCAGGCCCACCTGAAACATCCTACATCAGAATCTTTAACAATATCCCCAGGTGGCTTGTATGCACATCTGAAGTTTGAGAAGCACTGCTATCCAATACTCCATACTATAATACCTACAAGTGTGGGAAAAGTTAATTAGGTGACAACTCTGTACAGGCATACCTCGCAGTATTGCGGACTCGGTTCCATACCACTTCAATGAAGCAAGTATTGCAATAAAGAGAGTCATAATATTTTTGCTGGTGGAAGGTCTTGCCTTCATTTGTAAAAATGCAACATCTGTGAATCACAGTAAAGTAAAATGCAATGAAACCAGGTATGCCTGTATTGTGATAAGGGCTTTTGGTCTAAGAAACTCTAAATACCTGGATGGACCTTCCAGGATAGGTTTTCCATGATTTCCTGACTTCAGGTCTGGTACATCCTGGAGTCCTGTGCTTTTTCTAGAATCTTCCTATACCATTTATTAAATAATACTGTGTGTGACCCAGCGCTGTTCTCATGAATCGGGGCTCAGCCATGGAACTCTTTGAGCATTTTGCTCAACACCAAAGTTTTCACTCCTATCTTGCCTGCAGCACCCTCAGGAATCAAGAAGAAAAGTTTCTGAAGGACACATCAGTGTCGGGAGGCTTAAGAGCTACTGACTTCCAGCAAATGAGTGATATGAATGGGCGTCGTAGACTCTGGATCTTGCTGCCTGGGTTAGAATTCTTACTCAACCACTTACTACCTGGCCTTGGATAAATTAATCTCCTTAGGCCTCAGTTTCTGCACCTGTAAAATGAGGCAAATAATGGGAAATATCTCATAGGGCTGGTGTGAGGATTAAATGAGACAATACATATAAAAGAGTGTCTGGCACATGATAAGCACTCAATTATTATAAGCTATGTTTATGAAAACACTTAAGCTGAATGTAAAATACCACATTAAATACTCAGGTTATCTCAACATCGTTTAAAAGCAGATTTTCCCATGTACTTTAGTGGAAAAAAATTACTTTGTGGTACTTAATTGTGGAGGATATGTCATACAACCTGGAGAATTCCAGAATCACTGATCAAGCTTTCTTTACTTGAACCCGTTCCTGTGAGAAGAAAACCCCTAAAATATGGCTAACTCTTGACTCTGCCTTTTTCTTTCAACAACAGTAGGGCTTTTAATCCTTGCATTCAGAGTAATACCTGTCAATCACCTTTTTCCTAATTAAATTTACCTGGAGTTCATTTTAAGGAAAATAATTTGTTCAGCCAAAAGTGGTTGCATATTTATGCTACAATTAGTTAAGAACTCCACAAATGAACCCCTTCCCCTGAGCCTCTGTAAAGAAAGGAGAATGCAATTGAGAGCCTACAAGATTTCAGAGCAATTAAGCCTAGAAATGCAGGTGTTTGAAACACCTGTTTTCCCTTCCCTCCCATGCAGCCTGCCCCAGCCACCCCCTCATCAGTAGGTTAAAATAATTAACTTACCCTATTGGGAGAAAAGCCCAAGAACTGCTAAGGGCAACAAGTCTCCTTTTCTCCCCTTTCTCAGATTAAAAGAGAAAAATAAAAAGGTTCATGGGTGGTCTGCAAACAGGAGGGGGGAAAAACTTTCCTCTCCTAAAAAAAAATAAAAAAATAAAAAGACGAAATCAAGTGACAAGAAAGACATTGTCTCCCTCAAGCAGACTAAATGGCTTGCTTAGGTTCAGAATTCTGTGTTTGTTTTGTGAGAGTGATTGCAGTGCTGTTCAGGAGCATGAAAAAGCCTATTTTAAGGGATATTTATGTGAAGAAATAAAGCAATTTGGGATGATGTGATTTTGTCTGACCTTCCTTTTGTGAATACCTGCAAATTTATATTAAATCTCAACAACAGAGTCCCTCACAAGGATAAATTGTGGAAATTTTATTGGGCTTTTAAAAACAGAATAGTCCATAGCGAGGAAATCAAGAAATTGTTAGGGAAAAAAAGAAGAAAGTTCAATGTGGCAATTTGAATCAATTCAATTTTGGCCTTTATGCTTTGTGTATCTCGGTTTTGTTTCCCTGAGTTCCATTAAGGCTACCTTTGAATACTCTTTGGCATAACTAGAAAAGATCGTGAGGGTAATTTTGTTTTGATGATTACTGCTACTTTCTCTGTTCAAAGCACAAATTTTGGAAACTTTCAGCATTTTAATTGGAATAGGTGTTTTGGGAAGATGGAAGGATGATACAGGTCAGGGATCAGCTGATGTTGGAAACATGCAAATATGCATCTGCATTTATACTTTTCCATTTTTCTCAAGATGATTTAATGTCACTCCAGTTAGAATTTGGACTTTCAAAGCTTTGTGACAATGCCCACATGAAATACAGATTGCAGGAAGCCAAGGAATTACAGCACGCTGTTATTCAACCACTAACTCTGACCAATATATTTGTTTATATAATGCCTTATGGTTTTAAAAGCACTTTCCCATTTGAACTATGTAAGACAGGTCTCATTAACACCTGTCCTAGGGAGGAGGAAATTAAGGTGTTGGGTACAGCTGTCCACAGAGAGGGGGGAGAGCCACTGTGGTGATGGAGGGAGCCTTAGGCAGCTGGCCATAGAAGAACTGGTCCAAGTGGGACACCTGCATGACCACCGCCACCATCCCCTCTGCCCAGGCTTTCTGATGCCAGACCCAGTGCTGTTTCCACCACCACCCAGGCCAGGTGAATCCTTCTCTCTAACAGCATGACGTTTTCACAAACCAGGCCTGAGGTTTTGTGAAACCTGTGGCGAGGTCCTGAGAGCAGCAGTATTTTTAAATGACCAGCAGGTGGCAGGAGTAAACCCTGTTCCCAAATCTATTCCAGTGATATTTCAGTTATTTGAAACGTAACGGCTGAAAACATTCAGTATGATCGCAAGTAGATTTAGTATTCAAGATTTCATTAAATTATCAGCAATAATAATATTTAATATAAAGACTTAAGTCCACTGTCAAGCTAAATGCTGACTATAATTCATGCTGGCTTTTTCTTAGCATTGTGACACAATGGTAAAGTTATTTTTTAAAAATTCCAATTCTCTTTTCCTTTCAGTGCTACTGAGTCAGAGAGAAATGCTGGCTTATTACTCGTTTGAGTTCGTTTTCTTTGTGAGGAAATCTTTGTAACGATTAGCTAGGTGTGACATAAATTCACCAAACAGTACAGCTCTCTTTAGATCCAGGAATGTCTTTATTAATGTTCATGGTTGAGCACCGTTTCCTAACGCCTCCTAGCCTGATGCTCTGGGAGGCTAGCCTGCAGGAACTGCTGGAATTACATTACGCTCCTGGTAGCATCCTGAGCTGCTCCACAGGAAGGTGAATTGAAGAAGCCTCCCTCCTTACCAGAGCCTTCCTCTGCTCCATAGGGTCTTACTTTACAGTGTTATGATTTAAAGGACTGGAGGTCCCCAAACTCCTTTGTCAAATGCTTTCTTCAGCTGTTTTCACACATTCTTGGTAAGCACCAGTAATGACTAAAAGGGGTTTCCATCCAAACATTTTCAGCAACTTTCACTTAAAACACAATCACATGTAAGTATTGTATACATATACATTCCCATTTCCACACACACGTGCATTTATTTGCCGTTTCTTACATGTGTAGATATTTGCATACACTTGTACAAGTATCAAATCCTACTAAGGTGAATTTCATTGAATTATCCAACTCCCTATATTTTTTTGGAATTTTGATATCTAAAATACATTTTAACTAAATGAAAGGAACTACTGTATTTCCCCAAAAACAAGACCAGGTCTTATATTAATTTTTGCTCCAAAAGATGCATTAGGGTGTATTTTCAGGAGATGTCTTATTTTTTCATGTACAACAATCTACATTTATTCAAATACAGTCATGTCATCTTCTTCTGGAAAATCGTCGTAACATACTAAATGCATCCGTCTGGCTGATGATCTTAACTGGGGTTTATTTTCGGGGAAACACGGTAGGTTATAAATGATTGGAACTAAGTGACACCACCTATCACTTACAACTTATGAACTTAAAGATATTTTATCTTCAGTTTAATTTTTTAATATGAGATTTCCATATGTACATAGGCATCCATAAGTGAATTAAAGAAACCACACATTGAGACTACACATGTTGATATCTATTTATATATGCTTTGTCTTTTTTCAGAAACAGAGTTCAAAAGGACTTACAGAGTTACAAGAGAATTCATATAGAATCACTATGGGATTTGAGAGACTTTATCTTAAGGATGCAAAGATTGAGGCACAGAATGGTTAAGGACTCAAAGGCATAGAGCTAACTAGAGATTGAAGAGAGACTGGAATAGGAGGTGTTCTCAAATGTATGTGAGTTAAATAAGATGGAGAATAATGCAGTGAGACTTTAAAAGATGTGTTAGTGAATAGGTAAGCAGCTGTTATAGGACTCAAAACAGTAGAAAGGCTTATGGGAAAAGGTAGAAATGTATATGTTTGTGGAGTGGTGTATTACATGCTGGTGGAGGGCATGCATACGTACAGGTGGTGGTATTTGCTTCTGGATATTTGAAACAAAGCATTCTCTTTGGGAACTTGAGAGCAATGCTTTCCTCCTAATTCCAGAGCATTTTGAAAAGTGGAACAGAGTTCAATGAAAGCTGGGAAAAGAACCCAGGAATCCTTGCATTTCATCTCCTTAATGTACCGAGGAGATAGTTCTAGCTGAGGACTAAAATCCAATAACTATTTCATTTATATTATAAGTATCTTAATACATTTGGCTGCTAATATTTCATAATGTATTAATAACTGACCCTTCTAGAATGACATAATACCTTTTCGGAGGTGGTATGTATGTCAGCTGACCAAATAAAGGCAAATGTTAATAGTGCGCGCTAGCCGCCAACTTGCTCTCTAAGTCACTCTAGTCACCAATTGAAGAATGGGCTTTTTTAGCATATCTCAAATCCTGTCATAACACTGTTCCTTTTTAAGTGAATTCAAGGAAATTAAACAGTACAAAAGAATCCACCACGAATGGAACAAGTGTTGATGGTAATTTTAGAAATCATTTTGCCTTTCCTTGAAATTGAAAATTCCATTTCGTAACCATGTTAAACTCCTTCTGTGCCCAATTCCCCCATGACAGGTATTAATATTCATAAATACACACACACACACACACACACACACACACACACACACACACTTTACAAGGACCTTGAACTCTCCTCTCCAGGGTTGTTATTTTTTATTTTGGAACAATGCTCAGCCTACACAAAATTTACACTCTTTGTTTGCTTTTCCAGCATTATGTGTTTCTCTATTTTATAGATGGGGTTGAGAGCTAGATTTTTTTTTCCTCTTTCATCCTAAAAGCCTAAGGATCAATGCCAATTGCATACTTAGATATCAAGGCAACTTTTCCAGCTGTGCTCTAACTGTTTTCTATTGTGCTCACTACCATGTCCTTGGTGTCATTTTTCTGATTTGAGTGAAACCTATGCAAGACGTTAATTGTGTCTCATTACTGGTCCTTGCTCTTCTTTTCAATCCTGGAATGTATGAATGCTCCAAGAGAAATACAACCGATAAACAAAACAGCAGTGTATTCCTCTGTACATTGTTCATGAGGCAAAGAGTATGTGAGAAATTCACGTTTACCAGTGTATCTCAGGCATTTTGTGGGGTCTTTTAAAAAAATCTAATGCCCTATTTCTACCACAATACCACTTCAGACCCAAATATTGGGGTGTTTTAACCAGGATAATTATTATACATTCTTTCCATTAAAATGTTGCAGAATTTTGTGTAGCATTGTCCACTACCAACAGAACAAAAAGTGCTGCTATAGCAAAACTAAGGAAAATGTAAAATAGAAAAATACAGATGGTGCTAGGATAGTTTCTGAATAATTTATTAATAAAACAACATTTTTGCTTGTGTTATCTACAATCTGGATTCAAAGCAAAGGAGTGAGCTAGCAAAACCCACGTTCAAACCATAAAGTATTTTCTAAACCTATAGCACAAAAATGCCCATTTTGATTTTACATTTGATAAACCCTGCTTTAATATGGAGGTCATAAGAGAGTAATTACTAAAGTATGTGAAAATCATCTATTCAGAGAATCCTTATAATCTCCAGAGGCAAATCATGAGTATCAGGATCAAACCTTTCAACATTGTACAGCTCTACCTTAACGTAACTTCCTCTTTTGTTCAGCCAGAGAGTATAAGAAATGTGAGGTCCATCAGCTATTAACTTCAGTCTGACTAAATAAGAGATAATATAATTGAAGCACTTTTATCAGAGAGCAATTTCTGGAATAAAATATACATCATATAGCATAGCAAAGTTTTAAGAATTACTGAGAACATTAATTCAAAGCAATACCTTTTTTGGATTCCAACATAATCTTTTAAAATTTACATATATTCCCGTGTGTCCACATTATTGATAATCTCATATTGTTGAGCATGCAGTGGCAAAGTATAATAGTTAATTGACACTTTTGTGCATGACCATATTTTAACACTAAATTTTTTGTATGTTTAAGTGTGTTTCCTGCAGTTTTATTCACTTTGAAAAGAGAATATTTTAAGTGGAAATAAAAATTCATCCTCAAAGATAACATCGTTAAGGGAAATAAAATCTTTTTTTGACAATTACTAATTGATTTTGGTAACACAGTCATTGTCCAAGAAAAGTGAGTATTTTAGGGGGGCAATGGCCTGAAATTATACTTTCTTGTATTGAAAAAGGTTAATTAGGAATTGAGCTCAAAGTTAATTTTTTGAAGGTCAGCTCCTATGCTACTGGGTCCTGTGACCCTGTCTCAAGTAATCATAGCATTAGCATACAAGTTATAGCTTTCCTTTCACTTGATGACATAATCTCTTTAATTGGTGTCGGAAAGCCTGCATGTGAAAGAACCGTGGAAAACACCTAGAGACTATAATTTTACTCTCCCCATTCACAGAGCAAAAGAAACAAGCCTTAAGAATGTACTAGAGACTCATTACAACCCCTAGGCTGTCAACACAAAGCCCTCACATTTCAACCGCGAGTTTTAGGAATGATCAGTTCTGCTTAGTTCTAACTTCAGCTGGTGAACTATTAACCTTTGCAGAAAAACTGGTGAATGTGAAATGTCAGATAATCTTCTATGAGAAAGCTAAGAGGGTGGATAATATGGTTTAACTGATTAGACATAAATGTGAGAAGATAACATTTGCAAATTTATTAAGCATGCTCTTTGAAAGCAACTGTTGGAATGAGACTCTAACTCATACGTTTCCACCACCTTTGACAGAATGTGTTTTCATAAATCTCCCACGGCTCATCATGCAGTCTTGACATGGCCTGTTTTCATTTGAGAGTTGAACGCACCGTATGTGGGGAGCTGACCAGCACTGTCGTGATCCTATTTCCCCTAGGATTCTGCCTAGTAAAGGAGAAAGCTTTTGAGCTTTCTTTTTTGTGCAGTAGCCGTTGAAAGACCCACTTCGAAACTTTTGCCAGGATGTGCTTTTTAAAAGGAAGAAGGGGAAACTGGTCTTTGCTAAGCCCATTAGCACCAGGTTAGCAGCTGCTCACTATAAATGGAAGGGCCTGGGGCTGCTGTTAAGGTAGCTCCTGTCTTTACAGCTCTGAGTATTTCAATTGTGTCATGTGTCATGATTTTTTTCTTACCTCTTGAGTTCTGACATGACTTTTAAAAAATTAGGTAACCATCCAACCAAGAAGTGCTGTGCCTGGACTACTTTGTGCTGGTCCTTGTAGAGGGTGCCATCAGCAAAGTGGCAAATATGGGGATGTGTCACCTCGCAGACAAAACAATCATCCTTTAGAACGGGTTCAGCTTTGGTTCTGATATAAATACTGGACTCTCCCTCTTGTGCCTTATCTAGACACAACTGTACCCTGAGAGTGTGGGAAGAGAGAATGGGGTAGAAAAGGCAGACAGTACCTCCTCCCTATGACAACTACTAGACAATAGCTCTACTGTGTAGATAATAAACTGGTGTTTGGGGATCTATTTTGTATTTTAGATAGTCTTCCATTTTTATGCCTAGAACCATAGTGCCCGTAACCCATTAATTCAGTCCATTAACCAAGACAGTCAAAAAATACCAGTGTTTTTCATCAGAGAGACATAGCAACTTTCACTTCCAACGCTAGAAAGCCAGAAAATAACCTATGTTGCCCTGTTATTCTAATTTAGTCACTGCCATGATTTTATTAATCAGCAGAATAATGACTCACAAATGCCTTCACCATATTCTGCTTTGTTTCACTCTGTGCCAATCTGGTGCAGACTCAGGACTCATCACTTCACTTGGCCCTGAAAACTGAGGTCTGATTTTTCACTTTCAACCACTCAAAAAAAATCAACAATCCTCTTTTCCCATCAAAGTTTACAGCACAATCTGAACGCCATCATCTAATTTAAATAGTAAGTTAATCATGAGAAATTTGCAATCCTTTATTACCTGGAAGCTTTCCTCAGGAAGAGGAAATAAAAGTCACCTGTAAATGACACTGCAAATCTAAGCATCCCTAAGATCTATGAATATTTCCTCACTCCCTTGAAGAAAAGTCCTTAGCCTGGCACAGGAGGCTATGGCTACGGCTACAGCTACGAAAGATCTGGTCCTTGAATTCTTCTCCACCTCCAGCCTCCTGCCACATTGAACTCTTCTCAGTCACTCTTTCTCTTAGAATCCTCGTACAGTGTTCTCTCTGCTAAGAACTTCTCTTTCACTTGGACGTTCTCTAACCACATATCCTTAAGGGGTTTAGCTCTGCTGTCATCTCCCCCAGAAAAATCTTACGTGTGGACAACTACTTCCCCTACATTCTGGGCCATGTATTGCTAGAAGTTGTCTTACGACCCTGCACCAAACTCTATTCCAACACCCTCCACGCCATGCTTTACTGTACGCGGCTCCTCGGTTTCTCGAGGGCTAGAACTCTGTATTTTTATCTCTGAAACCCCAGCCTCTAGAACTTTGCCTGGCACAGGTTGGTCAGTGTCTTGTAAATGTTTATTAAATCATGTTCCAGTAAGAGTATTTTGTTAATGTGTGGGGGAGTCACTTGTTTTTTGTAAAATCCTTGAAGTATAGACACCCAGACACATACATTAATGCTTGCTGATCTAAAAATAACTTCAGCATTATTTCAAAATTAACAAATGTAATGATCTTGTTTTAAAACAATTGTGACTCTGCTGGGTCAGTCTTCACAAAGGTCCCAACGTAATCTTTTGATAGGAAATCGATTTAAGCCCTACACAGGTCACTTTAATGGTGTCCTCTAGATTAAGAAGATGAGCTATTCTGCCCTCTCCTTGTCTCTGCCCCTTCCTCTAAGCCAGGGTAAAATTTCAATGGGTGTTTCAACCCACATATTTGAAATGGTGACCGAGTTTTGATCAGCAATTTATGGTCTCTTCACGGAGGGTACAATCAAGAAATCAAAACTCGACCATTTTTCTCCAGTTTTTGTGCAAATGAATGAGCGTGCACTGCCTGTATGCCTTCCGCAAAGCATTTGTGACAGCAACTCTGAATAGAAGTTTTCCTGTTTACCTTCTTATCACTTGTTTAAGTTCTAAGGAGAGAGACCTGGCCATTTTGTTATAGAATGGGTGTTTTCAATGCAAAGGGGGAAAAAAATCACAGTTTTGAGTTTTTACAATGTTTGCCCCTTTTCCCAGCAGGGATGTGTTTTGAGTGCCAGGAGACAAAAAGTGTGGCCTCAACAAGCAGAATTTTAAAAAGAACATCATTTTCATTATGTAGTCAATCTCAATTACAAGCAAATGTTTTCTCTGTGGAGACTCTTCTCCTTTCAGGGCATTATGTGAGCCTCTTTTGTGGATTGAGAGAAAGGATCAGTGGTCAATAGGGAGCAGAGTGCTGTATACAGTGGAGTTTTGTATCCCTCAGTCTCCTACATAATGCGTTTTGTCAGGAGAACAGCCTGCCATCCTGAGCAGATTTGCTGAATTAAAGAGCACAGCGGGGATAGGAAACTTGTTGCTAGGTGACTGACCGCTGCTGCTTGGCGGGTCTGGGCCGAAGGTGACTCTCTGCTTTTCTTCCACTACTTAATCTTGCCTTTTAATCTGCATCTATAATTAACTCTGTTAATGCCACACATCCATTTGTTTCTTTTCTACTGCACTTCAGGCAACCAATTTATCATTATTTAGTCTTTACACTCAAACAACAAACTATTTTTTCTCCATTAGCGTCATATGAGGTGAAACATTCTGCAGGGCAAAGAAAGAGGTAGACTCCGTAAATATTGCCTGTGATTACTCACTTCCTCTGAGGATTTTCAGAAATACTCTTTGCTAATCTGAATGGAAAATGCGTCCTTGAGGAAACACTCCTGTTTTCCATTATCTCTACAGCTTGATTGTGCCTAATTAATGGAAATCTTCTTGGTGAGTTTAAATTCCTTTCAGTGGTGACACATATCAACAATTAAAAATTGCTTTCTCTATCAAAGGTTTACCTAATTGTTTCACCTGAAGCAAATGTGTTGCCTCCAATGTGTTTGCAGTACGTTTTCTCTGTGGTTATTATCAGTCAGAGAGACTGGACTTGGATGCAGGACCTAGGGATGCAAAGAAGTAGGGACTTGGCAAAATCAATTCCGGTGATGTGGTAGCTACCACATGTGTGGGGGATGCGTAGACGATTCTAACAGCAGCATACAGAATTCACCTTGGCTGATGTTGGTGGTTCAAATGTTCACGGAGGGAGAACTTTAAGGTGGCTTTAAGGAACCAGGTCTGTGGCATGATTTTCAACACTGTTCTTGAACGGATGGCCCCTTACCTGGCCCTCTGACCCTCCTGGACATTCTGTGAGCTAAAATACATTCTAAGAACCCTTACTGATACAAGAGAGCTTGACTTGAATTTCTGCACCCATATGAGACAGGTTAGTCATTATGACATCAGGCAGTTAGGAATTCCCTGGTAGACTGAGCAGAAACTGAACTGACCGTATCTTCCAAGCCCCAAGATAACCTGCTCCTGCAGGGCAAAAACCTTAATCATGCTCTGGGACAACCGGAACATTTCAAAAGTCTCCCCAGGCTGGAGCAGCAGAGTGGATCTGATAAACATCATACTGGTGGACACCAGCATTCCAATATTCCCCTCCTGGGTAGAAATAGAAATATAAAAGTAAAAGCCTTTTGCCTTAGCTAGTGGGCATCCCAGTTTTGGGTATCCCCTCCCGTTCGGGAGCTGTAACCTTCCCTCTTGCTTTAATAAACTATCTTGCTTTACAACTCTTTGCTTCTCCCTGGTCCATGTGTCCATTCTTCGGCTTCAGGAGACACGATCCCGGCCCACACCCAGAAATTGCCAGCAAATCCTACATCACATATAGGCAGTCTGGTACAGTAGTTAACACGTTGTGTACGGATCACGAGAATCTTCGTTTTTTTTCTGAGCCATGCGTTAAGGACAGATAACGAGAATTCTCGTTTTTACTGTTGACTCTTTTTACTTTGCATATTTTATTGAATTATTTGTGTTTCGTTAATATCTAACGGGCAAATGTCGTTAATGAATAAAGTCTGCATCATATGTACACTTTTTAGAATTCATATTATTTTTTTTTCTAAAAAAATAGTGATTTTGAATCGGATACATTTTTTCACCCATGAGTCATTTCACGTGTTACATTCACAACAGTGGATGTACGAATAAACAGAGTTTTCCAGAACTGTAGTGATTTGTTTATAACATTTGGAACCTTAGTATCCCTTAGGCGATTTTGAATTATGTTATTTTTGGAAAAACACTGAATTATTTTATTTAACTCTTCGGTGATACCTCATGAAATACATATTGTAACCTCGTCAATGCAAAGTTATAGGAAGTTGAAAGGAATTATTTTCATATTATTGGCCATAGTTACGCAACAACGCTACCATGCATTGCTATGTTCAACATATCATGCATTGCTATGCAGCAATGCTACCATTCGCGTTAGAATGGATTTTTTTCAAAGCCGCATTGTTCTCCATTGCACGATTCGAAATTTCAAAAGATTGGGCATAGAGCAGTGAGAGGCCAAGACAGGGAGGTGAGATGAGTGGCGATAGGGAACCAGCTGTGAAAGTGCCTACGCAGCGGGCCCCCAAGGAAGACAATCCGGCCAGGCTCTCGGGAGATTTGGCCATGCATCATCTGAAGCCCATAGTGGGAAGAGGAAAGAAAAAATATCACACACGGGTGTATAAAGTGTGGGCTTCAAAAAAAGTGAGAAGTGAAACTCGGTACATAGGCAATTTTTGCCGTGTCCCACTGCACAAAGGAAGCTGCTTTCTGCAGTATCACACCAGGAGGGATTACTAACATCATAGGTGAGTAAATCCTAAAAAATTCCATAGAAAAATCATAAATGACATACAAGCATTTACGCTTTAAAGAGAAGAGTGCATTTTAAAGTAGTTTCTTTTAAAAACCTGCCGGAACAGAGGGGTATGAGGGATTTAAACCCCCCCGTATGCAACGTGTTAAAAGATCTGATTTAGAAACAGACTGATGGCCTGGGTTCAAATTCTATGACTGCGATTTATATGCTGTGCAGCCTGAGATGACGTACTCAACCTCTCTGTGCTTTGGTTTCCTCATCTCTAAAATAGTGATGATGATGATAATACCTTCTGATTAGGATTGTTATAGGATTAAATGAAGTCAGCCTATGTAAAGCAATTAGTACTTATTAGCTGTTATTAATATATTGATAATATAATGAAACAATTATCTGACTAATTTATCCATGTCTTACTAAGACAAAACTTCATGCCCATGGTGAATAAAAATATTAAGAATGGAGATTAAATAATACATTTTACTGAGAGTTTTCACAGCAGTTTAATCACGACCTCATTAATCTTCAAACTCCTCTAGTTTTATAAATTCTCAATCTGTGTACAGAGATAGGTTATCATACCCAAGATAGCTTAAATGTACATTTTCCTTAAGAATGTATATTTTGTATGTACTATGAGGTTATACACTACAGCTCAGATTTTTTAAAGTGCTCAATCTGTCCCATCTAAATTAAGGAAAGGGAGGTTATGCAGGCTTTTATGCCAAATATATTTGGAGAGCATTAGGCTGTAATTAGACTAACTGGGGCTGGTTGGAGGTTGTGATGGCTCTACTTCAATGGTGCATAAAAGCATCTTGTGCACAGAGAATTAGGAAGCCAGAATAAGGGCCATTAAAATGTCACTTAATACATTTCCATTTTATTAATTTATACCTTTAATGCGATGGCCTTGTTTGCATCCTTTATTCAGGTGTTAATTCATTGCCTTTGACTCGCTTTAACACATGTCTGTTAAATGTGGCTGCCTGCAAGTCTGTGCGTGTGTAATGATAGAGATGAGATCACACAGTTGGGGACAGGGGGCCCAGACCGGTGCTCCCTATCACCAGCAAGCACAATGAGGCAGGTAGGAAACTTGATTTCTAATAGTCTGAGAGTGAGCTAAAAGCCCGAATCTCTTGCGAAGAGTACCTGATTCTACACAACACATTGAACTTGACTTTATTTCAGAACATTGCTTCCTTATCTTTCCTATCAACCATCAATGATAAACTAATGTACAATAATAGTTTGAAGTAGGTGGCTCATCTGAGAACACATATATGATCTCATTAACTAAAAAGTCTTCCTAGATAATCCCATTTTATAGGTGAGAAAATGTAAGCCCCACTGTTGACTGAGCTGCCCCAAATGATTCAGTGAGTCTCTATCAGGAATGCTATGAAGAACACATATAATTTCCTTTAGGCTGTGCTCCATGCTGCCTCTCGGCTAGTTCTTGCTGATTCAAGTACAGTGTAGATAGAACAGTAAGTTGTTTCTCTTCTTGTTTTTCAGAAAGGCTAAGTGATGATTTTAATTGAACTTCTAGAGTTAGTTCACATTTTGACACTTTTATAAGGTTTTTCCTCCAAAAACAAATAAGACATTCTTTAAAACTACAGTCAATTTGAGAGGCTGTTTCTTAGTTTGCCAGAGAAAGAATCCCTAGGGGCTGGGATCATGTCTCCTGGGTTCACGGCTCTGTCTTCAGCATTTAGCACAGGACTTGGGACATAGTAGGTGTTCATATCATACCTTTGAACAGTACGTTGGTGAGTGAATGAACTACTAAATTAAAATACTTAAAAGAAAAAGCTAGTGTCTACTGTTAGTTCCCTAGAATTCATTCCTTTCCAGTAATTGTCTTAAAGTGACTAAAATCTAACTCTTTAAAATGAATTTCAAGAGTTATTTAATACTTGGCTTTTAATGTGCTCATTTTCATTCCTGTTCTCTGCGTTTTAATAAAACCTCAGTTTTTCAGTGGACTGTGTAGACATTTGATTGGTCATTGTTTTAAAATCATGGAATGAAATAAACTCAGCAACAATAACCTATCAGTTTAATTTCTCTACATCCATAATAGATGGAACAAAATTAAAACGGTAATTTTAGAGGATGTCTACCCTTTGCTTTTTCCTGAGAAGTGACCAAAATTTAGAAATGTTTACAATAGAAAATTTTATTCTTACTCTCTAATACTTACGTGGTTGTGACAATGAAAAAATGGGTAAAAAGTTAAAATTTTAAACTTAAACTTGAGAGTATAGAAATTATATATCTTTTTCTTTTTGGCCTAATGAATTTTTAAAGAAATGTAATAAATGGTTGTATTAATGTACTAGAGCCATTATTAAATTAGTTTGTCATTCTAATATAGTTAGAGAAAATTATCAAGTAAAGTTAATTAATAAACTTTGATATTTGTTGGGTGATTATCTTTGATTTTGCAGCAGAATCTGTTTTTTCATTTAGTGCTAAAAATATACCTTTTTAGTTATTAAGTTCTGCTAATTGACATAAGTATGCATAATGAAAGCTATGCACTAATAGGATTATATTGATATGCCCTTTACATCTGTTAAAAACTTAACACTAATTATTAATCATTTTTCTGCAATAATTCTTTATAATTAACAGAAACTTATGGATACTTATAAGTTTGGGAAAGCCCACAACTAACATCAAACTTAATGGTGAAAAACTGAAAGCTTTTCCTCAAAATCAGTACCAAGGCAAGGATGCCTGCTCTTGCCACTTCTGTCTAACATAGCATTGGAAGTCCTAGCCAGAGAAATTATGCAAGAAAAAGAAATGAAAGACATCCATATTGGAAAGGAAGAAGCAAAATTATCTCTATAGATGACATGAATTAATATGTAGAAAACCCTATAGATTTTACAAAAAACGTTTAAAACTAATAAAGTAATTCCGCAAAGTTGCAGAATACAAAATTAACATGAAAAAATCAGTTGTTTTCTATACACTAAGAATGAATAATCCAAAAAAGAAAATAATTCCATTTACAATAGCATCTAAAAGAATAAAGTGCTTAGGAATAAACCTAACCAAGGAGGTGAAAGACTTGTATACTGAAAAGTACAAATCACTGATGAAAGAAATTAAAGACACAATAAATGAAAAAATACCTTATGTTCATGAATGGGAAGACAATATTTTTAAAATACCCATACTACTCAAAGCAATCTACAGGTTTAACTTAATCCCCATCAAAATCTCTATTCTGCAGAAATAGAAAAATTCATCCTAAAATTCATATAGAATCTCAAGAGATTGTGAATAGCCAAAACAATTTTGAAAGAGAATAATAATATTGGAGGACTCACACGTTCTGATTTCAAAACATATTACAAAGCTATGGTATTCAAAAGAGTGGGGTACTGACATAAAGACACACACATAGACTGATGGAATAGAGTAGAGAGCCCAGAAATAAACTCTAATATATAAAGCCAAATGATCTTTGATAAGAGTGTTAAGACCACTCAATGAGGAAAAGACAGTCTTTTCAAAAAATGGTGCTGGGAAAACTGTATATTCACTGTAAAAAACTAAAGTTGGACTCTTATCTTACACCACATACAAAAATTAACTCAAGAAGAATTAAAGACCTAAATATAAGACCCAAAACTATAAAACTCCTAGAAGAAAACCTAAAGGAAAAGCTTCATGATGATGGAGTTCTTAGATATGACACAAAAGCAACATTAGACAAGTGAGACTTAATGTCTTTTGTATTAAAGGACACAATCAACGGAGTAAACTGACAACCAGTGGAATAAGAGAAAATATTTTTAAATCTGATAAGGAGTTAATATCCAAAATATATTTTAAAAACTCCTATAACTCAACAAAAAAATAAAATAACCCAATTTAAAAATGGACAAAGGACTTTAATAGACATTTCTCCAAGGATGACATACAAATGGCCAACGAGTATGTGAAAAGATACTAAACATCACAAATCATCAGAGAAATGTAAATCAAAACTACAGTGAGTTATAACCTCACACCCATCAGGATGGCGACTGTTAGGAAAGGCAGACTTGTACATGCAGCCTTTCAACCCCCACTCCACCACACGAGAATGGGCCCTGAGCCCAGAACACTTTCTAGCCGAGAGACAGAGCCTACACAGTCTATGTGGGCTTATCAGCTTCTGTGGGAGTAGCTTTCCTTGTTTCATACTTAATGAGCTCTCTTTTCTTTTGCTTAACTGTGTATGAGGTTGGACAATTAAATTCGCGAACTTGTTGCAATGATGTTGCTAACGTTTTTTGATATCAGAGGGATTATTCATTATGAATTTGTACCAACTGGACAAACAGTTCACTATTAACCAAGCTCACTATTTGCAAGTGCTGCAAAGGCTGAGTGAAAAAGTTAGACGACCTGAACTTTTCATCAACAATTCATGGCTCTTGCATCATGACAATACACCAGCTCACAAGGCACTGTCTGTGAGGGAGTTTTTAGCCAGTAAACAAATAACTGTATTGGAACACCCTCCCTACTCACTTGATCTGGCCCCCAATGACTTCTCTCTTTACCCGAAGATAAAGGAAATATTGAAAGGAAGACATTTTGATGACATTCAGGACATCAAGGGTAATACGGCGACAGCTCTGATGGCCGTTCCAGAAAAAGTACCAAAATTGCTTTGAAGGGTCGCCTAGGTGCTGGCATTGGTGCATAGCTTCCCAAGGGGAGTACTTCGAAGGTGACCGTAGTGATATTCAGCAATGAGGTATGTACCACTTTTTCTAGGATGAGTTCGCAAATGTAATTATCCGACATGGTATGTCAACGGCCCTCAGGCATGGCCCCAGTTTTCGGTACTTCAGACTCCATATGGGAGGAGATGGGTTCCTTCTACTGCTGCATGAGAGGGGTGCAGGCAGGCAAACTGCCCTGTGTGGGCTGCCAAGAGATACATACCAGCCAGGAGGGACCAATACCCACTAATGAAGCTGATGTTGCTCTATTTTCTATGAAAAGTAAAGTGTTGTTTCATCCAATGCATGGCTGTGTTGTGTCTTCCTTGGTGACTGATACCAAGGTACAATGGGCAGAAGTGTTTCAAGTCCTCCCCTGGGATTGGTAATCAGTGCATGGTACTTTGCCAGAATATATATACATATATATTCCCCAAATAAACAAAACACAAGTGTTGGCGAAGATGTGGAGAAATTAGAACCCTTGTGCACTGTTTGTGGAAATATAAAATGGTGCAACCACTATACCACTATGGAAAACAGTATGGAGTTTCTTCAAAAAATTAAGACTCAAACTAGCATATGATCCAGAAATCACACACTTCTGGGTATATATCCAAAAGAATTGAAAGTAGGGTTTCAAAGAGATATTTGCACACCCATGTTCATAGCAGCACTATTCACAATAGCTTAGAGGTGGAAGGAATCCAGTTCATCAATGGACAGATGGATAGACACAATGTGGTATACACATACAATGAAATATTATTCTGCCTGAAAAGGCATGAAATTCTATCATTTGCTACAACATGGGTGAACCTTAAAGACATTATGCTAAGTAAAATAAGCCACAAAAAAGAAATACTGTATGATTCCACTTATATGTAATATCGAAAAAAGTGCAGTTCACAGAAACGGAAAGTAGAATGGTGGCTGCCAGGGGCTGGGGAGAGATGGCAAATGGGAATTGTTGTTTTATGGGTATAGTTTCAGATTTGCAAGATGAAAAAGGTTGAGAGATCTGTTTCACAACAATGTGTATATACTTAACACTACTGAACTATACACTTAAAATGGTAAATTTTATGGTATGCATTTTATACCACAATAAAAAAAGAAATAGGAAGCTGAAGAATTATTTCACACTTCTCCATTGTAGAACTGGATTATTCAGAAACCCAAGAAACCCTTATGGGTTTTAAAACAATACTTCAGGACATAAGGAATGGAAATTGCAAGTGTCTGGAAACAATATGACTAACTAAACAATCTAGTATAACATTTTCCAAAATGTATTTTGTAGAATACTACTTCCTTGGGATGCTAATACAGCATGAGTTAAAATTATGTAGTCTAAGTTGTTTGAGGAGTGCTAGATTCAACTTCTATTGAAAAGTTTCCCAATGTTACTGACCACAGACTCTCTCTCTCTTTTTTTTTTCTCAAGGAACATCTCTCAAAAGTAAAGTTATGAAGAATGCATTTTAAGGAACAATGGTATACAGAAATAAAAAATATTTAGCTCGTTTAAGCAAAATTTTAGTTAGACTGTAGAGCTGAAACACAGCTTCAAATAAGAGGCATCATTGCTAACCAAAACTAAACAGTTTTCAAAGTTAACCATGGGAACGATCTCTAGCTGATGTCCTTTATTGTGTATTGATGTCCTCACAGTGCTTAGCATACCACTGACCTTGCACATAGTATAAACATTTTTTAAACAATTGAGTGAACTACATGAGTTAATAAGAAACAAATTTCAACCTTCACATATTTCAGCAAGTCAGTCTTTAAGAATTTGGAAACATAAAGATTTCTTTAGGTATGCCTCAAAGGAGGTATGACATTGCCCAAATTCTCATATCTAGATCAAATGTGAGACTTGAAAATTATACAGTTGCCTATGGTCATCATCAAAACTATGGTTCGACTATTGAACCCTTATAGTCATTTTTGTCTTACAATTATGGTCTTTTTCAAGACCATACTTCAGATCATGTCACCCTGATCTCATCATTCCAATCCCCCAGTTCAAAACTCTAACGACATGCTATTGCACTCTCAATAAAATCTGAATTTCTTACCTTGGCCTGTGAGGGTCTACATGATATGGCTTTTGCTTACCTTACTTAGGCTTAGCTCTCTACCTCTCTTTCCTCTCTGAGTCCTCCTTGCTGTTCCTTGAACACACCTAGCTTTTTTCTGATTCCAGACCTTTAACTCCTACCTAAAGAGCTTCCCTCCTATCACTCACCCTTCATATTGTAAACATCTTCCCTCTTATGCCCCTCATATTGTTGGATCTCTCACTTTTTTTTGGTTATTACACAAGTGTTACCTCAGTGAGCTTCCTTGACCACTTTAAAATAGTGCTTCTATTACTCTTTAGCTTCCTACCGTATTTTTAAAATTTTCTTCATACCACTTATTAATTCCTGATATATGTATTTTTACCGACGTTCTCTCAGCCACTGAATGTTTAAGCTCAATAGGAGAGGGACGACACTGCTTTGCTGTCTACAATATTCCATACCTGGAACTTAGGCACAGAGAATACTTAATAAATTTTTGTTAAAACAACAGAATATAACACTATCGTATGTCAATACCAAATGAATAAAATAGAAATAGCTTGTAGCATTATAAGTTTACCCCTCGTAATGCTAGTGGACAGCCAACAATCTATTGGTTTATTTTATTTGGTGAGGTACTTATTTTTTCACTAGTAAAAAGTCAGTCAGCAAATATTTATTGAATGCCTACTGGGAGCCAGTCACTATTCAAGTAATCGTGCTTAAGAAAAATCATGGCTTAGGCAAAAGTCAGTGACTAACCCTAGGATATATATTATCAAATTGGATTAGCATTTAAGTCTAACTCCACTGTTTTAAGACTATAGAAAAGATGAGTGACAGAGGAGAAATATTAGCTTTCCATTCTCATGTAAGAATTATTCATAGTATAACAGAAATCTAACCAGTAGATAAAGAACTTCAAACAATATTTAAATAATTATTGGTCCTAAAGTGAAAAAGAAAAATTAATCAATTAATTATATTGTGAAAAAAATGGAAAAAAAATTACTTGCTTCTCCAGTTCTGTTCTGTTACTGGTCTTGCTGGATAATTTTTTAAATTTGTGGTAAAATATACAGTGAAATGCACTGAGCTTACAGTTAATATTATGAACTAATAAATGTGTACATCCATGTAACCACCACCCTAATCTAAACACAGAATATTCTCATTACTCCACAAAAATTCCTTCATGCTCCTTTCCTAGTGAATTCCCCATCCACCACAGACAACAACTACACTTTTTTTTAATAGTTCTTTTTTATTAGTTTCAGGTGTACAGAACAACATTGTGATTAGACATTTACACCCCTCACTAAGTGATAAACCCCCAAGTCTACTACCCCTCTGACATCGTACAGAGTTATTACAATACCACTGACTACATTCCCTATGCTGTACTTTATATCCTGTGAATATATATATATATATTTTCTTTTGAAAATGGTCTTTTCATGTCTTTTGCCCATATTTTACTAAACTTTGTCTTTTTGTTATTGATTTGTAATAATTCTTTACATATGCTGGATACAGTCCTTTGTCAGATATATGTATTATAAATATTTTTTCTTGTTTTTTTTTAATCTGTCAGGATAGAGAAGCCACGTAGTAATTTGAATAGGAAAAGTTTAACATAGTTAAAATGCTTACATATAACAGAAGATTGAAATAACAAAAGATTGCCTAGTAAGAAATAAAGAAAGCTCTAAAAATATAGAAATAGTAGGTAGAAGGAGAGCTGCTACCCGTAGGACTGAGATACAGTACCTAAGGAAGAAGCCCCACCGGAGCTGAGATGCAAATCTTGTTGAAGGTACTTGGTATGGCTTACTAAATGGCTGATAGAGAAGTCACTGTGATGCCACATCAGTGGAACTTGCTAGAAATATGCCCTCTAGAGTGCTGATGAAGGCTGTTCACAGGGAGATAGCTCACTGGAGCACTCCGCTACAAAACTGCCTGAGGAAGGTGCCAAGTGGCTACTGGCCACTGGGTGCTGCTGGCCACGATGCCCCGCAAGAGCCTGTGCTAGAGAAGCTGCACGTACTGTGGAGCCTGAAGCTTATGTAGGGGACTGTGAACCCACACACCAGAGACCTCTACTGACAAAGGTGGCAAAGGAAAAATATATAAATGCTCCAGAGAAGGTAAAGAAGCGTGAATTTGGAGCATATAGGCCACAAATTGATAACTGGCACACTGTCTGTGGTTTGCCTTTTCATTCCTTGGCTGTGTCTTTTGATGAGAAGAAGTTTTTAATTTTGATCAAGTCCAATTTATTTTTTTCTTTCATGGTTAATGCTTGTTGTGTCGTCTAATAAATCTTTGTCTATCTTAAGTTGTCAAAGATATTCTCTTATGTTCCTTCTAGAAGTTTATAGTTTTAGCTTTTATATTTAGATTAATAATACATCTCAAATTACTTTTTGTGAAGTGTATGAGATAGGGGCTGAGGTTAATTTTTTCCATATATTTATCCCCTTGCCATAGTACCATTTGTTGAAAAGACTTTCTTTTCCCTGGTGTATAGTCTTGGAACCTTTGTAAAAAAAAAAAAAAGCATCAAGTGAATACATATGTGAGGGTCTATTTTTGGACTTTCTGTTCTGGTCTGCTGATCTATTTGCCTGTTTTTACAGATATGACATGACCACACTGTTTTGATTATTATAATTTTATAGTAAATTTTGAATCAGATACTGTAAGTTCACCAGCTGTGTTCTACTTTTCCCCCAAGATTGGGTTTTGTTTTTCCATATAAATTTTAGGATCAACTTGTAAACTTCTAAAAAAAAATCCTGTTGAGATTTTGATTGGGATTGAATTGAATCTATACATAAGCTATGAGAGAATTCAGTTTTTCAATCTATAAACACGGTATGTGTCTTTCTACTTATTTTGGTCTTTTAAATTTTCCCTGTGAAATGTTTCTTAGTTTTCAGTGTACAGGTCTTGTAGTAAATACTAAATCATAAAGTTTTATTGAATTAAAGTCTCTTTCATTTACTACGAATACGTGGTCTAAAGCCTTTGAGCAGTCCTCAGCACACAGCCATCATTCTATAATTCTACCTCCATTACTCTGCTAAAACCACATTTTTCACAGCCATCAGTGGTCTCCTTATTCTAAGTCGTTTTCCCTTACCCCTGTAGCTGTTAAAGCCACCTACACTCTTCCCTTTGAAATGCTCTCTGCACTTGTTTTCCATTTTATTGCATTATCCTGATTCTCCTTTAACTTCCGACTCCCCATCTGAATCCTCTGTGCTGGTTTACCCCCAGCCATGAGTATCCCGTAAGACTCAGCACTCAACTCTTTGTCTTCTCTTCAGCTTACTGTTTCTACCTCACAGAACCAGTGACTCATAACTTAAATATAAATGCAACTATATTTCAAGTGTATGATTTTATAATTTATGTACAGTATATCCTCATCGATCAATCTTTTGTAGAATAAGTGAGAAATAAACAAACATTCTTGGCACCATCCCTTTCTTTAAACTTGAGTTATATATCTCTTCTTGCTTTCTAGCCTCCTGAATCATCAACCACCATCTCAAGGTGAATATACCAAAATCTGAACTTATTATCGTCTCTCCTCCTTATTCTCTTCAGCTTCTTCTCCTAACCTATATTTTCCCAGTACCACAGGCTCAAAATCTAGGAATCATCATTGAGGCCTCTTTTAAATGTCACAGCCAATTAGGGAGGAAGCTTTTTCAATTATTTTCTTTCAGTACTTTTCACCTGTCCTTTGTTTTCCATTTCCGGTCACCGCTTTGAACTTTGCACAGAAACACCTCAATACTACAATTGTTTCTTAACTTATTTTCTTGTTTCTGGTCCTTTATAACTTTCAATTCAACCTTCACACCATTGTTTGATTAATCTTTTAAGATCACCACCTTTATCTTATCACTTCTCTATTCAAATAGTCATCTTTAGTGATCACTTGTCCCTGAATTCTTTAATACTTATCTCTCCACATTTATTAAATCCTTTGCTCACAAAGTTTACAAATGTGTTCTTTATGATAATTCCACTCTGTCATTCCAGATTTATTTCTATACCACTATCAACTTGTTTTAAATATATTCTTTTAATAAGTTTTCATCTCTTTTTCAAAAGTTTCTTGGGTCTTCTCACCCATATATTTTTCCAAATTAACTTTAAAGCATATCACTCAATTATTTGAAAAAACTTTTTGGAATTTTAGAATTCTATCAACTTCATAGATTTATTTAGAGAGAATTGAGATCTGTATAATATTGATTTTTTTTCATCCAAGCAACTTCTTCTCATTTATTCCAGATTTCTAGGTCTCTTATTAAGTTTTATGGTTTTCTTCATGAGACCCCAGCACATTTTATTGCACCTATGAATTCTGTAATCATTATGAACAGCTTCTTCCTCCTTCCTTCCTCTGTCCCTTCTTTCTTTTTTTTCTTTATTTCTCTTCCTCTATTTCCTTTTTAACTCAATCCTTCACTCTTTTGAAGAGACTCTCAAACAAAATAAACTTTCTAGATAATTTTGTGGATTTGATGACATATAGGTATAGGAACAAAGATATATAGACATGAGTGTATAATTTGTTCTGTTTTAAAATAAACATTGCATGCAGAAATTTTTTCTTTCATTACATGACTTGATTTCAGGTACCATACTTTTTGACTGGGTATTTGGACTGCAAACCCTAAATAATGGTTTATATTCACTGAGAATGTATGCAAATATCCAGTAAAACAGCTATATTTATTTGATTCTGTTTCTTGCTACTTGTGTTTTACTTCTTCTCTTAAGGAAAATTAGAACATTTCTATTCTAATGAGTTAAAAAGAATCCCAGGATATTCATTTTCTTGAATGTTATTTACATAGAGTAAATCAACAAAAACAGTACTGAGAAAAGATTTAGCATATTTTATTTAAATGTGCTCCAAAGTGAAGATGAATAAAACAGTGATTATAAAAGAAGGAAAACTTAAATAAATATATGAGTTCTTTATCATAATTATCTCATTTGTCAGTACTGAAAAAAAGTATACATATCCTGTTAAGTTTCCCTAACACTGGAATTTGCTATCAAAGCCAGGGGCAATTGTGTCCCACTGGGTGCACAGTACAGCAATCTACATATAGCTGTTAAAATACATATACCCCAGTTCTGCCAAGAAGGAGTAGTCCCATTCTTCCTAGGTCCTCTCTTTTGCAACTAATAAATCCTGGACACATACAACAAAGATAGGAAGACTGAAAGAAGGTGAACTGCCTAGGAACTTTGGCACTCAAGGAACAACATGGTGATGAGCTCCTGAGTTTCCTTGTTGCCTCCCATATATCCTGGACAAGGCACTGCAGAAGCCTCCAACCTGAAACCATTAACAAGCATAGGCAAAACAAACAAATAAACAAAAACAAAAAAAGAAATCCAAGAAAAATATGTTTCCCTTAGCCAAAAGACTGGATGCATACCAACAGAAAACCTTCTGAGAAATATCCATCCTACTCCAGCCAAACACCAACGTAAAACACCCATTCCTCCTAAAAATGTTCAACAGCCCACAGGAAGGTAAGAAAAGACAAACAGAAGTATCAAACAGAAACAAATAATAAAATGATGGACTTATGCTCAAACATACCAATTATTATCTTAAATGTAAATACACCAATTAAAAGACTGAGATTGGCATACAGGTTGAGAAGACATCATCATCAAAATATATGCTGTCTCAAAGAAATTCATTTCAGAGGGAGATCCAAGATGGCAGAGTAGATAAACACTGTACCTGCTTCCTTCCATGAACACATTAAAATTACAACTAAATTATAGAACTATCAACTTGGAGAACCATCTGAAGTCTAGCTGAACAGAAGTTTTATAACTAAGGCTATAAAGAAACCACATTGAGACTGGTAGGAGGGGCAGAGATGAGAAATGGGCTGACCCCAAACCTCCGTGTGGTGGGTCAAAATTGGGAGGGAGATCTCGGCCACAGGGGTTCCCCACAGAGGAATAAGGGACTCCAGCCTCACACTAGACTCCCCAGCCCAGAATACTGGTGCCTAGAAGAGGAGCCTCCACAACATCTGGCTGTGAAAAACAGCAGGGATTCTGACCAACTGGTGGGATGAATGGCAGCGAGAAACCCAGCCATCCTCTTAAAGAGCCTGTGTACAGATCCGCTCGCTCGCAGGCACTCACCTTGAGCTCCAGCGGAGAGATGGTGACTCACAGGGTGTCAGAAGAATGCAGGGGACAGACGGAGTAGTGTGGCTTCAAAACAAGGGCTGGAGAACAGTTACCATTTTCCCTGTGGGGGTTCCTGCTCCCATGCAGCCATGTAGCCAGCAGGTGAGTGCCGTCTTTCTTGTGTTTAGCCCGCCCCCTCTGGCCAAATCTTAACCTGATTGGTCTTATAAGCTCTGCTACTCCATCTTGCTGACTCATTGGGATCTCACCCCACCCAACTCCACCAACAAAGGAGGAACTTTCTCAGCAAGCAGCTAGCCCTGCCCAGATTGCACTATTTTTTAGAAAACTATCAGAGTCCAAGGGCACCAGGCAGACAGTGACTAGTCTTGGTGTACTCTGGAACTGTGGGGACAGAGTCCCAGAGAGCAGTTTCCAGGCTCTCAGTCTCATGTGGAAAGGTGCTGGCTCGGGTAGTAGATGGCCATCAGCTGTAACCAGTTAGCCATTGGTTACTAATATAACTGCTGTGGCTACGCTGGGAGTTGGTTCATTGGTTGGTTGGTTGCTAGAGAAGCGGAATGGAGATTGTGGCTAGCAAGCGCCTATGGCGGACTGCCATTGAGAATATAGTGGTACGAACCCCCTATCCATGGCTCCGTTGGTGTTCCTTTTTGGCCTCACCATATCCTGCCTTCTTGTGCAGGGAGCGGGACCAGAGACCCTGCATGACAGGAACTTTTGCAGAGTAGTTCCAGGCTCAGCACTGGCACCAAAACATAATCTATATTAACCTGGTGACCACAACACTTCCCAATCTAATGACTCCGAGACCCTGCCTCACCCAACATGTGTACTGCACAAGTCTTTATCAGTAGCTGAAACTTACAAGAGCCAGCAGGTGGCAGCAGGCATTGGGGTGTTCTGGCTTTTTGTGGAGCTCCCCCAGACCTGGCACTGGTGGCTGATGTCCTCAGTTCAGTGTGGCCTCTCCCACATGCCTCCAGGGTAAGCACAGGCAGTGAACAACTGTGGATTGCTTTGTAGCCACTACCAGGTAGGCACTAGCCAGTCATAGGCAGTGGGTGACCTGGGCCTGCACTGGAGACTCTCCCAAGAGGCTGCAGAACCAACATACTTGCAGGTTGGCTTCAGACCACAGTACAGCACTGTCCAATTAGCCCCACAAGTGGTACACACAAAGGGTGGTCTCAACAGGCACCAGAGCCCACTGGGACGAATCACACTCAATGGGGTAAGCCCCCCACACAGCAGCCCATGGATGTGGCCAAACTCCACAGCCAACTCAGCCTAAGAGTCAATCTCACCCACTGACATGCTCACTGCAATCAAGGCTCAACTCTAACAGGAGAGCACACACATCCCACACAAGGGACACTCCTGGAGCACCCAGAGAGATGACCAGGGAGGCTGTTCCCAGGCCCTGCAGGCCACCAACTACATAAGGCTTCCTGGCCAAGATTGGCAGACATAGTAGATCTACCCAATACATGGAAAAAAACACAGAGAGGCAGCCAAAATTAGGAAACTAAGAAATACACTGCAAATGAAAAACAGGAGAAAACTCCAGAAAAAGAACGGGAGGCAAGCAACCCGCCAGAGACAGAGTTCAAAACAATGGTTATAAGGATGTTCAAGGAACTTAGTGAGAACTTCAACACAGAGAGAACAGGCATTAAAAATGGACATAGAAACCATAAAAAAGAACCAGTCAGAAGTGAAGAATACAATAACTGAAATGAGGAATGCACTAGAAAGAATCACTAGGAGACAAGATGAAGTAGAGGATTGAATCAGCAATTTGAAAGACAAGGTAGCAGAAAACACACAATCAGACCTCAGAGCAATTAAAATTACAAGAGACAAAGAGGGACATTACATAAAAGATTAATTCACTGGGAAGACTTTAATATGTACACAACAAATGAAAGTGCTTCAACACTATGAAACAAAAACTGATAGGGTAAAAGGAGAAATAGACAAATCTGCAATTATACATTAGGAAGGAACTTCAGCATCTCAGTCTCAGCAATTACTACTAAACAACCACTAGATGAAAAATTAGCCAGGATATGTAAGATCTGAAAAACAGAATCAACCAACAGGATCTAATTGAAATACATAGGACACTCTATCTAGCAACCGCAAAATACACATTTTTTTTCTAGTGTCCATGAAACATTCACCAAGATAGACCATATCCTGGGCCAAAGAACAAATATCAACACACCTAAAAGAACTGAACTCATATAGAGTATATTCTCTAACTATAATGGAACCAAAGTAGAAATCAATAACAAAAACAATAAAGAAGCCATTAAACACTTGGAAATAAAACAACACACTTCTAAATAATCCATGAATCAAAGAGGAAGCCTCAAAGAAAAATTTAAAAATACACAGAACAGAATGAAAGTGAATATCCAACATATGAAAATATGTAGGATGCAACTGAAGCAGTGCTGAGTAGTAAATGATAATATTAGAAAAAAAGGAAAGATCTCAAATCACTAACCTAAGTTCCTATCTCAAAAAACTAGAAAAAGAAGACAAAATAAACTTAAAGCAAGCTGAAGGAATGAAATGATGAAGAGCAGAAATCATTGTAATTGTAAACAAGAAAATAGAGACAATCAATAAAACAAAAAGCTGATTCTTTGAAAAAAATCAATAAAATTGATAAATCTTTAGCAATGCCAACAAAGATAAAAAGAGAGAAGACACAAATCACCAATACTAACAATAAATAGGGAGTATCACCTCAGATCCTGCAGCCATTAAGAGGAAAATAATTATTAGTCAGGGTTTTCCAGAGAACCAGAACCAATAAGATATGTATATACAGAAAGAGATTTATTTTAAGAAATTGGCTTACATGATTACGGAGGCTGGCAAGTCCAAAATCTGTTGGCAGGCTGAAGACTCAGAATGGAGCCAATGTTGCAATTCAAGTCTGAAGGCAGTCAGGCTGAGGGCCCAGGTAGAAGCTCATGTTTCAGCCTAAGTCCAAAAGCCCTCTGGTGCAGTCTTTCTCCTTGGTCCACTGAGGTCAGTCTCTGCACTATTCAGGCCTTTAACTGATTGGATGAGGCCCTTGCACATTATGGAGGGCAATCTGCTTTACTTGAAATCCACCAACTTAAATGTTAATCTCATTAAAAAATCCTTATGGAAACATTCAGATAACATTTGACCAAATATCTGGGCACTGTGGCCCATCCCAATGACACATAAAATTTACCATCACACCTGTTAACAACTTTCTGCCCATAAATAAAAAGATGAAAGAAATGCACCAATTCCTCAAAACTCACAAATTACCAAAACTCAATCAAGATGAAATGGAAAACCTCAATAGTCCTATAAACATTAAATAAATTTAATTCATAATTTAAAAACTCCCCCAAAAGAAATCATTTGGATCAGATTCACTGAAGAATTCTACCAAATATTTAAAAAATTAACACCAATTTTACACAATTTGTTCCAGAAAATGGAAGAGAAAGGAACACCTCTTGACTCATTTTATAAGGTGACTACTACATAGTACAAAAATAAAAGTTACAGACCAGTAACTTTCATGAGATAGTAATGGTCCCATTAATACCAGGCCTGAGAATTTCTCCCATAGAAATAAAGCTATCAGGGTATAAAAACATAAACATTTACTAAATTTGCTTTTGGTGACAAAACCTGAAAACAAAGTGACTAACAATCAATTTGGTAGTGGTGGAATAATTATGATATATAGTATTATGCATCCATTAAAAGAATGCATTAGCGATATACCCATTGACTTAAAGGGATTTTCACAAAGTTGAGTAAGAAAAATTGATGAAAAATGTGTGTAATTTGATCCTCCTTTTTATTAAATTTACTGGGGTGACATTGGTTAATAAAATTATATAGGTTTCAAGTGTACAATTCTATAATACAACATCAGTATATTGAATTGTGTGTTCATCACCCAAAGTCAAGCCTCCTTCCATCACTGTAATACTTGAGCCCCCTTTTTTTCTACCTCCCCCCAACCGCTTTTTCCTCTGGTAACCACCAAACTGTTGTCTGTGTCTATGAATTTTTGTTTGTTTGCTACTTTCAGTTTTGTATCCCATATATGAGTGAAATCATACGGTTTTTGACTTTTTCTATCTGACTTATTTTGCTTAGCATGATATTCTCAAGATCTATCCACGTTGTTGAAAATGGAAATATTTCATCTTTTCTTATGGCTGAGTAGTATTCCATTGTATATATGTGTCATATCTTCTTTAATTATGATCCCCTTTTAATAAAGCAAATGAAACTCCTGTGGCTTGGTGAGCATATGTATGAATGTATATGAGATTATGTGCCTTTTTATGATAATATGAGCATAGGAAAAACATGGAAAATTATGATATGAGCATAGGAAAAATATGGACACATATCATGTTGTTGATGTAGGTTACCTGAGGAGAAAGAGGGTTTGGGAACAGCAGTTGGAATAGGAAAGAAAAGTAGAGCAAAGAAAAAGAGAAAAAGAAAAAAAAATAGACTACACTAAAATGTATATATGATAAAAATTATACATTTATGCCTAATGATATGTCTGGTACTTTTTTTCATTATGTTTTCTAACAGATTACTGATGGTATATAAGATGTATAAATTTTTGTATTTTTATCTATAACTGGCTGCAATACTGAAGTATATCATTAATTCTAATAGGCTTTTCATTTATTTTCTTGGGTAAACAATCATGTTAAAAATAATTTTGGATACACTTTCTAGTTCGTATATTTGTTATTTCTTTTATTTTGTCTTCTTTGATTAGCTTGAACTTCAACTTACAAAATAATATTTAAAAAGTTGTTTTTCTCAGTCATCCTTATTTTGTTTCTTTAACACCTCTAGGGTTTTCCACTAAGTACAATGTTTGTTACAAGTTTGAAATAGTTTTTTTGGGTGTGTGTGTGTGTGTGTGTGTGTGTGTGTGTGTGTTTTATTAGGAAAAGATGCTGGACTTTAATGAGTATCTTTTTGACATCTGTCAATATGACACTTTTTATTCCTTTTATTTATTAACATAATAAATCATATGAATAGCTTTCTTAATATTAAACCATCATTGCATTTTACAAAACAAATTCTCTATCGGAATTATTATTTAATATATCTCTGGGTTTCATTTGTTAATATTGTATTTAGAAGTTATTCCAAATTAATTGGTGAATTGTGTATAGTTTTATTTTTATGTAATTTTTGTCATATTTTTGTATCAGTTATTAAAAAGAACTCAGATGCTCCCATATTTTTTTCTGGGATCAGAAATACTTTTAAAAACATATGCGTTATCTGTGTCTTCACAGCTTGATAGTAACAACCATTAAAATCCTTAAGGCCCAGTACATTTTATAGAGGCAAATTGTAATAAACTTTTCAATTTGTTACATGATTATTTCTCGAGTCAATTTGGGTAATTTATATTTTCCTAGAAAATCATTCATTTCATCAAAATAATCTTATCAGATCTTCCCATTTTTAAAGAGAAATTAAGCTTTATTAATACTCCTATTATTAAAAATAAGTTTAGATTTACATAAATGTTAATATCATATACATTCATTATCAAAACCAGAAAATTAGCATTGATACAACATTAACTAATTTGCAGACCTTCAAATTTCACCAATTGTCCCACTAACATCCTCTGAAACAGGATCCAATCCAGATCCCACATTGTGTTTTGTCCTATCTCCTTTGTCCTGATTTTTTAACGTTAGCAATTACTTATAATACTGTGCAAGATTAACAAGACCCTCAGATGTCCAGTGTACTACTTCAGAGCAAGCAAGACATGGCTGAAGCTTCTGTCTGTGTGACATCAGCAACAGCTGCCTTGGAACTCAAGTTAATGTGGAGCTGAAGGAGAGTTGACAGAGTGTAGAGGAGTGAATGTTCGTTACATCTCTTCTTCCCCTGAAGTGCCAGACGGATATTTTTTGTATTTATTGTATTATGTAGAAACCAATTTTTATTTGCTTACTCTGGGATTCCATACACTTTAATGGCCTAGCATATAATGCATGTTGAATACTTGTTGAATAAATGAGTGAATTCTGACAAGGACAAAATGCTTGCTGTCCATTTGGGACAAGTTCCTGCTAGCAAAAATGTATGTGTGCTATGTTGTCGTGGACATGAGATGTTTTTACTTATCCATCATCCACTTTCCTTTCTTTTAGAATAGGAACCTAATTTTCCTTTTAGAAACTACTTTCCCTGGCTCCATGCAGTCTTGGTGGAACCATCAATCAAGGTATCTAGGAGAGGTTAGGTCAATCAGGCTTTCCTGGAAATTTAATCTTCAGCAGAGTGATGTAAGATGGAAAAATGGCTGTAGTTCATTCATTCCATTGGCAGAACCCTGAAGAGACCTAGATCCTGGAATTTCTCTGGTTCCTAGCCTGTTTAAGGCTTATTTGTTCAGCTTTTACTTCTATTTTATAGGCTATTCCCATCCTTCTAGTAAATCTTCATCTCCCCACAACACTTCATTTTGACTTAGCTTACTAAGAGTTAGTTTCTATAACTAACAAAGAAATTGAAGACAGATATATAAAGGGGAAGTGAGAAGGCTATTTCTAGATTTTCCTCTCAAAATGAGTGGAAATTAACAAAGAGAAAAGTGTGGTGTGTAAAATTCGAGCTCTCCCTTCTTCCTACATTCTTCCTAATTACATGTCCTACATAATATTACAGCTAATTTAACATTCATATATCAACTATATTATTATATGATAGATGTTAATACATCTATATTATGGATAGCACATATCAATATAATTATGTAATTATATTATGTGTATTAAAATAAATACAACATGCATTAAATTTAACAATATATGTCTTAATGTAATAGTGAGATGAGATATAGCAAAAGATATAACACTATTTTTTCATGAAAAAAATTAGAGTAGATACAGTTCATTTTGGAAAACAATGATCAGGCATTTCTCAAACTTCTAGATTAACACGTACTAAATTTAATATCAGTTTCTTAAACAGAGATTATGTTAATCTGAAAAAATACATTATAAAAATTTTACCTCCAATTCCTGGTAGTAGAGGATCCACTGTTTTCTAAAATAACCTATCCAATGACAATTCTCATAGTTGACTCATAACAGAAAAAAATAACACATTTAAACTACTTGCTTGTAAAAGTAAACCTGTATACATTTTGTTAGTTTTTCTTATGTGTTTACAATGTAGAATTTGGAGACATTACAATACAAAAGGATTCTTATTAGTTTTATAAATACATGCTTATTAACATTATAAATAAATTTATAAATCCATGCTTATTAACATAATAAAAAGACATGCATTTGCATCCAATTTCATTTAACTTACAAAGATGTGGTAAGCACTGACCATCAAATGTCATCACTTATATATTGATAGCCCAGAGAAAAGGTAACTATATTTGAAGTCCCGGAAGAAATTGCTAAGCCTTTAGCATTCCCTTGTCAAAGTAATCATCTTGACAAACAAGCAACAAATGACAGCAATTCAAATATTTGTTTTACATTATGTCAGTACTTACAATTGATCTAGACACTATGCTTATTCTCCGATGATCTAAATTCTGAAATGCCATTTCCTTTAAGAGTTCTAGGAAAATATACATAAGGTCCCAGGATAGTCCAAATAGTTATTCTAGATTGGTGTTGGTTTTACAAAGAGGAAGAAAAAGATCATGAAACATGTTAAATTACGTAAATGAAAGATTCCTCTTATTCAGCTTTTTGTATTCTTCCTTATTATCTAAACCATAGAATACTCAGCTGTGTTTATGGATAGGTGAAAATACTTAAGAAGCAAAATGGTAGTGGTATTCATCAAGAGAGCTAGCACACCAGTGTATTTTCTATAATCCATGTTCTGTTTCAGACCACTTGTATCTTCCAGAAAGGAATAATTTTTCTCCAATATATTAAAAAAGACTTGCTGCATAGTTACAATTTTTCTTTTTAGAGTGTAGGGGAGGCGGCTTCGTTATTCAACAAAATATTTCTGGGTCATATTTCTTTAGGTTTTACTGGTCTAAAAATTTCAGTAGTTTTCAAAAAGAATTTTAATCATTTATTCAACAAAAATTTATTGAGCATTATTATGTGAAAAAATCCTGTGCTAAGTGTTTTAGAGACAGCAATGAATAAGACAGACTTGATGGAACCTCAGCTTCGGAAACCTACAAACATTAAATAATTAAGTATATAATTAAAATTGTAATGTTATGAAGAAGTATGCAGGGTGTTATGACAGGTATCCTAGTAGTCTATGGGAGGGAGGGAAGGTCTCTTTGAGGAAGTGACATGAATCAGTGAGAATACTGGTAACAAAGTCTGTGGTTCAAATTTATAGTTTCTTTGTGTTTAAGCTAGTGTGAGCTTGGAGTCCATTGCTTACATCTGACAACTAACATGCCATTTATGTCATATAAGATGTAAAATTACTTTTGTTCAAGATATTTAAAGACCATTATTATTAAAGTTTAGGCTGCTATTTGAAGTTAATTTCAGATTGCAATTTATTTTTCTTAAGTAATTTTTTTCAGGTTCATTCCCTAAAAAAAATGTAATAATTCAATGCTGATTAATATCAGAGCTATACATTGTTTTGCTTAAAACAGAAAATTTATGCTTTAGGTTGAGCCAATTATTTATTAAGACAAAAATATTTTAATTTCAAGCATTTTAAAGTAATTTTCAAGAATATCTAAGAATACTTCTGAAATTCTCATCTGTACAAAAACCTTACCAAGCACACTACATGCTACATAGTAATTTAGTGAACATTTATTGATAACCTATTAAGAACCAGGCCATTGAGATACAAAGATTAAAGACCAAGTAAGTCCCTGCTCTCAAGGAGCTCATAGCTAGGATTATGAAAAAAGTTCTCAGGAAAAATTATATTCTGCAACAGTAGTGCTAGATACTGGTGACATAAAAATGATTAAGATCTAGACTTTGATCTGCGGGATTGACTAGCCTACTGGCATAGTGAGTTCATGCCATTCACCTTTCTTCCAACAAATATTTATTGAGCACCTATAGGGCTAGGTACCATGCTAAAATATTCTTTCCGAGGCAGCAGTAGATATAGTCAAGTGGGGAAGGTGGGAAGTACTCAAGAATTAATAATAATTAAGGGATTATTCCACTTGAGCATAATCCTTGTCCTTGAGGAACACAAAGTCTCATTTTACAAACGGATAAATAATAAGTGAATATTTTAAAAGCTATACTAACAGGTATGAATAAAGTATTTTTGGAGCTTACAAGAAGTGCTAAGATGTGCTTAGCGAAATCAGAGAAGGCTTTGCAGAAGTGTCTTTGAGCTGAATTGTAAAGAAGTAGGAGCATGTAAATAGCACATAGGTGGTATTTTAATTAATGGAAGCAGGTAAAACAAACTCTCCCTCCCCCCATAATTCTCTAATCACAAAGAAAAGGATATACACTATTTTATTGACTTTGCTTTTGTGCGCATGAATTTTAATTACATTTTATTTAATTTAAGCTATCAGAGATACACTCATAATGTTATTCTCATTGTGTTATGTTGAAATGTAGGAATACAAATCTTTTTTTGTATTATACTCTCAACTGTGTTTGAGACCAGCTTGGTCTTATTTATAAATAAACTCAGGTTCTTACAGAGATGCTACTGTTGCTGTGGAGGATTTTTTAATTATTATTATTAATTTTTTAGCTCAGATAAAATACACTATATTTTCCCTCTTTTCTTTCCCTCTCATTCACTATGCTCCAGCCACAACTGACTTCCATCTCCTAGAAATGCCAAGTTCCTGCCTCAAAACCTATGCTCATTTTATGCACATTACATAGAACATTGTAAGTATTTATGCAAGTTTTGTGTACCACCTATCATTCCCACTTAGATCTTAACAAATATTTCTTGAATTATTAGGTTAGCCACATTTTTCCTTTTGAGGTCCTTTTTATTTTTCTACCCATCGAGTATAGAGAATAAGAGACAGACTAATTCAACAGATGTAGAATATTATTAGTTATTTTTAAAAGATCAATGCACAATTCAAATATTTTTATATTATCAGAAGGTATCAATTAGTCATGAAGGGCAAAAGAACAAAAATGAGATGGGAAATAAATATTTTAATGCTACTCTTTTAGAACATGTTGGAAAACAGAATCACTACTTCCTTGGCTAGAAAAAAATGCATAACTTTTGCAAGCAATTATTTTTCAGATCCACTTGGACCATGGTATAACTGAATTAATATAAAATACCCTCCTACTGTTCAATGAAGAAACAATATTCTTTAATACAGGGCTCTGCCAGTGCTGTTCAACTCTAAACTGAAGGCAATGACACTCACGTAACTCCTGGTCTGAATTCAGAACTTCAGGCTACAAACAAGCTGACCACTGATCACTTCGGTGCAATGCGGCATCTACTATCAAGGAAATCATTTGTTAAACTCCATACAGATACTGGATCTTCAGGTCCAGGGATGTTTACATTTCTGGATTAAAATCAGTGTACTTACGGAAAATAAAGGCATGTTTGAAATTGTTTAAAAAAAAAAATCCTCCTATTGAATACTCATTTTGTCACTGGACGGACTCTAAAAGTTACTTTAAAATATCTTTTGTCTCTATCATTTGATGCGTTTAGTGTTTCTTAGTGTTTTAAAAATCTGAACATCAAATTATCTTATGTTTGGGATGAAAATCTCTATCATCTATCTCTAAAAAAAAGTAGGCCACCTTTCATCAGGCGTTCATCCTGAGGTAAGCACCAGGTCAAACACTGTAATACTCCCGACAACCCTATTTGATAGGGAGGATCATCAACCCCAATTTAAAAAGGAGGAGACTGAAGCAAAGAGGATAAATAACCGGCCCAGAGTCACACTTTAGCATGAATTTCTCAGTGTTTAAACCCAGACAGTATTCCAGGGCCCAAACTATTCAATACTATGTCCATCACCCCTCTGCTCTACTCTTGTGGTTCATCAGTATGGAGCTACAAATACTTCATGGTAAAACACACCAAAAATATAAAAAGATAAGCTGATACTTTGGAAAAACAGCCTCCTAACAAGTAAGGTAGCTTAAAGTTTTAAAAAGAGTATCATATTCATATCAAAACAAAAAAAGGTACACTATTAAAGAAATAATGTCTTAAGAGAAAAATTCTCAGCAAGATGTTAACATCAGAATACAAAGTGATGTATGTAGAAGCAGAACTGCTAAACTGCCAACAACCTGGGTGTGAGTCAGATTAGAACAGGCCTCTCCACCAGGGACACAGATTTGATTGCTTGCGACTTGTGTCAACTTGGAGAAATCAACAGCAAAATATAAAAGCAAGGCAATAAGAATGTTTCTAAGTAAGACATTCAGCCTCTAAGGCAAGTTATATGGCAGCAACTGAAATTCAAAGGGAAAGCATCAACATGCCAGCCAGGTTTATACATTGCCAGGTTTATACATTGCTTATTCATTCATTCCTTCAAAAGATTAGAAAAATTTTAATTTTAAAATTGTAAAAAAATCGCTTCTCGGCCTTTTGGCTAAGATCAAGTGTAAAATTGTATAAAAAAACAATTGCAACAATACCATTTCAAAATTACTAACACTCTCTAGTCAATTACGAAAGCTCTAGTCAGTCACCTGTTTAGGCCCCTGAAATTCTAATACCTATTCAGTCACAGTAAATAAAAAAATAATATTTATACTCTCTATTACCCAAAAAGGATTTACCTGCAATCAGCAAGATAAATAGAAAGCTTAAAGTTGTGTTTGTGTGAGTGCATTGTTCAAATTTTCCCTCTACTACTTTTATAATAAATTTTATTTTTTTAGAGCAGTTTTAGGTTCACAGCAAAATTGAGCAGAAGGTACAGAGATTTCCCATGTGCCCCCATCTCCACCATTGTCAACATACCCCACCAGAGTGACACATTTGTGACAAAAACCTACACGGACACATCATTATCAACCAAAATTCATAGCTTACGTTAGGGTTCACTCTTTGTGTTGTACTGTCTGTGGGTTTGGACAAATTAATAATGACATGTGTCCATCATTATAATATCATACAGAGTATTTGTGCTCTGCCCGTTCATCCTTCCCTCCCTCCTGACCCCTCATAACCACTGATCTTTTTACTCTCTCCATAGTTTTGCCTTTTCCAGAATGCCGTATAGTTGAAATCATCTAGTATGTAATATTTTCAGATTGGCTTCTTTCACTTAGTTAATACACATTAACGTTTCCTCCATGTCTTTTCATAGCTTAATAGCTCATTTTTTTATTTAATTAAAGTTTATTGGGGTGACAATTGTTAGTAAAGTTACATAGGTTTCAAGTGTACAATTCTGTAATACATCTATAGATCATGTTGTGTGTTCATCACCCAGAGTTATTTCTCCTTCTGTTACCATATATTTAATCCCTTTGACCCTCATATGCCACCCCCCCCCTTCCTCCTTACACTCTGGTAATCACTAAACTATTGTCTGTGTCTATGAGTTTTTGTTTCTTCATTTATGTTTTCTTCCTTTGTTGTCTTCAGTTTTAGATCCCACATATCAGTGAAATCATATGGTTCTCTACTTTTTCTGTCTGACTTATTTCATTTAGCATAATAATCTCATGATCCATTCATGTTGTCACAAATGGCACTACTTCATCTTTTCATATGGCATAATAGTATTCCATTGTGTATATATACCACATCTTCTTTATCCAATCATCTATCGATGGACACTTTGGTTGTTTCCATGTTTTGGCCACCGTAAATAAAGCTGCAGTTGAGCATAGGAACACATGTATCTTTACAGATAAATGTTTTCAGGTTTTGGGGATAGATACCCAGGACAGGGATTGCTGGCTCATATGGTAATTCTATTCTTAATTTTTTTGAGGAACCTCCACACTGCCTTCCATAGCGGCTGCACCAATCTGCATTCCCACCAACAGTCTATGAGGGTTCCTTTTTCTCCACAGGCTCTCCAACACTTACTATTTGTCTTGATGATGATAGCCATTCTGACTGGTGTGAAGTGATATCTCATTGTGGTTTTTATTTGCATTTGTCTGATGATTAGTAATATTGAGCATGCTTTTATGTCTATTAGCCATCTGTATGTCCTCTTTGGAGAAATGTCTATTCAGGTCCTCTGTCCATTTTTTAATTGGATTGTTTGTTTTTTTGTTGTTGAGTTGTATGAATTCCTTATATATTTTGGATATTAGCCCCTTATCGGAGGCGTTGTTTGCAAAAAACTCCCATTCGGTTGGTTGCCTCTTTATTTTGTCGATGGTTTCTTTTGCTGTGCAAAAGCTTTTTAGTTTGATATAGTCCCATTCATTTATTCTAGTTTTCACTTCCCTTGCCTTTGAAGTCAAATTCAGAAAATCCTCTTTGAACCCAAGGTCCATAAGTTTAGTACCTATGTTTTCTTCTATGCAGTTTATTGTTTCAGGTCTTACGTTTAGGTCTTTGATCCCTTTTAATTTTGGTGCATGGTGACAGATAGCGGTCTAATTTCATTATTTTGCACGTGGCTTTCCAATTCTCCCAGCACCATTTATTGAAGAGGCTGTCTTTTCTCCATTGTATGTTTTTGCTTTCTTTGTCAAAAAGTATCTGTCCATATTTATGTGGGTTTATTTCTGGGTTCGCAATTCTATTCCATTGGTCTGTGTGCCTGTTTTTCTCCCAATACCATACTGTTTTGATTATTGTTGCCCTGTAGTACAAGCTGAAGTCAGGGAGTGTGATACCTCTAGCATTATTCTTTTTTCTTAGGATTGCTTTGGCTATTCAGGGTCTTTTGTGGTTCCATACAAATCTGATTTTTTGTTCTAGTTCTTTAAAAAAATGCCATTGGGATTTTGATGCGGGTTGCATTAAATATGTATACTGCTTTGGGTAATATGGCCATTTTAACTATGTTGATTCTTCCAATCAATGAACACAGAATGTCTTTCCATTTCTTTGTGTCTTCTTCAATTTCTTTTAAAAATGCCTTATAGTTTTCACTGTATAGGTTTTTCACATCCTTGGTTAAGTTTATTCCTAGGTATTTTATTCTTTTTGTCATAATTGCAAAAGGAATATTTTTTATTTCTTTTTCTGAGATTTAATTGTTAGTATATAGGAATGCAATGGACTTTTGTATGTTGATTTTGTAGCATCATTTTTTTAGCACTGAATAATATTCCATTGCATGGATGTATCATAATTTACTTATACATTCATCTACTGAAGGACATCTTGGTTGCCTCTAAGTTTTGGCAATTATGAATAAAGTTTCAATATACATCTGTGTGCAGGTTTTTGTGTGAACATTAAGTTTCACCTCCTCTGGGTATATACCAAGAAGTACTATTGCTGGATTATACGGTAAGAGTATGCTTAGTTTTGTAAGAAACTGCCAAACTGTCTTTCAAAGTGGCCACACCATTTTGCATTCCCACAGCAATGAATGGGAATTCCCATTGCCCTACATTCTTCCCAGCATTTGGTGTTGTCAGTGTTTTGGATTTTAGCCATTCCAATAGGTGTGTAGTGGTATCTCATTGTTATTTTAACTTGCATTTCTCTGATGACATATGTTGTAGAGCATCTTTTCACGTACTTATTTGCCATCTGTACATCTTTGGTGAGGTGTCTGTTCTTATCTGTGGCAAAGTTTCTAATTGGGTGGTGTGTTTTATTGTTAAGTTTTAAAGTTTTTTTTATGTTTTGAAAAACAGTTCTTTATCAGATGTGTTGTTTTCAAATATTTTCTCCCAGTCTGTGGCTTCTCTTTTTATTCTCTTGACAGTGTCTTTTGCAGAGCAGAAAATTTTAATTTTAATGAAGTTCAGCTTATCAATTATTTCTTTCATGGATTGCATCTCTGGTATGGTATCTAAAAAGTCATCACCAAACCCCTAGGTCATCTAGATTTTCTTCTGTGTTACCTTCTAGGAGCTTTATAGTTTTGCAATTTACATTAATATTTATGTTATCCATTTTAAGTTTTTTGTGAACAGTGTAAGGTATCTAGATTCATTTTTTGGTATGTGGATGTCCAGTTGTCCTAGCAACATTTGTTGAAAATGTGTCCTAATTCACAAATATTTTACTAAGAAAAATTTATCTTGTTGAATGGCTAATTTGAGACTGCTAGCTATGTCAGAAAATAACAGTTAACAATTAGGACACCAGGAATACTAAATGGAGCATATGTAATTATCCCAGATTTTATGGATTTTTCAATAATAGTTAAAGGCTTTCTTAATAAATATAAACAGAACAAGAGTATAAAACAAAGATAGCAAACAAACATTGGTTGTCTCCTCAAAATCTAAATCTGAAGCCATCCCAAAAGTTTGAAAAAGGATACGGTAGCTATCAAAGTGATATAAACCTTAGGGCTAAATACCTGGATCAATCAGGGATCAGGGTTCTCCAAAGAAACAGGGAAACAGCATATGAGCATATATCCTCTATCTCTACATATATATCTATATAGAAATATATAGATATATAGATATGTATACATCTACATATCTATAGATATAGAAATATCTGTATCTATGGTGAGGTGTCCTTATTTGTGGCAAAGTTTCTAATTGGGTGGTTTGTTTTATTGTTAAGTTTTAAAAGCTTTTTATGTTTTGAAAAACAGTTATCAGATGTGTTGTTTGCAAATATTTTCAAACAGATATATAGAAATAGATATAGAAATATCTGTATCTATAGATACAGGTTTAGTTATAGATCTACAGATATAGGTATATAGAGATAGAGAGATAGAGAGAGATTATAAGGAATTAACTCACATGATTATGGAGGCTAAGAAGTCCCAAGATCTGAAGTAGGCAAGCTAGAGAGCCAATAGTATAGTTCCACTTTGAGTCTGAAGACCTGAGAAGCAGGATAGCTGATGATATAAGTTCCAGTCCCAGTCCAGAGGCCTGAGAACCAGGAGAGTCAATGGTGTAAGTTTCATCCTGAGTCTGTGTCAAATGGCAAGAAAGGACCTATATCCCGGCTCAAAGACAAGTAGAGAGTGACTTCTCCCTTACTCAACCTTTTTATCCTATTCAGGATTTCCACGGATTAGATGAGCCCCCCGCCACATTGGGGAGGGCAATCTGCCTCTCTCAGTTTACTGATTCAAATGTTTATATCATCCAGAAACACTCACAGAAACACCAAGAATAATGGGCACTAGTAGCCCAAATAGACACAGAAAATACCATTTCGGGAAGCTAGCACTGTGACGAGTTTTCAGGTACGCCCTTTTATGTCATCTTGGTGATGGTGGTAGCATGTTGATATGAAATGGCAGGGAAATCTCAGGGTCTGGAGAGCAGTTGAGAAGTACAGGCAGGTTAGCAGGCCCTGAATATTTCTTCCATCTCCACTCCTTATACACCCAGTTTCAAAAACAACTCTTAAAAATGTTTATTTCTAGTCAAACTTTCATATAAATGCAAAGTCAAAGATCTTTGATACAGATTAAGTTGAACAAAAGGTACAATATAATGTATCCTATTATGTGTCCTATCTTAAGTGTAAAACAAGGGGAAAATATGAATGTCCTTATTTTTTTTATTATGCATAAAAACTTTAGAAGAATAAAAAAGAAACAAAAACAATATTTACATATGAAGGGGGTAGGAAACAGGTAGAGGAAACTGGTGAAAAGGCTCTTCAGTCTTTACCTTTGTGTGTGTATCTCTGTGAGTATATTACCTTTAGAAAAATAAATTTTAAAAAATAAATGAAAGATGAAAATAAAGATGTCCCTATACCTAAAAGGCCTCAGAAAATTTACTGTTAAAGGACCACCTGGTAAACACTCTTGGAGGAAGTACCTGAGCATAAAAATAAATATATCCAGGAAAATACTATGAAATATGGAAAGAAAGGGAGAATATACATAAAGTTCTAAAAAAGCCCACATAATATGTGACTAATTACTTCTCAATGTCCAGTTTCTTCTTCTTCCATAGTAATAAAACCCTGGGTAATGTGCTCACCTACAAACCCACATTTCTCAGCTTCCCTTGCAGTTAGGCAGAACCATGTGATAACTTCATTCTGACTAATGAGACAAAGGCCAAAATGTTATGTGGGACATTTAAAGGGAGTATGTGCAGAGATTATTAGAATGAATTTAGAAAAAAGAGCCAACCCTATACTATCAGCAAGAGAAATTTTAAATATAAAGATACAAACAGGTTAAAATAAATGCATGGAAAATATACATCTTGAAAACAATAATAAGGCTGGAAGGGCTCTATTAATATGAGATAATATAGAATTCAAGAAAGAGTATTAGTAAAGATAAAGGGAGAGATTTCATAATGATAAAAGGGTCAATTCATCAGGAAGATATAACAATCATAATGTATGTATAGACTTAATGACAATGTTTCAAAATACGTGAATAAAAATGGACAAATTAAAGGGCGAAAGACAGAAACAGTCATAGTTTTAAACAGACCTTTTCCAGCAATTAAGAGCAAATATAAAAATGATTTGAACAACACTACTAATCACCTTGACCTAATAGATATTTATAGACTATTACACTACACCCAATAACTGCTAAATACATTCTTTTTCACATACACAAAATTTGTTTACAAAGATAGACTGCATGTGGATCCACAGACATCTCAAATTTAGAATGGAAATCATACCCTAAATGATTCCAATGGAATGAAATTAGGTACCAATAAAAATATTTACAAAAATTCCAAATATTTGGAAATTAAATAATGCATTTCTAAATAATTCACTGATCAAAGAAGAAATCACAAGAGACATTTGGGAAATATTTTGAAGTAAATGATAATGAAGCTAGATAAGATTTTCTGGGATGCAGCTAGAAAGTACTTAGAGAGAAATGTATAGCTTTAAATGCTTATATTAGAAAGACAATAGGGAAGGGACCGGGTATTTCTGAAATCTTGTTGAGTAGGAGTGGAGGAGACAAATACCTATTTTGAAGATGACAGATTTAATCTATCTTTTGGGGGAATACTGCTCTTTTAACAATTATCTTTAGAAGGTTATTTGATTATACAGTTATTTTTGTGATCTGTATTAGAAACACTGCCATTCCTCCACTAGTTGGAGGACCTATGATATTCAAACACAATTAAATAGCTCTGGTTCCTTTCTCCTTTGACCTTTAACAGATAGTATTCAACCCAATATGTTTCTTTTAGACAAGGTATACTTTTCCAATTTTATATGTCAGCAGTACCAAACCACAAGGCAATCAGTTGTAATCACCTGGAACTTACCACTGCATACCTGGACCAGTGCAATTGCCTCCTAATTGGTTTAACTGTAACTTCTCTGACTAGTGTATTGTCAGTTTAATCTTTCTTAGCCACCCCTTTTCTCTTGCAACTCTGGTATTTAGCATATAAATTTTTTATTGGCCTCAGAAATGAAGTCAAAATACTTGAAGGTCCTCTATAACTCAGTCCTACCAAATCTGTTAAACTCAATTCCCTACTATTACTCTCCACTCCAATTAGGCCTATTCTGAATTTCCTTCACACATACTATATTTATGATTGCATTTTTCCTTTGCTCACCCTCCTTGCCTCCTTTACCAATTCAGTTCAATTCTATCAATTCAACAAGCACTTAATGAAATCCTACTAAACACTCGCCACTAGAGTTAGGCAATAATAAATGCAAAGCTGAAAAAAAGGCATCGACCTTACACTCAAGAATTTTATAATACCTTAAAAGTGTTCATTCAAATCCTACCTCTTCCATGAATTCTTCCCAGGCTTTCCATTCCGTGATGATCTTTCATTTTCTATTCTCAAAGCACTCAATCTCTTCTCTACCACAGACCAAGTTATACTATAGAATTTGAATATAAACTATTTTATAGTAATTTTTATTTCATAAGTTTTGTATCCTCAACTAAATTATAAGTTCCTTGAGTATAAGACTATGTCTTTTAGCTCTTTTATATACCCTCAAAATGCCCTTATATGCCCTCAAAATGTAGATATTTTAAAAATACTTATGTATTTTACTTTACCTCTTTTACTGATACATGATAAACCTAACCAGAACCTAACTATTCTGGTGTGCCAAGTATTTCTCCATTTAAAGTAAAAATAAACCATGGTATCACCGGGTATCTCAAGGCTAAAAACTAGTTTTGAACCTCTTAATAAATAAAAAAGAAACCAATTGTATCTTTCTCCTTTCTCACATATAGGCAATGTTTTTACTTTACCAGAACTACCAATTAATTCAATCAAAGGGTCAATAAAATAAACACTCAATATAAAAAGAAAAACTCTAGCTTTTTAACTGAAATTTTTTCCTTTTAACCATTGTTGAAGGTCTTTTTTTTAAAAAAAAACACAAAAAAACCCAGTCCAAAGTTCTCTTCGATTCTTTCTATCATTGGTTATATCATCCTTTTGACTTCCAAAAAGCCTTTGGGAAGGTTTACTGTAATAATGATATGCTGTGGACACCCTGAAGCAAGAGGGACTCTCACCCAAAATTTGGTTTAGATAGTGAAGCTGATGATACCACAACACCCATTCCAATAGGGTATGAAAAGGCTTATACTCACATAATAACGTTTTCTGGGACTAGCAGGCCAGGCCTCCCAAACGGGTCTAAAAATGGCTTGAGAGAGAGAGAAAGGAGACTGGCTTTGGGGTTTTATGGTGGTTAGGGGTGGGGCTGGGGCAAGCGTCCCTATACATGGCTTTAACTTCCCACTGGTGCCAAAGGAAGGGACATCTGGGCTTTCCTACCATCTTGACTAGATGTGAGACAGAATGAGAAGAAAACAGGATGACGCTTAAAATCTGTCAGTCAGTAGTCACACACCAAAATATGGAGTCAGACTCTTTATTAATACTTGATAACTCAATACAACTAATTTAAAAAGTACAAAACACAAAGATATTGAGTAACATGCTTATATAATTTCATAAAATTTTAAATATTTTCATTTAAGTTATATAACTGATTGATAAGCTAAAGATGCATATAAAATATGTATGTGAATTTTTTGTTGAAGACAGAAAACAAAATTTTAACTATTCTTCAAAAAAGCTTAAGCAAAAAGAAATATTAAGAGTATCACCATTAATATAACAATACAATTTTCAGAAATTAGCTTTACACATTTAATTTCCTTCCGTTAAAAATACTGGAGTAACTGACAAAATTAGAATTTTACCCCTTGTTGTATTAGAAGAAAATGACACATTTTATTCCCTATCAGTAACATAAGTTATTGGAGGTTATTAAGATATTACTCTTCATATTGCAAAAATAAAGCACAAGTGAAACAGTAATTTTAAAAGCATTTTTAGTAGCTAAAGTACTAAGTACACCTCAGCACTAATGCTGCACAGTTACTGCTAAAAGATCTTCTGAAAGCCTGAAGGAGTTCTTGTTCTTCTCAAAGTACCTAAAATACTATCAGAATGAAACTTAGGTTCTGTGGAGAAGCAGGCTTAATATTTATAATAAAGATTAATGGAAAAAGTATCAAGTTCTATTAAGATTAATAAATATTCTGCCTGGACATCGCTTGTAAGATCAAAACCAAAATGATAGCTAATACTGCAAATAAAAACAAAATAACATGACATAGGCTTAATTTAAATCAATATTTTAACAAATATCATCAAATAATATAACTATGATAACCCATTATTGCTTTAATCAACAAAAAAGTAGTCTTCATATTTTAATGTAAATTTATGCCCTAGATGATTACAAAGCAGTATAATTCAAGAAATTACTAATTAGTTTAAAAAGAGTAAATTGTGTTGTATTTTGTAAAGAAGACGAAAAATCTTTTACAGAAGAAGGTGTTGAATTTTGACCTTATTAAAATGAAAATGGAAAACTAAAATCATCTTTTCCAGCTCCAAATGTATGAGCTGAAGAGTCTGATGGAAAAGAAAATGTAAAGGCATCTTCTCCTTCTGGTTTCCCAAATAAGTTTCCTGAGGAAGATTAATTGACAATATCATGCTATCCATGTTACATGATTTGTATAACCTACTAAATTATAATATACTACATACAATAAATAAACATTGAATCATTTATCTGTTAAGCAGGTATTTAACTATATTCCTCTTATGTGCAAAGTATTGTTCTTTGTACTATGGAAGGTGAAGCAGGTTCAAACTTAAATCCTACTTTCAAGTAATTTGAACTCAAATATATAAAAAACATACTCATAAGGAAGGAAGAGGATTAAAACACCTCAAATGGAATAATTATCACAGAGGCACAGAAACAGGTGTGCATGGGAAATATAAGGGTAACAGAAATCAATTCAGCTTGTCAGGAGCACTGAGAAATAATAAAGAGCTATTAAAAGGGAATTAACGAAGATGAGCTCAGGAAAACTGCTGTATGTCCAACTATAGAATCTGGACTTTGTCTGGTAGATAACAGGAAGCCATTAAAAGTTTTCAAGCAGAGCTATGACAAGATTTATACTGTTTTATAAGGATTACTCAGGAGAGAATGTGTAGAAAGGCTGAAACAGGAGAGTGTCTAGAAGTGGGAATAACAAAAAAGAGATGATGAAAGCTTGGCCTTACCTACAATCATAGCAAAGGGAATGGAGAAAGAAATGCTGGGTCTGAGAGACATTGCATAAGTCAAACTTATTCAACTATTACCGTATTTTGCGACGTATAATGCGGACCCACATTTTTGTCCCAAACTTTCAGGGGGAAAAATCTTTCGCTTTAATTTTTTAACTCAAATTTTTATCTGTTTACATTTACGTACTTGTTTTTTGTATTATAAAGGAATTTTAGCGTTTTATTTTTTAACATATTATGGTACACAAAATTTTATGTAACAATTAATTACAAAACACAAGAACAAATACAAGGTACAAGAAATTTTATGTGCTGGTAACAAATTTACGATACTTATGCATCATAGAAGGCCAAGAACTCTTCGTCATTGCAAGTAAGTTTAACAAAACCAATTATCATATTCCAGGGTATTATTTTTCATATGGATATAATTATTGATTTCTAGAGTTACACTTTTAACTCATAAGCATAAATAAAAGAATTAAAAACATTTATATAGATACAACATCAGTACTACCCATGTATAATGTACATCCTTATTTTTCCCTCACAAATTTGGGCAAAATAGTGTGCATTATATATGGCAAAATAAGATATTTATTGAGTACAATTATTGCTCATGGCATTGTTCTAGGAAATTGACAGAAAGTGAAAAGGATTTTATGGTTTTAAAAGGATTTTTTTTAATCAAATTTACATAAGAAGTTATTTGGGTGATTACTCCCAGAAAAAACATTGTTTTTCATTCATTATATTATTTAAGACTATAAGTATATTTTTAACATCTTAATTATAATTTTTAATTGTTATTAAACAATTTAAAATGTACAGTAATTCAAAGACTTACTTGAAACAAGTCTTTTAAAGCATCTATATTTTCTCCATACAGAACCAATTCAGTGAGTACATTAAGCAAAACAAAACACTTTGCGCCACTTTGAAATTTTGTTTTTAAACATCTGTTATTTCACCCAAAATAAATCTGAGCCAACCAAAAGTAAGGTGAATGGGTGGATGGATGAATGGATGGGTGGGTGGGTGGGAGGATGAAAGGATGGATGGGTTGATAACCAGATACTTGAGTACTTTCTCTCTCCCTTTCTCAGTCTATTTTTTTCCATGGACTTCAGTACACATCTATAAGACTTAATGAAAGATAACTGCAATACAGCTATAGATCCAGAAAGAACTAAAATCTTTAATCTCCCACTGAATAAGTGAATTTGATTTTTTTTAATTTCAGAAGAAAAGAAGTTCATATTGAAGTCTTCATTAAACTTCTATGCTCATCATAAATAACAGATTATTGTATAAGGCAGTAAGTGTAGGTGCTGTGGAGAATTCAGAGTCCTTGCCTTCAAATAACCTGTGACTAGAAGAGATTTTATATATAATCATAAATAATGACAGATGGTAGAATGTAAAAAAAGTATTTAAAAGAGAGGCATTCAGAAAAGTGAAGGAGAGATCTTTTTGAAATAGAAGGTTGAAGAGGAAAATAATAGATTCTATAGAAAAAAACCTGGTTTTGAAAAGATGATTAGAAAGAAACAAAGTTGAGGATTTCAGAAAGAAAAAAGTGGGTCAGAAAGTGTGAGCATATTTGGGTTGTAATGAGTTCTTCACTCTGGCCAAATCACAGATTATTCTTTTAAGAGAAAAGGCTTAAAAGGTACGTTGGAGCTAGATTAGAAAAATAGGAGCATATAATTTGACACTGCATGGGGAGCCACTAAAGGTATTTAACTAGGACAGTGAGATAGTCAACACTATGTATAAGGAAAATTAACTGGACTGTGATCTATAGGTAAGATGAAAAGACTAATTATGATGTTACTGCAATAGCCTAAGTAAACGCTAATAAGAGTTTAAAATATAATGATTTCAATGAAAATATTATAGGTAAGAAAGGAAATAAATATTTCAGAGAGAGAACTGATATAACTTAATGACTAGCTGACTACAGTCACAGACACAATAGAAGTTAAAATTATTACTAACGTTCTAAGTCTTGGCAACTAGACTAATGGAGATATCATTTGGTATGTCAGAAAGAGAACAAGTTTGATTTCAGATATGCTGAGTTTTTAATTTCAACAGATGTCTTAAATATAAAAAGATATCAATAACACAATTGGAAATAAGATCCTACCAGATGGCTTCACTGGTAAATCTTACCAAACATTTAAAAATGAATTAATGCCAATCCTTCTCAAACTCTTCCAAAAAAAAAAAAAAAATCAAAGAGGGTGGAATACTCCCAAACTCATTTTACAAGGCCAGCATTATTACCTTGATACCAAAGCTAGAAAAGGACACTAACAGAGAAAATTACAGATCAATATTCCTCATGAATACAGATGTAAAAATTCTCAATAAAATACTAGCAAATCAAATTCAGCAGCAGCATTAAAAGGATCATTCACAATGACCAAGTGAGATTTATGCCTGGGATGCAAGGATTGTTCAACATATACAAATCAATCAATGTGATTGATACATCACGTAAAGAAAATGAAAGAAAAAAATCGTATGATCATCTCAACAGACACACAAAAGCATCTGACAAACTTCAACATCTGTTCATGGTGAGAAAAAAAAAATTCTTAACAAATTAGGTATAGCAGGAGCAGACTGCAACATAATAAAGGCCAAATAAGGAAAGCCCAGAGCTAACCACATACTCAGTGGTTAAAGGTTGAAAACTTTTCCTCTAAGATCAGGAACAAGACAATGGTGTCCACTATCTCCACTCCTATTCAACATAGTACTGGAAATCCTTGCCAGAGCAATCAGGCAAGGAAAAGAAATAAGAGGCATTAAAATTGGAAAGGAAGAAGTAAAACTGTCTCTATTTGCAGATAACAAAATTGTATATATAGAAAATCCTAAAGATTCCACAAGAAAAACTGATAGATGTAATCAACAAATTCAGTAAAGTTGCAGGATACGAAATTAACATACAAAAATCAACAGTGCTTCAACCAATTTGGGCATTCTAATCTCACCTTCTCGCTCATCCCTACCCTCCTCCCATCTAGCAACCATCAGTTTTTTCGCTACATCTCTGAGACTCTTTCTGTTTAGTTTGCTCATTTATTCTGTTCTTTAGATTCCACATATAAGTGAGATCATATGGTATTTGTCTTTATTCAACTGACTTATTTCACTTAGGATCATGTTCTCTAGGTCCATCCATATCATTGCAAATGGTAGATTTCATTCTTCTTTATGGCCGAGTAATACTCCATTGTATAAACGTACCACAGTTTCTTAATCCAGTCATCTACCGATGGGCATTTGAAGCTGAATAATATTGAATGTCAACTATAATTTTATATATATATATATGTATATATACATATATCTTTATATATATGTAAATCTTTCATTTTAATTTTTTAACTCAAATTTTTATCTGTTTACATTTACATACTTGTTTTTTGTATTATAAAGGACCATATATATGGTCATGGGATGTGGAGTACAGCATAGGGAATAGAGTCAATGGAATTGTAACAGCTATATACAATGTCAGACGGATAGACTGGGGGAGGGGCATTATCACTTTGTGAGGGGTGTAAATATCTAACTATTACATTGTTTTTTACACCTGAAACTGATAAAAAATTAGCATTTCTATACACTAACAATAAGTTATCTGAAAAAGAAATAAAGAAAATGATTCCATTTATTACAGCACCCAAAACAATAAAATACTTAGGAATAAACTTAACTAAGGAGTTGAAGACTCTACTCTGAAAACGACAAGACACTGATAAAAGAAATCGAAAAAGACACAAATAAATGAAAGGTATTCCATGTCAATGAATTGGAAGAACTAATATTGTTAAAATGTCAGTACTACCAATGGCCAGCTATAGATTCAATGCAATCTCTATAAAGATTCCAACGGCATTTTTTACAGAAGTAGGAATAAAATCCTAAAATTTATATGGACCACAAAAGACCCTGAAAAGCCAAAGTCATCCTGAGAAAGAAGAACAAAATGGGAGACACTTCCTGATTTCAAGCTATAGTAATCTAAACAGTATGGTACTGGCATAAAAACAGACAAATAGATCAATGGAACAGAATCAAGAGCCCAGAAATAAACTCAAGCATATACAGTCAACTAATATTTGACAAGGGAGCTAAGAATACTCAATGAAGAAAAGGTAGTCCCTCCAATAAATGCTGCTGGGAAAATTAGATATTCACATTGAGGAGAATGAAACTAGATCTCTGTCTTACTCACACTCATAGAAATTGTTAGGTCTCGGAATGTTAGAGACCTTGACTTAATGTTAGGTCTCTGAATGTTAGGTCTCAGAGACCTTGACTTACAGACAGAGCCATGTCTGCAAGAAAACAACAAAATGTCTGTTGGCCTGCACTTGCAGACAGAGTTGAACTTATGAGAACAGAAAATGCCACGAAACAGCTACTGGCTTGCAGGCAGTCAGCACTTCTGTTCAAACAATGCTACCCTGTCAGCACAGCCCCTATAAAACCCTCCTCACTCCCTCCTTCGGGGCTGTACGTCTCTTTTAGACATGCAGCCCAGGCTGTAGCCATCTTTTGCTCAGCCCGATAAACTCTCGCTCTCTTACAATAAAAACTCTTAACTTGCCTGACCATGTGTGTTCCTTTACCGGCCGATCTATCAGAAATTAACTCAAAATGAACTAAAGACTTAAATGTAAGACCTGAAACCATGAAACTCTCAGGAAGAAACATAGGAAAAAAGCTCCTTGACATGAGTCTTGGCAATAATTTTTTAGATATGACACCTAAGCAAAAGCTACAAAATAAAAAGTAAACAAATGGGTCTACATCAAATTAAAAAGCTTCTGCACAGCAAAAGAAACAATCAACAAAGTCAAAAGACAACCTATAGAATGGGAAAAATATTTACAAACCATATCTCTGATAAGGGGTTAATATCCAAAATACATAGAATTTATAAACTCAACTGAAAAAATAACAAAAAATCCAATTAAAAATGGGCAAACAACCTGAACAGACATTTTTTTCAATGAAGGTATATGAATGGCCAACAGGTACACGGAAAGATGCTCAACATCACTAGTCATTAGAAAAATGCACATCAAGACCAAAATGACGTATCACCTCACACCTGTCAGAATGGGCATTATCAAAAGAACAAGAAATAACAAAGGCTGGTGAGGACGTGAAGAAAAGGGAACCCTTGTGCACTGTTGGTGGGATGGTAAACTGCTATAGCCACTGTGGAAAACAGCATGGAGGATCCTCAAAAATTAAATATAGAACTATCATAAGATCCAGCAACTCCACTTCTGGGCATACATCCAAAGAAAATAAAAACACAAACAAAACATATCTGCACCCCCCATGCTCATAGAAGCATTATTTATAATAGCCAAAACATGTAAACAACTTAAGTGCTCATTGACAGATGAATGGATAGAGAAGTTGTGGTACATGTATACATACACATACACACACACGCACACACACAAACACACACACACAGATATTATTCGGTCATAAAAACCTGGGAGATCCTGCCATTTAACAACAACCTTGAGGGAATTATGCTAAGTGAAATAATTCAGACAGAGAAAGACAAATACTATAATATTATCTTATTTATATGTGGAATCTAAGAAAATAAAAAAGAAAAAGAAAAAAAACCAAACTGAGAAAAAGAGATCAGATTTTTGGTTACCAGAAGAAGGGAAACTGAGGGAGGGTGAGGGAGAATTGGAGGAAGGCGGTCAAAAGGTACAAACTTCTAGTTACAAGATAAATAAGTATTAGGGATATAATGTACAACATGCTGACTATAGTTAACACTGCTATAATATATACCTGAGGTGCCAAAAAAATGTATACAAGTGGACACTTTAGTCAACATTGCTCAAGCAGTAGTTCACTGTAATCAGAGTGTCTGGACGCTGATGGTAACCACTTTGAACACCTCTAGTCATTGCAGAAGTCAAACGTTGACTCGTACTCATCTTTTGTTATTGGTACATATTGAGTACTACAAGTTTAATAGTCTTTTCCTTTCTTAAAATGTGTATATATTTTTTGGCACCCTCTGTATATATAATTTATATATGTATGTGTTTTATGCATATATACATATATATATACATATATATGTTGTTAAGAGAGTAAATCCTGAGAGTTCTCATCATGAAGAAAAAATTTTTTCTTTGCTTTTTCTTTTTTTGTATCTATATGAGATAATGAATACTAACTAAACTTACTGTGGTAATCATTTCACAACATATGTAAGTCAAACAATTATGCTGTATACCTTAAATTTATACAGTACCGTATGTCAATTATATCTCAATAAAACTGGGGGGATGACTGTAAGAAATATTAAGGTCCTAGAGTTTTGGAGAAGTGAGGAAGGGTAGATATGAACTGGTCATCATCTGTATTATAATATTTCAAAGTACTGATGTTAATGAGTGTCGAATGAAGGTGTCAAAAGAGAAAATTAGATTTAATATGTTAGATGACAGACATTTAAAGAATGTTTGCAATTGGTAGATCTCTTCTGGTCTCATAGCAGTAAATAGCATTTATGACAATTCCAAAATTTATGTCTCCACCCCCAATGAATTCCAGATTCATATATATAATTTCTTACTATACTTTCACTTAGGTAGCTAATACAGGCTTTTCAATAACACTTCCAAAACTGAACTCCCAGTTCCTGTCAATCTCAAATTAACTTCTATAAACTTCCATATTTCCATAAATGGCAATTCCATTCTTACAGTTATTCATGTCAAAATCTTGGCATCATTCTTATTTCTTTCCCTTAATCCTTACATCCAGTCCATAAACAAATCCTTACAACTCTACCTTCAGAAAACTAATGATCAAAATCTGATTTCTCACCACTTCCACTGCCACCATCCTCGCCATCATCAATTCCTACCTGTATTATTTTAATAGCTTCCTAATCAATGTCCCTGATTTCACCCATGTTTCTATACAGTCTGTTTTCCATATAGAAGCCAAATAATTCTTTTAAAACCTGTGGAATCACTTCAGTCCTTCATTCAAAACTCTCCAAAGCTTCCGCTGTCACTCAGAAAAAACTCAAAATCCTGAATGGTCAAGGGCCTCATAAGGTTTGCTTTCCCTCCAAACTTTTTTATTTAATTCCCTACCAGTTACTCCTTCCTTATTTGATTCCAATCATACCAGTTTACCTGCTGTTCAATGATCATGTTGAGCATGCTCTCATCCTTTGCCTAGAACAGTATCTCAGTAGTTTGTAACACCCACCTCCTTCAGGTCTCTGCTCAAATGCTGCCTTTTAATGATGCCTTTCCTGACTCCCTTGTAACACAGCAACCAAGGTACTCCCTACCTTTTACTTTCCTTCATAATACTCATCATCACCAGTAAATGGAGTTAACATCAAGCCCAAGCTGACCTAGGTCCATTTGGAGAATGATCTTGGAATCTGACTTCTCACAGCACTCTTTTCTTAGCAAATACAGAATTAAGGTAAATGTACAATGTTGTATCTGCCTAGTCTACTGTGTGAGACTGCACCTGAATTAGAGGAGCTGTGAGCTGGTATACAGGCCTTGGGCCTCATGATTAGAATGGTAATAAAAGACTTGTGGGAAACTGAGGTTGCAGCTTTTGTGTGTCAAGGTGACCTATATGCACCATGCCTTTTGTCCACAGCAGTCTTACATGCCCCATGTGGGTGAGGTGGTAAAAGAAAGCTTATTATTTGGGTAGATGGTGGGCCTCTTAATGAGATAAAGATGCTATACATGCTATTATCTTCTATCCTGTATCTTTCTACAAAGCTAGGTAAATCTAATATTGGATTAAAAATTATATTCTGTGAATCTGATCAAACCCAGATCCATTAGTGTACTACCTGACACATAATCATTTCTTTGCCGATTTTCAGTCTCTCCCACTAGAACATAAATCCTATGAGAACTTTGCATTCTTGTCCACTATTCTATCACCAGAACCAAAAGCAGTACCTGATATAAAGTATACTACATGCACACATATATGTTTATATCTATACGTTGAATAATTAGTCAAGGGATAAAAGAAGAAAGAAGTTCCAATGAAGAGTAAGCACAAGAGATATAGGAGGATATCCAAAACTTCAGAAAGAAGATGGGAATAGTCAACTAGATCAATGGTGCAGAGACTGAATATGGCAATAAATACCCATAATATTTGATAATTCATAAGTCACTAATAATACTGGAGAAAGTATGTTTGGTAGAGTAGTAAGAGAAGAAGCTAAATTGCTAAATAATAATAATAATAATAATAATAATAATAATAATAATAATTAGTGAGTGGTTCAAAAGTAACAGTAATTTTTAAAGAATAAACTAAGTGCCTAAGAAAATCACTTAGAGACAAAAAATGTAAAGGGAAAAGTTAGCATGTTTTTATATGTAACAAATTACTTACCGATTTCTTGCTGTGATGAGAGAGGATTTAAATTTCCTGCAGCACAATGTTCATTAAACTGAAAAATAATTTTCATTAAATATTACTCATGATATCAGTAGAACAGTATATATAGCATTTATATTTGAATCTAAAGCCTGGTTTTTCTAGTAAGTATAGTTAGAGTAGACAAGATAGTGACATTCTATATAGCACACTATTGTATAATACTAAAAAGAGATCTATCTTCAAAACCTATCATTTACTTATATTAAAATAGGCTTACTGATTTGATTCTAACAATAGATAAATTAACAGGCAACATACGGATAGTGGATAGTTCCTACTTTGGAATAGTAATATAACCTAAAATTCTAATTAACTTTTGCTTTATTCTGAAGGTTTCACAAATCAGGTTCTTGGTATTGTTTTTCTTCCTATAAAAGTAATTGGAAGTATGATAGCTTCATGTCATTTCAGATCACGTTTGCGGCCAAAGAGTCTATTTTCTCCGTAAGACAGGCTTTTTAAAAAATGGGATCATGAGAGACATAATTTTCTGTCCTCTTTTGTTTCCCAAAATGTTACATTATGAGCATTTTTCCAAGTCACTATTCTTCCAAACTCTGATTGTTTTTATGGTATTTTAATATTCTTCCATATTGACATACCATACATACATTTTCAATCATTCTTTTATTTTGGATATTTAGGTTGTTTCTATTCCTTTTTCTAATATAATGCCCACATGAATACTGTTATGCACAGATTTACATTTCTTTGACAATTAATAAGGAAAAGTGTTCTTCCCACAGATTTTATAAATCACTTGAATTTCTTTCTCAGTGAATTATCTATTCACCATATGGACTTTGTCCACATCTCTATTGAGGCAGTAATTTTTTTATTGGTACATACAAGCTCTTTGCATATTAAACATATAAATTCTTTGTCATATTATTACAAATATTTTATAACACATTATCACTTTGCCTTTAAATTTTTTAATATATAAAAATTTGTATGTAACCAAACCCAAACTTTTTAAATTTTCTTTTCTCTTCTTCCATTGTTTTTATGCAGAGAGAATACTTCCTCCTCTTACGATCTGGCAAATATTCACCTATATTTCCTCTGAAATATTGATGGTTAACATTTTTAATTTAATGCATCTATAACTTCTATTGGTGTAAATGCAAGATGAGTGCCCAATTTATCCCTACTAATTTGTGGTCCCATCTTTATCACATTCTAAATTCTTTTGTGTCAAGACTTTCTAGACCAAGCCATCAATCTATCATTCCTTGTACCATTATTTCACTATTTTGATTGCTCTAGTTTTATAGGGTGTTTCATTATGTAGAAAGTGAAGTACCCCCCACCAATACTCTATTTTATGTTAGTCTCTTATTATTAATGTCCATAGGATCTATAATGCTATCCTCTCTTTCATTCCTAATACAGGTAAACTGTCTTCTGTTAATCTACAAGGAGTTTATAAATTTTGCTAATATTTTTCAAAGAACTAACTTTGGCTTTATTAATTTTCTGTTTTCTATTTCACTGATTTCTCTTTCTTATTCATTCTATTTACTTTAGGTTTATTTTGTTCTTCTTTTTCTAGCGTTTCAAGGTGGAACTTTCAGGTCACTGATTTTATACCTTTATTTTCTATTAGCTTTAAATAATTAATAATTTAAATAATTAAATTATCATTTTTGCTCTGGTTTTGGCAGCATCCACAATTTTTGATATGCTGAATGTTCATAATCATTCATTTCAAATCTTTTCTAATTTCTCTCATTATTTCTTCTGTGATCCATAACCTTAATATTCAGGATTCTCCTAATATCTTGCTATTTATTTCTAATTTAATTCTGTTGTGGTCTAAGAATATACTCTTTGTGATTTCAATCCTTTTAAATGTATTAAGACTCATTTTATGACCCAGAATACAACCTCTCTTGGTGAATGTACGTACCATCAGCACTTGAAAAGAATATATATGCTGCAGTTACTGGTGTGGTGTTCTATAAATGTAAGTTAGGTCAAGAAGTCAATACTGTTGTTCAGATTTTATAAAAGATCTTTATTGATTGAGAAAGGGATGTTAAAAATCTCCAACTAAATGTGATTTTGTCTATTTCTCCCTTTAATTCTGTTAATTTTTGTTTCTATATTTTGAAATTGTTATTAGGCATATACACATTTGTCACTGTTATATCTTCCTTAAGAATTGATTCTTTTATCCTTATGAAATGTTCCTCTTTACCTTTATAAACATTTTTTGTCTTGAAAACAACCTAAAATGATATTAGAGTAGTGCTTACAGTTTTCATGATACATCTTTTTCCATCTATTCACTTTTAACCTATCTTTGTCTTTAGAGTGTGTCTCCTATAACAACTATAACTGGGACATGCTTTTTATCCATTCTTACAAACTCTGCCTTTTAATGGAGTGCTTAGCCCATTTATGATTAATATAATTATTTTTAAATCTCTTATTTTTGTCAAACAATTTACTATTTGTTTTCTGTTTGTTTCATGTGTGTCTTTTTACACTTCCTTCTCTGCCTTGAGTTAAATATTTTCTTAGAATTCCATTTTAATTTATTACTAATATCTTTGAACAGTGTCTTGATTATTCTTGACCAGGAAACTTAATAATTATTTGCCAATCTCCTTCCTAACCCCACCATGCCAGGACTCAAATTAGATTTTAATTGGATTACGTTTATAAATCACTTGAGGAAGAAATATATATTTACAGTATTTTCTTCCTATACAGGTACTTCATATATCTTTCTAGGTATTCAATTACTTTTTTAAAATATTTTTTGTTTTTTCATCCAATGTACATTTCCTGCTAAGGTTACATACATGTATTTTGCATTTATGTTACTATTGTAAATGAGAATTAACTAACTGTAGTCTATGTTTTCATGGGCAGTACACACCGAGGAATTAGCTGTTTTTGAAATAAGCATTTAGATAAACATTGAGACAAAGTTGAAGACATGAAATTCTATGAAATGTATAGTATTATGTCATCTATCAATACATTTATAATTTCCACAATTTAATGTAGTGTGAGGATGTAGGAATAAAATATTCTAATCTATATAAAACTGGCTAAATATGACTAATTTAAATGAGCAATAACAATACCATACTGATATTACATTGCTATATAAATGGCATTATTAAGTGCTTAGAACTTTTCTAAGTGCTATGTATACATAAATCCATTTAATATTCACAAACCCTATGGTAAAAATTATTATTTCCATTTTACAGAAGAGAAACAGAGAATTAAGTACCCAAAATCCCACATCCAATATATACCCAAGTAGTCTGGCTTCAGAGTCTAGTCTTAACCACTACACTATGCCATCTCTGCTGGTCAAATACAGTATCTTAATTTTCCACTTCAATTGCTAAATACAGAAAACAGCACTTTAGCATGATTTCTATCACTGAACAGTAGAAATCACCATTAGAAGGATATTCTTTAGGACTCTTAAAATTAACCAATGATAATGTTGCTATAGACACACATGTAGATGAAAGGCCAACTAATAACATGGAGAATTTTTACACTGAGAATATGGGAAATTTGTTTAAAGTTAGATACATGAACTATAAAGCCAAATTAATTTTTAAACTGCCTTTAACTGCAATTTAAATAATCCCTACTCTGAGATTTTTTTGTATTTATATAGATATCAGCTTGGGGCACCTGAAGTTGAAAACAAAAAGATAGTGGGGGAACACTGCTATACTATCAATACCAAGAATCTTTTTAAAAATTGCCTATGACCCAGGATAGTTTGGTACTAAAGAACTAAAATTACTTAAGGCTCCAGTGTACAATTTTTCAGAAATTTAGCTTTAGCTTCTCATATTACCTGATCTGATGACACTTCTGAATCAAATATAGAAGAATCAAATAAATTCAATCCAGGTGATCTAGAAGTATAACTCATAAGAAAAGAAAGTCCAGGGGATTCCTTTTGTGCTTGACCTTCAGGCATTGTATTTCTATTTCTGTTACAGAGAAATAAGAAATCACCAAAATGTTAAAAATATATTATTAAATATTGCAGACTGGAAAGCATCATAAGAAATGGCACAGAGGTAAGAATTAGTATAGTAGAGAAAAGGAGGAAGTAGTTATTGAAGTGACATACCTATGAAGAAAAAGATGGTTTTAGGTGGTGAACAATGTTAAACAATGAATTACAGAATGATAATAATTCCTACTGGGAGTATACTGTCAGGCTTTATTCTAGGCATTTCCATCAGCATTAACTTACTTATTCCTCACAATAAGCCTGTGCAATAAGTACTATTATTATCATCTTCATTTTACAGAAGAGGTTTTGAAGCATGGAAAAGTTAAATGATTTGCTCAAAAGAATGTAAGTGCCAGCATGGGGATTTGAATGCAGCAATCCAGAGTCAAAAGTCCAAGCTCTTAACCCGGATGCTACTATATTGTCCCCAAGATCTTGCTGCATTCGGGTGTTAAACCATAAAATGATTTGCGAAAAATAATTAGACAAAACAGTATACAATAACACAGTGGTTAAAAGCATGGTTCTGGAGGCAGAACCGCCTAGGTCTGAATCTCAACTCTATCACTAATGAATTGTAGCATCTGTGATTGTTTCATCTGTAAAATAAGGATAATAATGTACTTACATCTCATAAAGTTGTTGTGAACCTTAAATGAGCAATATTTATAAAATTCTTAGATACAGCGCTGTTAAGTTTGTTAAATATAACAGAAGTCTGAAGATAACTTTCATAACTACCTCCATGACCATTAATGAGTCACTTAACTTTATAGATCGGTTTTCTCATCCATAAAAAAGAGGTTTTAGCATATGATTGCCACATCTTTTTATATTTTTCAGATTTGATGAGTTCCACTTTGAACATGCTGTGTTTGTGTCAACAGCATGACATTCGTATATATAACTCTTACTAGCAATTTAAAAGATAGAAATAGAACACAGGTGAGAGATTCCTGATGAAGTGAAATCTGACATACGTTTTAGAGAAATCTCAGGATTCCACATTAAGGAAGGGATTGAACTAAACAAAAAGGCTAAAATACAACACTGTTTTCTTGGCTGCAAACTATGTATCTATGGTTTCCAAAGTTAATCATGTTAGAGATATTTAATCTACTGAGGTTCCTTAACAGAACAGCAATCTTGCTAGACCCTACAACGTACGGAAAAATGACTGCTGAAACATTATTTGATGATGTCCACAACCTACGAATGGGATACCAGCTTTTTAGCTTCCAGTTGTTGTTTTTTTATCCTTTGGAAAAAATCTCAAATGTATGTACTATTTAACTAGATAAGTACTCAGGATCTATGCCATATTCAGTTAAATGCTGCAGGAAAAAATTGGGAAGAGGATCTATGAAGTAAGAATAGCAGAATGTTAGTAATTGTTTAAACAGGGTATAGGTACATAGGTTCATTATACTAGTCTTTCTCTCCTTTGTATATTTGAAATATTCCATAATAAAACTTTTTAAAGTTAAAAGTACTAGACATTTTACTATTCTTATCAATTATTTATACAACTTAATATGTAGATTATATTTATAATTATATATAATTATAATTAATTTAAATCCTACATTTCAAATGAGGGTGTTTTAGGAAACAGTAATTTCTCCAAAGATTCAGGTGTTTTCACAGATTCAGTTCTTAAAAATGAAGGAATTTCAGGAGTTCGTGGAAAATCCTCAGCCCTTTCTTCTACTTCATCATTATTCTCTCCTGGCATCCCAAGATGTTCTTCACATATAACCTGAAAATTCAAAGTAACAGAAAACTATAAAAATGAATGTTATTGCATTAATAAACTCACATAGATAAAAATGTGTGAGGTGGAAAACACCATATTAATCTATGATGTTATCACTTCATAGGCAAAATAAGTGAAATAAGAATAATTGGTGAAAGTGATACCAAAATATATCTATCCAAAATATGGAAAAAAATTTTAATTTTCTAAGTTTTCTTTTTCTTTCCAGCTCTACCTACTCCCTGCCTGAAAAGATAAATGATAACCAGAACATACTCAAAACGATGAAGAAAAGTGGTTAGGAATGATTTTTCTTTTAAAATTCTATAGCATGCTCTGGCTCAAAAATTGCATATGGTATCTTCTTGAAAGGGAGAAGTAATTTATTTCTAAGCAATCTTGCTCTCATTGGTTATGTTCTTTGAAATTTTTTGCCCTTATAAATTCATTACACTACTTTCTCTGCAAAGATTGAGAACCTGAATAACTAATTTTCCTTTTTATGATTCTATAGACTAGGAATATGATTTCTCAAATATGTTTGTTACACCAAATCCCATTACAGAAACAGTTTGGGTCCCTCCATCAAAAAAAATTTAAATATGCCTTTTACCTGTATTTCTTTACAGCAGTATACTACTATGTTGTTTCTCTTTAACCCTTAGTAGCTATGGTAAAGTTGGTATACATTGTCTTCATCTATCACAATGAAAGCTTTCCATTATTAAAAATTATTTTGAAGATATTTTTGTGGTAACCACTGGCTTTAAATTGCCTTGGCAAATCATTCAATCTTACCAAACAAAATACTTTGCTTCAGTTATGATTTAATTGTGGTGTCAATATATATAGTGAATTATTAGTAAGAATTTTTTGTATATTTTTGTGTAAACTTTTTGTAGCTTCATTTTTTAATCTAAAACTCCTCTAAGGAATAGATTCTGTAATACTATAGCAACATGATTACAAATACAGTAACATTTAGACCTCAAATAAATAATCTTCATTATAATAAATCTGAAATTAAAATGGAAAAAGAATGTTTTAAACTGGAATATTTTGCTTAGAAATTAGAAACCAAACATTTAACTTACTTGTGAAGTACATTTTGATTCTCTCAAATGTCTTACTGTCCCTTTATCTCCACACTCAGCATCTGTTTATTATAGGAGAACAAACTATTTTTTTCTTTTTGCAATTTAATTATAAATAAAACATAGTAGACCATTACCAATATTTAACTGTTTTTGACCTACATAAAGGCAGTTTCATATAATTCAACCCAATACATAAAGATAAGAATAAAACCTATGTGAATAGTTTAACAAGCAAAATTATAAGGCAAATACCCATGTAACCACCACCCAGGTGAAGAAATAGAATATTACAAGTACACCAAAAGGCCTTATATTCCTCATATCCTCCTCCACAGATGTAATCAGTATCCTGACTTTTGTAGCAATCATTTCCTTGATTTGCTTTATATAGTTTTATTACCTAAGCAATACAGTTTATTTTTCCTTGTTACATGATGAAATAATAATCTATGTGCCCTTAATTTTACTTTTTTTGTTTAGCATATGTTGTGAGATTCATCTATATTGCTGTACATAAACATAGTTTGCTTACTTTTACTGATGTAAAGTATTCCATTGTACAAACACAACACACTGTCTCTATCCATTCTTCTGCAAATGGGCATTTGAGGTGTTTCTGCTTTGAGGCTATTACATTCTTTTATATATACTTGCATGTACATACCTGTATTTCTCTAGGTATAGACCTAGGAGTGGAATTACAAGGTATAGGGGTATGTTTATCTTCCATTTTACCAGCTGTTAAACTATTTTCCAAAGTTTAGTTTCCAAACTAGTTACCAATTTTTGTTGTGGCAACTGGCCCTCCCAAGCTACCCTAGGAAATCATTCAATTTCACCAGACAAAATTATTAGCTCCAATTATAATTTAGGTATTGTCTCACTATATGGTCACTTATAAATGACAGTTCCTACCAATAGTTATGAGAGTTCCTATCTTCCTATTGTCCTAAATTCTCATCAATATTTAGTATTGCCAGACTTTCTGGATTTTGCTAATCTGGTGGATGTATGATGATATATCATTGTGGTTTTATTTTTCAGTTTCCTGATTTGCTGAGCAACTTTTCTATGTTTATCTGCCACACAAGTTTCTCTATTTGAAGTGCCTATTCGTGTATTTTGCACCTATTTCCAACTGGGTTATCTGTCTTTTCCTCCTGGTTTGTCGAAGTTCTTTACATTTTTGGAAACTAGTCCTTTGACAGGTTTATATATTGAAAATATATCATTTTGCCCTCAATTCTTTTTATGTCTTTTGATGACATGGTGACTTACCTTCTATTATTTTCATGAATAAAACTTAATTTTAATATGGCAAAATTTATCATTCTTTCTTTTTAATTCTTATTTAAGAAATCCTTTCTTATCTTGAATAGGTGTTTTTTTATTTGATCATCTGCAAGCTTTATAGTTTTGCCTCTTGCACTTAAGTCACAACTATTGTTTTCACACATATTAACTTCTTTGAAATATAGGCTTGAAATTATTGAAAGAGTCTTTTCTTCTTCTGAGATAATTATATACCTTCTTAAGTATGAAACCTCATTATATATTTTCAATGGCAGCTAGGACTGTGCCAGATATATGCATTACCCCACAAAACTGTATTAGGGATGTACTGTTCCTAGAGATTAGCCATTCCTTCCTTGTCTAACACTGTCAGCTTGACATGTATAGATGATTATAAACAGGTGGAACAGATCACCTGTGCATATAAGATATAATTCTTTATTCCAGAAGAAAGCAGGAAGAATATCCATCTGTATGGAATAAGCATATTATATTGGTTGAGTCTTATACTGAGATGGGAGAAATAGACTCATAGTATATTATATGACCATTTTGAACATGCATATATTTACAGAATTTTTGTATTTTCCAAATGAGCCGTTTCTAAATTTCAAAATAAAAGTCAGTAATCCACATGCTACAGACAAGAAGAGGTGAAGACATTTACATAGCCTCATGAGTGGAATAATTACCATTTGTTACCGGGTTACTATAATATACATATATGTGTATATGATATATTACATATTTTATATACACATAAATTTATACATATGCATATATGCATAGACAGAGAATGAGTTGGTATTTCAAAGTGTATCAAAGTTCCAACAGCAAGTTGATTCTAGGATAATAAACTCATACATATAAATCCTGTGACCTTCCTATGATTTTATTCAAAGATGATAATCCAAGATAGTAAAAGATTTATATAAAAGAATATAGTAGCATTATTTACAATAGCAAAAAAACTGGAAACAGAACATTCAAAGTGAGAGAATGGCTAATTATAACATATCTATACAATGGCATATTATGCAGTCATTACAAATAAAATCTACTTAATAGTATGGAAAAAAATACCCTCAACAGTGTATCAAATAGAAAGAAAAGGATACAAAATGACATACATAGTATACTTCAAATTTGTGGGAAAAATATAAAAGAACAAAACATACATATGAATAGAAAAAAAATCAAGAATATACACCAGTATGTATGGAGTTGTTTATGTCCAGGTGATGGTATTTTTGTATCTTTTATATATTTCTCTGTTTTCCAAATTTTCTACAATGAAATGTATTTGTTTTATATTTAGGGAAAATATATTTAAAAACCAGGCAGGCATTGTCAGTTAACCAGAGAGGCAAACAATCCAAATAATTTATTTGAGTAGTATGAAAACCTGATAATTTGTAACTTCTACTTCTTAGGAAAAATGTAAACAGCAAATACCTGTCTCTCCTTTTTCAAGCCACTGATTGCAATTTGATTGTTTCTGCAGGGTTAACAATCTAAAATACAATAAATATAATTTTATATTATTTGCTGAGTTAACAAATTCTTCTAGAAATTTAAAACATTTTCTTAGTTTTAAAAGTTACCTGAATGGCATAAAATTTTGTGAACTTTTAACAGCCATAACATGTGAATATTTTGAATGGTTATTCACAGCAGAGTCATTAAATTCCTGAACAAAAGAAACTAAGCATTAGAGTAGGCTACACAAAACAATAAACATGTTTGGCTTTCCATGGCTACTCAGAACTCTCCAAGAGCACTGTCATCCTCATCATCATCACTATTATTATCAGTATCAATAACAACTACAAACATTAACTGAAACCACTACATACAAAACATTAAATCAAATACTGGGAAACAAAAATGGTTTGACTCTCAAGGAATTTGATGTTTTTTACAAGTATAATAACTACGCTTGGTAGTATTTCTACATTTAAGATAAACTTTTAAAAATTTTATCCCATATTCATGACTAATCAAGTGAATCTTACCATTTTCTAAACTGATTAGCTAATTTCTGTGTCTCTCTCTATCCTCTATAATCTCTCAAATTGAACATAGGAAAGCAAAACAGAAGGTTAAAATATTAAAGCCTAAAACATTCTTTTTTACGTATGTATGAAAAAGCTAATTACTTTTTGAATTTTAACTAAATTTTAATATTAATATCTAAACCACTGCTTTACTAATGTTTGTATTGTTTCAAGTTTCTCATTCACCCTAAGTCATTTTGAAGAGTTCCTGATTCTTATTTGACCCAAAATGAAAATATATTTAAATAGGAATGTGTATCCCATAATAGCCACTGGTCCTAATTTTGTCATTGTATTGTGTTTTGGATCACAGAAAAACACTGGTCTCTTAAAAAATAAGTGTCGTTACTGTTTTGATGTATGTTTTAAACATACACGTTTGTACATATGCCTCCTGGTACAAGTATTTGTTTAGAGTAGATGCCAAGAAGTGAAATTGCTATTCGTATTTTTATTTTTTATTGGTACTGTGAACCAGTCCTCCAAAGTAGTTGTACCAAATTATACTCTCACTATTGCTGACCTCACTAGATATTATCAAATGTTTTGATGTCTGCAAATCTGGTAAGTGAAACTAGGTAACTCATTGGTTTAATTTACATTTCCCTATACTCCAGGCATCTTGTTATGTTTAGGGTCCTTTGTCTTTCCTTTTCTGTAAACTACCTTATCTTTTGCCCATTTTTATTATTTTTTAATTACTTTTCAAAAATTATGTATTTCTTTACATATTAGATTCTGGATACCAATTCCCGGCCCATTCCACCATCATCTTTCAACTTTGTTAGTCTCTTTTGTCACAGAGAAGTTTTTCATTTTGATGTAGTCCACTGATCAGTTTGTCTTTTCTTGTTCCACATTGTTGTAATTACTGCATTTTGATAATGTTTGAAAATGTTTTGGGATGATGAAAATGTTCTGGAATTAGACAATGGTGATGGTTACACTACTTTGTGAGTATACTAAAAACCACTGGATTGTATACTTTAAAATGGTTAATTTTGATATGTGAATTATATCCCAAAAACAAAAGTTTAAAAAAAATATTGTGATATCTGGTAATATAAGTCTCCCTAATATTCTTTTAAAAAATATTTTATTTTAAATCTTCACTTAAAACCATTTATTAATCTGTTAATGTAGTGACTCACATCGATAGATTTTTTTAATGTTAAACCATCATAGCATTCCTTGGGAAAAGTGAAGATAGCTACTTTTTAGAATTGGTTGAAATATCCTTTTTGTTCTAGTAAATGGTCAATTTTGGTGAATACCGCAAACAAAAATTTAACTGAATTCCATGTATGTTAGGCACTAAGTTTGCTAATTGTGTTATTCAGATCCTGTACATCCTTACTTATTTTTTATCTACTTGATTTTTTTCTGTGGCAGAAACTGCCAGTTTTCTATCCTATTCAAAATCTACTTTCCTTCTGTGTTCTCATTTAACAAACAAAAACAAAAACAATGCCACCGGTATTTCTCAACCTCTCCATAGATGGAAGTAGCCATGTAACTAAGTTCTGGCCAATGAAACACTACCACAAATTGTTTAAGAAGCTTCCAAGAAAGACCTTTAAAAATAGGGTTGAATCAGCTAGCCTCTCTCTCCTTCTTTCCTGCCTGGAAGGAAGGTATGATGGCAAAGTTGCAATGGCTAGTTTCTGACTATGATTTGACATTGAGGCAAAAGCTTAGCATTTAAAGATAGGAAAAGAAAGCATATATAGAGTCTGAGAAATAATGAAACTGTGGAGATGATGCTGTCAGCCCTGATAAGTGAACTTGAGTCACTTTAGAAATGCATGGCAGGCAAGAGAAAAATAAATGTTTATCTTGTTTAAGACGCTATTATTTCATTGGTTTGGTTTTGTAGTGTTTCACATGTAGCCAAACTCAGAACAGCAAACTCAGAACAATTGAACTGTGGGTTCAATTGTTTTCTTTCAAATTCCTCTTATTTGCTTTTTATATTTTGAAACTGTATAACTTGGTACATTGTGGTTATGACTTTTTGGTGAATTATTCTTTTTAAAAATATGAAATATATTTATCCCTACTAATCTTTTTTATCTTGAATTCTGTTTTATACGGCAGTTACATCTGCTTTGGTTTTGTTTGCATTTGCGTGATATGTATTTTCCATATTTTCAGCCTGCGTTTGTCAGGTTGTATCAGCTGTTCTAATAGTACATAGCTGTATTTTGTTTATATGTTCCATAGAAGCACTTATGTCACATTTTTTATTATTACTGATTTGTTCAGAATTATTTTGGGCATCTTATTTGTCTTCTACTTATATGCTTTCTAGCTGTTTTATTTTTTCTGCATTTTCCTGTTGGACTGATTAAGTTTTCTTTGTTTCATCTTTTTTCTTCTACTGTTTTAAAACTTACCCATTCCTTTTCTCTCCTATTGGTTACCCTTAAATGTTTAACATACATGCATAAATTTAATTTTTCCAACCATACATATTCATATCTTCTCCCTACCTCAATCCCCAAACAAAAAAAGAACTTGAATAAACTTTTGTTTCCCTCATTTATCTTTCCACCTTCATCCCATATTGATATCACCTGGAATTTTAGTACCAGATATTTAAGTTTTTATAATTAATACATATTTAGAATTAAAAATGCCTCACCAATTACTTTGGACACCACTACCCCTATGTCTGTGTGTATTAATTATGAATTAATGGAAAGCAATATTTTTCATGAGAAGTTCCTCTGGACCTATTTTCAAGAATGGGAGAAGAGACATGTGCCATACCAGAAGCTAGCTTTCTTGGTGCTATGCTCCTTGTTCTTCACGAGCATCAAGAACCACCCAAAGTACCATCTATCTCTCTAACCCAAGCTCCTATACTCACTGCTTCCAACTGGAGACAGTCATCCTATTGCTGATGCCTGGCCTAAGGCAAAATGACTATGAGATGAATAGGTGTTAAATAAACTAACTCCCACTGAAGTAGCCCAACTAATTACCCTATTCATTATTTCCAGACTTACACACGTTGTATAAGTATTCTCCTAAGCAAGTACTGGGCCACAATTTCCTTCTTCAATACAATCCTGCTTTCCTCCTTCAGAAATGTCTCACAGTTTTTGGTCTACTGGGTACAGAACTTGGAATTTTAAAACATCTTTTCTATTATTTTTAGAGTATGTGAGAAGGCTCCAGCATATGATTAGGCTGCCATGTTGAAACTCTTTTAAGTTTTCTACACCCTGAGGTTGTACGAATGGTTAATATATTTATCACACACACACACACACACACACACACACACACACACACACCCTAAATGCAATACATTCACTGTCACTTAATGCAAGCAAATATTTAATTTATACTAGTAAAAAAAAATACCAACCTGTGTATTGTTTTCTTTCTGTCTGAAGTCAATATTGGGAAGCTTTGACTGCTTCACAGAATTTTCTTCTTTTTTATCTAGGTTATTAAATTGTACAAATTCAAATCAATTCCATAGAGAGAATTAAAAATCATGCCCAACATTTAACCTAAACTTGTCATTTAAAAAATCAGGTAACATCAATACTTAATTTAAAATACAGAATTATGAAATTACTACATAACTCTTAATTCTTACTACATAATATTATTACAATAATTATGAATGTAAAATAAAAACCAGCTGACAAAACTGTATCTTTATAATAGGGAAACCAAAGAAGACAGAATGTTGATATTAATGATCAGAGGAGAAAAACAGCCAATGTAATCTAATACAATGTATTTAATCTAGTCTGCAGATCCATTGAATGAAACATGATTCAAATACCTCAGTGACTAAGTCACAAATATCATTAACACAAGTCTGATACCCACTTTAATCATATATATTGATAATACAACTTTTCAAATAAAAAATATGTAATTATTCATCCTCTTCTGACAGCCACACGACCAGACCCAAACACTTTTTTTTATGTAAAGTGAACAATTTTTCTCTCAAAGAGAAAAAAGTTAGGTATAAAAGGTATATATCTTGTTCGCTCTCAGGAAAAATCAAAGTGGTACTTTCCTAAGTCTGTGGGTCTCTAATATTGTTTGTTCTTGGTTATACCAAATGATAACTAAGATTGCTTTTTTCTGTTTCTTCTTCTATGTGGTTGCAAAGAAGACTAATTTATTGAATAATAGATACTGTACCTATAACTCGTGGCTCTGAAGAATGCATATTTATTGGTCTGACTAATTTCTGAGATTCATATGGAAGAAATAATTGACTGTTCTGAGAAGTTTTATTCAATGTAAGTACATGTTGTTCATCTTTTTCAAAAATTCTAAAGAGAATAAATTATATTAAATATTCACTAAGTAAAAAATTAACATATATTAAAGTAGAATAGATATTTAGATACGATATAGTTAAAACTCCTTATTTCACGATAATAAAACATTTGCAGAGAATTTAACAGATCTGCCCAATATTATTAAATTACTTACTAGTGTCACAGCTAAAACTTTTCCTGATTAAGTCCAGTGCTCTTCTTAGTTTACCACACTCTCTTTTTAAAAATGTAATTACTTTAAAAGACTTTCTAAACATATCAAAACTATTTTAAACCAAAACTTTATCCACAAATAGCATGCTTTAGATTTCAGAGTAGTTCAAACTTTAAAATAATTTATTTAGAAACAAGTCAACTAACATGAAAATAGAAACCATTAAAACAATATTACAATCATAAATGGGTCTTTTCTGTTTTTTACTGGAAGAATAATTCCATTGACTACTTCCTAAATTAAAGAAATAATTTTAATTATTGATAATTAAATAATTTAAATAATGATATTATTTGATAACTATCAAAATACTTATTGAGTAAAAAGGACTAGTTATGTAAGTTCCTCTCAATATAGAGAATTTTATATTAAAAATTTGTCAATAAAGTGAAATTCTGTACATTTACCTAGCTTTCTAACCAATTTCACTGCAAAATTAAAAACACATTACCATGGGAGTGGAAGAATCAAGAAAATAACAAATCCAAGGAAGTGGGTTCAGGGAAATTAACTTGGGAGAGGAATGTGTTTAAAAATCAGGATAAAAGCAATGGAGTCTGAGGAGAGGAATTTAAGAAAAATGAAAAAGGGTATGGGCAAAGGAGAAAAAGTAGAAAGTTTATCAGAAACAGCAACACTAATACATCTATTTTTCCATCACACAATAACAGACAAAATCAATCTTTTTTTAAAAATGCCACCACCACTGATATCTATTTTATCACCATTAGGATGAATGATAAGGAAACATGATGCCACAGATTCAGTAGCATTTTGGCTCATCTTCACTCTCTGTGGCAAAGGAAGAACTAGTCATGCTGGTGACAGAGTGATAAAACGATAAATACAATTGCTATTCCCATCCTTGTTCCTCTTGTTTTAACTCCTAATGGTGACTCATCATGGAAAACGGGATCAAATGTACAACTGACAGGTTACAGAACAGCAAATATGCTGCTGCTTTCCTGTTTCTCTCTACAAATTATCCTTGGCCTTACTAAATAACAAGCATATTTGAGTATTAGTCCATAATACTTAAAGGTATAAATATTTTTCATGAGAAATGAACAGAAAGTAGGCTGCACAAAAAAAGTATATGTAGATACTGTGTGAATATTGGTGGCTTGGGATAGAATATAGAATAAAAATTTTAGATGCAGTATATCTGTTCACATAAAATCCCATTTTAAAGTTTACCTATACCTTTCTTTCAATTCCTTTCTCTTTTCTATATTTTTTTCTTCCAGAGTTTCTGAAAAATTCTTAGTTTCATAAAGTCTTGCAATCTGCTAAAAAGAAAAATGATAGAGCAAAACAAAATAATTACCTATGAAGCATTAAGGAACATATGCTTTATCTTAACTAATATGATTTTCTTGTCTATATAATAGCGAGATTTATATTTTTGATAGTATTAGCTATCGTTTAGTGAAAGTTGTTAAAACAATAAATTGTATTCCTTTAACTTTTCTTTACAACTCCATTAGTAAAACTAGATTTCAATGAACTTCCACCTTCTTTTTTTAAAAGGACAGTCAGAGAAGCAAAATAGACATTAATTCCCTACAAAGATACAGTAACCATACATTTTAAAGGAAGTTGAATCCACTTTCTTATCATTACTAAAATTATATTACTGTTATCTAGAATATCATATCTATACATGATAACTATACCATCTTTAACACAATTTTCAGAAAATGTAGAAAATTAGCTATTCAATTTTTTCTGAAAATTTGGAAAATTTTGGAATTCGATGGGTTCTCATACCTGTCAATGAAAGCTACATTTCAAAGGATGGCACTAACAGTGTGTTCAAGAAAATATCATACACCATCAATGTTAAATACTAAACTAGTTCTAGCCTAGCTCTATATAGATTCTAGTCGTACATTTTCAAGACTAAGTTCTTTAAACTATTTACTGTCTTGTTCTCTTTTTTGAGATCACTGTTGTAGCTCTTCCAGTGCCTTTAAATTCCTGTTATTAAGCTACATCTTGTTCTTTCATCATCTTCTTTCCTCAGCCCCCAAAGGAAGTTAAACTAGTCCCCAAAACCCAGAGTTGAATATACTCAATACCTAAAACACATTTTGGCTCCAAAGGCAATCTGAGGCAAACAAATGATTGTAAGCGTTTGTCCCTATTTGGGATCTTTAAAAATAGCTCTTCTAAGACTGTCAACTAACATACCATTATACTTATACATTAACATATACATTAGAAACACATAACAAAATATATACCTGGTTTAAACAATTAATTTCTATTTCCAGTTCATCTACTTCTTTCTTCAATTCACATGAAATTTTGGAAAAATTGTTGGCATGTTTAAGAATATCTTGTGTTTTACATCTCAAATTAACCCTTATATGTTAAGGAACTATGTTATGTAAGCAAATTTTACATTTATAATATATGTACTACATCAGAAATAATTAATGTCATGTAACATTATTTATACATATGTTCCACATAAGCAATATTAGTAACAGTTTCTGAAAACAGAGGTAAGACTAATATAAACATCTGAAAAACTGACAAACATAATTTATTGTTTATCTATGTTATATATTGAGTTTTAAAGTAACATTTCATCCAAAATATTAGTTAGGATTTTTTCTTTCAGTTAAATATTTTTAAAGGGTGGTTTTTATTTTGCTTTGTTTTTTTAACCCAAGTGCATCATATTATTTGGCATGACTAATAATACATAACCAATTCAGGTCCAAATTCAACTTCTTGTGTTTCTATCATTTATTTGTTCTCAAAGTCAACATTAAAAATCCACCCTTTTCTTGTTCTAAAAGGTTCATGAGTGTACCATGCAGAACTCAGAAGAGAGCTAGATCTTCTATCTAAACTTTCTGCTTGAACTGAATTTAAACCCAATTCAGGTAGAGAATTTTTCAGCTGCTAACAGACATCTTGCATGGTAATTAGCTACTACAATTTCCCAAGTTACTCTACAATCCATTTAGGAGAATTTAAAAATAAATAGGATATTGGTAGTGAACAAGAACTCCAGAGAAAATCTATCAAACCTGGCCCATTCTGCCTTAAAATATATTATTTATATGCTAGAGTATAAAATTTCAGATGAACATTATTTATAATGCTATGCTGTTATCAAAAGTATCCATTTAAATTGGTATAGACATTCAAATCCTAATTTTCAATCCTCCCTACTTCCATCACCTCTTCTTGTTTGCCATGCAATCACACATCTCATCCCATCTTATATCCAACTCCCTAAACCCCTGCTGTATCTTCTGCGTCTACCAACCTCTGCCCCTTCTCACTGAGAAGTTGAAACACAGATGGGAAGCAAATGAACAACTAAGAACAGAATAAGCTAAAACCCAAACATGGAGAGAACAAGTAGCAAAGAGTTAAAAGGATAATTTAGGATGAAGCAGAATAAATCAAGGTAGAATGCAAGGATGAAGAAGGTTTAGTATAAACGGTAGTTATAATCTGGTAGGAAACCATATGAAGGATTGTGGAGGCTGGAAGAGTATTCAAGTTCCAAGTTTGCCATCAGGGAAGATCTCCCTGACAAACGAGATTTAGACCAATTAAGAATTACTTAAGCATCGAATACAATGCCATTATATTAGAATTATTTGTTTATATGTCTGTCTCTTCTACTAAAATACCCTTGCAAGGAAGTTCTGTATCTTCCTGGCACAAGGTATGTACCCAATGAATTTCTACAGGTGAATGAATAATTGTGATTTACCTCCTTATTACTTTCCATCCTAACAAGTAATAATGAATAGATTTAATTGGAACTCTTTTGTAAGACAGAGCAAGATGACTTTTTCATTGGTTGGGTTGTTAAGATACGCTATTTAAACCAAATACATATACCACTTCATTCTTATTAAAATTGCCTGCTTCTGATCACATGCACATATATGAAAACTAATCCCAGATGACCTTTAAAGTAACCTCTAAAATTTTTTAATTAAACAAAAACAAATCCATGTGATTCTTACCAGGGAAACAAAATAACAATTAAAATACAGAAATAGTACTCATCTAATAAAAATTCTAAGTAGAAATACTGTTGTGGATACAAATGTAATGTCCATCTAGTAAGTGATGGAAAGGGAGCAGGCACTGAAAAACAAAGTCATATTTTAGAAAAAGTTATTACATTCTTTTCATGATAAAGATACCATAATTAAAACAATATATAATAAAATGTTAATACCAAGAAATTCCATAAAAACAGTTTCATTCATTTTTAGTTGTTCAGTACATGCCAACACTCTGTTTTGAATTTCTTCATGTTCCTTTTTCTTCTCATAATATTCATGTGAAAGGGGTATTTCTGAGTATTTTAGTTGGTATTGCTTCAAAACATCTTTATACTGACATACATATCCATGGTACATTTTTCTGTTAAAATTAAAAGAAATGATGTCATTGTAACGAGAGAACACCTTAGAACTTTCTAAATATCGCTTGTCAAAGTCTATTAAGCATTAAAGGCAAGTTAGATATCTACTTATCCTTGCTTCCCTCAATACTGTCAAATTTTCTTTAACTCCATGACATTATTCAACTCTATTTTTTTTCACTACCTTAGTTATTTACACCTTAATCCTCTTCAATTTAACTTCCACTCCAACCATTCTAATGAATTACCCTTTCCCAAGATCACCAATGATCTAATTTGTCCAACTCTGATCTCTAATTTTCTTCCTAAATAACACTGCAAAACTTGGTTCTTCTGATCACTTCTTCAATGTCTATGCTCCTTGAGTTCTGAGTCCCTATTTTCCCCAGTTCAGCTATTTCTATAACAACGCTTTTTATATTTCCTTCCATTTCCTAAGCCAAAATTATTACATGAAGTCATGTCCTCTGTGTAAGAATTCTGGGTTCACATTCTTGTATACTCCACAACTATTTTATAAAGAAAATTTCAGCATTATTTGGAGGAACTCCTCCATTTCAACTCAGGTACAGGTAAGTGGTCATCTACTTAGGCACAAGTCTTGAGCAGAACAGTTAATTCTTGCAAAAATTATATTAATTCCTCCTTCTCATTTGACCTTTGCTTAATCCATAGTAAGGGTCAGTTACTATGACCCATGGGCCAAATCTAACCTGCCACCTGTGTTTGTATGGCCTATTAGCTAAGAATGATTTTTACATTTTAAGTGATTGAAAACAATGAAAAGAAGAATATTACATAAAACATTAAAGTTATACGAAATTCAAACTGTAATGTCCATAAATAAAGTTTTACTGGAACACAGTCATTCATTTTTGTATTGTCTAAAGTTGCTCTTGCACCACAACAGCAGAGCTGAGTAGTTACAACAGAGACTGTATAGTCCACAAAGCCTAAAATATTTACTATCTGGCCTTTTACAAGAAAGTTTACCAATCCTGATCTACAATATCTAGAATGTTCAATCCAGGTTCATTACAGAAAACATTCTTGAATCCTCTTTTCACTCAATTCTTATCAAATACTTAGTTTCAAGAAAAAATATTCATAGAAAATTTTCTAAAAATATATAATCCTTATGTTCCTCAAAATTTTATAAATCAAGCCATACTATATTGGGGAATTTCTTAAGATACTATAATGATTATCTCACTTTGGCAGATCAGAAAAAAAAGAACAAGTATTCATAACCTGCTTATTTGTAAGAAGAAAAGTAGGATAACAGCCTTGTAGTGGGTAGTAGGTCTGAATCTTAAGAATGTTTTAATTTCTTAGTATTACTAAACTCTGTCCCATTTAACCAGATAAAGCATTTGAGCCCCAAACAAGCTCCTATTTCTCTAAATATATATTTGCTAATTAAACCCTCACTTCTTAGAGAAATGGTCCAGGTAGGGGGGAAATACCTATAAGGAAACTGAGTCTGGGTCACCAATTTCAGTGAGATTAGCATACCAAATCTATCCTGTTCATATTATATATTCATGTCCACTCTTCTAATACACTCAGTACAGAAACTCTGGCAGAGCCCAGCCTAGACAAGTCATGATTCAAGAAGAGTCATTACTATTTCATCTATTGCCAGCAATACTAGTCTCCATGAATGCCTGGGGCAGGGATGGGAGATTAGGAGAAACAAGGAGCTGGTGACTCTACTTCCGTCATTACCCATGACACCAACAAATGGATTCTTCTCCTTTTATAAATGCCTGGTATTGAGTCATCAATTCAATCAACCTATGTGGCTGGTTTAAGAAAGAAAGAGATAGCTGTTTTCACTTTAATACCTCTAGAGAGCTGAGACAGTCATCTACAGTAAACACTGTCAGGTTCATATTTGGACTGGTTTGTGTTAGCCCCTCACAGAATCATTTTAGTAATTTTTATAGCCAAGGCTTTTATTAAGAGATGTTATATAAAAAGCAATAATATATGTTGTACTTATTTTGGGGAGGACACTGAAGATACTGATTACCACACTGCACAATTTCCCCTTTATGAGACCCCAAGAGAGAAATTTATCTCAACTCTCAGTGCCAGGAAAAACCTCTGGTTATCCTAAGTAACTGAAATGTTCTTTTTTTTTTTAATGAATACTCTGAATTCAAAGCTGATCATATTTCCACAATGCCCTATTACTAGCAATTTCAAAGACTAATTTGTGCTTGTATTTAACAAATGTGCAAGACCATGTAGTGTGAATTTCTATCCTGATCAAAGGCTTCATCTTCTTGTATTAGCCTTACTTCCCTGAAGCCTTGATTTTTATATCTAATTTTCTTTTAACACTATGGTATTATTTATACAATTTATCTCCAATCCTAGCTTATCACCCTCCAATAACTTGTCATCCATCCATGGAAAGTTTTGGAATCCAGGTAGGAGACTATGTGAAAGTAGGTGCCTTTGTGAAAGTTTTGGAATCCAGGTAGGAGACTATGAAACCCCAGTGCATGCCAAGACTGAAAGGCGCCAGTTTGAGAAGGGAGGCTCACATCCTGGTGGCTAACTTGCTGACTGTGGCCCTAGATACGGACCTAGGAACAGCTCTATATTCTTGAGAACTCAGTTACAGCCCCATTTGGCTTTGGGTCTGTCACCAACTGACGAGGGAGGAATCATGCCCACCGATGTGTCAAGTAATAGGCATACAGACCCTGGTCCCAGCTGGGGACCCTGAATCATCTCCAGTTCCTCATGGCCACAGTCCAAAAGCCCCTGGAGGTAAGCCTGCCAAACTCAGACTGTGTATTCTGGAACGGTCCTATAACGGGGCTCCAGTCTGTCCCAACCACTGTCATCAGAGTCCTGCTGGTACAGGGACCCAGCAATAGAAACTCTTGTCTGTGCTTCTGAAGATTCTGAAAGGGCCTATGTTTGGTTCCAGCCCCCTCACAGCCGAAGTTTGTCAGCAGTACTGAGGGTCCAGCGTCCTAGCGGGAGAGACTCCCGTCTATATCCCATAAATCTTAAAGGGCCCTATACTTGACTTTAGGCCCTTCACAGCCAAAGGACCCTAAGAGATCTGTCATCCCGGGGACCCAGAAAATGCGTATCTGCTAGTGCACCCCTAGAGATTTTGAAAGAGCCCTATACTTGGCTCCAGTCCCTCCAGCCACAGTCAGGGAACAGTCCAGCTCCCTGGTGGGAGACACGCCCATCTGTGCCTCCAGAGCCAGGACTGAGGCCTCAATAGCGGTTGTAAAATCTGAAACAGCCCTGATGCTCAGTTCCAGTCCCTCCAGGTTACAGTCCAAGGCCAGTCCTAACCACACATGAATCCATCCAGTGACTAGGCAGGAGCCCTCCCAGGGACCTGGAAGGAGTCACATCTGTCTACACACTTGGTTAACAGGCCTACTGACTGAGGAGCCAATTACAGTGTTGTTCCAATTCTATCCTACTTAACAAGATACTGGAGGCAGTTTCATCCCAGGGACAAAACAGGATCCATACCTGCCTAAGCCTGCTAACAGCACACCAACTGCAGATTCCACTGCAGACCCAGAGACAGCCTCAAAACCAGCTCCCACACAATACAACTGCAATTCTAGAGGTAATCCTTTCAGCTCAGGAAACCAACTGGAGAAAGCCTTTACCTTTCAAAACCAGTCTGTAAAGACTGGAAGAGGTATTTGGTCATGCAAACACCAATGCAAGGCTACAGAGATCACAAAGAATCAGGCAAACATGACATCACCAAAGAAAAGTAATAAAGCTTCAGTAACTTACTCCAAAGAAACGGAGATCTACATTTTGCCTTACAAAGAATTCAAATTAATCATCTTAAGGAAATTCAGTAAAATGCAAGAAAACGTAAGACAACTAAATGAAATCAGGAAAACAATGCATGAACAAAAATAAGAGGTTTAATAAAGAAACAGAAACCATTGAAAAGAACAAAACAAATCCTGGAGCTGACGGAAACATTACAGAACTGAAAAATTCAATAGAAAGCATTAACAGACTTGTGCATGCAAAGAAAGACGCAGCAAACTCGAACATAGTTCATTTAAAATTAGCTAGTTAGAACAACAAAAATTGTTTTCAAATGGAAAAAATGAAGAAAGCCTACACAAATTATGGAACACTGCCAAACAAATGAATATTCACTATAGGGGAGTTGCAGAAAGAGGAGAGAAAGAGGCAGAAAGCTTATTTAAAGAAATAATATCTGAAAATGTCCCAAATCTTGGGAAAGAGATGAACATCCATGTTCATGAAGTGCAAAGGACCCCAAGCAAGATCAACTCAAAGAAGATTCCTCAAAGACACATTATAATCAAAATATTAAAAGTCAAAAACAAAGAGAATTTTAAAAGCATCAAGAGAAAAACAACTCATCACCACAAGGGAACCTCTGTAACATCATCAGCAGATAGCTCTGCCAAAATCTTGTAAACCAGGAGGAATGGGATCATACTAAGTGCTGAAAGGGAAAAAAAAAAAAAAAAAAACAACTACCAACCAAGAATACTATACCCAGACAGAAAAACTGTCGTTCAGCCATGAAGGCAAGATAAGGGTATTCTCAGACAAAAGATAAGGGAGTTCATTACCACTAGACCTGCCGTACAAGAAATATTAAAGTGATTTTTCAAACCGAAATGAAAGAACACTAAGTATCAACATGAAAACATATAAAAATATAAAATTCAATGGTAAAGGTGAACATAGTCAAATTCAGAATATCGCAATACTGTAATAATACTGTGTAAACTACTTTTATCTCTAGTGTACAAGTTAAAATATATTAAAAATAACTACAGCTACAATAATTTGTCAATGGATACACAATATAAAAAGATGTAAAGCATAATATCAATAGCATAAAATGTGAGGGGAGAAGTAAAAGTGTAGCTTTTGTATGCAATTGATGGTAAGTTACTAGCTACAAATAGTCTGTTATATCTTTAAGATGTTTTATGTAAGCCTCACAGTACACACACACACACACGCACACAAAACTATCACAGATACACAAAAGATAAATAGAAAAGAATTAAAGCATACTACTACATACTACTACAAAAAATAAATCTCAAAGGTAGACAGGAAGAGAGGAAGAAACAAAGTAAAAAGAATTCAGAAAACAATAATATGGCAATAGTTAAGTCTTTACCTAATAATATTTTAAAGTAAATAGACTCAATTCAAAAGACAGCGAATAGCTGAATGGAATTAAAAACAAAGATCTAACAATATGCTGCCTACAAGAAACTCATTTTAGCTTTAAGGACACACATAGGCTGAAAATGAAGGGATAAAAAAAGATATTCCATGCAAATGGTGACCAAAACAGATCAGAAGTGGTTATACTTACATAATAGACTTTCAGTCAAAATCAGTCATAAGTGACAATGGTCATTATGTAATAACAAAAAAATCAATTCACCAAGAGAATATAACAATTGTAAACATATAAATATGCACCTAACACTGGAGCACCTAAATATTTAAAGCAACTATTAACAAAACTGAAGGAAGAAATAGCGAGCAATACAATAATAGTAGAGCACTTCAATACCTCACTTTCAACATAGGAAAGATCATCCAGATAGAAATTAATAAGGAACTAGCAGACCTGAATACAATATAGACCAAATGTACCTAATAGACATAAACAGGAAATTCCATGTAACACCACCAGAATAGAAATTCTTCTCAAGCACATGGAATATTCTCCAGGATCATATGTTTGGCCACCAAGAAATCCTTAACAAATTTAGGAAGATTGCAATTACATCAAGTATCTTTTCTGGCCACAACTACATAAAATTAGAAAGCAATAGCAGGAGGAAAATGGAAAAATTCACAAATTCATGGAAATTAAACAACACACTCCTGGATATTTCAGGTCCAAGAAGAAATTAAAACAGAAATTAAAAGTATTTTGAGACAAACGAAAAACTTACGGGATGTGGCAAAAGAAGTTCTAAGACGGAAATATATAGCAATAAATGCCAACATTAAGAAAAAGACGGATCTCAAATTTAAAATCCTAACTTTATACCTCAAGGAATTAAAAAAAATCTAAGTCCAATGCTAGTAGAAGAAAATAATGATTAGAGCAGAAATTAATGAAATAGAGACAAGAAAGATGATAGAAAAAATTAAACAGAACAAAAAAATCGTTTTTTAAAAAAAGACAAAATTTACAAACCTTTAGCTAGAATGGTTTTAAGATTTACAAACTTATAGCTAGAAAAAAGAGAGGACTTAAACAAAATTGTAAATAAAAAAGGAGACATTACAACTGACAACACAGAAATACAAAGGATTTTAACAAGCTACTATGAATAACTATAGGACAACAAATTAGATAACCTAGAAGAAATGGATAAATTTCTAGAAACATACAATCTACCAAGACTGAAGCATGAAGAAATAGAAAATCTGAACAGATTAATTACTCCTAAGGAGACTGAAGCAGTAATCAAAAACCTCCCAATGAAGAAAAGCCTAAGACCAGATGGTTTCACTGATGAGTTGTATTAAACATTTAAAGAAGAATTAATACCAACACTTCTCAAACTCTTCCAAAAAACAGAAGAGAGAACACTCTCAAACTCATTTTATAGGGCCATCATTACCCTGTGACTAAAGCCAGATAAGTTACACTACAAGAATAGGAAATTACAAGCCAATATCCCTGATGACTCTAGATACAAAAATCCCCCAAAAATACTACCAAACTAAATTCAACAGCATATTAAAAGGATCACACAACATGACTAAGTGGGATTTATCCCTGGGATACAAAGATGGTTCGACATACACAGATCAATAAAAATGATACACCACATTAATAGAATAAAGCTTTAAAATCATATGATCCTCTCAATAGATACATAAAAGGCATATGGCAAAATTCAACAACTTTTCATGATTAAAACTCTCAACAAACTGGGTAAAAAAGGAATATATCTCAACATAATAAAAGCCATATCTGACAAGCCCACAACTGACATCATACTCGGTGGTGAAAAGCTAAACCTTTTCCTCTAAAATCAAGAACAAGACAAAGGTGCCACTCTCACCACTCATATTCAGCAAAGTACTGGAAGTCTTAGATAGAACAATTAGGCAAGAAAAAAAAATAAAGGCATCCAAAGAGGGGAAAAAAAAAAAAAGTAAAACGGTCTCTGTTTGCAAATGACATCACCTTATATATAGAAAACTCTATGACTTCACCAAAACAACTGTTAGAACTAATCAAGAAATTCAGTGACGTTTCAGGATACAAAATTAACATACAAAACCCGGTTGCATTTCTATACACTAACAATAAATGATCTGAAAAAGAAAACAATCCCATTTATAATAGCATCAAAAACAATTAAAATATTTAGGAATAAATTTAACCAAAGAGGTTAAAGATCTGTCCACTAAAAACTGTAAGACACTTGATGAAATTGAAGAAGACACAAATAAATGGAAAATATCCTGTGCTCATGAATCAGAAGAATTAATACTGCTATAAATATCCATGCTACCCAAAGCCGTCTATAGATTCAATACAATCTCTATCAAAATTCCAATGGCGTTTTTCACAGAAATGGAAAAACAATCCTAAAATCTGTATGGAACCGTAAAAGACCCCAAATAGCCAATCAATCTCAAGAAATAAAAACAGCTGGAAGCATGATACTTCCTGATTTCAAACTATGCTACAAAGATATAGTAATCAAAACAGTGTGGTACTGGCATAAAAACAAATACACCAAAGAACAGAATCAAGAGGCCAGAAATAAAACCATGCATATATAGTCAACTACTATTTGGAAAAGGAGCCAAGAATACTCAATAGGGAAAGAACGCTCTTTAACTAATGGTGCTAGGAAAACTGGATATCCACATGTAAAAGAATGAAACTGGATGGATTTTTTTTTTAATTTAAATAAAAATATTTTTATTTAAACATTCACCCTATCTTTTGATCACATCTCATACATAAAATCTGAAAGAAACCGAACTCATAGAAACAGAGAGTAGAATGGTGGTTGATAGGGGCTGGCAGGTGAAGGAAATGGGGAGATGTTGGTCAAATGGTACAAACTTACAGTTATAGGGTGAATTAAGTTCTGAAGATCTAATATACAGCATGGTGAATATAACAATACTGTATTATATACTTGAAAGTTGCTAAGAGAGTAAATCGTCAATGTTCTCACTACTAAAAACAAATAGTTATGTGAGGTGACAGATGTGTTACCTAAACTTACTGTGGTAATCCTTTCACAATATATATATGTATCAAACCATCATGTTGCACACCTCAAACTTAAATAATGTCATATGTCAATTATATCTCAATGAAGCTGAAGAAAAACTAGTAAAAATGTAAAAAATAAAAATATATTGCTCTCATCCAATTATGCTAAAAATAAAACCATTTCAATTTTTTAAATTAAGTGAAATTATAATGCTTTTTCAATTTTATAATGCTTTGTTTTATTATATTCACTAATTACATTTAGTCCCCAAGACCAGGTGATTTTACACATAAAATAAACCCACACAAATATTGGTATTTATCTATCAGAATTCAACAACCCACTAAGTTAGCACTCTGAAAAACAGAAGTTTGATATAAAATATCCTTCAAAAGTCAATATAGGTATCCCCCACTTTTTGAAAGTTCGCATCCCATCACTTCACTTTTATGAAAGACCTACATCAGTACCTGTTTTCGCTCACCAAAAGAAATCCAAAGAGGATTTTCAATTTTACGAAAAAAGGCAAAAAGCAAAAACAACGTTTAGTGTGTTTTACAGCCAGCTGTTGTAAAGGCAGCACTGCACCCCAGCAGCAAGGGTGGCACTGCCAAGCTGAACTATGTTCAGTATCAAACATCAATCCGCCATAACCTTGAACTGTCTGTAAGCATCAATGCTTTATCTCGATTTATTTTGTGCATTCCCTTTTTTACTATATGTTAGTGTTATTTTAGGTTTTGTGTGTTATTTTTGTGATTTGATAGGTTACTTTTTAGGTCTGTGAATGCTCAAAAATGTTTCCATTATATAAAGCAATGGTAACTGCTTCTTCGTTTTATATCATTTCAGCTTACGAAGGTTTCATAAGAATGCTCAATTTTGGGGTAGCAGGGGAAACCTGTACTCCAAATTGTTCATAAGCTAAATCTACAGATATTACCCCAGATGTTTGCCTGTAACAATTCAATGACATTTTTACAAAGCATATCCTATTAATACTAATTTATAGAATTGATAAGCTTAAATTAATATATATACTGTACTTGTCTTTTTCAATAGTTTCTTGATAAATAGCAAATTGTTCTTGCATATAGTCTTCATGTTTATGAAAAACATCACATGTTGGCTTCCAGCTATGGAAAAAAATTACAATTAGCATCTCAGAATGATAAACAAATTTTAAGAGATAATAAAAGTGAATGCAACCATTTAAAGATACGCAAATCTTTCTCTTCCTGGAGAAAACAAGCTAACATAAAGAAAAATATTCCCATCTCCCATCACCAACCACCACTACCACCCTTCATACAATCAATCATACGTATGCTCAAATATCAATATTTGTTAATTTTTACATACCACCTATTTTGGAACCATGACTAAGGAAGAAGAAAATGTGACATGGCTGGACTGTGTATTGCCATGACATTTCTAGAATATACTCAGCAAGGCTGCAACATCAGGCTTTCTTTCTCATCATAATTCTAAGATCTTGGCTGAGAAAGTCTTTTGGAGTAAGCATTCAAAGAGCTAGGACAGAGCTAAAGAAAGACTTTTTCTTCCTCCAAAACTTAGAAAGTCAGGTTGTTATACCTTCCTGAACTATAAGGATATAAACTAGTCCAAAATGAATTATGAAATCAGATGGTAAGAATAAAATATTCGCATTATACACTTTGTTTCATTACATGACTCAAAAAACGTTATCAATGTGAAAAATCTAAAATTAGCATACACCGTGGCAGCTTCCATTCTAAGTGCTGTTCAAGTATTTCCTCTAGGTCTTTTTTAATCTTTTTTATTTTTTTCAGATTCAAAAAGCCTACATGGAAGCACAGAAAAGTATATGTAAGAAAATAACTATCATTCATAGTCTCAACCTTGAAAAATAACTATTAATAAATTGTTTCCAGACTTTAAGTATACATTTTAACATCTTTGAGATTATATTCACATATAAAAATGTATCCTCCTTTATCACTTATTGTTAAATTATACACATTTTCATTGTCACTAGGAATTCATTGTAAACGTTTTAATAAATAGCGTGTTTCCCCAAAAATAAGACCTAGCCGGACCATCAACTCTAAAGCATCTTTTGGAGCAAAAATTAATATAAGACCCAGTATTATATTTATATTACATATTATATGTTATAAAAGACCCAGTCTTATATTAAAATAATTTTATATTAATTTTTGCTCCAAAAGATGCATTAGAGTTGATGGTCTGGCTAGGTCTTATTTTGGGGGAAATACGGTATATCATATTCCATAATTTATCTAACCATTCCCATATTGTTGGCCATTTTTGCTTAATCAAAATTTCTCTATTGTAAACGGAACTTGTACTTAAATATTTGTCTGAATTTTTAATAATTTCCTTAGAAAATATTCTCCCAAATGGATGTAACCATAAGGTCAAAGGTTATACATATATACTTTCTAAGTATTTTAAAAACTGCATAATAAATACATGTTCAATGAAAAGACTCACTGTAGATCTTTTGATGTACATAGTTCTAGACATTTTTCTATATATAAATACTCATATACATTTACTAAATTGGATTCACATATGAATGTTTTATTGCTTTGTTCAATTTGTAATATACTGTTAACATCTTTCCATATCATACACATACACTTATATCATAATTTTATTGGCTGTCTACTATTCATTTATATGAATATACCAAAGTTCGTTAAGTAATTGAACATTAGAGTTGTTTTCAATGTTTTCCTATCACAAAAAAGGCTGAAATAAACACCGTTATACTTACATCTTTTGAGAGAATGCCTATTTCCTTATGAAAAATTCTCAGAAATGGAACCATTTAATCAAAAGTCGTGCTTCTTTTTAAAGCTTTTTAAAAAGTATACTGACATATCCAAAAGATTTATACCAGTGCAGTTTCCTATAGTCTATGAGAGGTAATTTCCTTATTCCTTGGCCAACGCTCGGTATTATCTTTCTTTAAATTTATACAAAACTTAAAGTTAAAAAAAAATAGCATTTCATTATTGATTTAATTTGGGTATCTTTGATTACTAAGATCGAGCATCTGTTCACATGTCCATTAAACATGTATTTCTTCATTTTGTATTTACCTGTTTACCTTCTCTACTCACTTTTCAAATGGGGCTTTTGTTTTCTCTTATTAATTTCCTCAAGTACTTTATATTTTAAAAAATTAACCCTTATTTGAAATTTTCACTACCTTATCCTTTTGCCTTTTATATCATTTTGGGGTGTTTTTCTTTTTAGTTTGCATGTAGTCATATTTATCCATAGTTTCCTATGTGATTTCTACCTTTGGTGACATATTTACAAAGGCCTTCTTCTCTCAAAGATTATACAGTTCCCTATTTTCTTCCAGTACTTTCATGAATTCATATTTCACAATTAAATTTCTAAACCAGCAAGCTGAAATCACAAACTACAGGTGTTAATGGTATTAAAATCAACAGATCCTACTAACTGTCCTCAGAATTCAGCAGAGCGTAAGTTTGTATAAAGTACAGTACATCTTGGACACAGCTGGTACCAAGCGGAAACTATCAATACTCTTCCAGTACCCATTGCAGCTAGTTGAAGGAAACCACTGGTAAAACCTACTATAATAAAACTTACTATAATAAAAGCTAAATAAAAGAATAAGTTCAACAATATATACTTTTTTATTGATCTGACTGCCAAAGAAATTTAAACATTGCTAATTCCAGTGTTGGCTAGGGTGTAAGGAAGTAGAAACTCTCATACATTGCTGATGAGAGTATAAATTAGGATAATCTTTTTGGAGAGCAGTTTGGCATTGTCTATCAAATGTTTAAATGTGCATACTCTTGGTTCTACCAAATTCACTTCTTGGAGTTCATTCTATAGCAATAGGTCTATAAATGTGGAAGGATACCGGTATATATGGCTTATAACAGGGGAAAACTGGAAATAAATGTCTATTAATAGGAGAATGATTAAATAACTTAGGATACATCAATATTATAAAATACTATGGAGCTGTTAAAAAAAGAATGAAATCTATACATAATCATTACATGTATAGTACCATTTACATAGCATATTGTTAAATTAAAAAACAAGTTGAAGAATAAGTATGGTATGATCCCATTTTTGTAAAAACATACATATATAGATAGTTGTATACATAAATATATGTAATAATGATGTTAAATATTTATTTAAAAGGTCTGAAAGGATGCTCACAACTCTTAGAAGTGATCACTATAAGGAAGAGAACAAGGTGGAGGTGGAAATACAGGCAGGGAAAAACTTTTCACTCCATACGTTTGTATAGTTTCTGAATTTTTATAAGTATGTGTTACTTTTACAAAAATTAAAAACTAGTATAAAAAACGTAATGGGATAAAAACAAAAAAGGCTTGTTAAAATTTTGAACAACAAAATATTTTAAAACAAGTATGGTTCTCAAGTATAGTACTTAATACAAGACAATGGTCTATATAAAATTAAACACAGAAAACTAATATGTTTAACTTTTGTAAGTATTTGTAATATACAATAAAGTTCCACTAATAAGTCTTTGTTTAAAAATGTATGTTTTATTATGGATTTAACTACTACAATCCACAACCTGAAGCCATGTTGAAAGAATTCTTAACATATTGAATACTTTTATTTTGAAAAGCTACTAATTTTAGGCTAGATTCCACTAGACAAAATAAGGTCTTGAAAATTCAAAAATGGAAACTACTTCAAATTTATTTACGTAATAGGAATTTTATATACTGAGCCTAGATTAGTCAAAAGTCTGTATTTATACTAACTGGATCTGAATTAGAGGGATCTTATAGCATTCCTATTTTTCTTTTGAATCTCCTGTGATCCCTTTTTATAGTGGCATGTAACAGGCAATTTAAGACTTATTTAATTCATCCTTGTGCTAATATAAAATATTACTTTAAAACAGCAGTCTTCAACTATAACCTCAGAAACCTTGAATAAAAGAATTTAGTGACAATTATTGAAAGTTCTTTTCTTTCAAATACTCACTTACTACAGTTGTCTTTGATCTCCTTACTATGTTTACAGTAATGACCAATTTCCTCATCTGTTGTATTTATAGTTTCATGTATCTTACTAATAGTTGCTTTGTTTTGTTTAATATCTTCAAAGCTTTCTGGAAAGAGGAAATATTTATTTTCTTAAGGTTGAAATAAATTACAATAAACAAATCAGTAGGAAAAAGAGGTATAGCAACTTACCTACAAAGAAGAGAGTCCAAGAATAGAGTCTCGGAGTGGAAATGAGGCAATGGAAAGGGCCCTATACTGAAAAGCACAGAACCAGGACAAGACTTGCTCCTAGACCCAGAAGCCAAGGATTTGGGTTTGGGTTTAAAGAGACATAAATGTCCCCTTTAACGTAAGAGGGCTAGATTAAGTGATATCTAAGATCAATGGCATCTTATGATGCTATGAGTTCATGTAAATATTTACTAATATATGATATTAACAAGAGATTTGTTTTTGACAAATGTGAAATTTCTATTCAATTCTATGTCAATTATTAAATGCACCTTCAACTCACTCACTTGTTACTAGTGACTAATACAAGATACAAATATAGTTTCTTAAAAAGATTAAAACACACTTAAGCTTATTCAAAATGTCTTTAAATGTAAGACAAGTTATATGTATTCCTTATATATTTCCTAAGGAAGAAATACTATAATTACTTTGATTTGATTTTAAAATGGTTTAATAATATTTGAAATAAAAATGACATTTATAATACACATATAAAATAAAATAAAGGAACATCTGTATACCAACTTAAGAAATAGACTGTTACCAGTTCCTTTGAAGTCCTTTGTATAACTTTGCTTAAGTCTATCACTCTCCCCATCCTTGCAGCAGTAACCATTATCCTGAATTCTGTATTCATTCACTTTTTAAAATTGTTCAATCTCATATGCCCTCATCCATATACTGTTTAGTTTTTCTGGTTTTTAAACATCTATTTTTATAATGGAATCACATTGTATATATTCTTTTGTAACTTTCTCTTCCTTTTAAAAGATTATATTCCTGACATTCACCTATGTCGTTGAATTTTGCTAAAGTTGATTCGTTGCTGTATCATAAAGTATTTGAATTTATAAATACATATACTCCATTTTGTTTATCCAATAATTCGTTGGTAGAAATTTGATGTTTCTAGTTTCATCAATTATAAATGTTTTTGTGAGAATTCAAAAAAAAAAAAAAAGATTAAAACAAATCAATATTCTATTTTTTGTTGCAGAAAAGATAACCAAATTCTACCTTTTAAAAACTAAGAAATTAACAGTTCAATTTTCTTTTGATACCTCTTATGTAGAATCTTAAAATACTACCTTTATGCAATTTGCTTTGCCATTTCACTCATAACATTATTTTTCAGTATTATTATTCCTGAAAATATGGCATCCACCAATCCTGTCCCCTGACTTTTGGTGATTTCTAAAAAAGATAAATTCACTCAAATGTTTGAAATAACCTGTGTTATTTGAGAAAAATAAATTTTCAACTTCACTTAATTGTCATTTCAGCTTATAGCAAAATTCTTCAACACAAATTAAATGCTGAATACAGAATTTTATTGTTAAAAAACTGTAGTTAGGGTAAATACCTCATTATTAGTCACTAAATAAAACTGGCACAAAAGTTGTAATGTCAACTATAAGTTACCTAAACAGGCAACTGCATATTACCTTATATGCCATATAGAATTAAAAATTAAAATGTCTTCATGCAAAAATACTTACTATTAATTCGTTGAATCATATCTTCTTTAGTACGTATATCTTGCTCATACTGGAAAACTAAAATAAATAATTTTTTGTGGCTTCCCTTCATTATGAAAATACCAAACGATAATACAAAGTTACCTATTTCTTTATTTTCATTTTATACGTACCAAATTCTAGCAAAAGTCTGTCCAAACTGACAAATAGGCTGTCATTCATCTTGGATACTACGTTAAAAAAAGAAAAAACATTTTTAAGTAGGGATTTTCTGAGGTCTTATGCAAAACAGTATTTATTCACTAACAACCTTGTTAATATAGCTTTATTACAGGAAAATGTGAGCAGAGAACCACATTAATTTGAAGGAAGAGACCCCTTCAGCCTAGTACCGGGCATTGACCTAGTAGGCACTTTAATAAATACTTGTTGAACGTGACAAATTTCTGGGGGAGGCTTCATAATGTTTATATGTGACATTACAATAAGTCATTGAACATTCTGGAGTCCACAGACATCCAGATTTCTCAAAAAGATACACCCTTTATAATAAATCTCTCTGAATATGTCCTTTCTGGGCGTGTGTACTACTACGAGTAACAAGGTTCCCACAGAAAGTCCTTCACCAACAGCGAGGTAAAACCTAAAGGTACAGTGCGATTTTACACTTCCGAATTTACCACCAAGAATCCAAAAGTGGAGGTTTTCTCTTAAAGGACGGCCAAGTCACTTTACAAAATACGCCTGAGGCGAGCTTCGTATCGCTGGTTAACCACAGATTCAAGGAAGGACTCTTCCCGCGCGTTTTGAGGCAGGAAGTTCGCTCTAGAACCAACACTCTCAGAGCCTACAAGCTTCCCCCAACCCGAGTCCACCCCAGCACTCCAACCACGCGGCGACGCCCACTGCTTCGCGCGGAACTGTGGCTGAGAACGAGACCACGGGCCCGGAAGCCCCCAGAACACGACCTCCGGTCGTACTCCGAGAACAGGGCTAGCCAGCGCCCCGGCCCCTGCAGAGCCGCCTGCCCAGTGAATAACCGCCACATACAGGTCCCTTTCCCATCCACCTCAACGGCCATACTGGGACCTGAATGTAAACTCCCTTCCTTCCCCGGGTCCCAGATTCCGCTCAGGGTCGAGCTCCGGAGACGCGAAAACAGACCCCCACTCTGAAGGTGCCCCAGCCCCACGTAAACGAACTGGGCCCCGCCCAGCCACGCCCTGTCCGCGAAGCCGAAGGTGGAGCGGCAGATCGCGCAGAAGAGCGAGATCCCAGTCCCCGCGAGACCAGGACTGAAGCAATCACTCCTTCCTTCCGGGGCCAAGCGGGAACCACCTTAAAGCCCCCTAAGTGGATCCTGGAGTCGGAGAGGGAGCCCTAAAAGGAGGCGTAGGGAACTTGTGCGGGACTTCCCATTTTCTTGAAGACAAGTGTTTTTTTAAGACTACTCATTCTTCTTGTAACATAACAGTTTAAAAGATAATTTTGGGAATAGGAATAAAATTGATATTAATTTTAGAACAGTAAACAGCTCGAATCAATCACCAAAATTCAGTTTTGCATTCAGTATTTTTCAAAACTTCATGAAAAGCCGTAAGATTTCAAATACATTTTCATTCAACAAGCATTTTGAGAGCGAGTCAAGTTGTTTCAAATAAAATGCATATTAACATTTTCTGTCCAAAAATACTGTCTTTAATCTATGTTCTTAGACTTTGATTATACAAAGTGAAATAAAGAGGGGAGAGGCGGCCAGAAGGCTCAGTCCGTTACAGCCGGATGGAGCTCTCAACAATAAGGTTGCAGGTTCAATTCCCGATTGTGATGGTGGGCTGTACCCCCCTCAACCAAAATTGAAAATGGCCACTGGACTTGGAGCTGAGTTGCACCCTCCACAATTAGATTGAAGGACAGCTATTTGGAGCTGGTGGGCCCTGGAGAAACACACTGTTCCCCAATAAAAAAAATTTTTTTTTATTTAAAAAAAGTGGAGAAAAAATAATTTAAACAAATTGCCTTAATTATTGGTATATTTCTGGTGAAATGTTTTTAATACTAAACGATCTAAATAATTGCTTCAATTTACCACAACCTAAATTGTTTCACAGATTATTAAAATGAAAAAGAAACTTTCAGAAATTTTTTCTTGCTTAAGTATCTCAGATCATATATGCATAACCAATTTTATTATAATGTAATATAATGTTGCTCATTAGTTAGCAAAAGTTAATGTAAAGTTTGATGACATAAGAGATTTAGCAGCTTTATTCTTATACTTGATTATAATATATTACCCTTTTAAGGAAAGCATGAGAGAATGAATATGAAGGCTTATCATTTAGTCTTGCTGGCATTACATTGCTATGTCTGTCAAGAAAATTTGGTAGGTCTAAAGAGTTGGTTCACTTCAATTTAACAGTATATTTTCTTACAAAAATTTGTGGAAACCTGGAAACACCAACGTACTGAGACATGAAACTCAATTTATTTGCATTTAAATTCACATCTTTGCATATACTAATTACTCTCACAAAAATATATTTGAAGTCTACCAAAATCACTACCACCTATCCCATTCCAAAATCTCTTCTGGAAAGCAATAAAGATGATGTTCCATCTACTGCAGTGTTTTAAACAAATTTTATTCTTCCTTCTAAATCCTCCCAATGAAATATAGTGCTCCATTTGAAAATTACAGAACCTGGACTCAGTTAAATATTTATCCTAATAAATCATTTTCTAGGAAAGTACGCCCGTAAAAATCTCTCCTTACCTACTATTAGGAACCTTCTCCTCCTGCTCCATACAGACAAATCAGAATCTGAAGAAATTATTTAAACCTGCTGTCCATTCTAATGGCACTGTATTCCTTTTCAATTACTGTTAAATGTATCCAACGGAAACCACATTTCCTACCTACAATTCCTTTTCACTCCTTTCCTCATTGACTTTTTCAACTCAACTGCTATCCCTATTACATTTAACTGCTTTCTCAGATAATCAACAAAAATTCTTGCTCCAAATCTAATGGTCTTTTCTAAGCTTTATTCCCCCTTCTTTTCTCTCTCTCTCTTTTCCATATTTGGTCCCATTAAAATTCTCTGCAATCCTGACTTACAAGACACTACTCTCTTCTAGTTCTCCCATCTCTCCTACCTGCCTCTTTGATTTTGGCTCCTACTTCTTTCCCTCTCACCATGGCTACCCAACTATGGGCTCTTATCAAAGCTTTTTCTTTAACTCTACCCATCTTTATACTCTTCTTTGGATTATTCATCTATAATGGCTTCAGTTCTTAACTCTATGCTTAAAACTCCCAAATCTGTATTTCCAGTTCTATCCTATTGTTTCAAAATTATCCAAATATTTACATTTACATGCTTTGCCATCAATCTTAGTTTAATGCTTTATCCTTCTTCATTTAATAACCTCCTACTCATTCTTTAAATATCAACTCAAGTATCACAGCCTCAGCAATACCCATTATAAACTCTCAAATTTCATGTATTTATTCTTTATAGCCTTTAACATGGCTATAATTCTACATTAATTGTATAATTATTATATCAATATCTGTCTTATCCACTATATTCCATGAGAACAGACCCAACCCGCGTCCACCTCTCCCCAACACTCACAAACACCTTGGCAGCCATAATAAATAGGTTACAGCAGTAGTTTGTCATAATGGCTATAATCCAAATTCAATTCACAAGCAATTCCAAAGTAACAAATGCCACTTCATTTTAAGAACAGTCCTTATATGAAAAACAGTCATAGAAGAGGCAGCAAAGCAATGTGAATCTGCTAGTACAAATTTATTTACATGAATAGCAATCAGGTCAATGGGAAAAACAACAGGCTTAAGGCTTAAGGTGTGCCAGGATTTTCAAATGTGCATTATTAAATTTACAATTTCATATTAAAACAAAAACTCATTCTTTGTTTCTTCATTTGATTCCCTGTGTTGAGATTAGTGCTGCTGACTTTCCTGGCCAAATTAGGTTTATGCCTGCATCATCTCCTAGAATTACCAAGGCCATAAAACAAGGGTTGTTGTTTAATAACTCTGCTGTCCTTTCTTGACAACAATCCTAATGCTAGTGGGTTTCCTTCTAAGTGTGTGCAAATCATATTAGGCTAATGCAAAATACCCAGCTTTTTTTTCTTTTTTTTTTTTTTTTGTAGCTCTTGTATACATCATTTAATGGTAGTCTGACCCATCCATTATTTTACTGCTCATGTGTATTTGATTCTGTTTTTAGTGCAAATCTTCTTCTCTCAAATATGTCTACTTACTTCTAAAATCCTATTAAGTGGGATTTTAAATTTTAATTTATTTCCCATTATTATATACTTCATGCCACATAACTCTTTAATTTTATTCCTTTTTAAATAACCATTATATCCCCAGCACAAAGCCTGACATGTGACAGAAATTCAACAGGTACTTCAGTTAATGAATAAATAAATGAATGAGAAGTGCTCAAAATATGGTTACATCATTTCACATCTGGATTACTGTAACAGATCAGGAACAACTCCTCCCCTTTGACCTATCTTATATTCTTCCTATTCCATCCTTTAGCAATACTAATTTTTCTTACATCTATTTCACCATGGTACTCATCTAACTCAAAAGAAATTAATGATTACATTTTCCTCTGCTTCAAATTAGAATGCCTCTGCTCTATTTTAAGACCTCCTATAAGTTGACTTCAACTTTATTTCCTAATAAAATCTCTCATTTTAAACAGGCAAGTTCCCTCATTGACCCATGAAGACACTATGCTTATTTCAGCCTTAGTGGCTTTGTGTTCAATGTTGCCCTCTACTAGAAAGTTTCTTCTTCTTGACCCAATCAAGAGCTATCCATTCTTCAGAGTTCAAATTCCAACTTCCTCAGAAAGCCTATCCCAACTATTATAGATATTCCTTTTCTCTGAAATCTGTGGCACTTTCTCTGAAGTCTGTGGCACTTGTGTAGTACTTACACAGTATGCTAAACACTGGGGTTATAAAGAAAGTCCTTGCTCTCAAAAACAGCTCCATTTGACTATGGAGACAGATATTGATGGTTATGAATACTATAATAGAGATGTACATATGTGATTAGGATGAAAGTTTGGGGATATTAAATCAATGACCTCAATGACCTTTATTTCAAAATCAGTCAGCAACTCTGTATCAGTCAGGGTCCCAGCAGGAAACAAAATCACCCCAGAAGATTTAAGTGAGAAAACTTTAGTAAAGAGACAACTTATAGAGGTATGGGAAGAGGACAAAGTGTATGGTGTTTCACTCCAGAAAGTAAACACATAGAAGCCCAGATTCTAGCAATGGGTTTCTGTACAACACTCTGAAAGGCTATATGGGGGGCAATCCATACTATAAAACCATCCACTCCACAGCAGAGACCAGAAAGGATCTAAAGAACACCAAATGGATCCAAAGCCCCATCTACTCCACCATGAAGTCATATTTGCCCCATTGCCATAAAAATGACATTTAGAGACGCAGAGGAAATCGAAAAGATTTAGTATTTATCTGAAAAAGACTGAATTATCTAAAAGAAACTTTTAAACTGGCAGTAACTAAGATATCTCTCAGAAATTTAAACTTGTCCCCCTCATACCCCACTGCTCCTGGTACCTAGCTCCCATAGGTCTCTCTCATCTCAGGGATGGACACGTGACCTGGCCAGGAATGGCCTGGACAAACACAGCACTCCATCTCTAGGGCTGGTCTTTCCTTAAACTGTATGTGTAGAACGGTAGAAGAAAAATGTCTCTCTGAACTGGTGAACTCCAAAAACCTTCTAAAGCTGGAGCAGCTGATAATTATCTTTCTCAATCATATGGAAAAACCTGCCCTATAATGAAAGCAACACAGATGGAAGCAAAAGGAAGATATAGCGTCAACTACCCCTGCACTTTCAGTTCTGTAAGTCAATAGATTCCATTTTTGTTCAAGATAGTCTAAGTTGGGTTTATATTACCTGCACCTATAAATGCAGGAAAGTAGAGATGATGAAATTTTGTGTCACTATACATGCCATTTGAAAATTTACTTGCATTAAATTTCCAAGCATCAAAGTCAATTAAATTTTCTTTGTTTTGTCTCCGATTGATTATAATCATGCCATGCTTTATTCAGTTTGTTTCACATTTGATCCATGATATCTTGTACAAATTTTATTTTCCCTGGAGTTTCTCATTGCACCTTTCCCCCCTACATACAGAAGAATCATGTATCTTCTTCACTATATCATTAAACCCTTCAGGCTCATTACTAATTGTTGAATGCACTAGCATAACTTCTCAGCCCAGAGTAAGCAGAAACACTCCACTTTGAGAGACCTATACCTTTCCAGGCATATCACTCAATTTTATTAAAGCCTATTTCTTAGGCTGCAGTCTGGGTGCATTCACAGGAGTGGGGGGGGATAGGAGAGCCATTATCATGGCCCTTTTCTAGACAGTTCTTGAAGCTCTAACCTCATTTTCTGCTCCTCTTCCCTTTCCAATTATCTTTATCTACCAACTCAGGGGGACTCAATGGAAAAAATTCCTCATTCATTTTAAACAATAGTAAATGTTAATTATTGTACAATGATGCCTTCAAAATCTATGGAGTTGTATAGGACTTAAGATCTTTACAATAATAACCTCAAACCATGATACTTTTTCAGTTATCCTGTCAGCTTTTCCTATGTGAGAAAACTATAAAATTTTACTAAAGGACATAAAAGAACATTTGAATAAATGAGAGCCATTCCATGTACCTGAATGGGAACATCCAATGTTGTAAAAATGGATTTATCTCAAATTAACTATTTATGTAATGCAATTTATTGGAGTAGGTCAAGAGGACGTGACTACCAGTTGACCTACAAGCTGGATCCAGGTAATTGAAGGCTCCTCACTTCCTCCCCTGTCCTTAAAATATGTGTTCTGCTTACCATTACCACAGTGGGAGCCATTTTCAGGGATGTAGCCTTGAAAGTTGTTATGAGGCCACCTGGACTGAATATGTGACTGAACCCAGTTAAAGGCCTCTATATGTATAAACTTTTAAGATTTGGTAGGTGGGTGTGGAGCTCTACTCACCTTGTGGCCTCCCAAGGCAAGCCTCGTAATTAAGTTTCCTTGCTTATTAAACCTGCCACCTACCAATTTTGGGTAGCCTACCACTTTTTAGGTCTCTCGTTGCTATCCGTGTACAGGGGCCAGTTTGCAAACTGACAATGCACGAGCTAACCAGGGGACTAAATAAATGGGTCTTGGGAAAGAGACAATGGGAGAAATTCCTAGTTGGCCATTGACCTCTATGTGAGGAGGGGTGGCATGTATGCCAGATGTTTGTGGCCTGCCACATGAGTATGAGGATGCCCCCAAAATGCCAGCTGCTTAAATGCATTTGAGAAACTGAATGTAGCACACTATATCAAAGAAGGGGAAAAAAATATGTCCAACTAGAGGCTGAAGCTCAAGTTAGAAAGTTGGAACAAGAGCTGAAGTTAAAGAAGAATGTGCAATTGTCTACTACTCTGCTAGCTTCAGGGCTGGCAGATAAGGCAGAAGAGCAGAATAATAAGTTGAATACTTTAGTTGATGTTTCGCAAGGCTAGGAGGTTACAAATTGCCAAGGATTAAGGTCTGAGTGCTTGTGACAAAGCCTGACTAGGATGCTAAGAGGTAGAATCCCTGAGAAAGTGCGGAGAGCAAAAGGAAGGATGTGGTGATTGACAATGAAACAGACCGAGTGCCCCGTGCCATCCAATACATCCCAAATACAAAAGAAAATTTTAAATAGCCTTAGACTTCTGATAATAGAGAAATACACCCTAAAACTCCTAAGGAGAAAACTTTCATTCTTTCTCTGCCCTTGAAATAGTAAATCTTATCATGTCTGAAATGTAAATACCCCAGCAGATAACTAGGTAAAACACTGCCCATGATTGCCTGAGACTGAAGGGAAAAAAGGAGGGGGGTGAAAGAGGTTTTTAAAAATACAGACTGCTATATATGGTCAAAGGATGTGGAGTACAGCATAAGGAATAAAGTCAATGGAATTGTAAGAGCTATATACGATGTCAGAGGGGTTAATAGATTGGGGATTATCACTTTGTGAGGGGTGTAAATGTCTTACTATTACATTGTTTTGTACACCTGAAACTAATTATATATATGCTATAGAAGCTCCCTTGCCCAAAATGTAGTCCAAACCCTCCATAAAATTATTGTAAAGGACAAATACAAATCTTAAAAGTCTTCTCCACAAATGTTAGTAAAACCTTTTAGCCATATGAGGGGGTAACCTTAACTTATTCTGTCTTCCAGAGACACATTTAGAGTGAACTGTTTTTATAAACTAGTGAGCTTGTTGCTGTACCTGATTCATGGCTAAACTTTTGGAATGAAAGCTATGGGGTCTCTGTTTGTGTCTGTATGTTTATGAATGTCTATGGATATATGTTATGAATATGTGATGTTTTTCTACCTCCAAAGGGTATTGACAAAATTAATTTGTAAAAGAGCTGTATTTAACTGGCTTAAAGAAAAATAATCTTTAATATCAATAGTGTACTTATGTAAAACTGAAACTTAATTTTCTTTCATCTTTTTTTTAAATAATATTCCATTGTGTGCGTGTGTGTGTACCACAATTTCTTTATCCATTCATCCACTGATGGACACTTATTTTTTTTTAAGGGGAACAGAATTTTATTGGGGAACAGTGTGTACTTCCAGGACTTTTTTCCAAGTCAAGTTGTTGTCCTAGTTGCAGGGGGCACAGCCCACCATCCCTCGTGGGAGTCGAACTGGCAACCTTGTGGTTGACAGGACGCATTCCAACCAACTGAGCCATCTGGGAGCTCAGCAGCAGCTCAGCTCAACGTGCCGTGTTCAATCTTAGTTGCAGGGGGTGGAGTCCACCATCCCTGGCAGGACTCGAGGAATTGAACTGGCAACCTTGTGGTTGAGAGCCCACTGGCCCATGTGGGAATCGAACCAGCAGCCTTTGGAGTTAGGAGCATGGAGCTCTAACCGCCTGAGCCACCAAGCCAGTCCTTTCTTTCATCTTTTAAAAGCACAAAGTTTTCTTGGACTATTTGTTGTTGATGGGATTGTGAAAGACTTTTCTTTACCTTTCTTAGAAAACAAAGCAGATGTTTTATCAAAATAATTTCCTGTGTTTCATGTTGTCTTTATCTGGTCTTTGATTACTTAAGTAGACTGAGTCTTCTCTATTAAAAGAGCTAAGTTGTTTTTACAACTATGTAACTTACTGTATTTGCCTTTGAAATCTTTGTCACTTATGTAAAATGGACAAGTAATGTTTCACAGTGACCTATTTAATCCTATTTAATCAAGTCATTTAAGACTTTTGATATTTTTGACAAACTTCCCAAAAATAAAATTCTAAATGAAATCTTGTTGCCCTTGAACTAATTTTTTACAAAGGACCATGGAACATCTCAAAAGATGTGTTCTCTCTCTTTATAAAAGAGAGATATTTAACTAATTAAGCTTATTTGACATGTTAAATTACATGGGAAGTATTTTCAAATAAGAAGTATTACTAAATTTCCTTTAGGTTATTTTGCATAAATATTTGTTATTAATATAAGTGTTTCTGCAAAAGTGCTTCAGCTTCAAGGGGATTTATGGAGAACATTCTGACAAGTACAGGTTTCTGAAAACTAACATCAATTTGCAGGGGCAAACATGCGAGGGGCAATATGGACCTTTCAAGTGCTTCCCCAAGGCAACCTGCACAACACTACAATATGCAGTAGATAGTAGCCCATGACCTGTCCCTGTTCTCTTCCATATCAGTAAAATGGGCCCATTACATTGATGATATAATGTAAACATGTGAAGACTTGCTTCTGCTATAGGACACTGCAGACTTTGCTAGAACATCTGCAAGGGAGAGAATGAGTGGTGAACCCACAGAAAATTCAAGGCCCAGGCACTCCCGTAAAGTTTTTTGGTTGGATAAGATACATGTTGTCCCAGAAGCTGCGATTGATAAGTTGCAAGCTTATCCAACCCCTAAAAACATAAAAGAGGTGCAAATTTGATAGGGATTTTGGTGTTTTGAAGGACTTTTATTCTCCACCTGGCACAGCGCCTCCTTCCCTGATACTGCCTAGTGAAGAAACGCTGCATGTGGGACTAGGGAATCAGAAAAGGCAAAAATACTAGTGAAGCAGATTAGAGTTTGACACAGGGCTGCCACTGAGTTATATGTGTCTTTGACTCCAGAAGGTATGGGTTGGGCACTGTGGCAGAGACAACAGAAGAAGAAAATACCCCTAGGATTTTGGTCCCAGCTCCAGAAAGGAGCAGAAACCCAATATACCCTTAGAGAGCAACAGCTCCTGGCAGTATACACAGCGCTCCTCCAGGTAGAGCCTCTCATGAAGGAATAGCTAAGAACTTCCCTTCCTATCAAGGGGTGGATGGAGAATATGTTCCTTTGACCCAACTCTGCCATGGCTCAAACTCCCATTTTGTCTAAGTGGCATGCCTATTTGCAGCAGAGGAGCTGCACCCTGTCTGCTGGCCCATTGTCTCTAGAAATGTCAGTGGTACTCAGACCTGTAGAGTATGTAGATCCTCCCAACGCCTTCACCCTTATTCCTGTGGTGGCCCCTGTGGTCTGTAGACAGTGAGTGCGGGAAATTCCTGCTGATGTTTGGTATACAGATGTCTGGAAGCAGGAACAAACCACATCAGCCAGTGAGCTGAACTCAGTGGTTTGGCTGGTGATCACTCATGAACCCTGGTTGTTAACCCTTTGCACTGACAGTTGGGCTGTTCTAAAGAGATTAACCCTATGGCTTGGACAATGCGAAGCTGAGGGGTGGATAACCATGAACAAGCCCTCATGGGGTCAGGATATGTAGAAAGACATTTGGATTCACATGCAAGAGGCTGAGGTAACCTTCACTGTCTTTCATATCCTGACTCATACGGTGCTGACAATCCCTAGCAATCAGGAGCTGATGCCCTAGCTCAGGTACAGGCCCTAACTACTGACCTTTCAATAGATACAGCAGATTGGGTGCATAGAGTGTCCACCACAGTACCCAAGTGGAATGCCGTATTGCTTAGGATGCTGGATTGCCCTTGAAATACAGTGACTTGGTTAATGCAGTAACAGCATGTCCTATGTGTCTAAACAATGCCTGAGGCAACTACCAAAGGAGTATGGGGCCATCCACCAAAGTTCCCAACCAGTAAGAAAAATTGATTACATTGGCCCCCTCCATCTGGTTTCTGTGGATGTTACATCTGACCTAACCCAAGCTTTCCCCTGTCACCCCGCAAACCAGGTAGCTACCATTAGGGGATTAGAGAAGCTGAGTAGCATGTACAGATTCCCGTGTCAAATAAACAGTGATTAGGGGTCACATTTCAAAGGTCATAATATGCAAGACTGGTCAAAAGAATATGACACTGACTGGAAGTTCCATCTCCTCTATAATCTGTAAGCAGAAGGATTGGTAGAAAGGAAAAATAGACTATCAAAGCAGCAGATTAAATTACTAACAGTTAAAACCACCTTGGCTGGATGTACTAAAGTATTGTCCCAGGCTTTAATATATTTCAATGGTTAACTAGTAGGGCCTGTTGCCCCGTGTGTCAGAATAGGGACCCCTGCTGAGACACCCAATACCATAAAGACACAGAAGTTGCAAGAAACAGCCATTGCCCCGATTCTCACCATGGATCAATGTGCTATGCTGCTGAGAACACCAAAGCCCCATCACACCTGGGAAAAGTTTCATCTACTGGAATTTGCAATGGGTTGTCCCACCAGAATGGCCAAATAGCTGCCAAACAAGCCACTGCTATGCTAGTGAAACCCCTCACTGACTGCTTAGGGCACATTGTGGAAGGAGGGCCTGTGTAAAATTGTAAGAGCCAGTCATGAGGGGTGAAGGGTTGGGCGTAATCGGGAGGACATAACCGCCAGTTGACCCACAGCCTGGACCCAGGCAATCTGAGGCTCCTCACCACCTCCCCTGTCCTTAGAATATACGCTCTGCTGACCATTCCCACAGTAGGAACCATTTTCAAGGATGTAGCTTTGAAAGAGTAAGGTGTTGTTGAGACCATATGGACTGAATATGTGACTGAACCCAGTTAAGGTCTCTATATGTATCATCTTTTAAGATTTGGAGGGCAGGTATGGAGATCTACTCACCTCATGGCTTTCCAAGACAAAGTACATAAGTTCCCTTGCATGTTAAACCTGCCACCTACCAATCTGGGGTGGTCTGCTTCTTTCTTCAGTCTCTCCCTGCACTCTATGTATGGGGACAGTTTGCAAACCAACACAATTCCATGAAAATTCCCACTGGACTCTTTGAGGTAGTGAAAAAGACACTTGAAAAAACTGACCTTAAAAGTCATCTGGAAGAAAATATTCACAGAACAGCCAAAGAATTTTCCTAAAAACTGCTAAAGAATAATTTACCCTATAAAATATTAAAATGTATTTGAACTAGTGAAAACATAGGAATAGACATCAATGAAAGAGAATAGAAAGTCCATAATAATAACTGTGTACTTGTACATATAGAAATTTATGCACTAAAGGTGGCATTTCAAATCCATGGGAATGCATCAATCAATAAATAATGGCAGGAGAATTAGCAAATGATTTGATGGGGGAAATACTTGTTAGATTCCAAATTTACATGAGACCCCAAAATAAATCCAGATGATTAAGAAGCTTAAAAATGTATTTAATCTAGCAAGAGAAGAAGAAAATACAGATTATTTCTATAACTTGAACGGGAAGTTGTACTAGACAGACACAGATTTGATAGATCTGACTATGTAAAAATTATAAACCTATAGAGCAAACAACACCATAAAGTTAAAAGGCAAGTGAAAAACTAGAAAGAAATATTTGCAATATATGACAGGAAATAACGTACCCTTAATAAACTGAAGAGATATTACAAATGAATAAAAAGAATAAACATCCCAGTCAATGGATATAATTGGTAAATTCTCAAAATAAGAAATGTAAGTGACCAACAAATATGTATAAATGCATAACCTTATTAGTAATCAAAGAAATGCCTATTTTTAAAAATAAGAAACTATTTTTCACCTATCAAGAAGAATAATGGTCAAGGTGTGGGGGAAATGACACTCTTGTATAGTATGGGAAGACATAAAATTGGTAAAAATCCTTTTGAATGACAATTTGGAAATACAAATCAATTTTTTTAATGTGTAAACCCTTTAACCCATTCATTTCACTTCCAAGAATTTAAAGGGAAAAAATTGGACAATGCATAAAGATATTTATTGCTAAATTGTTCATAATGGTGAAAAGCAGGAATCTACTTAAATAAACATCAACAGGGACTAGTTTAATAAGTTATAGTATGTCTGATATAAAATACAATGCAGCCATTCAAAATAATAACATGTATTTAGTATCAAAAACAAATGTTATCATGAAAAAAGTTTATAAAAAAGTATGGATAATATGACAACACTTCTACCAAAAGGAAAAAAATGTGTATCTGCGTGTGTAGAAAAAAAAGTCTATAAGGATATGCACCAAGCTCTAATAGTGATTATCTCTGGAATAACGGCATTACAAAAATCTTTCACCGATGACTTCATATAACCTTAGTATATGGATATTTATTGCAATGGGCATGCATTGCTTTTATAAGGAAAAACAAAACAAAACAAAGGTATTCCCAGTAGAAAAAGAAGAAAAAATACAACTACCATGCCAGATGAGGAAAATACCTGAGAAAAGATTCTAAATATCCACAAATAAATCAGAGCAGAAGGAAGAATGGAGTGGAATGTGTGTGTCTATATGTGTGTATTATAAACTGTCTGGAATTATGTGACATAATTTTTAAATAAGTATTCTTGAAACAAAAGGGACACACTCCAAGGAAAACTCAAGGTACTATACCATTTCTGAAAACTTTGAAATTGGGGTAACAGAGGAAGAGGAACGTGGGGAAGTGAAGATACTGTAAAAGTCTGATCCTATTTGTACTAGGAGAAGAATGGAGAAAGTAGTATCATGGTGGGAAAACCAGTGTCTCTTGATGGGGGAAATATTAAGTGTCTTATTCATAAACAATAGAGTCATATATAACAAAAAAAGAGCAGGGAAAGGAAAGATAACCATTGACAGACTAGTAAATACTGCAGAACTTCCAAATTATTATTTCAACTCAATGAAATAAATATACAAATAAACTGCAAATTTATTCTAATATCTGTGAATTGTGCTTCAGTATAATACTATAATATGTTTTCACTCTATACTATACACTTGCAGAGAGGTATGAAATCTTCTCTTTTATCTTATCCCATGAGATAAACCTACTACTTTAGTTGTTCATTTCAGTTACTGTCCAAAGGGAAGTTTTAAAAGCAAAGCTCAATGTGAAAATGAAGAAATTAATGAAAATTCTCCTATGTTTGGGATCTTGCCAATCTTGACACTGAATAATGTTGAGGTGAAAAGTCTATAATTTATAAAAACAAAGCCAAAAGGATTATTTTCCTTCTTGTAGATGGAGAATAGAATTTATAAGAAGAATAGAATTTATAATGTTCTATTCTTTTAATTTACTTACAAGAAACATTTGAGACTAGTACATTTGTCATATAAATGGGTGTGGTAGGCTGAAAAGGAGCCTAGCACAAAGATATATTCACTTCTTAACCCCTAGAATCTGTGAATGTCACCTTATATGGCAAAAGATATGATTAAGTTAATGATCTTGAGAGGAGGAGCTTATCCTGGATTACGTAGGTGGCCCTAAATGCAATTACATGCATAAAATATAAGAGGGAGTCTTCACAGAGAGTGAGAATAAGAGCAAGGGAAGCGGGGGCTGTGGAGAAGGGTGGAGAGAAGAAGGGAGGAGAGTGAAGGAGGCAGAGATTGGAGAGCTGCTGCCACAAACTGGGAAATGCCCTTAGCCACCAGAAACTGGAAGAAGCGAGAAGCAAATTCTCCCCTAGAGCCTCTGAAGGGAGCACAGCACCTTGTGGCCTTCAGAACTGTGAGAGAATAAATGTCTGTTGTTTTAAGCCACCCAGTTTTTAGTAATTTGTTATGGCAGCCACAGTAAACAAATACAATGACCATTGGGGGAATTTCATATAAATGATCTATTGACTTCTTTAGACCAACTTATTATAAAAACAGTGATTCACAGAATGGGGAAGGCCAACCTTAAAAGAACATATTGCTTGGAAAGTTTCAAGTAACTAAGCAGAACAAAGGATTATGAGACCAAAGACAATGGAAAGTGAGGCATTATTTATATAGAGGGTCAAACTAATAGATTAAGTGGATGGCTTTCCACAAGACGGGGAACACTTGTTGAAAATTTACTATGAGCCAGGCACTATACAAGGAATAGTTAGTCATTTCATCTTCACACTACTCTATGTGATAAATACATCCAATAAGGAAACTGGGACCTAAAATCATATGGTTAGTGCATGATTTAAACTCAAATTACCAGTCCTTTCTGTTATTATTTTATCTGCTTCCATGAATTTTAGTTTGAGAAGCATCACTGCCCTAAAACATCATTATAGTGACACTGTACCCCTCTTCTTTGAGAACCACTCCCATCCCCCACCTACTTTCAGGAGTGAGCACTTTGTCTTTGCCTACTTCGTAATTTTAACAAGGTCTAGTTTACAAGGAGGTATTTGGCAATGGAGAATGAAAAACAGAAAGAATCATGGAGTCAGAACAAACAGAAAAGAAAAGGGAGAAAATAAGTACAAATTATTACAATATAGAGAACTATCAATCACTGGGAAATATCAACTTTCAGAATCCATGAAAAGGACTAATAAGGATAAAAAAGTAGATGAGGGAGGTAGAAAGAAAATTTAACTAAATGAAGGGTAAAAATTAAATATTAAAATTAAAAAAACTCAATTCAGCCCAAATTTTAATAGCTGTAATGACAAATTCTCTTACATTAATTTCACCAAAGCCTAGGAATAATAGAGAAAGTAATAACAGATAAAATACAAAACAGAGAAAAGGGAGGATTAAAATTCCATAGTTTGAAGGAGCTGAGAAAAAAAATCTACTGTTAAAGGAAACACGCACACATTTCTCTGTCCCTTCATTTTTTTCTAAATCTACTCCCACTATCTGCCTATATAATTCCCTGCCAGAGCTTTGCAGCTGGTCCCCACTGGGGCTTAAGCAGACTCCTCTCTGTGTTTCCATTTAAAAATCTTTATTTCAATAGGTGGGCCTAGAGCATCTGCACTTCCAAAATTACCACACAACTGATCCAAAATGATTGAAACAAAATTGGTTTCAAAAATTGCCCTTAGGCTGAAAAGAAGATGAAGGCTAACATTTCAGACCTAAAGAAACATTTATCACAATTCTGTGGTCTGTAATAGACTTCTGTGGTCATAATAGAAATGTTGACAGCTTGTTAATTATAGAAATGCTAGTGAGCATCGCTGTTATTCTTTTGAAAGACCTAACAAAAGAGTTTGGAGGTTTGTTTTTTTTTCTTTTTTTGACTTAAACCAAGGCTTATAGCACCTCAAGCCAAATCTCTCCTCCCCAAGAGACTGGATTCAGTTCCATTTTCCTGCTAATACACTGTGATGACTTAGGAAAACGTCTTCAGTAAACCCAGACTTTAAGGTTCCCACCCCGCCCCCCACAAAGAAGACAACTGAAGTCTCAAAGCCACATTTGAAATTCAAGAACTTTTTAGGGCATACAAGAGTACATCACTTGACAAAACCCAGAATAGTTTAAATATCTCTGAGATTCATGAACTAGAGTGCACCAAACTCTGAAAGTCATAGCAACAGGAAACAGCATAGGACCTTACACATGACAGCCACCAATAAATATTCATGTGTGATTCAAATCCTCTGCCCTCAAACTCAACTGGAATTACACCATCTTCCTTGGGTAGGGAAAGCAAGGTATGTAAGGGACAGAGGTTGGAATCTGTTTGAAACTTCTTTCTGCCACTAACTAACTAGTTGTGTAACATGAGTAATCATTTAACCTCTTCGGTCTTTATATTTTACTCATTTGTAAAATGGAGGAGGCCTGAGCAATAACCTTCAACCACTGTTGTCTGTCACCAAATATTCAAAGAACATAGATTGCAACACAATAGAAACAAAACCCCCCTTTTCCTAGAGATAGTTTTAAATTTTTAGTATTCAGTCACCATAAGTATCATTTATACTAAATTTTAAGAAGAAACAGTAGGTTCTTAGGAACAAATTTTATTGGTGTGACCTAGACCTAAGGTGAAATTAAAAGGGCACTGATTCCTTTGAAAGTGCTTCAACTTCAGAATAAACCAAATTTTAGCAAGCATTTGATAATGTCTGTGCCTTGTTGATTATGTAAAATCCTTTGAATCAGGTTCTTAACAGTTGTGCTGTTAACATTTTGTTGTGGGGGACTGTCCTGTCATTGTAAGATGTTTACAAGCATCTCTGGGCTGCAGCCATTAGATGCCAGTTGTGATAACCAAAAATGTCTTCAGACATTGTCAAATGTCTTCTGGAAGGGGAAAGTAAAATTGCCCTTTGTTGAGATTTGCAGCGTTGAAAGTAAGATGCCACATAAATGTATTTTTTATAACGCAATTTTTCAAAAGTATTTTCTGTCAATCAAATGGATCAACTCAGAAAATTTAAGTTATTTATTGGAAGGTAATGCCTCTATTTGATTTTACACTACTTGGAAGGGAATTATTATTTACTACACATATAGTACATGTAATTGAAACACATATATAACACACATACAATTTAACGTGATAATGTTTGGCTCATCTCAGAGGACATAAACAAACTTACACTTTTTCACTTAATTGAATTTTAAGGTTTCTATGTGTATTTCAGAAAGATACTTGGATCTTAGATTTTAAAATGGTCAAAAATGAAAAAAAAGTAAGTTCCAGTAAAAACTATGAATTAATCATTCTTTCAGTCATTCAACTAATGTTTCATTGTTGATAATAAAGCATTTATAAGTGACACACTGGTTATCTTTTTAAGCATTAATCCTTCACACAAGAACCCACTGATTGATAGATAGCCCTAAACAAGCTATCCCGTGGTATATACAGCCTGTACAGATTTGAGCTTATCCCACAGAAGCAGAAAAGAAAGAGAAAAGGGAATTTAAGACCATGGTTTAAACAAGGAGCATGACTCGTAATATACTCTTTGGATTAAATATAAATTCTCATCCAATGTCTAGGAGCAACCACAAACAAGAGGTCAAAACAGAGTTGTATAGTCAGCCTAACACTTTTTAAAACATTACTGCTAATTAATCTTTACTTTCAAATGGTACATTTTTCCCACATATAAACTATAAAAATTTCCTCCACTTAACATAAGCAATTTTGCATCATTTAAAAAATAGCTAGTGAACAATTTTGCAAATAACAACAAAAATATCCTAATCTCTTAAAATTAGATTAGTATTTTAATTGTAGTACATTTTTGCCAGTAAATTTTACAGTACCATTAAATCTACAAACCATTTCTCAAATGGTGTTCGTTCTCAGGAATGCACAATAAAGAGGCATCTCTGTTCTTTGTTCCAAGGTACACACTGGCAGGGAAAGAATGTGTGAAGTAGGGTAATCTACCTTGGGAGCTTATTAGGATAGTTAGTACTTTAAAACCAGAATACTGAATTAATTCCATAATCTGAAGATGTGGACCATCAAATACATAAACAAATATACCTATATTTATGCATATGATAGCATCTGAAAATCACAATACTAAATGCATTAGTAAATGTTTAAGAGTGTGAAATTTTAATACTGTAATTCCAAAGAGAGTAAAATGCCTTTTTTAATTTTCTAGATTTTTTTTTTTACATTATTGTCACCCACCAGCAATGCACAGCTTTGAGGCCCAGGAATAAGAAACCAAGATTTCATCCCCAAAAGTCAAAATAGACATACACGAAAGGCTGGGACCTCATTTCTTGCCAGTTTGTGACTCACATGCAGCACAAATATCTTTCTCAAGGATATTTGTTACTACAAGGACTCAATTACTACATTCTTCAAATCCCTGACTATGCGAAATTGTGTAGGAAAGAAAACAAAGATATTTATTTCACAGGCATTTGATTTAGGAAAAGTCAAAGAAAGTATAAGGCAAGACAAGAGACAAGACAAAACAGGGTAAGAGACTGGAAACCTACAGGTAAGAACGTATTGACCTCTAAGCAGTGATCTCCATTGGCAAATCGTTCAGCAGGGTGTAAGCAAGACTCCACGTGTCCCTCTACACTAGAGAGGAAAACCAGAAGAGGCACAACGCTGTGTGCAAGAAGTCCCAGACTGAACTCTGAAGATTTCTAGTATGAACCTCAAAGCTTCCGGGGGCACTTTGCCCTGCTGCCTCCACACTGAAGTTAAACATAGAAGCTGCCCAGGGGCGATGTCTTCTACTTTTTTTTCCCCTCCATATTTTCCCCATAAAGTAAAACTCTTGAGTCTGCAGAAAGCAGAAAAGACGTCTATGGATTCCCGGATTCCCGGCGAGAATCGAGCATTTGCCTAAGGACTCCCAAACCTACTGGCTGCAAACCTACCGCAGAAAGTTGCAAAACTGCCCAAATAGGCCCGAGGCCAAGGGCAGCTGCTGCGTTTTCTAGGTTTCCTGGTCAAGCGCAGAAGGAAAAATGAAGTTGGGGGGCGGTGAGGCGGGGGGGACGGGAATGAGAGCGAGTAGGGCACTAAATTCCAATCTATCCTTTATAAAATTAAGAAAAGTCAACCCTCTTTAAAGGTGGGTATGAGTCATCGCCTTCTCCACCATGGGGTTATTTCTAAGTAACCCAGAGGAGCTTCTCTCATTTCCAGTGATGGGGATCTCACATATTTCTTCTGTTTGTCCTTCACCTGAGTGAAGCTGGTGAACGAACACATGATCCCAACGTGTCCAGGGAGAGTTTATTTCCTTTGAGTTAATAAAATTAAACCAAGTCCTCTGCGATGGCGAAGATAGACAGGATCAACTGACAATAGACCCGAGCCTCTAGACACTTCTCAGACCCCGCCCGCCCAGTGCCCAGATTTCGCGTCCGGCGGGGCTGGGACTCTGCCACCGCCCACAGCCTGCTCCCTTTTCCCGCGGCTCCAGCGTGGTCAACCCATGCTTTCGGTCTCGGTCGTCTGAGAGCCCCAGACACGCGGAAGCCAAAGCGTCCTCTCACCTAATATTTGCAGAACTATTGTCCAGGAAAAGGGATAAATATTCCCATTTCCTGGATAGGGCACCTAGACTTGGAAAATTAACACGACTTGCAGACTAAGGGTAAGAAGCCAGTTTTCTCCGAACTCGCCGCTTTCAAACTGTGTAGCAAAAGGGAGACCGGTCCCCTGAGACACTGATAACTTCCCGCCTCCAGCAGCGAGGCGCCGGGGTTAGGGGCCGCTCTGCACTCGCGGACTGTGAGGTTTAGCGTACCCGCGGCGGCTTCTGCGCGCGAAGCGATTCTGCTAGGGAGAGACTGGGGAGACATCCCGAGAGGGAAATTAAGAAACCTCTGCAAACTGGAGCAGGGGGATGCTTTCCTTCCCTGGCCAGAAATACGGGGGAACGCAGCTCTCCCGGAGTCCCGCTTCACCCTAGACCGGCCCCCAAGGTTCGGCAGGTTTTCTTCACTGCGTCTTGCTGGCCCTTGTATGTTATGTTTCTCACTAAAAGTTGTCCTTCCGGCGGATTCGGAAGTCGCCCCAAGCTAGAAAGGGATTCTGCTTTGTCATTATCCTCATCGCCCTCTTTATTTTGCTCCTGCCCTGTCGCATTTCAAGAAAATGTGCTCTTAGAAAAGAAAGCCTCTCAGTTGAAGCCGCTGGCAATCTCACATAAGTGATGCAAATGGTTGCAGGGTGTTGTTATTGTTGTTGTGTTTGTTTGTTTGTTTCTTCCCCTCTGCTATTTCTATTCGGGTGAACTGTGAAGATCTGTGAAAATAATATCAGGGTTTTCCGTCAGAACGAGCTTCGCCCTGCACTCAGGCGTAGCATGATCCGACCCGACACCTCCAACCATCTGTGCCATCTATCTGCCTTCTGATTTACCCGAGCTATACAAGCCGCACACAAATTGTACTTGATACTAAAGAAAAGACTGCCGGCCCAGTCCATTTCGCCGCGAATATTCCTATCTAATTCCTTTCTGGGGATGGAACTCCCAAAGATGGTTTTCCTGGCGTTTTAATTGGACTCCCCTCTCCCAATTATTTTCTTCAAACTAAACAACCCCTTGTCAAAAGGGCAGGTGAGAACGTGGTTTGTTTTGACCCAGGCCTCGGAAAACGGTATGCCATGAACTTCAATTGGGAATCAATTAAAGTTGCCAATTCAATCTGCTGGCCCAAAGGCAGAGCCGCCAAGAAGGCCCCTTTTCTCTGCAGGAAAGGTCATTGCTCAACGGCTTACGGAGTGCTTTCTGCCCCACCCTCCCCACATCGCCGTTGTTCCCCCTTTTCTATTCTACTTCTACTGAATTACTTTGGGGCTAAAAGGCCAAGGTTAGAGTTTCTATCCCCAGCTTAAGAGTTAAATGTTCTAACACAGGTTAGGGCAAAATTAGCCTGCAAGAAAAAGAGCAAATCGATATTTTAAAAAAAGATCTGTAAAATAAGCTTTTAAGTTACTGTCCTGACCTTACCAATAACTTCTCATTCCAGATGTTGCTATGGTGCACATTTGTTCAAATCCATTAAACTGGGGGCAGAGGGGAGCTAAAAAGTATAAACTTTTTGGGGTGTGATGCCCCTTTTCTTACGAGTGTTTGACTTCACGGTCAGCACCTGTGTTACCAGGTGTAAGAGTGTCCTAGCTCGAACTTTGAATGATTTCAGAAGGCTTTTGAAGGTGGTGAGGATAGAGTCCAAACTGACCTCTTCTACAGATTCCCGGTCCCGTTCCTTCTGCTTCAGATTCGCATCCCACTCGGCTGCTTTGGCAGCTGGAAAAGGAGGAAAGCCATGCAGGGATGGGTGCTGGAAAGAAATAAGGTGATCCACTTCCCCTCCCTCCCCATTAGTGCGCTGCTTGCACGGTTTGCTGTTTGGGTACAACTAAACTTGGCGAGTTCTTGGAGGATTTCGTTTTGGCCCAGTCCTTTTTGTCCTCTGGAGACCTCTTGTCCCAGGCAGCGTATCTCCCCAAAGTGGATTCCTGTCACATCATTGCCTTATTTGGGGGGTGGGGAGCGTGGGGGAGGACGGAAGAACAAGGCTGGGATTGAAACGCTGCTGCTCTCGCCTCTCTTTTTCGCCCAGCCGCTGGCAAGTCTTTTCCTCCTCCAGGTTCTGCAAAATACTGAGGAAAAGTCCACGAGTGAACGGCGGGCGCTGTCGAGAGCGGGGAGGTGCTGAAATGTCCCAGACATCCTGGTCGCAGTCTTGATTGGCAGAGCCGGCCAGTGACTGACAGGGGGTCTCCATGGCGCCCGTGCCGCCAATCCGCCCACCCCAGTAGAGGCGCCGGCTCGCCCGCCTTCGTGCCCTAACGGAGCCTAGCCGAAACCGAGCCGCGGAGCCCGCACCTCCTCCAATCCCTCCCACTTTCTCGCTCCCCGCTGTTGTGCCTCCACCGCCGCCCCAGCTGTGCGTCCGGGCTGCCCAGAGCTGCTTCACCGAGAAGAACCTAGCGCACCCGACCCGGCCCGTGGGCATCTGCTGCGTGTCCCGCTCCGGGCTTAGCGGTCCAGCCGCCGGCGGCGCTGCCTCGATGTTCCAGCTGCCCATCTTGAATTTCAGCCCCCAGCAAGTGGCGGGGGTATGCGAGACTCTTGAGGAGAGCGGCGACGTGGAGCGCCTGGGTCGCTTCCTCTGGTCGCTGCCGGTGGCCCCTGCGGCCTGCGAGGCCCTCAACAAGAATGAATCCGTGCTGCGCGCGAGAGCCATCGTGGCCTTCCACGGTGGCAACTACCGCGAGCTCTACCATATCCTAGAAAACCACAAGTTCACCAAGGAGTCGCACGCCAAGCTTCAGGCTCTGTGGCTTGAAGCGCATTACCAGGAGGCTGAGAAGCTGCGTGGACGGCCCCTGGGTCCCGTGGACAAGTACCGCGTGAGGAAGAAGTTCCCGCTGCCGCGCACCATTTGGGATGGCGAACAGAAGACACACTGCTTTAAGGAGCGCACGCGGCACCTGCTACGGGAATGGTACCTGCAGGACCCGTACCCCAACCCCAGCAAAAAGCGTGAGCTCGCCCAGGCAACTGGACTGACCCCTACGCAGGTGGGCAACTGGTTCAAAAACCGCCGACAAAGGGACCGGGCAGCTGCCGCAAAGAACAGGTGGGTACCTAGAGCCTCCTCGCCCTGCGCTCACCCGGCAGGGGGCGGGAGACCGCACCCTGGGCGCTCTTACCCTGGGCCCGACGACTTGGATTCAGCAGAGTTAGGAGCGCGGTCTGTCTTCGGTTATGAGCCCCTGTGTTCTGGGATTCTGGGCAGAGGTTTCCTTCCGGGCTCTTGGTTCCCCACCCTCTTTTTCTGGGCGCCTGGGGGGATCTCGCCAGCAGCTGGTTGCAGTCACCAAATCAAGCCTGCTTTGGGAGGGGATAAGAAAATTAAAATCCCAGGAACAATTAGGGACCCCAAGGCCCGAAGCTAATTCTTGTCAACCTTGGCCCAGACTCCTGTTACTAAGTGAAGCCCGCTTATTAGTAGCAATGTGGCAGTTTATTGTCATTTTTAAAGCCCAGATGCATCCTTCTCTGATGCTATGAAAACAGTTTTCGATGGACTCATGTTTCTAAGAAGTGGGAAATCGAGCTCTCTTCCACTCGTGGGCAGCCCAATCACAAAACAGCAAACTAGTTGGCTGTGCCTTTTCATTCCCCAGCGTATGGATCTCGATTAGACATTTTGACCAAGAACTCAGCATCTTCCCCAAGGCCCAAATGCTCCCTGGAACCCCCAGGCATCTCCTTTTGCGGTAAGCTTTGGGCCAACCAGGCCTCAGGGACACTGACAAAGGTGTCTGCCCCAAGCAGACACATGCTGGGAAGGGGTCCCCTGTCCCAGAGCCTACTCTGTCCTTGTCACCCCCACTTCATTTATCCTGACGGTATTGTAAATCTCTCAAAGGTGGTCAACAACCGGAAATGACCCTGCAAGTCCAGCATCCCGATGACCGGAGAGACTGGGAGAGGAGAAAGGACTCTGGGGGGTGGGGGGAGAGCAACTGCAGGGCTCTGCGGAGAGGCCGCTGCGGAGTACTGCCGGGCTTCTGTTGCCTCACCTTACCGGCTTTAACTGTCCGGGTTTGAGAGAGCCGCTGACCGCTGGGCTTAAAGGATGCGGACCAGTGGGCAACCGGAGGCTATGTTACACGCTGTGACTCATGTTTCTTTCCTTCCCGGTAGACTCCAGCAGCAAGTCCTGTCGCAGAGCTCCGGGCGGGCTCTAAGAGCCGAGGAAGAGGGCACGCCCGAGGTGCTGGGCGCCGTCTCCAGCCCTGCCGCCAGTCTATCTAGTAAGGCAGCCACTTCGGCCATCTCCATCACGTCTAGCGACAGCGAGTGCGACATCTGAGCTGCCCACCCAACACGCTCAGAAACAGAATCCGGTGTACAAAACGAGAAAAGCAAAATGAAGGAGGGAGGAAAGATGAAAGACCAAGCAAACCCAGCGCTTTCGAAGCCAGGTGGCCAGGAGCTCGGGATGAGGGACCCGCGAGCTCGGGTTGCAGTGTCCAGCCGGTGGCCCGCGCGGCTCCACTGGCGCCCCCCGGCCTCTACTGCAGGGGCTCACGGTGAGGCCCGACCCAGAGCCACGTTCTTCTTGCTTTGCTTTTTCCCAAGGATTTTGCTGCAAGGATGCCTCCGGAACCTGAACTGCACGCTGAGCGCCTGCCTGAATCTCCCGTGGGTATTTCACGTCGAAAGGACGCTGTTATATATGTATAACTTTTGCTTTAAAGTTTTTTAAACAAAACATATATATGCTGTTTATTTACTTATTTAAGAGACTGCCATGGTAGGTTTCTCTGTATCTTGGTAACTTGCTGTTTCTAAAGGGGCAGGGTGGAGCTGAGGGGTTTGTGTGGAGAAGCCAAACAATAAAAACCTGGTGAGCAACCTTTCTTAAATAAGGGAGCTGCTCTCAGATTCCTTAAAAAAAAAAAAAAAAAAGAAAGAAAGAAAAAAAAAGACGTTCTATTCACCAGGCAGGCAAGGACCCTAGTGCAAATGATATATTTTGCCTTCTCTGATGTCTCCTGGTATATTTTTAAAACAGCCCATGGTAGGTCCATAACCACATAGCCACCGCCCAAGTCAAATTGCGTGTGTGTAGGTAGGTACATACGTATGTATGCATGTACATATGTATGATATATTTAAACCTAGAAATTGGCAACATGAGCATTCTATATTAGGCAACTCCCCACATTCCCAGCACAGGTATGGCTTATTCACCTCACACTCACTTTTACTAAGTGTCAAGGGCTTTCAAGAACAATTTAGGAAGCCAAATTCTGGGAGTCAATAGTGAGTCCTATTTTATTAAAATGTAAGACTATTCTGACATTCTCTGCAATGAGAAAAGCTTTCCATCTCCTTTGAGGCCCCTCCCATACAAAAGCAGTAGGCACCAATGATCATACTAGAGTGAACATAAATTGTATTTAGGGTTGAACTCATATTAAAATTAGACAACAGAAGATAGGAAAGGTAATAACTAGCCTAGTATCTTCTTGCTGCAGAAGCAGGTTTTAATCAAATGTATTATTTTCAACAAAAGGGGTATACTGAGATGGTGGAAGAATGTAATCATGCCACATATTGAGATGAAATGGAAAGCTGCAGAGAAATGACTGGCATTTTAAACATCTGATTTCTGTATTAAATATGAAACAAGTCATCCAGAGCCTCCTTGTCCTGCAATGGCTTCAATTAAAAATATCAAATATTTTTAGTATTTAATTTGCCCTCCCAAAGTGTGCAGGCACACACACACACACACACACACACACACACACCAAAAACAAACAAAAATAAAACAAAACTCTGTCCTTGCACTAACAAAGTAAATGCTATCCAGAGTCTCTAAGCTTTTTCCCTAGTGACATGGATTGCATATTATAAAATTTGACATTGATCTTTGAATCACTTGAACTGAACTTCCCTCCTCATGCTCTGCTCCCCAGTGGACTCCTTTCAATTTGCCTTTCTGTCCTTAACATATGCTTCTTTGTCCTTATGGACATATGTCCTTAACATAGGCTTCTTTGGTTCAGAAGCCTACTAACTTATTTAGGTAGAAGTGCCATATGCAAACCAAACAAAAATAAGTGAAGTCATGGAGACAAAAAGCAGTCAAATGGCAAGATATATGGGGAAGCCCAGGACATAAATAAGGGTTGGTTTTTGGTTTCTAAATCGCTTGAACAGATTTGGCCCCATTTGGGATTTATAAACAATTGCCAGTGTACAAAGAAACCCTTATCCAGAGAACTGTTGACAATCAAAACTCTCTTGCACAAGAGCTCTAGGTGGAAGGAGTGGGGCAAGCTGGTGTTCTTCCAGAAAACAAACAAATGCCCTACTATGGGTCCTGAAAGGCTAGGATGGTAGAAATTCCTCAAGACTCTATTTTATTTCCTAGAGCCCCTGGTAGTTTCTGGAATGCCAAGGAGCAGGACAAGGGCCCCACTGAGGCCAGGGAGGCACCTAGAGTACAAAATTTAGGGAGGTATTCACTCTCAAGGTCAAACACGTACAGCAAGTACAAGGCATCTGGGAGTGAGTGCCTCCTTAAATTTTGCGCTCTAGGTGCCTCCCTTGCCTCACCCTAGTCCTGAATCTGCCAAAGTGTATTGCACTTCAGCGAAAAATCAAGGCATTTCCAGTCTTGTTCCCCAGCCTCACCACATCCTAACTGTTGAGCTGTCCAGACCAGCATTTGAAGAAGATAGTTGGCAAATTTTATCTTTTAAGCTGATGCAAATTCAAGAGGGAAGGGAAAGGACTAATTAGTGGACTGATATAAAGGAATTTGAGATTCTAAAATCCCACCTCACTCACCAGTTCAAATGCAGAAGGAAATGTCCACTATGCATTTTTCAAAAACAGGGTGGGTAATAGCACTGCTAAGAACTAAACTTTCTCTTTACAAAAATTTCTAAAGAATGCTTCATTGCTTAGCAAAAAAAGAGAAGGCCAAACAGTGATGGAGAATTGATAGAGGATTTTTCTTCCTGCTTTGGTGAAAGCCTTTGAACTACATCTTTCTTTAAAGTACATCTCATTTGCCTGAAGTAATATGCTGCCTAAGGATTATATTGTAAAGTAGTTATTCTGTTTCACCAATCTTAAGATTTATCTAATTTTAATAATATCTTAAAGGGTGACATATTATTTAAAAGATTTTTTAAATGTTTATCTGAAACCCGATGTACCTAACTGCTTTTGTGAACAATCAATTAATTCTTCGATGATCACATGTTGGGAATTGGTCCAAATCTTCCCATGGCCTGGTATTGTAAAAGGTTTTCGTTTTCTTTTTAGTTTTTTTCCTTAGTTTTATCCTGGTCTAGAAAGCGTATTTGTTTTTTTGTTTTTTAATTCCAGGTAGTAGCAATGCTGAAGGTTTCTGAATTTGGAGAAATCTCCATATGATGGGTTTCCTTTCTTTCTTTCTTGAAATTATTTTCCTGTAACAATTCCCCAAAAAGCACTTACTCCAGCAAAGTGGAGAGAAGCTGCATTTTTATATTTCATATTTCAACGGACCTGACCAGTGTGAGGATTTAACCCCCAGCCCTAGCTCAGGCTCCTTTACCGGTTATAAATATTTCAACCACCCGCCAAAAGCGCGATGGCTCCTGCTCCCCAAATGCCGCAGCTCCTCTCTCATCCCCCTTAATGACCCACTTCGCTTCCACCCGCCGCGCTGGTCCCACCCCACCTCCACTGCCTTTCTAGTCACTAGTTTGTTTATAAAAATCTGGGAGGGAGGGGATGAGAGGCTGGAGGTGGGGGAGGACTTGCTCTTTGTTTACATTAAACAAATGACAGGCAAAGAGCTCTAGCAAAGTCTTCCTTGACCTCGTTCTCTCCCCCTAATTTTAACAAAAAGGAAAAAAATATTGTGTCTAAAGACAAAGTGAATGGGACGGGAGAAGAAGAGAAGCAGCTTTTCGCTCTATTCAGCCAGAACGCGGGAGCGCGGACGATTTCCGCTCCTATTGTGAGGCGGGGCCGGGGGGTGGCGGTGAAGGGGAGGTGGGTCTGCCCAGCGGCCCGCAGGGCTGTCAGGCGGCTCAGCATAATCAGGGCTAATGACTGTGGCCAGGCGCTCGGCGGGACAATGCGCGGGGCTGCGGGGGTTTTGTCGTCCTGAATGGCTAATAGGTTTGCCTGGGGGTGGAGGGTGGGAGGACGTTGTCGGCAAGGAGGAGCCGTCGAGGGGAGAAGGGGTCATTGTCCGCGCAGTGGTCCGGGCCGGGGCGCGTTCCTTCGCCGAGCGGCCGCCAGGAAGGCTACGGCGGGGAGGCCCCCTGGAGGCCTGCTGGGAAGTGGCCGCAGGGGAGGAGGGCGCGTGGGTCCCCTAGGGTAGGCGGCCCTGAGCGAGGAAGTCGGGCCCGAACTTTCTTCTCAGGGAGAAGACCGAAGTGGGCCCACAGTACCGGGAAGGCGGGTCCTTCCTCCGGATTGCGACTTTGAGGTGACAAGTTACACACCCACCTTCTGTGTCCAGCGCCCTGGGAGTTCTGCTGTGTGGGCCTGAACCACTCCTATTGTTAGACTCACAAGTTGCTCGAGGAGAGAAACCTCTCAAAACGGGGTGGGAGCAATTAAATAAAACCCAACGTGAGGGGCATAAAACCACAAATGCGCGCTCCGGCCGCAGCTGAGGCGCGCGCTCGTCCTCGAGCCCCTGACGGCGCGAAATTTTAGGGCCTCAAGCGATAGGATGCAGCGCGTGTCGCAAATCTGCCGCGCCGATCTGAGTCTGCGCGAGGTGCGGACGCTCGCGTCAGGCCTACGCGTGAGTCGCCTGCGTTGTGCTGGTCGGCGGAGTCCCTTCTGGGCGGTTTGCAGTGTGTCTCTTGGGTGGGCCAGTCCGGGAAACAGTCGTCACCGCCGGCTCTCGGTGGCGCGGAGTGAGTCCCTCGAGCTGTGACCGAAGAGCAGGTAGGCTCCCGACTGGGGAAGAGGGATTTGCAGTAGATGAGGCCTCGAAAGGGCTTTGTGCGTAAGGCAGATCCGCCAGGTCACCGTCGGAGCGGGGACCCCGAGCTGGGTGTCCTGCCGACCAAATGTCCACGACCGCCCAATTGAACTCTGGCAGGCCCCCGCCGCCGCCCGAGTCCCCTCTTTTCGGAAACTTGGCGGCACCCATTTCAGCTCTTAGGAATTTCCTTAGGCTAGATTCTGCCTTGCAGCTCGTTTGCTAGGATTTATATTCCCAAACTTCTTTAGACCTATCCTACCCTGAGGGATCGAATTGTTTTTCTCCACCTTTTCGCTTCCTTGTCTGGACATAAAGGAGTATGAGGGCGATCGCAGAGCAGAACAAGCAGTTTTACACCTCCATGTTTTCTCTGCTCGTGCTCTTTCGGCGTGTCCTGTGGTTTCCTCTGCCCAGAGCGCCGCTCCCTGTCTCCACTGCTAACCAGCCAATCTATCAAGCCTACCCCACCTCAAGAAGTCTTGCTTGATTAAATGGGCTCCCCCCAGAGACTTTTCCACTTCCTTTTTAATGCTTCCACCATACCTTATCTGGATGTCTGTTTTTAAAGGTTGTAGTACACTTATTTATGCATTTCTTTGTCTATATGTTTGACTCTCCCCTCTAGAGTGTAAGCTCCTTAAGGGCAAGGACCGAATCTCACTCATCTTTATATTCCCAGCGCCTAACCTAATTGTTAGGTGCTCAATAAATATTTTAAAACTTTATGAATTAATGGATCTTCCTTGAAGCTTGTTTGTTCCAAATTAGTGGCGGAGCCCTGCTGTTAACTCTGAGCTCACTTGAACCGCGATGGTGACTCATAGTAGGCTGGACCCAAAGTTCACTTAAATCCTCCTAGCTCAGGTTACCTGCTTTTACCTACTTGTCAAGTTCTCTGGGCTAATTCTCCCTCTTGGCATATGGTATTTCAGAATCTCTTGGCTTTGGGTTCATAACATGAAAATTATCTTCTCACACACACATTTTCCTAAACAGGTAAGAGTCACCCATTAGGTTTCAAAAACTCTAGCTATTATACTCTCTTAACCCTATAAAATATAATTCCTAATACTTTTGCTTGTTGTAGAATGATAAACGTTGCCTGTTCCAGGTAACTCTTCCTTTTTTCTCTCCCTCCCTCTGCCACTTTAGTCTTGACCTACAAATTAAAAAGTAAACACACACACAAAAAGCACAAACTCAGACAAGGTGTCCAATTTTAAGACAGTGGATTGGCATCCCATCCCCATGCATAGGCTAAGGGTGGGAGGGAACCCAGAGTTTTCATTTTCATTAAAATCTTAAATCACAAAAGTCCCATGAAAATCTACTGACTACCAAACTCATCTCAATTTTAAAATTTAATGAACAGAAGCAAATGAACTGTGTGTATTTTCAATTCTGATGAAAAATATATAAAACTGCCTCTTGGAAAGTCATTTTAGCCCTGGCACTGTCAATCTGCAACGTGAGAATGTTGCTTTATTATTTGCTTTTCTGGCTAAAGAAATTAGTCTTAAATTTTGTAACATGGAATCTGATATCTAATTTTAGGTGGTGCATTTTAATTTGATACATGAGCAGTCTGGTTAGTGGTAAACTTAATTTATGTATTTCAAACATTTTCAGGTATTTAAAATTCCTATTAAAGAGTTATACATTTAAGCACCATTTAAAGCATATTTTATTGCATTGGGTATACTCCTGACTTTCCATAAATTCATGATAAAGTATGCATTTCTAAATGCATAAAGTGAAGATGCATTTCATTGTATACTAGACATCTGATCTACAAAATTCTTTTTGCATGCAATTGTGACTGTATGAGCTGGATTCATCAATTTAAAACAGACAAGCAAATAGGAAAAGGAAAATTATATTGTAAACAGCATGTAGCAATGGACTGGTACCTGAGAGGGTGGGATCAAACAGACCTTGCTTTAAAATACCTAATCACTGTGAACATGGGCAAGGCATTCAACTCTTTTAGGCTTCGGTTTTTGCTGTTGTTTTTCTGTTTTTTTTCCTAAATCCAGGTATGTCTTGCAATCAGTGGCATCTTGGATTTGATGAATTAATCAAGTATTTTAATTAAATGAAATACTTTTAAAATGTAAAAGTGGACAATCTAGAAATTGTCCAAACATCCGGGTTCCAATCTCAGGTTCAGGATGTGACTATTTTAGTTTATCAAAGCAGGGATACGTCAATGGTGAAAATGAATTGGAGCAAGATGATTCTCAAAGGGGGTTCCCCATCAGCATCAACAGAACTTGAGAACTTATTAGAAATGCAGAATTCTCAGGTCCCACCCCAGAAATACTGAATCAGAATTCTTGGGATATATGGCCCAGCAAAATTTCTACAAAATCTCTGGGCAAGAGTTTGAGAATCACTCCTTTAGTAGCTAGGCAAAGGAGACACGTGGTCAACATGTGTTTGGCATATCTGGGGGAGGGGCAGAGTCCTAATATGTCAACCCAGTGGCAGGGCTACTAGAAAGAGAGCCTTAGTTTTTACTTCTGCAAAATGGGGTCAATAATATCCATGGATGTTGTGAGAGTTTGGGATGATGTATATAAAAGCACCTAGCACAGACCCTCACATATAATAGGTGTTCAGTGAATTGAACTTCCCTATTCCCATTTTTTCCTGGTTAAATACTAAAGCAAAGAAATAAGCTGTACAACTCCCCCTAAAAATTATCTTTTAATAGATGTCATCTACATATTTGGAATATTATTAAATTTAAATGCTGTCCTTAGTGTCAGAAGCAGGGAAAACTTGGTTGGTTTTCCAACAGTGATAATAGATGTGTTTCTGCTAGCACCATCATTCTTTCCTCAGCTCTTTACTCTGCCTGAGGCTGCTTGTCATCTATGTGAAGCTCTCCAAAGGGATCATGGCCCATCCTGTAAGTCAAGAGAACCCCAAATGTAAAGTATGATCACTGAAAAGATAATATAACCTCTTGGGGAAAATGAAAGATTCTTTGAGGAGGGAGTAGTACTCCCACTTCACTTACATGTGTATGTATGGCTCTTTGTAGCTCATAATAAAGTCTTTTCACCTCTACCATCTCACTTCCTCACAAAAACCTTACAATGTAAGTCAGCAGATACGGTGATTCCCACTTTCCAGATAAGAAAACTGGGAGCTCATATAACTTGCTCAAAGTCACAGGCCCGGAGAAGAATCCAGATTTTGTAGGGCTTGATCTTTACACAATGTGGAAGGGAGGATGCTCTTTAAGATAAAGGATACAAAATTATGAGTACAAAGTTGGGTATGAGAAAAGAAATCACAACAATTACAAAATTTTAAAAGCTGGCAAAACATCAATACAACAAACAATAACAATACAAAAAACAATACCAGAATCATTTTATTACCTGTTGTATATACCTCTAGAATAGTCTTCTCTCTAGTTTCTTTCTGTGTGTTCTTTGGTTACTTCTTTACATGACAACAATTTTATAGTACAGTCTTGAATAGAAAAATAATTCAGATTTCCTCTAGTATGTGTTGATTTCAATTTTTTAATTATTCATAGTTCATAAGAACTTCTTTCAGCTTTAGAGCTCAGTATTGGTAATGCCACATGAAATTTTTAGCATTGTTATCAAATTTGGGAAAGTATCAACAAAGTTTCTTTCATATATGAGCAGTAAGATCTCAGGACATTTCAAGTTTCTTTGAACAGTGACCCATTTTAAATAATATTTGCATTGATAATACTCATTAACCAGTTTGTGATCAAGGGCTTTACACATCCATGTTGTGACCCATAAATTAGCATAGTAAGCAGTAGGAATATTCCTGCAAGACGTCCCTGCACTGAAGCAGCTAACAATAACCTTGTACACAGTAGTGTCAGACAGCAAACCATAAAAATACATACCAGTAAACCTAAAGTAACTATCTCCAACTCAGCTTCCCTTTAGCTACTGGATTGCAAAAGTGACTGTGGTTACTCCAGTGCTACCCAGCACGAGGGGAAATGTGACAGGGAAAATTGGAGTGGAAAGAGAGAGTTGTCTGTTGTAATTATCTTATTTTGCAACTTTGCCAAAATGCATGATCATGTGAACATATTGCTAGGATCCCTCCCAGGGCTTGGAAAAGGGCCTGGGCAAGTGTGGTATCTTAACACCTAAGTGTCATTGCTTCAAGGTAATTCTGCCTCTGAGTAGGCCCAGTGAGTGTTCGATGAGGACAGGTTTTCTGACTCCAAGTCCAGTATTTTCTATTGTCTGGGACATAAGGTGTATTCCCAGAAGGTTTTGACAAGGTTCTACTCAGAGGCTGTCTCTAAAATGATTCGTTGATGGGGAAGGAGATTTTAAGTTGAAAATGGAGAATTGGCCTTGGGTAGAACTGTGATTTAGGTTACTCCTTAGAACCTGGTTGCTTTTCCTTTTGGGGGTTCTTCACCTTGCCTTCTTACAGAGGCCACATCCCAAACTATCACAAACCCTTCAGTGCTCTTTACCCTCCCTTTATCAAAATCTATTCTCAGTTGTCACACACCAAAAAAAAAATAAAAAATCAGATAAACCAATTCACATCAACACACAAATAGCTGCTAAAAGCTTAATGAATTACCTACAGAAGGGGACCTGGGAGGGTACTTACTAACTGCTAGGAGGTAATCCTTTAATTCAATAACCCCAAATCACTAATTGTAGCAATTCAGACAGCACTAGTAGACTGGTAGAAAATTATTTTTGGTTAGAAGAGAGCTAGGAATCCTTCAAGTCATTCCATGGAAATAGATGACTGCATTTAGGGTCAGATACCGCCAATACTAAAAATAAAATGAAGTAAAATAATCTTGCTGGGCCCCAAGATTTTCCTTCAGGTTACAATACCTTCTCTATCATTCCCTTACCACCAAACTTCGTGAGAGACTAGTCTACATTCTTTGCCTCTGTTTGTTTCTTCACTATATACTCCTTAACCTCTTGCAATCTGGCTCTTACTTGCATCATTCCATCAAAACTGTTCCCTCAAAGGTCACGCTACATGAGCCTTAAACTACTCAACCTGTTGATTTTCAAAACTATTGAGCATCTTCCTTTTAAACAGGGCCAGGATTTGTCTGAGGCAAGGAAGGTGCCTAAGGTACAAAAATAAGGAGGCACTCTCTCAGGGTCCTGCAATTTCAGGGTTAACATCTGAGAGTGTCTCCTTAAATTTTGCACCATAGATGCCTCACTTCCTCACACGAGTGCCAGCCCTGCTTCTGAAACATAACTGACCTTCCCACTATATTCAGAGCATGGCCTACCATTTGCTACCGTCATGCTTTGCTCATGATGTAGATGTTAAGGGACCTCCATTTTTTTGCCTGCTCTACATCCTTTCCTACCTCCTTCTGGTAGCAGCACCCTAAAGGAATTGCTCCTCCCCAGTTTAGTGTTTCTGGTGGGCTGCCAAACACAGTACTTTGCTCCCCACCTCACAGCGGAGTATAACAACCAAGCTAGGCCAGTCCTTTCTAGATATTTCTGAATTGGAGTCAGAGGGGCAACTCTCCTTTTACTCTTGGATTGAGAGCAGTAAGAATATAATGCCACAGTTATTAGCAGCCATATCACCTGTTACAAGAAGGCGCATCAAGGAAAAGAAGCAGAATGGAGGAAAGGGAAACAGAAAAGACTAATGTATACTGATAAAGTGTTTTATGCTGTTGACAATGAAGCCAGCTAGCTTCCTTCTTGTCTTTTCTGGTTTTAGTTTTAGTTACAGGAGTTAATATCCTCCTACTGGCTTTGTTTAAGCTACTTTGAGTTTCTGTCACTTGCAAACCAGTGTGCTGAGATATATATAACAGAATATTCTGCCTTTTCCCTCACACCCACATCCACAGGTACATACTCCCAACTTTCATGGCTCAGCTCAAAGGCAGTTTTCCTCCCAGAGCTTTCCTTATCCATAGGATTTAACTAATCTCTCCCTTCTCTGAACTGCTGTGGCAGTTTATACATCTCTCATGGTTCTTTAGCTTCATGTCTTATGTCTCCTGCTATACTACATGTTCTTCAAGGGCAAGATACATAATCTTTGTAATCCTCTAAGAACTGAGTACAGGATCTTTGACAAAGCAGAAAATCAATTGGTTTTTGCTGAATGAATGAATTGAATGGATGAATGGATATAACTAAAGGATATCTAAAATCTGTTTCATTTCAGGAAATTTTAGTCTGAATAATCTGAAGTTCTAAAAATAAACTTTTTTATTTTTTCAAAAGAAAAATAAAAGAAGCAATGGCCCACTAATTGCTAGGGAAAGATGGTGAATTTTGAAAGGTACCAGAATTTTTTAGAGGGTAGGAAAATGAGACCTTATATTTATATTTACTCATACCTGAATAAATCCACTCTGGAATGATACACAAGAAACTGTTCAAGTTTGGTGGAGCAGTTGAGCAAATGGGGGACAGAAACAATAAGAAGACTTTTCACTGTATCCTTTGTATATTTTAATTTTTTTAACCAGGTGAATCATTGCCTGTTAATGTAAGTTAAAAACTGAAATGTAAGGTAAAATTAAATAAATAACTAAATACAGAAATTTTGTTGTAGAGATCATTCCATTCACCTATTACAAGAAAGGGAAAACCTACTTTCCTAAAGTAATTTGCATAAAGTGACAGCACAGTGCTCTGGTTTAGAAAGTGTGATAGCTCAAATAATTTATACAGAAATGAAGATAATGTGTTCTGAAAAATTCTGACAGATGTCTAAACATGTGGAGCAAACAGCCCTGGTGATGATAATGACACTAATATTGAAGCTAAATGCAAATGGTTCAAATCTACTTGTCTCATATAAAAAAATAAAGAATAACAGAAAACTCAGACTTCTTCAACTACTAATTAGGGTTTCTCTTTCAAGTAAAAAAAACAATCCTTTTCTTAGAACTTATTGAAATTTGTGTTTTCATATTGGTGAATTTTGTATGTATAGTTCAATAAAGCTGATGTTTTTAAATAATTGTTTTATTTTTTTCAGTTACAGTTGACATACAACATTATATTAGTTTCAGGTGTACAACATAATGATTAGACATTTAAAAACCTTATGAAGTGATCACCCCAATAAATCTAGTACCCATCTGACACCATACATTGTTATTACAATACCAGGGGTACCAAAAAATTGTATACACATGACTTGTATTTATCTTTTGTTATCAATGTATTTTATTACAATTTTAATACAGTTTTTTCCTTTTTTAAAATATGTATACATTTTTTGGCAACCTCTGTATTATTGACTATGTTCCCTATGCTATACTTTACATCCCCATGACTATTTTATAACTACCAATTTGTATTTCTTAATAACTTTCCTTTTTTCACCCACCTCCCAACTTGCTTACCAGCTGACAACCATCAAAATGTTTTCTGTATCTATGAATTTGTTTATTTTGTTTTTTAGATTCAACACATAAGTGAAATCATGTGACATTTGTCTTTCTCTGTCTTACTTACTGTATTCAGCACAATACCCTCTACTTCCATCCATATTGTTGCAGATGGCCAGATTTCATTCTTTTTCATGGCTGAGTAGTATTCCATTGTATATATGTACGACTTCTTCTTTATCCATTCATCCATTGATGGACACCCAGGTTGCCTCCATATCTTGGCTATTGTAAATAATGCTGCAATGAACATATGGATGCACATGTCCCTTCCAATAGTGTTTTGGGTTTCTTAGGATAAATATTCAGAAATAGGATTATTTCTTTGTCTCTTGCTATGGCCTTTGTTTTAAAGTCTATTTTGTCTGGTATAAGTATGGCTTCTCCAGCTGTTTGTTTTCATTTTCATGAAATATCTTTTGTATCACTTTACTTTCATTCTGTGTGTGTCTTTCAATTTGAAGTGAGTCTCTTATAGGTAGCATATGTAAGGTTCTTGTTTTCTTATCCATTCAGCCATTGTATTTTTTGATTGGAGCATGTAATCCATTTACATTTAAAGTAATTGTTGATAGATATGTATTATTGCCATTTTATTCAGATTTTTAATATTTTTTATCTTCTTAAAGAAGTCCCCTTAACGTTTCTTATAATACTGGTTTGGTAGTGTGATGAACTCCTTTAGCTTTTTCTTGTCTGGGAAGCTCTTTATCTCTCATTCCATTTTAAATGATAGCCTTGCTAGGTAGAGTAATCTTGGTTATAGGTCCTGATTTTGATCACTTTCAGTCTTTGTGCCAGTCCCTTAATGGCTTGTAAACTTTCTGTTGAGAAATCAGCTGAAAGTCTTATGGGAGCTCCCTTGTACTAGGTTGATGCAAAAGTAATTGTGATTTAAAAGGTTAAAAATAATTGCAAAAACCACAATTACTTTTACACCAACTTAATAGGTAACTAACTGCTTTTCTGTTGCTGCTTTTGAGATTCTTTCTGTGTTTAACCTTTGGCATTTTAATTATGTATCTTGTTGTGGGCCTCTTTGGGTTCATATTGTTTGGGACTCTGTGCTCCCTAGTCTTGTATGTCTATTTTCTTCTCCAGGTTAGGTAAGTTTTCTGTCATTACTTCTTCAAATAGGTTTTCAATTCCTTGCTCTCTTCTCCTTCTGGTACCCTTATGATGTGAATGTTGGTATGCTTGATGTTGTCCCAGAGGCCCCTTAAACTGTCCCCATGGTTTTGGATTCTTTTTTCTTTTTGCTGTTCTGATTGGGCATTTTCTGCTGCCTTAACTATTAAATCACTGATTCAATCCTCTGGATTCCTTCTAATATATTCTTCATTTCAGTGATTGTTTTCTTTATTTCTGAGCAGTTCCTTTTTTTTTTCTATCTCCATTTTTTGTTTCCTATCTCTTTATTGAAGTTCTCCCTGAGATCATTGAGCATCCTTATAACCAGTGTTTTGAACTTTGTGTCTGGTAGATTGCTTGTCTCCATTTATTTAGTTCTTTTTCTGGAGCTTTGTTCTGTACTTTCATTTGTGACATGTTTCTTTGTCTCCCCATTTTGGCTGCCTCCCTGTGTTTCTATGTATTAGGTAGGGTTGCTTTACCTCCTAGTCTTAGTAGAGTTGCCATACATAGTAGGTGTGCTGTGGGGACTAGGAGCGCAGTCACCCTGGTCACCTGATCTGGGTGCTCCAGTGGGTCCCCTCTGTGGGTTGTGTGTGACTTCCTATTGTGGTTGAGCCTTGGTTTCTGTTTACATGTCAATGGGAGGGACTGACCCTCAGGCTGATTGGTTGAGAGGACTGGCCATGACTACAGAGGAGGATGTGTTGTGCAGGGACTGACCCTATGGAGCAGGATTCACTTTAGCAGGGCTCTGGTGCCTGCCCAGTCTTCCTTTGGGTCCCAGGAGGTGGTGCTTCCTCCTGGGAGCTGTAGGCCAAGTTCAGTCATAGCCTCTGCCCATCTTGGGGCTCCTGGCATGAGACACAAAACAATTCACACATGGCAGCCACCTGCACTGGGCTTAGAGGTGCCTTGAGAGGCCAAGTGACCAACCAAGGCTGGCTGCCACTAGTACTGGGTTTAGGGCTGCTCAGCAAGAGGTTGGGGATATGCCAAAGCCAGATGCTGCTCTTATGGGTTTTCTGAATCTGAAAGATTTTAGGAAAGTCCCAGCATGAGCCAAGTCAGGCTATTTGTATGGAAAAGCCACTGCAAGTGGCTTGGGTGTGCGTGAAAGTTGAGTGGGGCAGGGTCTCAGGGAATCACCAGGGTGGGGCAAACAATGTTAGCCAGGTTGATGGAGACTCAGATAGGGGGCCACCTGTGTCTGCATGGCAGCAGAGGGGAGGGCTTAACAGGAATATAATGGATCCTGCCAGTACTTCTGTCTGGGAGAAAGCTGCCCCTCCAGCCCTCACAGTGAAGCTAGACAATTCAGTTCTTCCTCATATGTCCCTGGCACCTTTTGAGCAGCTGCTCCAGTACTGGAGCTCAGAACAATTGAGTCCATCAGTAAGTCTGTCCAGGGATGCTTTAAGAGGAATGCCTGGGACTCCAGCCACCATCTGTCTCACCCAGCCACAATCTCCACTAGTTTTCACAGCCAGAAGTTGTGGAGACTTCTCTTCCTGGCACTGGAACCCAGGGTTGGGGAGCCTGGTGTGGGGCTGGAACCCCTTGCTCCTTCTGAGGAACCTCCACAGTCGAGATATCCCTCCCGATTTTTAACTGCCACATGTGGGTGTGATACCAGCCCATTCTGTTTCTCCACCCCTCCTACCAGTCTCGAGGTGGTCTGCTGTATGTCTTTAGTTGTAGGACTTCTGTTCAACTGGACTTCAGGTAATTCTCAATAATGGTGGTTCTGTAGTTTACTTGTAATTCTGATGTGGTCATGAGAGGAGACAGCACAGCATTTACCTACTCTGCCATCTTGACCAGAACTCTCAATAAAGCTGATTTTTAAAACATTTGAAATGTTAGATTGAAAGAGACTTTAGAGATTTTGTCTGGTCATCTTTTCCCCAATCTCTTCATCCAAGGACTCCTTTTATTTTCAATTATGTACTCCCATATCCTGAAAGATTTTATGACCTAAATGAAATCATATGTACCACTCTGATGAATAATGCTAATAACCGATAGAATTAAGTAGGTTTACAGACCAAAAAGTGTCTTAACCTCATTCTACCAGTTTAAAAGTTGAAAGTCTTTTTTACACATAATCTACTTAGGTGCTAACTTATAATTTTAGCTGAAATAACATTCCTATTACCTAAAGTAAACAGCTGGGTGTTTGATTTATAACAACTTAACTAGTAAACTTGTATCTTAACTTGTATAAATCAGAAATCCTATCCTTATAGTGAAGAAGTACTTTCACTATCAACAGCTTAGTGGTATCACTAATGCTCAAACTGGTCAGAAATCCATTTAGTCATCCTATAATCATCCATTCATTCATTCCATATGTATTGGGCACATAATATATGCAAGGTACTTTCAGCTTTCTACCCACACTAAAAATCTCTTCACCTTTTAACAGTTTAATTATCAGTAAACAACGTCCAATAGGTAGAGGGGTGGAGAAATGGAACAGTCTGGTCCCACACCTGCATGGGACCAGCATGGGGGAGATGTGATATCTCAAATTGGAATACTACAAAGATGAAAATAGTTACGTGTTTTCCAAATCTGCAGAAAACATAAGTAGTTAAAGATTCTAAGAGTTCTAGAAAAGTGCCTTTCAAATTTGGAGATTTTGTTAGTTTCCATTTCAGTAGATTGGGGTGGGGGCCTGGGATTCTGTATTTCTAGCAAGCTTCAGAGACCACCCTTGAGTAGAAGTACTCTAGAAGACATTTCTAAATTGGGTATAATTTTACAGCATCTGTTCAGCAGAAAAGAAGAGGGTTACCTACATGAGGTTGAGTTTTGAAGGTTCTATATTTACTTATTTGAATTATTCTTCATCTGGAGCACTATCATACAAACTTTGATGTTATTTTGGGTGATACAGTTTTGTGATTTCTTAAATGTTCTTATCTAGGAGAGCAACAAATAGCACACTTCCACTTTGAATACAATTTTGAGGAATACTAAAATAAGATACATCTGAAATATATTGTTCTCCTTAAGACAAGATGTAATGTGAGAAAGAGGAGGGGCCAGGGCGGGGACTGAGGTCTGAGGTGGGATAACACCACTCACAAGGCAAGGCTGGGGTTGAAGAGAATACCTTGCTGTGGGCAGTGGGAAGAAGTCCAGGTGAGCAGAGTATGGCTTCTAAGTGTTTATCATCAGAGAAAATTGGCAAACAGTAAGAGAGCTACAGCTCCAGAACTGTGGTTTAAGGACAATATTCAAGTGATGTCGGGGGGATGAAAATAGAGACTGGCATGAGTGAGGTAAAGACAAAAGTAAAGTATAGAAAAAGGAGAGTATAAAATAAAATAAAATAAAATAAAAAAAAAACAGGAGAGTAGGCAGATTTTGAAGATAAGTATTTAAGGGACTAGAATCAGAGAAAAGGCAAGGGATTCATTTAAGAAGCACAGAACTCCAGGTACAAAATCTGAAGTATGAGATGGAAAACAGGCTAGCTTGATGTCCATTCCTTTAGTGCTGAACTAGAGCTCTTCAAATCCCATGCTGGAGGGAGTAGAAATCTCAGAGCTTGAGAGAATAGAGGAAGTAAGGCCACGGTTCCTGATCAAAAAGTCCCAGGTTTAAAGGAAATCAGGCAAATTATTACAGTTGGAGAAAGTTATTAAAATATGGTTTTTATGGGTAGCTCTTTATTGCGATTTTACAATTACTAAGTCTAGTCATTGTTGATTAATTTATGATGCTGAGAAAGAAATGTGTTTTTTCCACGAGAATGATCATGATAGTAAGCAGATAAACACATTTGCAACCCAAAGTCTGTATAATTGCCTAGAGGACCTGCAAAGAGGAAGGAGTCAGTTCAATCAGTTTATTGGATCTGACATACTTAAACTGTAGTATTTCCTTTTGACCCTTTAGTTAGCTGCAAAGGAACCTACCTACCGTGTTTTCCCAAAAAAAAGACCTACCCTGAAAATAAGCCCCAGTTAAGATCGTCAGCCAGACAGATGCATTTAGTACGTTATGACGAAGTTCCAGAAGAAAATGATATGACTGTATTTGAATAAATGTAGATTGTTGTACATGAAAAAATAAGAAATCCCCTGAAAATACCCCATCCCCTGAAAATGCATCTTTTGGAGCAAAAATTAATACAAGACCTGGTCTTATTTTCGGGAAAACATGGTAAGACACAAACTGAAAGCCTTACTAGTTTTTACTTCTTTTGATTTATTTTTTAAAAAGAATAAGGTTTTGGGTCAAAAGGAGAAATTTGATTGCTTGTCTACCCAGAGTATAAGGCAAATAACCAGAAATGTAATATATTTGTCTTCAAAATTCAGAAATTTCTATACCAAAAATTTATGGGGAGCACAGAAATTCTCTAATAATATATAGGAAAATGTGAAGAATTTTGACTCCAAAGGGATACTTGTTTTCTCTAATTCCACCTTCAAAATATCTGCCATTGCTTTCACTCTGCACCTATTCACCCCTTCTCTCCAGTCAGTACTGATTGCATAAGTGAGCTAGCTCCCTTTGGAAGCCTTTGGAATTTGCTCTGAGATGGGGAGGGTCCCCAGGACTTTCCTCAAATTCTGACTCTATATAACAAGGGGAGAAAAGAATCAGGAATAGTCTTCTTTTCCACATCTTACTTGAGATATAAAATAGTCGTGGATTTTTTTATTTCCTTGGGACAACTGCTAAACCCCTTTTGTAGAAAAGAGAGAGCAAGGAATCTATGCAGAAAACAATTGCAGTCATTCAAGTTTAAGAGATTAATTCAGAAGCAACAACATGTTAAGTTTTGTGGCAGAGACTCAAAAGTAAAAAAGCACATTTTAAAGGAATCTAAAAAGCATTGATTAGGGAATGCCACATTAACGAGTAAGTACAAATTAAAAAACAATATGCCTGTGGTGATTCATGGTGACTCAGCTAAAGTAATTTGGTAATCTTAACACAGGATGTTCCTTGATGTCCCCCCACTTTTTTTCCTTTTTTTGATGGGAGGAAGAGGGAGAGAGGAAATCAATTTAATGTTTTTCATTTAGGTGAATTAAAATTATGCAAAATTACTTTTCTTGATTTTGGCAGTTTGATTTAACAAATGAATAAGCATATGCCTATTTGACACTCTATTACTCCCACCTGGAAGCACAAACATGTTGAGCCTTCCTATTACAAAGAATGTATTGACTCCACAATACGTGATGATATATTTTTCACTTTTTATTTTATAATAATTTTAGAAATAGAAATTTTGCAAAACTAATACAAATAATTTATATATATGCTTCACTCAGCTTCCCCTAATGTTACTTACGTAACCATTTCACAATGGAAAAAATACAGGAAGTTAACATTGATACATTACTGTTATCTAAATTATGAACCTTATTGAAAGTTCACCAGTTTTTCCCCAATGTACTTTTCTTTCTGTTTGAGGATCCAGTGTAGGCTCCCACATTGCATTTAGTTTTGTGTCTCTATTTATCTCTGGATCTGTGACATTCTTCCTAGTTTTGGACCATTAATTCAGTCTAGTGAGAACATCTTGAATTTTGTTTCTGTTATACATCATATTATTCTTTGGAGTTATAATTCTGCTCATTTTAAAACATGACTTTTTTAACCATCATCCAAGTCCAGAATAAAGTGTTGACTTAGGATGGTGACTTGTGACATTTCAGTGTGGTCCTCCCTGCAGTTATAGAACTATGGCTTAATCTATGGTTTTTAAAATCTAGCCATTTTACTCTTTCTGAGCTAAGAACATTCTAGGATTCTGGCATGTCTTCCCGTTGTCCATTGATTCTCTAAGATTTTTGATAGTGACTCAGAGACCATCTTGGCAAGTTCCTTCTGGGTCCGAGTTTAAAAATTTGAACTCACTTAATGTGGCTAAATGTTGCCTTTTGACCTGTACCTATTGGACAGTTGATTACTGATAATTAGTTAAACTGTTAAAAGGTGAAGAGATTTTTATTGTAGGTAGAAAGCTGAAAGTGCCTTCCACATATTATGTACCCAGTACATGTGGACTGAATGAATGGATGATTATAGGATGACTGAATGGATTTCTGACCAGTTTGAGTATTAGGGATACCATTGGGGTGTTGATAGTGAAAGTACTTCTTTACAAAAGAATAGGATTTCTGATTTATACAAGTTAAGATATAAGTTTACTAGTTAAGTTGTTATAAATCAAATACCCAGCGACTTCCTTTAGGTAATATTTTAGCTAATTATAAGTTAGTATCTAAGTAGATTATGCATCAAAAGACTTTCATCTTTTAAAGTAGCAGAAAGAGGTTAAGACATTTTTTGGTATGTAAACCTACTTAATCCTATTGGTTATTAGCATTATTCGTCACAGTTGTGTATATGATTTCATTTAGGTCATAAAATCTTTCATGATATGGGAGTACATACTTGAAAACAAAAAGAAGTCCTTGGGGAAAAGACGGATGACCAGACAAAATCTCTAAGGTCTCTTTCAATCTAACATTTTAAATGTTTTAAAAAACCAGCTTTATTGAGAGTTCTGGTCAAGATGGCAGAGTAAGTAAATGCTGTGCTGTCTCCTCTTATGACCACATCAGAATTACAAGAAACTACAGAATAACCATTATTGAGAATCGCCTGAAGTCTAGTTGAACAGAAGTTCTACAACTAAAGACATACAGCAGAAGCCACCTCGAGACTGGTAGGAGGGGTGGAAAAACAGAATGGGCTGGTATCACACCCATGTGTGGCAGTTAAAAATCGGGAGGGATATCTCGACTGTGGAGGTCCCCCAGAAGGAGCAAGGAGTTCCAGCCCCACACCAGGCTCCCCAACCCAGGATTCCAGTGCCAGGAAGAGAAGTCTCCACAACTTCTGGCTGTGAAAACCAGTGGAGATTGTGGCTGAGTGAGACAGATGGTGGCCGGAGTCCCAGGCATTCCTCTTAAAGCGTCCCTGGACAGACTTACTCACTGATGGACTCACTTGCTCTGAGCTTCAGTACTGGGCAGCTGCTCAAAAGGTGCCAGGGACATATGAGGAAGAACTGAATTGTCTAGCTTCAGTGTGAGGGCTGGAGGGGCAGCTTTCTCCCAGACAGAAGTACTGGCAGGACCCATTATTTTCTTGTTGAGCCCTCCCCTCTGCTGCCATGCAGACACAGGTGGCCCCCTATCTGAGTCTCCATTACCTGGCTAACATTGTTTGCCCCACCCTGGTGATTCCCTGAGACCCTGCCCTACTCAACTTTCAGGCACACCCAAGCCACTTGCAGTGGCTTTTCCATACAAATGGCCTGTCTTGGCTCATGCTGGGACTTTCCTAAAATCTCTCAAAGATTAAGAAAACCCATAAGAGCAGCATCTGGCTTTGGCATATCCCCAACCTCTTGCTGAGCAGCCCTAAGCCTGGCACAAGTTCATGGCAGCATTTGTTCATGGCTTGGCCTCTTGAGGCACCTCCAAGCCCAGTGCCGTGGCAGCCATCTGCGGATTGCTTTGTGGCTCATGCCAGGTGGCCCGGGCAGGCACAGGCTGTGGCTGAATGTGGCCTGCATTAGAGCCTTTCCCAGGAGGCCCCAGGGCAGGCATGCTCACTGGCCAGCTTCAGACCTAGTCAGAGCATCACCTGGCTGCCTCCAAAGACAACACACACAAAGGGCAGACTGGACAGTCACCAGAGCCCTGCTGATGCAAATCTGCTCCATAGGGTCAGCCCCTGCACAGTAGCTCCTCCACTATAGTCACGGCCCGTCCTTGCAACCAATCAGCCTGAGAGTAATCTCCTCCCATTGAAATGTAAACAGCAACCAATGCTCAACCACAAAAGGAAGGCAAACACAACACACACAAGGGACATACCTGGAACACCCAGCTCAGGCAACAAGGGAGACTGCATCACTGTGCCCCACATCTGTACTCTTTATACTACATAAAGACACTTGACTAAGACTGGGAGACATAGCAGCCCTACCTAATACATAGAAACAAACACAGGGAGGCAGCCAAAGTGGGGAGACAAAGAAACATGTCCCAAATGAAAGAACAGAACAAAGGTCCAGAAAAAAAACTGAACAAATGGAGACAAGCAATCTACCAGACACAGAGTTCAAAACACTGGTTATAAGGATGCTCAATGATCTTAGGGAGAACTTCAACAAAGAGATAGGAAATATAAAAATGGAGATAGAAGAGATTAAAAACAACTGGTCAGAAATAAAGAATACACTGAAATGAGGACTACATTACAGGGAATCCACAGTAGATTAGATGAAATACAAGACCAAGTCAGCAATTTAGATGTTAAGGTAGCAGAAAACACCCAATCAGAAGAGCAAAAAGGATCCCCCCAAAAAATGAGGATAGTTTAAGGGACCTATGGGACAACATCAAACATATCAACATTCACATCATAAAGGTACCAGAAGAAGAGAGAGAGCAAGGAATGTTAAAACCTATTTGAAGAAATAATGACAGAAAACTTACCTAACCTGGAGAGGTAAATAGACATACGGAGTCCCAAAAAAGATGAACCCAAAGAGACCCACTCCAAGATACATGATAATTAAAATGCCAAAGGTTAAAGACAGAATCTTAAAAGCAGCAACAGAAAAGCAGTTAGTTACCTACAAAGGAGCTCCCATAAGACTTTCAGCTGATTTCTCAACAGAATGTTTACAAGCCATTAAGGGATTGGCACAAAATACTGAAAGTGATCAAAAGCAGACCTATAACCAAGATTACTCTACCTAGCAAAGCTATCATTTAGAATTGAATGAGAAATAAAGAGCTTCCCAGACAAGAATAAGCTAAAGGAGTTCATCACTACCAAACCAGCATTAAACGTTAAGGGGACTTCTTTAAGAAGAAAAAAAGATTAAAAGTCTTGAATAATAAAATTGCAATAACTACATATCTATCAACAATTACTTTAAATGTAAATGGATTAAATACTCTAATCAAAAGATAGGGTGACTGAATAGATAAGAAAACAAGAACCTTACATATGTTACTTATAAGAGACTCACTTCAGATTGAAAGACACACAAAGACTGAAAGTAAAGGGATGCAAAAAGATATTTCATAAAAATGGAAATGGAAAAAAAAAAAAAAGCTGGAGTAGCCATACTTATACCAGACAAAATAGACTTTAAAACAAAGGCCAGGGACGGCCCGGTGGCTCAGGCGGTTGGAGCTCCATTCTCCTAACGCTGAAGGCTGCCAGTTTGATTCCTACGAGGGCCCAGTGGGCTCTCAACCACAAGGTTGCTGGTTCAACTCCTTGACTCCCGCAAGGGATGGTGGGCTCCACTCCCTGCAACTGAAGACAACTGGATCTGGAGCTGAATTGCGCCCTCCACAACTACAATTGAAAGGACAACAACTTCACTTGGAAAAAATCCTGGAAATACACACTGTTCTCCAGTAAAGTCCTGTTCCCCTTCCCCAATAAAATCTTTAGAAAATACATACATACATACATACATACATAAAATGGTTTTAAAAACCCAAAAAAACAAACAACAACAAAAAAAAAACAAAGGCCATAACAAGAGACAAAGAAAGACTCAGTAATCTCACTTCTGGATATTTATCCAAAGAAACCCTAAATGATACTTCGAGGGGACTTGTGCATCCATATGTTGATTGCAGCATTGTTTACATTGGCCATGATGTGGAGGCAGCCTGGGTGTCCATTGATGGATGAATGGATAAAGAGTAGATGGTACATATTATATACAATGGAGTATTGACTGGCCATGGAAGGGATTGGGTTCTTGCCATCTGTGGCAGCATGGATGAACCTGGAGGGCATTATGCTGAGTGGAGTATGTCAGACAGAGAAAGACAGATGCAATGTGATTTCACTTACACGTGGAATATAAAGAACAAAATAAAACAGAAACAAACTCATACTGAGAACATTTTGATGGTTGCCAGATGGGAGGGGGTTGGGAGTGAAGAAAAGGGGGAAAGGATTAGGAAGTACAAATTGGTAGTTATAAAATAGTCATGGGGATGTAAAGTAAAGCACAGGGAATATAGTCAATAATATGGTAATATGTAACTATGTATAGTGCCAGATGGGTATTAGACTAGTCAGAGGGATCACTTCTTAAATTACATAAATGTCTAACCACTATGCAGTACACCAGAAGTTAATATAAAATAATATTGAATGTCAACTGTAACTAAAAGTTTTTAAGAGGGGGGGAAAGGTGAAGGGGAATAAGGGGTTCAAATTTCCACGTATAAAACAAAGTCATGGGGATATAATGTACAGCATAGGGAATATAGTGAATAATATTGTGAAAGCGTGATACAGTGTTGGGTGGTTGCTAGACTTACAATGTTGATCACTTCTTTGGATATATGTAAGTTGAATAACTATTATGTACACCTGAAACCAATATAATATTGTATGTTAACTATGTTTTAATAAAAATCTTTTGAAATTTAAAAAATAACCACTTCTCCTCTTTCTATGCCCAGTGCAGCCATGGCTCGTGGTCTTAAGAAGCATCTGAAGCGTGTAGCAGCTCCAAAGCATTGGATGCTGGATAAACTGACCGGTGTGTTTGCTCCTCATCCATCTACTGGTCCCCACAAGCTGAAGGAATGTCTCCCTCTCATCATCTTCCTAAGGAACAGACTGAAGTATGCCCTAACAGGAGATGAAGTCAAGAAGATCTGCATGCAGCGGTTCATTAAGATTGATGGCAAGGTCCGAACTGATGTCACCTACCCAGGTGGTTTGATGGATGTCATCAGTATTGGCAAGACCGGAGAGAATTTCCGTCTGATCTATGACACCAAGGGTCGCTTTGCTGTTCACCGCATTACACCCGAGGAGGCCAAGTACAAGTTGTGCAAAGTGAGAAAGATCTTTGTGGGCACAAAAGGAATCCCGCATCTGGTCACCCATGATGCTCACACCATCCGCTACCCTGACCCTCTCATCAAGGTGAATGACACCATTCAGATTGATTTGGAGACTGGCAAAATTACTGATTTCATCAAGTTTGACACCGGCAACCTGTGCATGGTGACCGGAGGTGCCAACCTGGGAAGAATTGGTCTGATCACCAACAGAGAGAAACACCCTGGTTCTTTTGATGTGGTTCATGTGAAAGATGCCAATGGCAACAGCTTTGCTACCCGGCTCTCCAACATTTTTGTTATTGGCAAAGGCAACAAACCATGGATTTCTCTTCCCCGTGGAAAGGGTATCCGCCTCACCATTGCTGAAGAGAGAGACAAGAGACTTGCAGTGAAACAGAGCAGTGGGTGAAATGATCTCTAGGTGTCCTGATTGGAAGAGTCTTTGTCCTTAATTAAAGATAATATAGCATGATTTAAAAACAACAACAACAAAAAAAAAACACTTCTCTATAACACAGGACTTAGGCTAATATTAGAAAAAGAGCCCTTCAGAAACACTTCCAAACCATCATGAGAGGGCAGGCAGTTCTACTCCATTCAAAATAATGGATTTATGTAAATTGGTTAGTATCACTCTATTTCAAGGTCATAGAAGCTCCCTTAACTATGTTTCACAATTGTGTCATACATGTTATTAATAAAAGGGGGGAAAAAACCATAAACAATGCTAGTCTAGGTCAGGCCAAGGATCCATCTGCTCCAGCAGTTTTCTTTCCTTTTTTTCTAACTCGAACTATATTTAGGTGGGGAAAAGTTCAGGAAGTCCTCCTACTCTACATGTTCCCACTTACTAGGGAAAAAGCTAGATAATAACAAAATTTCAACCACACATAAGTTCACAAGAAAAATAACAGTTCTTACTATATATTTATATATAGTAAGAGCTTTGCAGTATCTTGTCCAGGCTTCTTACTAAGCTGTAGTGCCTTATATACATGTGCTGTCCAGTACAGTAGCCACAGCCACATCGAGTACTTGAAATATAACACAGATTTTGCTTGAGATGTGCTGTAAGTTTAACATGCATACTGGATTTTGAAGACTTAGTACCAAAGAGAGTTAAAATATCTCAATAATTGTTTATGTTAAATACACATTGAAATGATACGTTTTGGATATGTTGTATTAAATGAAAGATATTATTAAAATTAATTTTACCTGTTTCTCATTGCCTTTTTAAAATGCGGCTCCTTGAAGAATTTAAATTACATACATACATACATGGTTCACATCCTATTTCTATTGACCAGCACTGTTTTATACTAAGTTCAGTGATTAGGAGCACAGTCTGGAGTCACTTTGAAACCCAGTTCTGTGACATTAGGCGAATTACTCGTTTTAGGGGCTTTCTGTATCATCATCTGCAAAATGGAGTCAATAATAACACAAACCTTCAGTAATTGTAAAGATTAAAGGAGTATTTATATGTAAAGTACATAGAACTGAGTGCCTAGCACATACTAAGCAGTCAATATATGTTTTATCTATATCTACATCTATATCTGTCTCCCTGGTAATATACTACTTTTTGTATATGGATTCCAAATTTTAGTACTTAATTTTAGTGATTCAGTAAGTGTATTATTTTCTCAGGCTGCCATAACAGAATACCACAGACGCATGGCTTAAACAGTAGAAATTAATTTTCTCACAGTTTCAGAGGCTGGAAGTCCAAAATCAAGGTGCCGGCAGGGTCTCTCTCAGATTGCAGACAGTGCCTTCTCAATGTGCCCTTACATGGTAGTCTGGTATCTCTTCCTTTTCTTATAAGGACACTACTCCTGTCAGGTTAGGGCCCCACCCTTACAACCTCATTTAACCTTAATTACCCCCTTAAAGGCCCTATCTCCAAATATAGTCCAGTGGGGGTTATGGTTAGGAATTTAGGGGTAGGAACACAATTCAGCCCATAACACTGGGTTATGTATGTATAAATAGTCCTTTAGACACATATAAAACTGAAAGCCAATGGATCCATAATTTTGGATCCATTCACAGTCTGCCAAGAGCAGCAGGTGTCTACCAATCACTAAAAAATACTCATTTTAGTCAACTGGTCCGTTCATGACATAAAAGGTATTTGGCAGAAGGGCATGATGGTTCCCCTGACATAAACCTCAGAATACTTAGTGTATTTCTCAACCAGCCCAAGTTTTAAAATGTGGTAGGAATTGAATAACCCTGAATTCAATAAAACTCTTAGTTCATATTACCTCTTGGAGTATTGAGTTTAACTGCCTGCCTGTTGGAAAAAAGTTTTTTTCTTTCTTGTTTTATAATTGCTTTTTCAAATACTGATGTGTGCCCCCAATTTTTTGAAGTTTGGAGTTTGATAGAAATGATGTTTTCATCTTAGTGCCTCTTGTTTAATTATATTTTCTCTCAGACTGTATTTCCACACCCAAGAGCTGCGTTGTCTATCTTCAGTCAGCAATTATTTTATTCTCTTAATTATCTTAGTCTTTACAATCTTTTTTAGTTCTTTATTTTAAATTCACTATTCAAGATTCAAACAGGAGTTAGAACACAGGATAACATTTTCTGTTTTCTAATTTTGAGTATGAGGATGTGTTATGTTTTTCACCTCTATATATTTCTTTTTACTTTGTTTGGTTTTTGACTGAGGCAACATATTAGGTCAAAACCTTCAGGAAATAATCCAGATGGACTCCTAAATCCTGTCACTATGTTGGAAATCATAGCGGGAGACATATTAGCCATATGCATCATTCCCAAATTTCATATTTTATCTTGACCCATCTACCCATGTCATCATTACATCTTCCTGTAGTTTATCAACATCAGTGCAGAGTTTCACCATCTAATGAGACTAATTGCCATGTATAAACTTCAAATATTTTCTTTGTACCTCCTTTTCTAAATTCATTTCCATTTCTCATTTCTCCAAAGAAATGATAGTAAATTTTACTGGATAAATATCACTAAATACTGACTACATGCAAAGCATTAAATAGGGATAAAAGGGGGGCCGGCCCGGTGGCTCAGGCGGTTAGAGCTCCGTGCTCCTAACTCCAAAGGCTGCCGGTTCGATTCCCACATGGGCCAGTGGGCTCTCAACCAGGTTGCCAGTTCAATTCCTCGAGTCCCGCAAGGGATGGTGGGCTCTGCCCCCTGCAACTAAGATTGAACACGGCACCTTGAGCTGAGCTGCCTCCCGGATGGCTCAGTTGTTGGTTAGAGCGCGGGCTCTCAACCACAAGGTTGCCAGTTCAATTCCTTGTCTCCCGCAAGGGATGGTGGGCAGCGCCCCCTGCAACTAAAATTGAACACAGCACCTTGAGCTGAGCTGCCGCTGAGCTCCTGGATGGCTCAGTTGGTTGGAGCCTGTCCTCTCAACCACAAGGTTGCCGGTTCGACTCCCCTGCAACTAGCAATGGCAACTGGACCTGGAGCTGAGCTGCGCCCTCCACAACTAAGACTGAAAGGACAACAACTTGAAGCTGAACAGAACCCCCCACAACTAAGATTGAAAGGACAACAATTTGACCATTGTTCCCCAATAAAGTCCTGTTCCCCTTCCCCAATAAAATCTTTAAAAAAAAAAAAAAAAAAAAAAATAGGGATAAAAGTAGAATATGGTCTTTACTTTCCCTTCCAGTCTAGAGGAGGCAGCCATGTAAACAATTAACCTTGATGAACAGATTAGTACCTATTAGATTCAAGTGTTGGATTGAATGTGTGTATCCCCCAAAATTCCTATGTTGAAGTCCTAACCCCCCAGTGTGATGTTATTTGGAGGTATGATGGTATTTGGAGCCTTGGGGAGGTAATTAGGTAATCAGGGTAGAGCCCTCATGAATGGGATTAGTGCCCTTTTAAGAAGAGACATGAGAGAAGAGATGTTTCTCTAGGCCAAGTGAGGATACAGTGAGAAGGTGGCTGTCTATAAGCCAGGAAACAGGCTCTCACCAGACACGATCTTCCAGCTCCTTGATATTGGACTTGCTAGCCTTCAGAACTGTGAGAAATAAATATCTGTTGCTTAAACCATCCAGTCTACAGTATTTCTGTTACAGTAATCTCAACTAAGTAAGACATTCACATTTTAAAGGAAGAGCAATGGCTTCTGACCAGGTTGACTGAGTAAACCTCCAGAGCATGAGTGAGACATTTGAGCTGAGGCTGGAATAAGAGCAGGCTTTTGATGGATAACAACTGCCTGAAGACAAAGTCCGCACACCGAGTTGAGAAGAACCAAGAGTCTGAGAAATGGAACCAGAGCCCTGACCACACCAAGCCTAGAAACCACCCTATCTGTGGACTCGGTCAAGTGAGATTATGAATTTTCTTATTGTTTAAGCCAGTTTGAGCTGGTTTTCTACTTGCACTCTAATTGATATAACCTCTCTAAATCTCTCAACCGATATTTGTAATTGTCAGCTATGCATCTCCAAATGGATACCCCAATAACACCTGTGTTAGGGGTTGTCTGAGAAGTAGATGCCAACACAGGATTAGATGTGCAAGAGGTAACGTGGGGAAAATACTGGTGAGGGAAAATGGGGAGGGGGCTGGTGAGGTTGGGAAAGCCATCAAACTAGTCCACTCACCCTTCGTAAAGGACGACAGAAGGAAGGATGCAAGAGTCTTAGGTTGCTATGCAGCTCTAGGAAATTTCAGCAAGGCTGATGGAGAGTTCTCAAGCCAACATTGCTGATTAGAGGAGGAAAATTCTAAACCTGGAGGGCCTGTTCAGTATTCCTGCCAAACTCAGTCACTGGCCAGGAGCAGCCCTTGGGATGCATTACCTGGACCTGATTGACCTAATGGATGTCAGAGCTCAGAAACATCCGGGGCCCTTGGTCAGTAGCTTAAGCAAGGTGCATTTTTCCTGACTTCCACACACCTCGACCTCTACACAGCCAAACTGAACTCATCTTTCCCAGCTTCCAAACCTCCCTGTCCTCCTGTACTCCCTATCTTCCTAATCTCTTAAAACAGAAATTATGTAGTCATCCTTGATTTCTTTTCCTTCTCTTCACCCTTCACATCCAATAATATCTCCTATTTTAAATGATTCTACCTCCAAAGTGTCTCTTGCACCCACCTTGCTATCACTTGCCCACTCCAGGCTTTCATCTCTTGCCTGTGCTGTTGCAGTAGCCTAAGCAGAACTCACTTCTGACTCCTAATTCAACATTCTTTTCACTACATCAAACTATTTTCAACAAGTTTATAGGTGGAAAGACCATCTAATTCATTCCTCTTCAGTCTTCGATCCACCCTAACATACCCGAGACACACCGATTTGCCACTCTCCACCCCAAATGCGAATTAACTGATGACTTCACCATGGCATTGTAGAGGGTTAAGGGCATCACCCTCTGTTCAGGGCACGCCATTATCATCAGGCTGTGCCAAGTCATCTCTGGTTTTATTTATGTAGACAGTGTATTCCCAGTCCCCTCTCTGCCAATAGGTAATCATTCTAATGTGTTTGATGTGTCTCTTTATAGTCACAGGTGGTGGGATTGGGTTTTTTTTTGTTTTGTTTTTAGAAAGTTGAAGATTTTATTGGTAATTATTAATAAATCATAACAACAGTTAATTTTTCTCCATGTGGCATGAAGGATAATAAGCATGTGCAAACTTTCAAAATCAATTATTAAAGCAAAAGGTATTTTGAAAGTATTTCCAAATGAGAACAAATCCTAAAAGGAGAGGAGTGGATTTTAGTTGCCACAAACCTGTATTCGTTTGCAGAATTTTCTGGCTCTGAAGATGAATAGCTATCATTGGGAAGTGGCAGAATGGCCTGCAGGGATCTGACAGTCTCTTATCACCTCATCATCTCCTATCACAGAATATAGTTGGAATCTTGGGGACTTTCTCGCTCCTTTGCCGTTATATCTTTATAAGCCTCAATGGATGCAGGTTCGAGTCCACAGATTTGATTCTCCCACCTGACTTCAGCCGCCAACTTGCCTCTTCCCTGTAAAGGAATCCCCCAGACATTGGCAGTAAGTGTCATTTTTATGAACCAAAAACATTCATAGGATAATATATGTAAAAACAAAAAATTCACTTTCAAAATTTGAAGTTATATACATAAATTATTTATATCAATGTTATCAATGACTATTTGCTAAGGAGTAACTAATATAAAAATACCTTCTTCCAAACTTTAGCTTCACCATCATCTCTTATTTGTAATTGGGGCATAACTCATAGCAGTAAATGTTGCCTCCCTGTGGATATGAATCTCTGAGCTCCAAAAGCCAAAGGATTATTCTGTTTTTCATCTCCCTTTGGGCTTCAGCTTACTAATATTTTCATTAAACATTTAATTACTTAGCCATTAAGTGACTCTCTATTCAATGCTCAATTCAAAGCTAAACAAGTGGAAAGATTTACTATAACTCATGATAAAATACCTGGGGTTGGAATTAATCCTTAAATTACCTATACGTGTAGACATAATTTTAGGAATACATGCTAAGGAGAAAACAATTCTTTGTGTGTTGTTTTGAAAGGGAACAAGAAGACTGAAGGCAGCAAAACAGCTCTGTTCAGAGGAGGCCCCAGTGAATTAAGGTTAAAAGGATTTGCCCTTCCAGGACCCCAGGTCCCTAATTGGGACCTTCAATTCCTGTAATCCAGAAGGATTGGGACCAGACGCTTCTAGATTATTGTCAAAGCCCATAGGTGACTCATGAGGGAAAAACAATTAGTGTCCCCAAGAAACCTTCAGAAAGAAAAGAGGCATTTAATGAAACCTGATGAGGGTTCAGCCAGGGCGAGGGACTTAGTGAATATTCAGCCATTAGCAAAGGGGAGGTAAGTCTATGTATTTCCTCGTCAGTTTTAATCTCACTAAATATCAGGTTTTTCTTTCCAGAGTACATTAATTTGCTACTTTAAAGAGGACACAAGAGTGATTAGACCTGTGTTTAAGAAAGATGGTTTTCTTTGTCACGCCACAATCTTTAAAGTAAGAGTAATAAAAACACAATATACCCTGTTTCCCCCAAAATAAGACCTAGCCAGAAAATCAACTCTAATGTGTCTTTTGGAGCAAAAATTAATATAAGACCCGGTATTATATTATATTATATAAGACCAGGTCTCATATAAAATTTTGCTCCAAAAGACGCATTAGAGCTGATTGTCCAGCTAGGTCTTATTTTGGGGGAAACATAGTATAAAGCTCTCAAACTTCATATACTTTTGTGCTAACACACAAAGCCTGTGTGAAGAATCTAAACTCTTCCAACCCCATTAAACTGCAAGGGCAATCCAAGCAGGGGAGATTGGTATGGAAGGAAGGTTCTGGAAATTAGGCTCCAATTTTACAGTGGTTTTTAATTTGAGTTGCACACTAATCACCAGAGGACTTTTTAAAACTACCAATGCCCGGAACCCACACGTGAAGACTACGATATCCATCTGGGGATGGCCTGGGCATTGGGATTTTCAAAACTCCCCAGGTAATTCCAAAGTGCAACCAAGGACAAGAACTACTTTTCTAAAGAAAAGCCAAACAGGAGGCTGGAAGACCAGGACTAGCTATATAATTTTCAGGGTCCAGTACAAAATGAAAATGCGAGGCCCTTTGTTCAAACATTAAGATTTCAAGATGACAACAGAAGAGCATTAAATCAGGCATGGGCTCCGTGTGACTGCACCAGTCACTCACCCATGAAACCAGCCTGGATTCCATTCTTTACTAAACTACACTAGTTTACTTTTTGGAACAAGTCTCTTTGGAATGGCTAGGAAATATGTCATCTTTTCTCAATGTGATGTTTACTGTGTCTCTAACACCCCACAGATAACTAATCCCTGCACAATATTATTGTCTATTTAAACAACTTGATTTGTCTTGAAAGCTCCCTCACTTTGTCAAGACTAATAATAAAAGGCTGAACTGCAGAACCAATGTGCAGAGACAGTTGGGACTTGCACTTCACATCCCCATCCACAATAGGAAAAACATCTTGCCTATGAAAAACTAACTCTGAATGAAGGCTTCTTGGCCTAGAAAGAAAAACAAAACAAAACAAAATCTCTGAGTCTGGAATAGTCAGTCTCTTTTAAAACCTTACTAATTTTCACATGCCTGCCCCAAACATCTGGCAATTATCACACTACAAATTTTCTTAGCCAACATCCACAGTAAAGATTCAAACTTTCAAGCCTCAATTTACTTATTGTTTCTTTTCTATTTACCAATTAGTGATTTGAAATTTTTATTGTAACTTCAAGGAAAACCTAATAATCAAAATAGCATAGAAACTCCCTAATTGCAAATTTTAGCAACTCCTCCCTTCAGGTTAAAGCATTGCTACCCTTTCTCTCCCACTGCAGGGGGGTGGGGGGGCATCCCGTTATACAATGTTAGGAGAGCCCTCTGGTGGCCAAATCAAAATTTTAACGTTGGCAAATTCGAATAAATGGAGCACAATAGAAGATTCCCAGAAATGTGCAATTCCAGAAGAGGCAGAGCTTCCATGCCCTACCTCTCCTCATCCAGCTTGTCCTCTTTCATAGCCACTGCTATTGGAACTACTAGGGGAAGATCTGAGATTAGATTAGAGAGAAGAAGCTGTGAAAACCAGGGCCTGATTTAGGAAGGGAAACTCAGTCAGATTCCTAGTTAGATCTCTAGATGCCCACTCATCTCATGCCAACACACACCACACACACACATACACACACACCACACACCCTCAGCCTCTACCCAACAGTTCTAACCCTCTCTGTCCTTCCCATTTTCATTTTGCAATGCTCTGCTCTCTGAGATCCATTTGGGTTAGTAAACATCCTTTTAAAAATGCAAATATCTCTGGATTCCAGAGTCTACATAATAGATCATTGGTTCTCAAAATTAATTTCTCAAACCAGAAGTATGAGAGTCACGTGGGAACCTATTAGAAATAAAAATCTTAGAGTCCCTCTCAGATCTACTGAATCAGAAACTCTAGGGTGAGGGCCCAGTAATCTGTTTTAACAAGCCCACCAGACAATTCTGATGCATATCAAAGTTTGAGAAACACTGATTTATGCTGTGGGCTCTTCTTTTTTCTCATGATTTTTATTTATTTTTATGTTTTAATAAAAGTTGCAGATATTTAAGGTGTACAACATGATGTTTCAATATACATAGTAAAACGATCACTATCGCCAAGCTAACTAACATTTTCATCTCATCATATAGTTGCCATTTTTTGAGTGTATGGTGAGAGCACCTGAAATATACTTGCTTAGCAAATTTCCAGTTACAATACAGTATTTTAACTGTAGTCATCATGCTGTCCATTAGACCTCTAGATTTATTCATCTTACATAGTTGTGACTTTGTACCCTCTGACCAATATCTCCCAGGGCCCCCATCTTCCCGCCCCAGGTTCATCCATGTTGTCACAAGTGGCAGAATCTCCTGATTTTTTAAAAGCTGAATAACATCCTACTCTATTGGCTCTTCTGGTGAAATAGATTTCATTTGAGGTGCCCAATCTAAATGTAATTCAAGGAGTTTGTTAAAAATCCAGACTTCCCGATTTCCAGTCCCCATCCTTGGATATTCCGATGCACAGTAGGTCTACAGTGGGATCCAGAAATCTGTTTTTAACAAGCAGTCCAAGTGATTCTGATGCAGGTGGTGCAAAGGCCATATTTCCCACATCATATAGTGGTGGGGTGGGTGATTCCAGAACGTGGAGTATATAAAGAGTATGTTGGACTTGAGTGGGAACCACAAGATGGGAAGCCTGAGGGTCCTGGGTCCTTGAGAGAAGGATACAGAAAGGAAAGTTGGCACTAGCCAAACATAAATTTTTCTTGTTTTAAATGTTTTGCCTAGAGTGGACTCTGCCTCATAAAAGCAGAAAAACTCTACTTCCTTCCCATTTCATATCACGGCTCCTTCCCTCCAAGCCTCAGAAATCGGGTTGGAGTTATCACAAAAGTCATTATGGCTTAATTGAGCTTTTGTTGAGTACTCAAAGAAACTAACCATCTTATATGATCTTTTTAATAGGAATGTGTTCTGATTTACAATCAAAGATTTAAAAGAAACTTTTGGAACACTACCCATTTGTAAGTTATTGGCTGATTCATTTAATTTTTCATATTTTTTTCCTGAACTTATTATGGGTATCTCAAATAGTGACTAGAAAAGTTTTACAGAGCATGAATGCCAGACTAATATTTAATTTGATTTAAAGTTTAGAATATACAATTATTGATTTATATAGCCCTCAGATTTACTAAATAGTAGTCTTTTTTATTGCTTGCTGTGTCCCACAATATATAATAAAAGGCAGCTACATACATTATTGTATAATTAAAGTATGTGTTATTGGTCTACATTAATATTACAAACATACACAGTGAATTATATTATCGTCTCATATAGTATGCATATGTTACATGTACATTACATAATATAGTATAATGCATATATACATTAAATCAATTTAAAAACAAACAGTATCATAAGATGTTACATAGCAGTACAGTCTGTTTTTACCACCCTCACACTGAAGAGATTAGAAGGATATGAACATTAGGTCCCTTTACTCATACCCCTTATTCAAAACAATATTTGAAAGGAATATCGGATATAAATTTCAAAACCTTTTAAACATATCTTATGGATTTTTCCCCAGAGAGTTCCAAAACTTGAATGTTAAAGAAACCTATAGCCAAATACTAGATTCTGAATAGTAAATGTGGCTTGTGGATTCCAAAGTGGATCAGATGAAGAGTGGACTAGCTTAAGGCCACTCCCTCACCTGTCCTGCAAAAACCAATTCAAAGCAACCTCATCTCCAATATAGGTGGAAATCATTTTATTCTAAAACAGCAACCCAGAATTATGAGCCTAAAATACTTCCTGTTTGTGCCCCATGTGGACCTCTGATTTTTACCTCTTCCCATAAGCCTGCTTCCTGCCACACCTCCTGGAAGAGGCAACAAGGAGAGGGCCCTCACTGGGCTTTCACTCAAGGAGTTTGTGACTTCATTTGGGACGAAGTTGGGTATGACTCAGTAGGAGGAAAGCCTGTATTCCTGATCCACCTGGCCAAGCCAACCCGTCCTTCCCTGGGAATGCTATAGCAACCCCTTTCCTCTTGGACTACATCCAGCCAACACCCCCTATGATAGAAACAACTGCTGCTTTACACTGATCACACCCCTTAGCATTCCCAACTTAGTTTCTGTTCTGAGTGTTAAAGGTCCCTAAGTGGATATTTTCATGTGGAATCTGCTTTTTTTCCCTTGGTCTTTTGAAACATCCATAAACACCTAATAACTTTTCTTACCAGAAATACTGTAGCAATTGTAAAAAAAAAATAAAAATAAAAATAAAAATAAAAGAAAGAAAAAGGAATTTTTAAAAAGGGAAGAAAAAAAAAAAAACAACTCAAATGCAATTCAGTGCTTTGGAGCCTCCCTCTCCTGCCTCCATTCCACCCTTCCAAAAAAGGTTTTCAACAGCTAAGGCCATTCCAAAAGTTTGTCAGGCCAACCAAAGTCACAAAACAAAACAAAAAACCCAGGGCATTTAGGTAGTAAATCCCATATTTCTCAAGAGCACTCCCAGGAAAGCCTCAATAACTTTTATTGAAAGCAAAAGCATTCCCTTATAAGATGGGAGATGAATAGCACTTCAGAGATAAAGTAGGTCTTTTCATTCAAGAAGTAAATGGAGCTAGGAATTAAAAGCTTTAGAAGGCCAAGGAGGGTAAAGTCTAAGAATTCAGTTTTTCAGCACAAGCCAAAAGATAATAGGCGAGTCCCAGCCGCCTCAAAGCGGGATCTCCCTTCTTGCTACAGAGCAGCAGCACCACCTCGTGTGCAAAATCTTACTGTTTCGTTCTGTTTCCTCAACGACCAACTGGAAGCCTACACTGTGCACTCCTGAGATGAGAGCTGTCATCCATCTCTGCACGTCCAGGGTATCCCAGCCTTCAGAACAGGGGTTGGCACGTGGTAGAGACTCAACAAATGACTGACAAATGGAAGGACTCACTGGAACTTGTAGATGGGAAAACAAACCAGCCATAACATCAATATTAAATGTTTTCCACCAACTAGCTCTGTAGATTGAATTGCAAGATTTACCATTAGAATTTGATCAAATATAAGAAATTAAATCAAATTTGAAATACAAAGGTACGTTGATGTAACTATAAGTTTCAGGGGTCGAAAATTAAGTGATTCCTAATTGAGGTATCTGAAGGATAAATTATGACATAAATGAGAATTTCTTAGGTAATCCAAGCCCTAACACAAACAAATGCACCAGAGTCATCCTACAAATGCTCATAAACCTAAATTAAATCCCGTATGTCATATCAGTAGGCAGAGGTATTTGGGGGAATCTTACAGTGACAACACAATCAAAGAGCACTCCTCTCCACCCAGCTTCTTTCTGGAGTCTTCTGTAGTGCTCTAACATTCAGAAAGTAAATAAAACAGATTTATTAAATGTCATCCAGTGGAGAGTTTTGCCTGATACAACAAAGAAATTACAGCCAATTCACACACACCCTTCATCTGTTGAGAACCACAGCACTGAATTCAGCAAGCCAAAGAAACTTTAACAAAATTATACAGACCTCAGCCTCCAAGAACAGTCTCTCCATCCAAAACTCTTACAAAGTCCAAGTCCAGAAAACAACTGTGACTAATTCTGACTAAAATAAAAACCAGCTGTCTGAAGCACTATAATTAACTATATATAAAATGTTAAGAACAATGCTCTGTGACTTAAGTAAGGACAGAGAAAGGTACAGGACATAATTGCAGTGAGGAGAGGTGAGTTTGAAAATAACTCTAGCCCACTTCTGACTCTCAAAATTCTACTTTAACAGTTAAAAGGGAATACTCTCTGATCTACTGATTTCTGACCAAAAGCCTTCAAAGGTAACAATCATTCTGATTGGGATTTGATGATAAAAATCATATGCATGGCATCATTACAAAGCCCTGATTACTGAAACAAATACACCAATGTCCTGGAAACAAAATTTTTGTATTTCATCATAGATGAAAATAAAAATCTTCATCTGTTCAACTTACTCTTAGTCTGTAAAGAATATGAGATTTATGCAGTGCCCCTTTGTGTTTCTATAATTAATTATTATTTTCCCTTTTAAAGGTGCCAATTAAATCTTAGAGAACAGATACCTTTTGGAATTTCAGGAGGAGGGAAATAAAAGGGTAAGAGTGAGGCTTAAAATGCAGCTGTGTCTGCAAATTTAATTCTTTTAGAATTGGGCATTTTTACAATTCATATTAAAATAACCATTCACCATGAGACAGCACAGTGAAGAGAGACTGTACTAAGACATCTGGTGATATCAGCAATGTCACCCTAAAACATACTCAGAGCTCCAGCACCAGCGATGGGGCAACTTTGCGTCTGTTTTCTTCAAATTTTTGGAAATTGAAGGCACACTAGAAATGCTGAGGTGCTATGTGGACATTTATTTATTTTCATAGCAGCTCTGGAAAGTAAATTGGAATAACTAACTCCCTCCCTTTCCCAGATGAGGAAATCAAGACACAGTGAATTCAGAAACGCGAATCAGGATCACACCAGGCAGGACCGAGACTGGCACGTGTGGAGCCTACTTTTCAGTCAAGTTGAGGGTCTCTTGTATACCTAGCCCTCTGCTAGGCACTGTGATGTGAAAACCAAATGTAAGATTCAATCCCTGCCCACAGGAAATGGAACCTAGTTAGGAAGAAAATATACACCCATGAAACGCTTCTGAGCAACAGATCATGATATACACTTTTAAAGTACTTACAAAGTTGTGTGTCTCTGCAGGTACACCTGCACTTTGTCACCACCATCAGGACTAAACAGGACTGAGTACTTGGATGAAATAGGACACCTGAAAGTTGAAGGATTTACATGGTTTCTGAACAAACCATCTGAAGAGCAAAGCAATTCCACTAGCACTCAGTCAGTTTCAGAGAAGAAGGATATTCTCTAGTTCCGTGGTTCCTAAATGGTCGTGTGCTAAATGTAAGAACCACAGGGGCTTGCATTCATTAATGAAAACTGGTTAACATCGATTAAAAGCTTGCCATGGGCCAGACCCTATATTAAGCATGGTAAGCACTTTATACATAGTACCTTATTTAATCTTCACTACAGACAAGAAACTGAAACAAAGTTGCCCAAAGTCATACTGCCAGGACTAGAAAGCGAGTCATCAGCCCCTAGAGGCCATGCTCATAAAATATAGCACAGTCGCTTCCTTACCCAGCTGTACATTTGTGTCACCTGGAGAGCTTAGAAAACAAACAACAACTTGTGCTGGGTCCCTCACCAAACCCAAAGAATCAGAATCTCTGGGAATAAAGTCAGAGCACTGATTATCCTTTCAAGTCTTGCCCAGGTACTTTTAATGTGCAGCCAGCGTTGAAACCACAGCTATTTCATACACCCAGAGACCCTAGGATGGGGCCTGGAGTCTTTAGCTTCAATGATCAGCAGAGCTGGTTCTAATACAGGTGGTCCACCGTCACAATTTGAAAAACAACAGAAAAACTAGTCTGGAGCAGTGCTTCTTAAACTTCAGCACACATCCAAATTAACTGCAGGGTGGATTGAGACAGTTTCCTGGGCCCTACCTCCAGTTTCTGATTCAGGAAGTGTGGATGGGGCCTAAGACTCTCCATTTCTAACTAATTCCCAGGTGATGCTGGGGATACCAGTCCAGGGAGACCACACTTTAAGAACCACTTTGACCTTTTGAAAAATCACACAGGGAAAAGACAAGGAGGTATACAGTCATTTGGGTGTCCACGTGTGTGTCTATTACACGTTTGAGGGAATTTGTTCATCCTTTCTTTTGATAAACATTCGTAAGATTCTACAATGTGCCAAACACTGTACTAGACTCTGAGATTTGAATATGTATCCTGGTCTCAAGGACCTTATGACCTACCATCACAATTACATGCTGTGACTAAAGAACATAAGGGTCCGTGAGAACCCAAATAAGGAAGCGCTCAATTATGCAGGAGAATGGGCAGAGGTTAGAATTCAAGAAAGACTTACTTCAGAGTGGCAGTGATGCTTGAGTTGAATGTTTGCAAGTGAAATAGCAGCTGCCTGGATTGACAGGGTGGGGAAAGGCTTTCCAGGTTGCCTTGGAAATTTAAAGCCACAATAAGGCTGTTGCATGGTGTCCAAGGCGGGCATGGTAAGAGTTAAGGCTGAGCAAAGAACTGACCATGGAGAATGGTGAGAGGAGTTTAAGCTTTATCATGCAGACAATGGGAAGTCCTTGCATGGTTTTAAAATGGAGAGTAACACGATAAGATCTTTATTTTAACACACTCTCTCAAGTTGTAGTACAGAAAACAGAGAAATAGGGACAAGATCTGAGTCAGGGAGACAAGTTAGGAGACAGTCCAGGCAAAAGACAATTAGGGTGTGAACTAAGACACTAGCAGGGGATGTGAAGAAAATAGGATAGACATCTTAGATTTGGGGGAGGCAAAATCAACAACAAATAGGATGTAAGACTTAGAATGACCCCCAAGTTTCTGGCTTGGGTGACTGGTGGACCAGGCAGCTGTCACAAGTTAGAAAAGAACAAGAGTGAATTTGGGGAAATAAAAGAGTTAATATTTATGGGGATATATATATATATATATATATATCACTGTCCCAAGTGTCTTACATACTTTATCTCAAAAAACTTGAGCAATAAATACAATCACTCTCATTTTACAGATGAGGGAACCATGCTTGAGAGAGGTAATTTGCCCAGGTTACACAGAGGATAAGTGGTAGAGCTGAGATGCAAAGCTAGGTCCATTTAGCTACATCAGGGATCAGAAAACTTTTTCTGTAAAGGGCCAGATAGTAAATATTTTAGGCTTTGTGGGCCATTTGATCTCTGTTGCAACTACTTATCTCTGTCATTGTAGAGGAAAGCTATAGCCAAACATAAACAATAACATAAACAAATGGGTGTAACTGCATTACCATAAATCTTTCTTTATAAAAATTATATTTCATGTAATTTTCATGTGTTATAAAATATTCTACTTTTGATTTTTTCCAACCATTTAAAAATGTAAAAACCATTCTCAGTTCTCTGGCCATACAAAAAGCAGACAGCAGACCATACTCGGACCACAGACCTTTGTTAGCTGACCCCTGAGCCATACTCAGGGGTACTACTTCTGAGAAAGATTCCTTTTGGTTTTGGAATGCTGTGTTTAGAATGCCTGTGGAATGTCCAGGTGGAAATGTCCTGTTGGCAGTTGCATAAATGGATCTGGAGTTTGAAAGAGATATGTGGGCTAGAGACCTGAATTTGAGAGTCACTCACGTACAGGTGTCTAAATATAGAAGTTAAAAGAGTCAATGAGATTACCCAGGGAACAACAGTAGCATGAGAAAAGAACAGGACTATGGCTGACACCAAATTTAAGAGCATAGAAGAGATGAAAAACCCAGAAGCAGAGACTAAGAAGAATAAGAGAAATAAGAAAAGAACTGGAGGAGAGTATTGTCACAGAAGCCAAAGAGTCAAAAGGAAAGGAGAGTGGTCAGCAGAAGTAACTGTAGCTGAAAGGTCAAGAGAGACCTGAGAACCATGGAGATTCCAAGGGACGTGGCAATTAGAACAATGGTTGCCTGGGCCAAAGCAGTTTCAGGGAAGTGGTGGGACTAATGTTTCATTGCAGTGGATTCAAAAACAAATGTGAGATAGGAAAGAGAGAAAACAGGGATCGTTTATTTTTTTGAGAAAGTTGGCACTAAATGAATGAGATCGATAAGGAGGTAACTAGAGAGACAATTAGCTACCCAGAAAAGGACATCCTGAAGGCAGCTCCTCCCACAAGTTATCTGCCTTTTCTGAGTCAGGGGGCTTCTGGGACATTCAGGCAACTGGTATAGATGAGGACATAGCCATGCAGGCTCCTGGTGGAGTGACCTGGTGTGGGGCTTCCTCCCCTGTGAACTGGACTCAGGGGTGAGGACCAGAGGCAGTGGATACTTGGAAGAGCTTTCAGCAAATTATGGCTCCTGAGATAACCTACCTGGACCCCAGAAGTGAGTATGCTGGTCTTCCTGGACCCCAAAAGCCAGGAGAGAGCCAACGGTAAGGCTAATTTTTCCTGACCTCCAAGCTAGGAAGGCAGAGAGCAGAAGGCCTCCTCCAGGGGCCTCAGGAGAGGCTGGTTGCTGGGCCAAAGATCCATTTGCTTTGCACTTCCTGCAGAATTCCTGCCATTTAAGAATACACCAGCAATCAGGCTTGAGCACCAAACGAGACCAAGAGAAACATAATACCTTACCTATAGTAGTCCAGCAGCCAGAACAAGGCGGAACTGGTAGGGTAATTAGAATGCAAGCCCAATGACACAGAACTGCTCCAGACAAAAGGAAAAGTGAGAGGGGATGCAGATATTTATAAGGCTATATACATGAGCTGAGAAGTTGAAAGCACATCCCTAAATGGCCTCATTTATGTGTGCGTTTTTGCAGGGAGAAGGGGGTGATGTGATAGAACACATGAAGAACTGCTGGATGAAATCAGACCTCAACAAATGTATTATATCAAAATCTTCCTATGTTAAGAATCTGTAAAAAGGGGGTGGAGGGAGGTGTTCAATAGTCCTATAAGGCATTCCCGGATTGTTCCGGCAGTCTCTGGAGTGATTCAGATGTTTTATACTTTTGTGAAAAATGAGATTAGGCAGCAAAGGGACCATTTATCCAACCCTAAGCCTACTCCACTTAGACCTTGAAATCCCCAGGGCTACCCACAGTAATACCTTTGGGGGTACCCCCATTTGTCAGGAACCCTGCTTTTACAAACTCCACCTCATGCCATAAAATTTACCGGACATACCAGGTGGAAATGAAGCTTTCAATGTCTGAAGAAAAGACAGAACCAGTCAGTCTGTCGGTAACTTTCCCTCCCTCACTTAGCATTGCCTCCATTTGTGCACAAAAGACAAGCATTCCAGTGTGTCTGAGAACCTTAGCCAGTGGCACCAAGGCTGACTGGGCTTCTTTCAAAAGTTTCTTAATTACTTGACCTCCACCAAGTAATGATACGGTGTTACAGGTTAGAGCAAGAAACTTATAAACAGTCCCTCTGGTTCTTGATGGCACTATTCAGCAGGGTAATCTTGGGCAGCTTCTAAAACGTTCTGTCTCAGTTTGCTGCTCTGTGTACCAGGAAAACAATCATATTCACTTCACAGAGAAGATGCAAGTCTTAATTAACGTTTGCAAAACACTTTGACATCCTCTAATGAAAAGTGCCATATCTAAGCGACATATAATTAGAGGCAGGTTTGTCCCTATGATCCTCCTGAGAGAAGAAAGTCACATAGAAGCAATAATTTGCATGTCTATCATTGTTGCTCATGCACTGATCAAATTCTTGACAAATACACATATATCATCATCCTACCTTTCTGGTTAAGAAAGCAAGTCTTTAATAGCTAAAAATAAAACATAGAATTACCACATCACCTCCTACTTCTCCAACCAAGGACACATTTTCCTCTTCTGTCAGAGCAGCTAATGTGAGATCCTGTCCAGCTCACTTAAATGCAGCAGGCGGGCAAGAACCCAGACCCAAAGTGGTAAATGACTTGCCCAAGGTCAGTCTGATTTGGCTAAAGACACATTGACTCAAATGCTATAGCTCTAATTCTTCTCTCTCAAAATAGTCTGAACTGATGAATCGTCACCAAAAATAATTTAAAAGGCAGAAGGAATATCTTTTTTTTTTTTTTCCTGGTTGGAATATCAGACTTTTCTGAAAGAGAAGTTTATTCTTTATGCCAACCAGGGGATAAGGACTCCTGAAATGTCCCAATTAAGTGGATATGAGCCAATGACTTCTCTTCCAAAATATTTTAGGTTTGCAAGTAATGTCCCTTCCATATCTGGGAAAGAGCATTTCTAAATACATAGCAGAGTTCTCATATTTTCTCTGGAAGCCTTCCCCAAACTGTTTCATAATAGGTAACTTGCTACTAAAGCCCATTCCATTCCCTCAAAGCAAAACTCTCATAGAAAGTTCAGCTGTTTGGTCCCAAAGACCACAGCATATGGACAGATCTGACACCAAGGCATCCTCTTGAAAATTTCTACATTCTTATATTTAATGACCAATTTATGTACTTTTCCATCAAATACAGCTTTGTAAGATATTAAGTTATTTAATTTAATTTTATATGCTCATCCAAAAAATTGTCAAAGAACTGTGATTTTGCTACGAAAACACCATGATTTATAGAGAGCAGCTACTGAGAGGCTGGTTCATTTTCCTCCAAGGTAAATGTCTCTCACCACAATAGCACATTTTACAAGATTCCTGCAAGAAAATTTCTGAGATGGGAGTTAAATGATAAGAATACAGTATTTACCTCATTTCAATACCTTTTCCTTATATTGCAAGGTGTAAAACTTAAATAAAGGCACTATATTTATTTGTATATGGTAATGTGGGAAATATACCATTATTGAGTTATTTTTTAGTTTTTAATATAAAATATATTAAAATTGACTGGTCCCATTTTTTCCAACAGAAAGTTTTAATAATTTTTTTTGGAGGGGGGTTATTGAGGAAGGAGACTCTAGATGGAAAATTGCTCATTTCTAGAAAAGAAAACTTAGCATAGTACTCCCTTGATAATCCACATAATGTGTTTTTACTCCAGTGAAATGAAAATAGCATTAATTATAAATACATTTACATTACTCTACACAATTACTCTACACAATTTTTTTTAAAATCCCGATTAAATGGTATAATAGCCTTGAAATATACAATTGGCTTTTTTATTATTTAATCCGGAGGTTGGCAGCACCAACCACAAAGCAGAGCCAACTACATCCTGTCACAAGAAGGGCACCATAACTTCACGCTCATGGTGAGAATCATGTGTGGAAAGCAAACCTGGTAACAAAAACCAGGCTTGGAATGCATGTAGTGCCTGGTGTTGCTTTTCCAGAAAGGTTTTTATTATAATAATTAATAGTATTTTTCAAGGAGAGAAAACAGGACAAAGGGAACAACAACTACAACAAAAAAAACACCTTTGCTATTGGGCAAGAATACGAGAAATGCTATTGGGGGTGGGGGTGGGGGAACCATGAATGTGTGGAAGTGACATTTGAGCCAAGTCTTAAAGGATGAGAAGAGGTTTGAAGGGGAGGAAGGTGGGGAGGAAAGAGTCTGCTCCAGGATATTGAACCAACAGCCTGGTGTGAAAGGAGTAAGGGCAGAGGGAGTGAAGTGAGAAGAAATGAGCCTAGGGAGTTGGCCCATATTGTGAAGAGCTGTGTGAAAGATAGAGGTGTGATAGGGCGTGATGGTTAATTTTACCTGCCAACTTGACTGAGTCATGAGGTATCCAGATATTTGGTTGAACATTTCTCAGGTGTGTCTGTGAGGGTGTTTCTGGATGAGATTAGCATTGAATCAGTAGACTGAGCAAAGCAGATGCTGCTTTAATGTGGGTGGGCCTCATCCAATCAGTCGAAGGCCTGAATAGAACAAAAAGGTTGATCCTCTCTCAGGTAAAAGGGAACTCCTCTTGCCTGAGGAGCTGGGACATCTTTTTGGTTTGTTTTTCGTTTGTTTGTTTATTTTTTGCCTTTGGACTCAGAGTGAAACATTGGCTTTTCTTGGATCTTGAGCCACGGCTTTCAGATGAAAACTACACTATCAGCTTTCCTAGGACTCCACTCCAGCTTTCCAACAGCAGATCTTGGAACTTGTCAGCCTCCATAATTGCATGAGCCAATTCCTTATACTAAATCAATTAATAAACCAACCAACCAATCAATCCTACTGGTTCTGTTTCTCTGCAGAACCCCGACTAAGAACACATGGAGGAAAACATTCAAATGTCCCGCTTCACATTTCTCTCCCTCAGTTACCTTCTGAGGACAAGTCTGTGATGACACTTGGATTCTTTGATGTGTTGCCAGGGCTAATAGGTAAAGCTGAAAAATCAAGGGAGGGAGAAGGGAACAGATTGATTTACCAAAATGGTGGCGTGAAACTTCTCTTGAAGAAAAGATCCAACCCAAAGGCAGAAGGAAGAGGATGAAAGAAAGGTGGACAGAGTTTTGAGGAGGAGTTCACAAAGAGAGATGGGGGGCAAATGTAGCTGAATATATGACTTTAGAGAGAAAGCTGTGCAAAAAGGATTGGGGGTAAGTTTTGCTGTGAGCTGTACGTGGCCATTCTCCCTGTGCTCAAGCAGCTCCAATAAATACCATCACCGTTTTTTGAAGTCAGATTCATGAGAAAACTCACCATGTGGAGGGAGGCCTTAGGGAGGGAGCAAAACAGAACAATTTTATTTAAACTTTTCAAAATAAGCCCTTCGGTAGAGATGAAAATACAAGTAGAAAGGAAAATAAACTACTCACCCAACTCCTTTCACGAAGAGCTGTGTGTTAGCCAGGATGACATAGCAGAAACTCAGTAAACAGTGTCTTAATTAAATATGAGATTTTGTTCTCTCCCATGACCATAAATCCAGAGATTGATAACCAGGGCAAGTGAAGCAGCTCAACAAAGTCTCAAGACTGTGCTGCTGTTTCCTGCTCTGCCATTTACCTCCAAGGCTACAAGATGGCTTGTGAACCATCTGTCCAAGCAGGAAGGAGAGGAAAGGGCGAAGGGTAATGCCAGCTGAGTCTGTCCCTTTCTATCAGGAAATCATAGTTTTCTCCCAAAGCCCCATATGGCCTATGTACATTTTATTGCCTTTAAGAAACCCTTAAGAAAATTAATACTTTATCTGGGTTCTGTTGGTAAGGAAAAGGAATGAATAGATACTGGGTAGGCAAGCGGCAAAGTCTGCCACATACAAAATACTCACTTGGAAGAAATCTCTTGATTAGCTAAGGCCTGAGTGGGCATCAAGGAGGGCAGAATTGCCCTGAGTGAGAGGAAGAGAAGAAATAATTTAATTGCTCCCAAGGTAGACAGGGAGCAACTGAGAGGAAGGGAGAAGAGCCAGCAAGATGACTTAGGATAATGCACATTCATGACTCCTCACTTTGATTCCCTCTGAACCTTCAGTAAAAGGGTACAACCCCTCCCACTCCTCCAAACAATAATAAAACACTTGATGCTAGTGGTTTTCTTGTGGAGACCAGAAGAGTATGGAATTCTGCCTCCAATATATCCTGGGCTGGAATATAAAAATCCTTCTAGGTTTTGGTAGCATGGATTCAGGGAAAATCAGAAAGTAAGCCACCAGAAATCCTAGGAAAGTTCCATGGAAGTGCCTTACTCAACCACACACACAGACACCAAATGCACACACCCCACAGACACCACACACACACACACACACACACACACACACACACACACACACACAACCACACCAAACATACACACCCAAAAACCAACCCACAAACAAACAAAAAACCCACATTAACATTATATCAACTCTCACCAGAACTCAATTTCAAATTTTCAACCTACTGCAATGAATCATTTAATGTCACTGTTTTCTTTAACTCCAAATCAAAATCAGGAGGCATACTGGTGACTACCAGCTATCTCCTATGAATGGAATAATATGTGGAATTTAGTATAACCTCTTTTCTTTGCCTAGAAATGCTCTTCTTTGCTGGACACATAGGTGATGCTCCATCAACACTTACCCCAACACAAACTTCCCTTTGTTTGTGTTCTGCTGCTATGTGGCAAACTACCACAAATTTAGTGCCTTAAAACACCGCACATTGATTATCTCACAGTTCCCTTGGATCAGGAGTCCAGACACAGCTAGATCCTGTGCTCAGAGGATCTTCTGCTCAGAGTTTCACAAAGCTGCAATCCAAGCATTGGCCAGGCTGCAGTTTCATTTGGAAGGTCGACTGGGCAAAAATCCACTTCCAAGCTCTTCAGGTGTTGGCAGACTTCATGTCCTTGTGACTACATGGGCCCTGGCTTTTTGCTAGCCAATTGCTGGAGGCCTCTTTCCGGTCCTAGAGGCTACCCATAGTTTTTTGACATGTGGGCTTTCTCAGTATGGCTGTTTATTCATCCAGCAAGGAGAATCGCTAGCTCCAGTCTGCTAAGATGGAGTCTTACACACTGTAACATAACTGCAGAAGTGATATCCCATCACCTTTACAACATAACATAACCTAATCATGAGAGTGGCACCCCATCATCTTTTTACATATACACGTTAGAAGCAAGTCACAAGCCTGGCCTCCACTCAGGGCATGAACACTGGGAGGTGGGAATCATTGGGGGTCACCTTGGCATCTACCTGCCACACAATTCATATCATAGCATACAAATTGCCAACCAGATGAAACCTTTTATATAGCAGAGTTCGGAAAAAGGCCTCAAGCACTTCTCCCTCATACACGTACCACACACATCCTGTATAATATCATGGAGTTTAAGAGAATAGTGTATAGTGTTAGACTCCTGGTATCTGAAATATCTATCGCTACCACAACTACCTCAAAACTTAGTGGCTTATTACAAGAACCATTTTTAACTTGCTCGTGAGACTGTGGGTTAGTATTTGGACAAGGCACAGCAGAGACAGCTTATCTTTTCCCTGCCTGCTGGGGCTTGAATGTCCAAGACCGCATCTTTAGTCACACATCTGGAGCCTCAACTAGGATGGCTCAGGTGGCTAGGGCTGGCTGGAACACCAATGGGGGTCATGTTTGTGGGGCCTTGGTTCTTGCTTGCTGGATTTCTCAATTCCTTCTGTTTCAGGGCCTCTCCCTCTCCATGTGGCATCTCCACATCATCTCTCCATGGAGTCTCTCAAGCAACAGAGCTGGACATTTTACAGGGGGGCTGTACTCCTACAAGCAGGCCATAGACGCAGGTAATTTCCTTAAGGCCTGGGCTTGGAAGTCCCAGAAAGTCACTCTGCCACATTCTACTACTCAAAACCAGTTTTTATGCCTCCATTGTCTGTTTCTTGTCCTATTACACTGGCTTGAATCCAATATTGAAATATTGGATTCAATAGTGCAATATTGAACACAAATAGTAATACTGTGGATACTTCTCTCATTTCTGATTTTAAAGGCAGATGAAGAGGCACCCTTCCATTTCTATTTACTGAGTGTTTATTTCTAATGATGAATGCTTTTTCTGCAACTTTTGAGATGATCATACGGATTTTTCTACTTTCATGTATAAATATGGTGAGTTTTTCCACATTTGTCAAACCATTCTTGCATAACTGGGACAAATCCAACTTGATTGTAATTTATTATCTTTTTAGACGGTTTTTTCAATTTGCTAATATCTTCTTTGGGATTATTATATTTATATTCATTAGTGAAATGGTCTTGTAATTTTTCTTCCTCATAGGTGTTCTTTATTTTATTTTGAATGTTATACTGGCCTTGTAGAACTCATTGGGTAATATTCTCTCTTTTACTATTGTCCTAAATAATTTGTATATTTTATCTGTTCTTTAAAGATTAGAACTTTCCCATAAAACTATCACTTTTCTCTGTGGGGAGATTTTAACTGTTGTTTCAATTACTTCAACTACTGTAATAGTATAAGACTATTTAAGCCTTTTATGTCTTTCAGTAAATTTTTTTTCCCTAGGGTCTTGTTTCTCACCCAAATTTGCAAAATTGCTGACACACAGCTGTTGGTATTGTTCTCTTATTGTTTAGTGTTCTCCTATTTTTTAATCTCTGCTTTATCTTAGTTATGTTCCCCTTTTCATTAATAAAATTATTCCCTTCTTTCTTTTGCTCTTCATGTGTCTTATCAGTGGTTTGTTTATATTGTTCATTATTTTGAAAAATCAACTTTAGCTTTGTTGGTCTATATTGAATCTTTGTTTTCGATTTCATTTTTGTATTTTCCTTCTATATTCTTTGGATGTATTTTGTTATTTTTACCAATGTCTTAAAATGGACATTTATTTCATTAATTTTCAGATTATGCTAAATTTCCTAGAAGCATGATTTTTTCCATCCCACAGGGTTTCTAAGTAGTAATTACTATTCAGTGCTAGGTATTTTTTTTAACTTCTATTTAAAAAAAAACACTAAGAGTTATTTAGCAAAATGTTTTATAGATTTTGAAATATGCAGGGACTTGAAATTTTTATGTTGTTGTAATTAACTTCTAACTTAATTGCATTGTGTTGAGAGATTGTTGTGTATATAATTAGTCTTGGAAATTTATTGAGGCTTTCTTAATGGCCTAGTTCATGAATAATTTTTGAAAATATTATAAAAATGTTTGATAAAAAATAAAATATATATATTCTCTAATTGTTGGACACAAAACTATATTGGTGCATTAGATGAAATGTACTAATTGTGCTGACACTTTTTTTGTATCTTTGCTGCTTTATATATGCATAGTCTAGCAACAATTAAGAGCAATTGCTCGAAATCTCCCACAATAATGATTGATTTACATATCATTTCTTTCTGTAGACTTGCTTCATATATTTTGAAGCTATTTTATTCAGTGCATACATGCATAAAATCATTACATGTTCATTATACTATCACCTCTTCTATCCCTAAAAATATTTTTTGTCTTAAAGCCCATTTTATCTGATAGTAATATAGCCACACTAGTTTTCTTGTGGCTTTTGCCCAATGTTTCTTTTCCATCCTTTGCTAAGTGTATCCTTTATGTTTTAGATGTATCCCTTATAAACAGTATATCTGGATTTTTTTGTTTAACATAGTAAATGGTTCAAACAGCAGTAGCCTTTTATATTTTTCCCTTCTCTTTTTTCAGCTTTATTGAGGTATAATTGACAAAGAAAATTGTAATATATTTAAAGTGTACAGCATGATGATTTGCTATACATATACGCTGTGAAAGGATTCCCACCATCAAGTGAATAGCTATCAAATATTTTCAAGCCATATATCTGATAAAGGACTACTATTTAAAATATATAAATAACTTATACAATTCAAAAGCAAAAAAACAATTAATTCAATTTTTTAAAGGGCAAACAACCTGAATAGACATTTTTCCAAAGAAGATATACAAATGGGCAAGAGGTACATGAAAAGATGCTCAACATCACTAGTCATTAGAGAAATGCAAATTAAAATCACAATGAGATATCACATCATGCCTCGTAGAATGGCCTTAAACTTACCTTAAACCTTAAACTTACATCGTGATGTATATCAATTATTTCTCAATAAAACTGGGGAAAAAAATAAACATATCCATCACACCACATATTGTGTGTGTGTGTGTGTGTATGTAAACACATAAGTTCTATTCTCTTATCAAATTTTAATTATTGGCATAGTCTTTCATAGCTTCTCTTAGTATCTTTTAATTTCTGTGGAATGTGCACTATATCTTTTTCGATATTAATACTGAGTATTCATTTTCTCTTTTTCTTTATCATTAGTCTTACCAAAGATATGTTTATTTCATTAGTCTTTCCAAACAACCAACTTCTGGCTTTGTTGCTCCTCTCCATTGTATCTCTATATTTTTCTATTTCATTAACATGTGCTCTTGTCTTTAGTTCTTCCCTTTTATTTTACTTGGGTTTATTCTGCTGATCTTTTGCTATTTTTAAGCTGGATGCTTAGCTCATTAATTTTTTTTAGTCTTCCCTAATTTATAATGTAAACATTCAAAATTAGACATTTCCCTCTGCTTTTGCTATATTTCATGAATCTTGATTTAGTTTTTTCTTTATAGTAATTTTAGGCATTTACCAATTTCGATTTTGACTATATTCTTATTCACGAGTTACTTAGTAAATGCTTTCAAATTTTCAAATATATAAGGGTCATGTGGGTTTCATTTTAACTTTTCATTGAAGAATAATATGCATACACAAAGGACATAGTATAAATGCACAGCTCAATAAATTTTTATAAACTAAATACAGCCATGTCACCAACACCAAAATCAAGAAACAGAACTTTGCCAGCACACCAGAAGCCACCCTCGGATTCCCTTCCCATCGCTGTGTCCCCCACAAGAGTAAACACAATCCTGACTTCTAACAGCATAGATCTGCCTTTTGTATTTAATATAAATGAAATTATACAACATGTAAGCTGTTTCGTCTTACTTCTTTCATTCAACCTTTTGTGAGCTCATCCATATTGTTGCATATAACTGTAGTTGATTAATTGTCCCTGCTGTAAAATACTTCATTGTATGAATGTACTACAATTTCTTTATCTGTTCTACTATTGATGTACCTTTGGGTAGTTTCCAGTTTAGGGCTATTATGAATAGTGCTGCTGTGAACATTCTAGTACATATTTTGTTGGTGAACACACATACATTTCTGTTAGAGTAAAATAATTGCTGGGTCATAGTTTTATGTATATATTCAGCTTTAACTAATAGGGCCAAATTCCAGTGTGGTTGGACCAATTTATATTTCTAGCAACAAGGTTGGTTATTTTTTGCAGCTGACGTCTAACTTAAGTGCAGTATGATCAGAGAATGTGATTAGTATATTACCGATTCTTTGAAATTTATTGAGATTTGCTTGATGTTCAATTTTTCACAATCTTCTATGGATGCTTGAGAAAAATGTGCATTCTGTAATCATTGAATATATCATGCTATACTTGATCATCAGGCCTAATCTTATCAATTGTTAAAATCTCTTATGCACTTAATTATTTTTTCTCTGCTTTATCTATCAATTACTCAAAAAATGTGTTGAATTACTGCACTATGTATGTATACTAACAGATATATATTTATATATATATATATGAGTTCATACTGATACCTTTGATTCCAATCTGATACCACAAGGTTCATTTTCACCTTCCCCCTTTCATTATTCATATCTTCTTTCCCCCTTTCGTTATTCATATCTTCTTTCTCTGACTGTGAACTTTCATTGCCATCATTGTCTATACTATATTTATTTACATAATATACAAATAATGCAGTTTCAGAATTTCTTATCCCTGTGAAAAACAAATTTACTAACTAAAGTATTGTGTACATTTTTTACAGTCTCCAGTCAAATATTGTCTTTCAAAGTTATTAGCTCTTTTACATTACATTAGCTCTTTTCTTCCCCATCCTTACCAATGTGGTAATATTATTCATTTGTAAAACAGGTTTATCTGTAACTGTATTTTATTTTGGATTCCCTCTGACATCCTGGTTGGTTTTGTTTATTTTTGAGAGTATACGAAATATTAGTACTGTGGTTCTAATAGAAATGTGAAAAAAAGGTTTACTCAGAGAAGTATCACTCCCTCCACATGCCTACTACACTGTCCTCAGATCCCCCAAACTTTTTGCACCCCCTTTCCACCATTCTCTTTAATTTCTGGTTTATCTTTCCTTGTTTCTTTTACACCAATGAGCGAATTCATTTATATTTGCTTATATCTCTTCTTTTTCTTACATAAATGTCTCTTATCTTAGTTTGTACTTTCTAAATGTTCTATTTTTATAAACTTCTTTCTTTCATTGCTTTTACAGTCTCATTTTGGATTAACTAAGGTTTTTTCCCCCCCTCTCACTATGATGACAAAAGTATAACCTCTGTTTCTGTACTCGTATTAGTTATCTTTAAATTTTTAATTCACATACTTGGTTAATGTCTAAAGATAATCAGTATGTTTTTCCTCTAAACAATCTCAGGACCTCATAATCATAAAATTAATGTTGATTAGGTGCCTGCTATTTAGTAGGCCCTATTCTAAACACTTTATTTACAAGTCATGTAAGGCCTAAGAGGTTAAGTAATTTGCCCAAGATTATACAGATAATAAATCATGAGACTGGGATTCAAACCCAGACAGCCTGGTTCCATAGTCTGTGCCTTGAAGACTATGTTTGATTTAACCTGGAACACTTGAATTAGGATCACCCTCCTCCCATCTTACATGTTACTCCTACATAGTATTTGTATTTAGTTTCTTTTCTTTGCTCACAATTCCTTATTGCTTCTCAAACCTTGCTTTGGAAAACATTTTCCTTGTTCCTGAAGCATATCCTTTTAAAGTACCTTTGGTATGTGTTGAAAGTTTTAAAAAAATCTGTTTTTGTCAAAAAGCAGATTTATTTAATAATGGTTTAGCTAAGGCTGACAGTTATTTTCTCTCAGCACTTGGAATATATCATTCCATTGTTTTCTCGTTTCCATTTCAGTGATGAGAGGTCTGCTCTAAGTGTAATTGTCTTACACTTGTAAGTAAATTGTCTTTTCTGTCTGCTTGCTTTTGTAAACTTCTTTTTGTCTTTAGCATTCTACAGTTAAACCAAGACATAGTTGCTTATGAATTACTTTTTGAAAGTCCTGCTTGGGATTCATTTTGTTTCCTGACTCTAAAGATTTATGTCTTCATCAATTCTAGAAAATCATTAGACAAGATCTCTTTGAATAATCTGTCTCTCCCCTTCTCTCTATTCTTGCCTTCTGGGACTCCAATTAGATGGATGTTAGACCTTCTCATTCTATCCTTAGTAACAGATATTTTTACCCCCAAATTAAGTATTAATTGGTAAAATTATAATTGTTTTATTTAGTCAGTGTTTGTACACCACATTTCATTCATCTCTTCGTACCTTTAAAACTCACTTGCATTTATTTTCCTCTGATCTGCATGTTTTCTTATTGTTGAATTGTAAGAGCCCTTTATATATTTTGGATAACAGTCCTTATCACATATGTCTTTTTTATTTTTTTTAAGGAGGGCTCAGCTCACAGTGGCCCATGTGGGGCTCAAACAGGCAAACTTGGTGTTATTAGTACCATGCTGTAACCAACTGAGCTAACCGACCACCCCACATATGTCTATTGCAAATGTTTTCTCCAAATCTGTGCCTTGGGAGAAAGCCATTCTCTTGACAGTGTCTTTTGCAGAGCATGTATGCAGGTTTTTAAAACCAAAATTATGTAACAAGCATTCCTCATACTATAATAAAGACCTTGCAAATTTTTATTGGGGTAAAATATGCAGAACATAAAATTAAACATTTTAATCATTTTTAGGTATACAATTCAGTGACAATAAATACATTTACATTGTTGTGCAACTATCATCACTATCTGTCTCCAGAACTTTTTTATCTTCCCAAACTGAAACTTTATACCCATTAAATAGCTTTCCATTACCCATCCCCATGTTCTGCCCCTGGCAATCACCATTCTGCATTATGTCTCTATGAATTTGACTACTCTAGGTACCTCATATAAGTGGAATCATACAATATTTGTTCTTCTGTAAAAGACCTGACAATTTAAAATTATAATATTATTCAGAGATTATATAATATTAAATTTACATAGTTTATTGACTCATTTCTTATTGTTGAACATGTTCATTGTGGTTCTATTATTTTTGCTTTAGATTAGCATATTTATGCATTATATATTTTATGTAACATTATACTCTTACAATAGATTCTTAAAAGTGGAATTACTGAAAACAAAGGGTATGAGTATTGTGGGGACAGAGCTCCAGAGAGCAGTTTCCAGGCTCTCGGCCTCAGATGGAGGGGTGCTGGCTCGGGTGGTAGATGGCCATCAGCTGTGGCTAGTTGGCCGTCAGCTGTAACCATTGAGCCATTGGCCACTAATATAACTGCTGCTGCTACAGAGGGAAGAAGAGCAGAGTTGAGGAGAGTGGAGGAGAGTCGTCGGTCGGTTGGCAGAAAAGTGGACAGCAGGTCGCACGTCATGTGAACCCAGCCTCCAGTGAGACCACAGTGGTATGACTCCCCTACCTATGGCTCCGTGGGTGTTCCTTTTGGGTCTAGCCACATCCTGCTTTCTTATGTGGGGAGCGGGAGTAGAGACCCTGCAGACCTCCCCGCACAACACCTGTGTTCTTGTGCAGGGAGCAGGAGCAGAGACCACGCATGACACCCTGCATGACAAGTATTTTTAAGAATCTTCCAACTTTTCAGTTTTCCAACTTTACAGTTTTCCAACTCACTTTGCAAAAGAATCTTATCAATTTATACACCCAAAAATGATGTAAGACAGTACCTATTGAAGCATACTCTCACCATATTATGTTCTCAAGTCTTTCTCCACTTACTTAATATATTCTTAATGATTTTCTTATAAATTCATATAAAGCTCTTTATGTAACAAATTGACAATGTTTTTTCTATCATATTTTCTGTAAATACTTTTTCAGCATATTTGCTTTTAAATTTTTGTTTCTTTTCTAACATAGAGTGGTTTCCAGGAATTTTTTAAAAATAGGATACACTTAGGACAAGGAAGAAGAATGGCCATGGAGAACTTTAGAATTCTCTTTCAGGCATGCGACATCACAAGACATTAATCCCTAAAAAAGTCAAATTCTCCAAAACTAAGTTTTCTACAACTAAGCCAATGCTTTTGCATAATATTTAAAAACAAATTGGCAATTAACCTTGAACAACAGAGCAATGATGGAAGGTGACCTTTGCAATAAACACTGTTTAAATGTCAGGTGGCTCCAGTCAGCACCAGCTGGAACTACTCTATAGAATAAAATGTGTCTTCCTCTCTGCTGCTTTCAATGCCAAATACAACTAAGGCCATTACTAATTTGTACCAAAGATTTCGGAGCAACTAACAGACCATAACCAAGACATATGACATATACTTCTTATGTTGTGAACAAAGGCCAAATAGGCTGAGTTGTCCCTGATTTCCCTATATGGAGCCTTATATTTCTTTATCTATATTTTGAGAATAAGCATCTTTCCTTGGTAGGTCAGATAACAGAATTTAGAGGAGACAAAAAGAGACCGCAACAGAGAAAATATAGAAATTATTACAACCTTGAGCAATCCACAGATAGTCCTAGAACATTTGTTTATGCACCTGGGCATTTATGAAAACTAGAGGAAAAGAAAAGGTGCATTTGTTGTGACAGTAACACCCCCACTTTGCTTTGCAAGAGGAGAGAGTCCTACCATGGTTTCTCTCCCCACACCTGACATGCAAGGGCATTTTGCAAAAGAAATCAGTGAGGATGAAAATCCAAGTCATTCAATGTCTGCATGATTCAAAAGGCAAAACTAGTCTCAGCTTCCTCTTCTACCCAAATTAACATGAAGATTATAACTCTGTGGGTTTACAGAGGACAAGATGAAAGGGATTGTCACAACCATAATCCTCACAGCTTCTGAGATCTAAGAGTATAAACCAAGTCCAAGACCAATTGACTACCGTTCCATATACCCACCGTTTATAAAGGTGCAAAACTGAAAAGATTTCACCTCTGTGCCAAACAAGCAATAAGAAAAGATGAATTGGTTTTTTGTTACAATACTGAAACATTTGCTTTCACTTCATAGTTTATAAAGTAGTTTTCACATAAACATACTGTCTTATTAACTCATTTGAACACTACCATTACCCTGGGAGCCAGATACCTCTGTATCTCCCATGTATCTAAAGTAGCTTTGAATATAGTAGGCACTCAATAAATGCTTTTTGAATAAATGCATATGTAGGCAAACTTCCCTCTTCAAAACTGACCATAAGAATAGGTCAGCCATGGGCAGTTGGATGGCTTAGTTGGTTAAAGTGCGAGCTCTGAACAACGGGGTTGCCAGTTCGATTCCCACATGGGCCAGTGAGCTACACCCTCCACAACTAGATTGAAGACAATGAGCTGCCACTGAGCTTCCGGAGGGGCAGCCGGATGGCTCAGTTGGTTAGAGCATGAGCTCTCAACAAGAGGGTTGCAGGTTCAATTCCCACATGGGATAGTGGGCTGTGCCCCCTGCAACTAAAGATTGAAAATGGCAACTGGACTTGGAGCTGAGCTGCGCCCTCCACAACTAGATTGAAGGACAATGACTTGGAGCTGATGGGCCCTGGAGAAACACACTGTTTTCCAATATTCCCCAATAAAATTTATAAAGAGAAAGAATAGGTCAGCCATCATGCAAAGAAGTAGCAGTGATTTGTTTCTTGATAGTTCATACACACACACACACACACACACACACACACAAAGTAGCATGATGTATTTGGTAAAGAGGGTTAATTATATTTTATTAAGTGGGTCACAACAGTTACCATAACTTTTTTGTTCTCAAACCCAACCAATTCTACTTTTCAACACTATAACAAGATCTTCTGTCATAATATATTTTTTAAACCAGGTAAATAAGCATAGGTATAGTATCTAGCACATTGGTTTCCCTGGATTGACCAGTTGTAATAGGTAAAATAGACAGTATTTGGAAGTCAAGGAGAATGACATGGTGTTCCGTCAAGGTTTGCCACAGTGATACAAGGAGAGTCTAGGAGACAGGGTCAGAGGATCACCTCCAAGTCCTACCTTGCTCCAAACCCATAATTCTGGGAGCATAAAATTGAAAATAGGAGTTTACAACAACTTCAGTGGGCAAATATGGCTAAAAGAGGATACACGTTTGAGAAAAATCAAACTCTTATGCCAAAATGTGCGCAAAATAACATAAAGCTAAAAAGTGCCTGAATGAAAAATAATATCAGATAATACATGGTATCCACTTCAAGACAAACAAAAAAGAAGGTATTAGGTATTTGGGACTGAGAAACTGGGATCATAGACCAAAATTACTTTGTGCTATAATTTATTTTATGCAATCTACCTCCCATGGCCATTCTTTAATTCTTCCATTGTACTGTAACATTTATGGCTTTCTCTCTCCCACTGGAGTTTTAGTTCCTGGCATGTAACCATACATCATACATCATTTTGTTCTCAGGAACAGGAACATTGAAAATGTTTTTTAAAAAAGTTTTCTTGAAGAAATAAACACTTTCCTTTTGTTTTCTGATCTTGCTCTTACTTCCTCCCTTTATACTTTATCTCCCCCCGCCCCCCTTTTTCTCCTGTTAGGATAGAAATCAAAACACCTGTGTTCCAGCTTTGGTTCTGATATTCACTCTCTTTGGGTCACTGTTTACTTTATCTAAAAATGGGAATAATAGCCTCTGCCCTTCTCTAACTCACTGACAAGGATAGCATGTAAATTCTAGTGAAATCATACATAGGAAATCAATCAAGAGAAATGAATAAGATAAATCAAACATATTGTTTTGATCATTTTTATTTAATGACTACACCATAGACTGGGGTGAAAAATGAATAAGCAATTAGGAAAACCTAGAAGTGAATAAATAGATGCAGCAAGGGAAGAGCGATGAACTCTCAAGTGTTATCAAAGGACCAATCAGTGCACCATCAACTTGTCTTCCTTTCTTAGTTAAACATATACCGTCACTTCAAAGGGTTCTCTGGGAAATTAAGCAAAACTGACTCCAAATTGGGCAGTTGACTACAGGATATGTCTGAGTTTCCCAAAGGTTCTAAGGGAGTTACAGCACTTTAAGAAACCAAATTATTTACAGAATCAACATTTTATAGACTTTCTTAGAAATGGGATTAAAAATAGCATCCCCTCCACCAATGCTACACCCTCCCCACCAGCTTTCCTCTTTCTGACTTACACCTAAAATATACTTAGGATTTGACTCTTCAGATAATTTTAACAGTTCTCTAGTGGCTTTCTCTAATGGGGTGGAGAGGGCGTTCCTGCTTAGAAAATGCCAGATTGCAATTCCAGAGCAATTGCAATTCCAGAGCAATCTCCTTCAACAGAAAGTTGATCTAACTAGTAACTAGCAAATACACATCATGAAAAAGAGAAATTGTAATACTAGGAGAAAACTAAGGCATACTTGGCTCACAAAAGTCTTAGCAACTGCCAGAATTCCTCGACATTTGCAATAAAAAATAAAAAGCAGAGGAAAGGTAACTGTTTTCCTGTAAAAATGAACCTGCTCATTTGTGAAACAAATAAAACAAAACTTTATTTTAGTTTATAAGTGTCCTTGCTTCTCACAGGAATATAGCTGTGAAATGTTTCAATATATTATATCTGTGAATTGTTTGCATATGCTATAATAGTAGCACAATTACATAGAAAAGTCCAAAGGTGAACGACCTTTTTCTACCAAACTAATAGACTTACACTGTTCTCTTATCTGAGCTCCAGACTTTAATACTCAGTTGCATTCTTGACATCACTTCTTGTATGTCTCAAAGACACCTTGAACTCAAACTCAAACCCAAAACCAAAATCATTACTTCTTTCACTCATCAAAACTTGGTCTTCTTCCAGGCGTCTGTGAGTGAATTAATCCATGATCCATCCAGTTCTACCAGTCAGAAACCTATCATGTTTCACATTGGCTTCTCACTCTACCATACTCAATATATCTCCAAGTCCTGTCCATTTTACTTTGCTAAAAAAGTTGAACTTGAGTCTAATCAAGGTTTTAGAACTAACTTCTGGATTACAGGAAATAGAGGAAGAGAGGGACAAATTACATAATACTGCAAGGAATCAAATAGATAAGTCCAGAATATGGGAAATTCTACAGGACAATTGACATGGTTTCTGCAAGTCAATGGCATGGAGGGAAAGGAAAAAGAGAGAGTTAAGAGACAAAATGACTAAATGTAATGTGTGAATCTTGTTTGGACTGTGATTCAAACACACCAACTATAAAAAGAGGTTTTTGAGGCAATCATAGAAATTTCCATAATAAAAATATTTAAGAACATGTGATGGGTAATTTTGGTTTGCCACCAACCATTGCCCACAAGCACCACAAGATCTATCGTTACCACTCGAGCCCCAGTTTCCCTTCCATGTCTCTCAAGATAGAAAACAAGGTCCAGAGAAGTGACGATGGACACCACGGAAATATAAAACAAAATTTAAGAAAATACTATGAGCAGCCATATGCCAACAAATTGGACAATCTGGAAGAAATGGATAAATTCCTAGAATCATACAATCTTTGAAGGATGAATCAAGAAGAAACAAAAAATCTGAACCAACCAATTACTACTAATGAAATCGAATCAGTAATCAACAAGCTCCCAACAAACAAAAGTTGTGGACTAAATGGCTTTACAGGTGAATTTTACCAAACATTCAAAACAAGAATTAACACCTATTCTTCTCAAACTATTCCAAAAAATTCAAGAGGGAGGCTCTGAAGCTCATTTTATGTGGCCACTATTGCCCTGATTCCAAAACCAGAGAAAGACACTACAAAAAAAGAAGCTATAGGCCGATATCCCTAATAGGTGAAAATCCTCAACAAAATATTAACAAACTGAATTCAGCAATACATTAAAAATATCATACTGACTCTGGGTGGTGAACACACAATGGGATTTATAGATGATGTAATACAGAATTGTACACCTGAAATAGATGTAATTTTACTAACAATTGTCACCCCAATAAATTTAAAATATATATATATCATTCTCCACAATCAAGTGAGATTTATTTCCTCATATGTAAGGTGGGTTCAATATCCACAAATCAATTAATGTGATACACCACATAAACAAAATGAGAAATAAAAATCACAGAGTCATATCAATAGATACAGAAAAAGCATTTGACAAAATCCAGCCTCCATTTATGATAAAAACTCTCAGCAAAGTGGGAATAGAGGGAACATACCTCAACATAATAAAGGCCATATGTGACAAACCCTCAGCTAATATCATACTCAATGGGAAAAAGCTTAAAACATTCTTAAGATTAGGAACAAGACAAAGATGTCCACTTTCACCACTCTTATTCAACATAGTACTGGAAGTCCTAGCCACAGCAATCAGAAAAGAAAAAGAAACAAAAGCCACCAAATTGGAAAGGAAGAAGTAAAACTGTAATTATTCGCAGATGACATGATACTAAATACAGAGAACCCCAAAGATTCCACCAAAAAAACTATTAGAACTGAAAATGAATTCAGTAAAGTAGCAGGATACAAATTAATATTCAGAAATTGGCTGCATTTTTATACACGAATAACAAACTATCAGAAAGAAAAATTAAGAAAACAATCCCATTTATAATTATATCAAAAAATAAATAAAATACCAATACCTAGAAATAAATTTAACCAAGGAAATAAAAGACCCGTACTCAGAAAACTGTAAGATACTGAAGAAAGAAATTAAAGAAGATACAAACAAATGGAAATAAATACCACGCTCATGAATAGGAAGAATTAATATAGTTAAAATGTCCATCTTACTCAAAGCAATATATAGAGTCAATGTAATCCCTATCAAAATACCAATGACATTTTTTACAGAACTAGAAAAAATAATCCTAAAGTTTATAGTCCAAATAGCCATGCCAATCCTGAGAAAGAAGAACATAGTTGGATGTATCATGCTACCTGATATCAAACTATACTACAACGTCATAGTAATCAAAACAGCATGGTATTGACATGAAAATAGACACAGAGATCAATGGAACAGAATAAAAAGCCCAGAAATAAATTCATGCCTATATAGTCATTTAATCTATGACAAAGGAAGCAAGAATACACATTGGGGTAAAGACAGTCTATTCAACAAATGGTGCTGGGAAAACTGAACAGATACATGCAAAAAAAATGAAACTGGACCACATTCTTACACCATATACAAGCATAAACTCAAAATGGATTAAAGACTTAAATGTAAGACCCAAAACCATAAAATTCCTAGAAGAAAATATAGAAAGTAAACTCTCATACATTACCCTTAGTAATATTTTTACTGATATATCTCCTCAGGCAAGACAAACAAAAGAAAAAACAAACAAAAGGGACTACATCAAACTAAAAAGGCTCTGCACAGCAAAGGAAACCATCAACAAAATGAAAAGACATCCTACTGAATGGGAGAAGATATTTGCCAATGGTACATCTGATAAGGGGTTAATATCTAAAATTTGTGGGGGGGAAAAAGATCTCACACGACTCAACACCAAAAAAACAAATAACCCAATTTAAAAATGGGCAGAGGACATGAATAGACATTTTTCCAAAGAGTACATACAGATGGCCAATACACATATGAAAAGATGTTCAACATCACTAATCATCAGAGATATGCAAATAAAAACCACAATAACATGCCACCTCATACACACGACCATTGATGATGGTCAGAATGGCTATCATCAGTAAATCAATAAACAACAAGTGTTGACAAGGATGTGGAGAAAAGGGAACACTTGCACACCATTGGTGGGATTGCAAATTGGTGCAGCCACTGTGGAAGGTATGGAGGTTCCTCAAAAAATTAAAAATAGAACTACCGTATGACCCAGCAATTCCACTCCCAGGTATTTATCCAAAGAAATCCGAAACACTAATTTGAAAAGATATATGCACCACTATGTTTACTGAAGTGCTATTCACAATAGCGAAGGTATGGAAACAATCAAAATGCTCTTCAATAGATGACTGGATAAAGAACTTGAGATAGATAGATAGATAGATAGATAGATAGATAGATAGATAGATAGATAGATAGATATAGATATAGATATAGATATAGATATAGATATAGATATAGATATATATTACTCTGCCATACAAAAGAATGAAATCTTACCATTTGCAACAACATAGATGGACCTAGAGGGTATTATGCTAAGTGAAATAATTCAGACTGAGAAAGACAAATACCATACGATCTCATATGTGGAATCTAAAGAACAAAATAAACAACCAACCAAGCAGAAATAGACTCATGGATACAGAGAACAAACTGATGGTTGCTAGATGGGTGAGGTGTTGGGGGGATGGGTGAGAAATGTGAAGGGATTAGAAAATACAAATTGGTAGTTACAAAATAGTCATGGGGATGTGAAATACAGTATGGGAAATATAGTCAATCATGTTGTAAAAACTATGTATAGTGTCAGATGGGTACTAGACTTATGGGGGAATCACTTCGTAAACTATATAAATGCCTAACCACTACGCTGTACACCTGAAACTAATATAAAATAATATTGAATGCTAACTATAATAGACAGATATAGATAGATAGATAGATAGATGATAGATAGATAGATAGATAGACACAAAATGTAAAGTAGAGCATAGGGAATATAGTCAATGGTATTGTAATAGCTATGCACAGTGTCAGAGGAGTAGCAGATGGGGGGTGTCATGCGGGGGACCCTGCTCACTGCGCCATTTGTTGTGCGAGGTGGCCTGCAGGGTCTTTGGTCCCACTCCCCACATAAGAATTCAGGATATGGCTAGGCCAAAAAGGAACACCCACGGAGCCATAGACAGGGGAGTCATACCACCATAGTCTCACTGGAGGCACTATAGCCTCACTGGAGGCTGGATCCACATGATCTGCAACCTGCTGTCCACTTCTCTGCCTGCCAACCTACCGACTGACCAACCAATGCAGCCATGGCAGTTATATCAGTGGCTAATTGGCTAACTGGTTACAGCTGATGGTCAATTAGCCACAGCTGACAGCCATCTACTACACGAGTGAGCACCTTTCCACGTGAGGCCGAGAGCCTGGAAACTGCTCTCTGGGACTCTGTCCCCACAGGGGGTTATCACTTTGTGAGGGGTGTAAATGTCTAATCACTATGTTGTTTTTGTACACCTGGAACTAATAATAAAAAAGAAAAAAAGAAAACTTGTTTAAAAAAAAGAAAACGCAGTCCAAATTTAAAATACTAGATATGAGTTGCAGGGAAATTCTAACTCTTTAGAACACAACTGGAATGATCAAAAGCTACTAATGACAGAACTTTTTCTGTATATTGTTCATCAAATGACACCCACAGCTCAGCATACTGCTTGGCTCAGTGTAGGTGCTAAACAAATGTTTGTGGAAATTAAAATGCAAGAAATACTCCCTGGCTTCTCCTTCCTGTCACCACCCACCACTCCCTTAGTTTGTCTCTATCCTTTGAACTCTCTGGATTCTATTAGGAATCTGTGCCCAATGGAACAGTATCATGAGTTCTGCTGTCTTGTTTTTGGCCTTGTATGAGCATTGGCACTGTATATGCAACTGTTACGCTTATTGCTATTATCAATAATCACCTCCCCCTCTTCAAAAACAACTCCTCTTCCAAGTGGGTGTTCCACATAAGTGAAATGTTGGAGAAGAGCAGTAATAGGTAAAACATGTTTCAGAGAAAACAAGAGAGCAGGAAGCTGGGGAGGGGAAAGCAGAGCTCCACAGCACTTGGGTATAGAAACAGAGAGGGAAGAGAAAGAGAGTGCAATCAGGGCAGATTCAAAAACCCTGAGGATCTGTGGGGAAAAGTGTCAGACCTCTGGCCAGGAACTGAAATGTATGTCTGCAAAGTATGTATATCAAAGCAACTAACCACTTCGACCCCCACCCCCAATATCCTCTCTCTAAGCCCCTTAAGAGCTGTCTTCCCATACCTTCCACCCTTCTTTCCCCAGCAAAATCAGCAGTCAGTGTTGACATCAGTGTGCAAAGGAGCTAGAGACCCAGGTAAAACAAAAGATGCCTGCAAAAAGGCAAATGAGAAAGGAACTCAAGGAAAGTTCACGATGGAAAAATAAACACAGGCAACAAAAACATCCACAGAGAGGAAAGAGGGGGAAACCAAAGAGACAAGATCAGCCAGAAAAAATAAGAACAAAAACAAAAAGAAAAGCCAAGAACAGGAAAAAAAAGAGTGGACTAAAATAAAGTACAGGCATAATCCTCTGAAGAAAAATAGAGGAAAAGACAGGCACAGAATTAGCCCTGGGGACATGGAGCTAAAAGCTTTTATACACATTGTCTCACTTAATCTTCACACCACTGTCAAAGTGAATATTGTTAATCTCCATTTTGCAGAGGTGAAAATAGAGGCTCACCTAAAGCCATACTAATAGAAAATGGTGGAGCAGAATTTGAACACAGTTCGGATCATTTCAAAACAGACATTCTCTTGCAGTCCATCCCAGGTTTGAAAATATGACAAACATGACTTTTAAATTTGGTTGATTGTGTTCATCAACACTAATGAACATATATTCAGTTATTCCTTAATTTGGGATAATTTCTTGAAACGGATCCTGAATGCTTTTATTCCTTCAACAGTATGCTGCTCACCCCACCCAAACTCTTACATTTGACCTAGGAATCTCTCCCACAGGGATAAAACATCTAACCACATCCAAGCAGCTCAGGTAAAAGGAGACAACACTACCCACCTGTTCAGGTGACTCTAAAGCTGTGAAAAAGCCTTTCCTTTGGGACTAATCTGGGAAGGCCTAAAATTACAGGGGAAAGAATCAGGAACAGCAGGTGACTAAAACTGCCACCAATATGAAAACGTCCTTGAAGCTGATGCTGAAAGAGTGGGAGCAGTGGATGTGTGGATCTGGTGTGTGTGTGTGTGTTGGGGGCCTGAATGGTATATATCTTATATCCCCATTAAATCATAAGTTTCTAGAGGGCGGGGACCACAGACTGCACTTCTATTTTGTCCATACCAGCACAGTACCTTAAGATTCATAGACACTCAAAGATGAGTCAAATAACTAAGTGGATATTGGGTGTTTTAGCCTTGGGAATTTGGGAAGTATCAGGATGTCCCTTTCTTTTTGAAAAGTAAAGTTACTCTTAAATTTTATTTTTACTTCTAAAAGAAATCAGAACAATGGCGTGACTAAGTTTTAGAACTGAAGTAGCTCTGTTTTCAGCAAAAAGGGAGTTAAGGAAAGGACTGGGGCACTCGAGAGATATCAGAAAGAAGTACTAACCTTACAGCAGTCACAAGATACTGGTTTTCCTTTATCCCTTAGGTTTCTTCCCTACCAATTTTTCAGTGTGTTCCCATCCATGAGTTCTTGTATTCCACATTTAGTAATACAGGACACATAAATGAGAACCTGTGCAGACAACTGACTACCAAGTCTGGTCTTCCAGTAGGAATTCTTGAACCTATGGAAGTTTGGATCCTTCCACAAAGAACCCCTTCTCCAACATGACTTTACAGGCCCCTTCGGATTTACTGGCTGGGCTCTGAATACAGTGTTGATTTTCCTGGTTCATAAAGCCAGGCAGAGTTCTGCTGCCAAACAGGTGTATTTGTTTTTGAATGATAAGGACACACAGTTGCTCTCAGTTTAGGCTAATAATAAACACTTTAGACATCCTTCTAAGTCTGAAAGAGGAAAGAATAAAAACCCCTCCAGCAACAAAGTCTGTTAATGGAGTCCTGTTCCTTAGAGAACAGATGGCCTGTACAAGAGCCGGGTGCTTGCTGGCTAACCTTTCTGGTAAGCATGTCCTCTGAATATTGCTTTTGAAAGCTCTCTCCCATCAATAGAGCCCTGAGGTTAGGTTTACCTAATTAAAAGGAAAGGCGTTTTCCAGACTCAGGAGAAATAGAAAAATGAAGAAGAGTATATTGGCACCAAAGAGGAACCGGGGAAATCAGTGTCAATGAGGAAACTTTTTTCACCCCCTTTAGCCTAGCAGCCTATAAACATGCTGCCCATGGGAGTGGAGAGTTGATGAGAGAAACAGTACCAAAAGCAGACACAACAGGGTAACCAGGGAAAAATAAGAGTGTAGCAAAATGAAATTCAAGGAGGAAGAAAACAGAACAATTTTGCTTGTCCTTTAAGCAGCCTAAAAACCTAATGTTGCAAACGAGATGGTTTAGAACAGGATATACGTTCAAATTCACAGAGCTAGGTCTCTCTGCTTTGATTATCAAGGTTGTGGTGGTAAGTGACTTCCGGGATCAAGTTGTTCAGCAATGTGAGGAGGGTTAGAAACAGCTGTCCACATCCTGGGCACCAATGCTGTAAGCCATTCCTACCTCAGGTTGACTGAGCTTGAGCCACTAATCTCATTTTTCACCGTTGATTCTCAATCAACCCAACTGGTTTGTTTTTTTTTACCACCGTACGTCCCTTGAAAAGAGCTTGCTTTGGCTGGAATCTTACAGGCCTGGGCACGACTGGACACAGGTTGGTTCCCTCACCGCTCCTGTGTTCATGGTTCTTCTCACAAAGGAGGAAGGGACAGCTATGTCCCTGGAAGGGGCAATGTGGGCACAGTGCTTCCCTTGTCTCCAGGGCTTTCTGGAACTGGCCACCAGCAGTGGCTAGCAGTGAGGATTGGGCTTCTTTGCTGAACAATACTTCAGGAACTTTGACACCTACAGCAGAAAAAATGGCGGCTCATTCCACGAGGTAGGCATAAAAGAGCGCCTGGGACCAATTTATCTTGCTTTGTTTTACCCTTTTCATGTAAATTCATCCTGAGGCTTTTAAAGTCACCACAAATCAAACTAACCTGTCTCTCTCCAGTTTTCCTACACTGTTTTAATTCCCAAAATAACCCTTTTCTGGAATATTTTGTTTACACTTTTCTTTCTTTCCTTCCAATACATTTGCACTCAGAGGTTAAGATTTGCTGTTCTCTTTTGAAAATGCAAAATTACCCCTAAATTTTCATTTTTAATTCTACGTGGCACATATATGGGTATTTATTTTAATAACTTTTATCTGACTTTAAATTTTTTCATAACTTAAAAGGAAAGAAAATGGTAGTAGAAAAACTTGAAAATGTTTCATATTATGATTTTTCTTCTCTTCCCCAACATTAGGATACAGTTAGAAAAATTACTATTTAGAAAATCAAATCTATGTTTTCTGAACCATGTCTTTCTCTCCTGTGAGTTTTATATACAGAGAGCATGTGTTTTTCAGGTGATTACTAGCGTAGCATCATCTTTAAAGATGAAGCTATGCAGGCACTCCCTGTTCTGTACATACTTGCTTCATGGATTCCTCTTGTCTCACTTTCTTTATAAGTCACATTTCTTTATTTGTCTTTTTACCACAGATCTGCACTGCAATTACACATCCAGACAGAAATGTCTCCTCAAGAGATGTACAATCAAGTATTTAGGGGTGAAGGGTCTACAACCTAAATAGCTCAAAGATAGATAGATAGATAGATAGATAGATAGATAGATAGATAGATAGATAGATGTGTGTATATACCTATTTTACCTGTACATATATACACATGTATACATATGCATATATATTTATATACATATGTGTTTATATAATTTTATATATATGAAAGATAAGGTAAAATAGGTAAATAATTTAATAAAATTTAATGGAAGGTATTAGTTATTTTTTTCTCTTTTTCTGTATGCTCAGATTTTTCATGATTAAAAACTTAAAAGGATGAATGGAAGGAAGAAAAATGGAAACTAAGAAAAAGGGAGGGAAAGGTAGGGAGGAAGGAAGGAAGGAAGGAAGGAAGGAAGGAAGGAAGGAAGGAAAGGAAGGTTTCTTTAAGATCCTGAAAGATGTGGGGTTTAGCTGGTTTGCTCATTTTGAGAATTCTAATGGTCAACAATAGCTCATAACATTACATTTTAATCACTGCATGTTGAATTATTGTAATTTACACAATAACTTTGTGATCATTTGATACCAACTCGCCTTGACTTTGTGAACTTTCATGGAGCACCTTCTCTTTAAGAGTTCTCTAACGTTTAGCTGTAATGCTCTCTACTGGTCATTATTCCGTGGGTCTGATTTGTATGTGAGACCTGCCTTAGCATGAGTACTTCACACCTGCTCTTTTGTGCAATTCCAGGGTATCCTCTTATTGTTGACCATCTGTCTTGAGCTAGTTGAGGTAGGTATTGTTGACTGAATGACCCAACCAGTATCTGCAGCCTAGCCACCTAGCCCTATTCACTTTCTACTGAGATGGCATGTGTCACAGTTCTAGCCATTATAACGTATGTGAAAAATCTTCAGAATAAGCTATTGTTTTCCTAATAAAATGGGTCTTTTCACCATTTTCCCCTTAAACTTTTGCCCTTTGCTCCTTTTTTCCTTCTTCCTATCTGGAATAAAGGCATGAGATCTGGAACCACAGCAGCCATTTTGAGATCCTAAGGTAATCAGAATAAAGATGACAGTGGAGTGGGAAGAAGGGAAAAAATGTCTATGTTCCTGATGGCAGCAGTGCACCACCTTGCCAGTCTTGGATTCTTGTCAAAAAAAAAAAGAAAAAAAAAAATGACACCCGGTAAGATTGAAACCATGTGTAGAAGGGTTATCCATAATTTGTAGCTAAAAGCATACCTAACTGGCTTGATGGATTTTGACACATCCTATAAGACTTGGTCCTGGCATAGCGAGAGTTATTCCCAACCTCATACCATCCACTGATGATGCTCTCTAATCAGAACTTGGCCTGCCCTCAAGTTGACAAGAGAGTGAGTCTTTCATGTGTCACATTTCCCACACTCCACTGAGGGACAGGTTTGAGGTTCTGAGTTTGACTGTTTCTTTTGTTTTTTTTCAAATTCTTGTTCTGGAAGGGCAACATGATTTTTTCAGACTATTGGGCTAGGTTCAATTCTTTGGAACTAGGCAACCCTGCTACCTTTACACCTAGACAATTACCCAAATACGTATGGAACAGAAGAAATTGAATATAGTCTATGAGTGCTGGTAAGTGCAACCATGAAGTTTTTCAAGAAATAAATCTTCCAAGGCCCTGCAGAACTGTCTGGAGATTCTGGGAGAAGAATCCTGGTCTTCGTATTAGGTAGAGAAACAGGGCTAAAAGACATGCTTTGGTTTTGTAAACTCCAAAGAACAATTTAAGTAAATAAAGTTTAAATAGTAACTGGAGCTGAAATCCCTCACCTTGGCATTTGTTTGCTAAAGTACAAACCAAGACAGAACGACTTTCCTTTACCCTTAGTCCCCAGGCCCCAGCTTTGGACTGGGCCCCAAAATGCTTTCTGTTTTGGAAACCCCAACCCATGCAAAACTCAGTAGGTCTGGGGTTTGAACATATGAATAAAAAAGCCAAGTTTCCGCCTGACCTTGGCTAACCTTGAAGTCAATCGTTCTTCCAGTACTGGTCTGGCCAACAATAAAGCTTGTGGTTTCGTCTTGGTCTTACCACAAAACTTTGTGATGAAACACTAAGAACCCACTAAGATTTGTGCTTCCATTTCTGTCTCGTTTCAAATTCTTTGTACAAAATCTGATGACTTCTATAGAATATGACTATGTAACTCTGTGATTTCTCTTCTGTTCCACATGAGCTCAGAACCAACTTTCTGCCCAGCAAAATGTTTTGAGAACAAAAAGATGAAAAACCAGAGAATATCAATGAAAATTTATTCAATGTAAAATCAAGATCCTACAGATGATACAAATCTACATGATACCATGATTAGACCAACTATAACAACAACTCAAATAATTTGAAAGTCACAGTAAAGAAAAAAATTGCTGAGGGTTGGGTATAATGCGGTAGAGAAGGTGGAGAAAGCAAACCCAAGAATTGACAAATGTTGCCCCAGACTAGAAGTGCAGGAAATAGGACCAGCATAGCATCATGAGAGATCCAAAGGACAAGTAATAGTGGGGATTTACTCCCAATGAAGAGCAGTTAAATCAGGAAACACATGTAAAGGTAAACCAAAAATCTAAGAGAAGTGAAAGCAAAAATAAATGAATGGGACTGTATCAATCTAAAAAGCTGCTACATAGCAAAAGAAACCATCAACAAAACAAAGAGGCAGCCAACAAAATAGAAGATATTTGCAAACAACACCTCCAATAAGTGGCTAATAAAGATCTCATACAACTCAACAACAAAAAAATAAAGAATCCAATTAAAAAATGGGCAGAGGCTCTGAATAGACACTTCTTCCGAGAAGACATACAAATGGCCAACAGATATATGAAAAGAAGCTCAACTTCACTAGCTGTTAGGGAAATGCAAATCAAAACCTCAATGAGATACCACCTCATACCTGTTAGAATGGCTATTATCAACAAGACAAGTAATAACAAGTGTTGGAGAGGCTGTGGAGAAGAAAGAACCCTCATATACTGCTGGTGGGAATGTAAATTGGTACAGCCACTATGGAAAACAGTATGGAGGTTCCTCAAAAAATTAAGAATAGAATTACCATATGACCCAGCAATCCTTCTTCTGGGTATCTAGCCAAAAAAATTGAAAATATTTATCCATAAAGGTATATGTACCTCTATGTTCATTGCAGCATTATTCACAGCGACCAAGACATGGAAACAACCGAAGTGTCCTTTGATAGATGATTGAATAAAGAAGATGTGGTACATAGGTACAATGGAATTTTATTTGGCCATACGAAAAGATGAAATACTGCCATTTGCAACAACATGGATGGATCTTGAGAATATCATACTAAGTGAAATAAGTCAGATGGAAAAAGTTAAGAACCATATGATTTCACTGATATGTGGGATATAAAACTGAAAGTAACAACTGAACAGACAAACAAACAAAAACTCAAAGACACAGACAACAGTATAGTGGTTACCAGAGAGAACAGGGGTGGGGGGGATAGAAAAGGTTACAGGGGTCAAATATATGGTGATAGAAGGAGAACAGACTCTGGGTGGTGAACACACAATGCAATATACAGATGATGTATTATAGAATTGTACACTTGAAACATGTAATTTTATTAACCAATATCACCCAATAAATTTAATTTTAAAAATACACCTCTAAAAAGAAAAAAGAGAGCAAGAAGCCAGAAATCTAAATGTATAATCATTAGCAAGGACAAAGTACTTTAATCTTATGAGATTTTACCATTGTAGGTGTAAGAAGTAACGTCTCTATTCTGTAATTTAGCTTGGCGCTGATGTCCATAAAGACAAGAGTGCCAGATGTCATATGACCTCATCCAATATAGATTCTTGTCAACTAGAGATCTGAGAAAATCTCACCAAGCACCAATCATTTCCCCATAAAATACTGAATCCCAATAGCCTTGTGTTATCTGGATCCTGAGCTAGACGTAACCAGCAATAAAAACAGAAAGCTCTATTTACCATGAGCCCTTTCTAAATCTGAATCCTGTTTTGTAGGTTTAGAAATTTAGCCACAAAACCCCATTAACCAATTTTGGAACAAAGAAAAAGAATTTTTGCTTTAGCCCAACAGACTTTTTTGTGAATTATGCATGATGTTTTCAGTGATAGGAAAAGGGATCCAGGACAGGAGAAATACGTGCCACCAACTTCTGTAAAACTCTGAAAGGAGAAAACTGGTATCATCCTGTCAAGAATACACTAAAGACAATCCTAGGGTCAGTAATAACCTAAGGAACAACTCCTGGAACTTCAGATTTCTGCAAAAGTGATTAAAATGACCCAAGGAAGAGAAGGCTAAATGATTGTCCCTTTCCCAGGGCCCCTTTCCCTGCACCACTCCCAGGTAGCTAGCACACAAAAAAATGCTATGTAATTTTCATGTCCTTCCCAAGGACCAATCTGTCAGAAACTTCATGAAGCTCTTAATAGACCAAGACATGTATTTATTTACTCTAAAAAGCCATTTCTACCTTCTTGCCCTTAATGGAAACTACAAGTTGTCCCAATGCTCCTGTGAGTCCCGGTCTACTGAATTACCCCTTAAGTTACAGGTGAAGTTGTCTTCACAGAGCCCCCTAAAGTAAAGTGATGCAAAGGAATATTTTTTCCCCTAGTCCCTAAACATGGACTACAGTGGCAAACCCAAAATTCTAGGATGAAATTACATATTTGACATTGAAGCCAACACATGGTCACAGCCAAGGGGTCCCTAATTTCCTACCTTTCAGCAAGATATAGATACAGACTCCTTAAGGTAAGAAGTCATCCACAACTGCCTGTGTCACCAATGTATGAAACTCTGTGAGTTCATAAAATAAATAGTGGACTATATTCTTGGCACTGGCAAGCTTATAAACAATAGCTCAGAGGAATATTTTTGCATTGAGTTTATCTTCTGAGTGTGTTTTTCTTATAAATCTCAATGCTCACTCAAAGATCACATTACTCCACAGGACATTACAGCTGTCCTTGTGACCTAAAATCAAAGGGGTGTTGTTTGGGCACTTTCCCATTAAGAATTGCAAATGATTCACCATTCTTGGGTTGAGATATAGAAAAGTGTTTGTGTACAGCATCCAGCAGGTGGCACTCACACCCAAGGCAGGTCAGAGAAATCTTTGCTCACAAAAAAATTGATTCATTACACTCAGTGAATAGTAGACAGATGCCTTCTTAGTAAAAGACCATGAATTTCACTCCTAGTTTCTTCTTAAATGAAGTTTTGACGTTGTATATAAGCAGCCAGTCAATTTAATTTTTTTTTATAAAGTAATACAAAATGGAGACATTCCATACAAAATATGTATCATTGTGGATGTTATGGCTGGAATGTTTCTGTCCCCCTGAAATTTATATGTTGAAATCTAATCCCCAATATGATGGTATTTGGTGGTGGTGTCTTTGCGAGGTGATTAGGTCATGAGAGCAGTACCCACATGAATGGAATTAGTGTCCTTATAAGAAGAGGCCAGCAAATTAGCTCTCTGCCCTTTCTGCCATGTGAGAACACAATAAGAAGACAGCCCTCTGTAAACCAGGAAGAGGGCACTTACCAAGAACCTGACCATGTTGGCATCCTAATGTCAGACTTCCAACCTCCAAAACGGTGAAAAATAATTGCTTGTTGTTTAAGCCACCCAGTCTATGGTACTTTGGCCTAAGATATTTCTGTTGTTCCTTTCCTGACTTGGCAACATTTGGAATAGGATTAAGGAACCACCTATAATGTTGAATATTAAATAAGCAAGCCAAAACCATTTTGAAAAACAATGCATTGAGCAGAGAAAAAGAAAAGACATTCCTTCTTAAAAATTCTCTTAATATGACAATGGCAGCTACAAATCACGTTCGTAAGGGCACGGGAATTATTTTGGAAAAGGGATGGAATCATCATCATGATCATAGACTGTGCTTAAAATTTATTTGCCCTTGAATCACATGCACTAATTATTTTTATTAATCTATATCATCTCTTCTTAAACAAGCAAAATCAATCTAAAATAAATAGCAGTACAATAAAGTTCTTCTGGCTGTATACAGTCAGGTGTACTAATACTAGCTAACACTGCTACTTGCACATCATACACTGAAGAACCTGCAACCCACAACAATTTAATCTTTACAGCAACTCTATGAGGCAGGTAGCACAATTATCTACACTTTGTAGGGAAGGAAAATGAAGTTTAGAGGCAAGTTACTAACCTATTTTAGCATTATCTCCTCACCTGTAAAGTGAGAATAAAAGTATAAACTATGGCTTAGGGTTGTGAGAATTAAAGAGTCCATACAAAGCACTCAGCCTGCTAAGAGTAAGTCCTAAGTATATAATTACTACTACTATTCTTACTGATTATTATTATTGTTGTCAAGTTATTTGCTCAGGGTCACATAGACAGTACATGGCACAGTTAGAATTTGAACTCAGGTCTATCCGACTCCAAAACTTGGGTGCTTAATCTATAAGAGACTTTGCCTCCCAAAGACTAAACTGGGACAATTCTGAGAAAAAAATAACACTTCTAGAAATATGGAAGTTACTTCCTCTTATAGAGAGACGATACAAGAATGGTCATCAGAAAGTAGCCATCTCTTTAAGTTTCTCCTTCCAGACCCAAAAACACACATGAGTAAAGCAACAGCCTTGCCCCCCCCCCCAATCCATCTTGTGGGTCAATATGACCTTTTATCTTCCTGACCAAAATATGATATCTTAATGGTCATAAAATTACATCCTTCTCATGGGAGGAAGGTAAATAACTAGAATTTAATGAAGAACCATGACTGGTGCAAGCCAGAACCACCCAGCATTGAGCCAAGGTGACCACATCATAGAATGCAGAGCCAAATCTTGATTCTAGTTTATCCAGTATCAGCAACATGACATAAGATTGAACTATAGTCCAGGCACATCAATCACAGTGAATGGTGGTGCTGAACCATGGCGTTAAGAGACAAGTTCTTTAACTAGTAATCTTAATAAGCTTGGTATGATTTTGAATATTTCTTGATATGGTTCTAATCCATACACCAAGTTAGTTTTACTCATTTGCCATTCTTCTAACTGCCTTGGAATTTATATGTGAGATTGTTTTGGAGCAATATATTAATATATTATACTGACACACTCTTCCTAACTTATCAGGATAAAATGAATTTATTTAAATTATTTTATTTTGGGTTTTGGTTTCCCAAGACTTCTGTGTATGTCTGTGTTTCACCCTATCATGTTTTGAACCTACCAAGCACTAGGCACTATGCTTACAGTTTAACTAGATTATTACGTCACTTAATTTTCAAATGATTAATCTAGGCCAGAAGTTCTTAACCTCAGCTTATGTTCAGGGTATCCATGTATTAGATAGAGAAATTAAATCATATGTATAGTTTAATTAACCTCTAAATGAAATTTAGCATCTCCTTCAATTGTCACTGTAGGCAGCAAACCAAATAGTATTCATAGTACCTGAGACTTTGTCACCATTAGAAATCACAGATATTTTCAAGTTACATTACAGTTCTGATATCTCAAAATATCACTTATACCAGTCACTACTTAAAAATTACAGTAATTATTATTACACCAATTATTATTAACTACTATTAGGGTCTGCTAGTGATGAATAAAAGATAATATATATTACTAGATCACAGGTATAATAATTTTGTTAAGTATAATTCTTTATAGTTGATTTCAGTGGTGTGAATTTAAAAACAATATTCTGAGGACACCTAGAAGAAGGATCCAAGATGGCAGAGTAGATAAATGCTGTGCTTGACTAATTCTGTGAACACATCAAAATTACAACTAAATTATAGAACAATCAACCTGGAGAACCATCTGAAGCTAGCTAAACAGAAGTTTTATAACTAAGGATATAAAGACGCCACACCAAGACTGGTAGGAGGGGCAGAGAAAAGAAACAGGCTGATCCCAAGCCTCTGTGTGGGGGGTCAAAATTGGGAGGGATATCTTGGCCACAGAGGTTTCCCCACAGAGGAGTAAGGGACTCCAGCCTCACACTAGAATCCCCAGCCTGAGTATTGGTGCCAGGAAGAGGAGCCCCTCACAACATCTGGCTGTGAAAAACAGTGGTGATTCAGAACAACCCGGGTGGGACAGAAGGCAGCAAGAAACCCAGCCATCCTCTTAAAGAGCCCATGCACAGACTCACTTGCTTGCAGGCACTCACCTGGGGCTCCAACAGAGAGATGGAGGCTCACAGGGTGTCAAAAGCATGCTGGGGGCAGACTAAGGTGTGTGGCTTCAAAACAAGGGCTGGAGAACAGTCAACATTTTTCCCTGTATGAGATCCTGCTCCCAGGCAGCTGTGTAGTCGGCAGGCAGGCGCCATCTTTCTTGTGTTTAGCCCGCCCACTCAGGACCTGATTGGTCTTAAGGTCTCCTGCTTCATCCTGCTGACTCATTAGGACCCCACCCTACCCAACTCTGCCAATGCCAGAGACGCATTTTCAGCAAGCAGTCAGCCCTGCCTACATTGCACTATTTCTGGGGAAACTATCAGCGTCTGAGGGCACCAGGTAGGAGGTGACTGGCCTTGGTGTGCTCTGGGACTTTTGCTGAGTAGCTCCAGGCTTAACACTGGCAACAAACCAGAATCTACATTAACCTAGTGACCACAACACTTCCCACTCTAACGACTCCCTGAGACCTTGCCTCACCCAACTTGCATACCACACGAGGCTTTATCAGTGGCTGAAACTTACAGGAGCCAGCAGGTGGCAGCAGGCTGCGGGGTGTTCTGGCTTTTTGTGGAACTACCCCAGATGTGGTACTGGTGGCAGCAGTCCTTGGTTCACAGTGTGACCTTTCCCATGTCCCTCCAGGTCCAACACAGGCAGCGACCAACAATGGATCACTTTATAGCTCCTACAGGTAGCCTCTAGCCAGTCAAAGCAGTGCTGACTTGGGCCTGCACCAGAGCCCCTCCCAAGAGGCCCAGAACCAACATACATGGAAGTTGGCTTCAGACCTCAGTAGAGCACCACCCAATTAGCCCCACAAGCAGCACACCCAAAGGGTGGTCTCAACAGGCATCAGAGCCCACTAAGGAAAATCTCACTGCATGGGGTAAGCCCCCTGTACAGCAACTCGTAAGTTGTGAACATAGCCAAACTCCACAGCCAGTCAGCCTTGGTGTGCTCTGGGACTTTTGCTGAGTAGCACACCACCCACTGATGTATCAATAGCAATAAAGGCTCAAATATAATAGGAGGGCACACACAACCCACACAAGGGACACTCCTGGAGCACCCAGCACAGGTGACCAGGAAGACTGTGCCAATAGGTCCCACAGGGCAACTACAACTAAAGTCATCCAGCAAGACTAGGAAATGTAGCAGATCTACCCAATATACAGAAACAAACACAGAGAGGCAGCCAAAATGAGGAAACAAAGAAATACATCCCAAATGAAAGAATAGGAGAAAACTCCAGAAAAAGAACTAAATGAAATGGAGGCAAGCAACCTACCAGAGACAGCATTCAAAACAATGGTTATAAAGATGCTCAAGGAACTTAGTGAGAACTTCAACAAAGAGATAGCAAGCATAAAAAAGGACACAGAAACCATTAAAAAAAAAAAACCTATCAGAAGTGAAAAATACAATAACTGAAATGAAGAATGCACTAGAAGGAATCACCAGCTGACTAGATGAAGCAGAGGATTGAATCAATGATTTGGAAGACAAGGTAGTAGAAAATACCCAGTGGGAACAGCAAAAGGAAAAAAGAATTTTGAAAATGAGGATAGTTGAAGAGACCTCTGGGACAACACTAAGCATAACAACATTTGCATCATAGGGGTACCAAAAGGAGGAGAGAAAGCAAGGGATTGAGAACGTATTTGAAGAAATAGTGACTGAAAACTTTCCTCACCTGGTGAAGGAAATAGACATACAAGCCCAGGAAGTGCAGAAATTCCCAAACAAGATGAACCCAAACAGGCACACACCAAGGCACATTATAATTAGAATGGCAAATGTTAAAGACAAAGAGAAAATCCTAAAAGCAGCAAGAGCAAGGCAACTAGTAATTTATAAGGGATCTCCCATTAGATTGCAGCTGATTTCTTAACAGAAATTTTGCAGGTTAGAAATTCAAAGTGATAAAAAGCAAGTATCTACAACCAAGACTATTGTACCCAGCAAGGCTATCATTATAAATCAAAGGACAGATAAAGAGCTTTCCAGCTGAGAAAAAGCTAAAGGAGTTCATCATCATCAAACCAGTATTACAAGGAATGTTAGAGGTACTTCTTTAAGATGAAAAAAATAAAAATATGAATAATAAAATGTCAATAACTACATATCTATCAACAATTACTTTCAATGGGAATGGATTAAATGCTTCACTCCAAAGACATAAAGGGGCTGAATGGATAAAAAAATAAAACCCTTATATATGCTGCCTACAAGAGACTCACTTCAGATCGGAAGGCACACACAGACTGAAAGTAAAGGGATGGAAAAAGTTACTTCATGAAAATGGAAAAAGAAAAGAAAAAGCTGGGATAGCAACACTTATACCAGACAAAATAGACTTTATAATAAAGGCTATATAACAAGAGACAAAAAAGGACCCAATAATCCCACTTCCAGGTATTTACCCAAAGAAACACAAAATGATACTTCAAGGAAATGTGTGCATCCATATGTATATTGCAGCATTGTTTACAATTGCCAAGATGTAGAGGCAGCTTTGGTGTCAGTCGATGGATGAATAGATAAAGAGGAGGTGGCACATACACTCATATATACAATGGAATATTGCTCAGCCATGGAAGGGAATGGGTTCTTGCCATCTGCAACAGTATGCTTCTAAAAACGGCTTCCTTCCTCCTGAGAACTCCAAGAAGAGAAAATTCCTCTTGTTCTTTTGGATGCAGCTGTGATGAGACCAGATGCCTGAAGCTGCTGCAACCACCTTGCTACCAACCTAGGGATGACATCAACACCCAGAAGTCGGTCTGCCGGAGGATTGCTGTAAGCAGATTGCCTGGAGGGCCATGCCTGAAGCCTGTCCTACTGTCTTAGCCAATTTGGGTTCTGGTTTTCTAATATTTGCAGCAATACACACCTTAACTCTGTGCTGCCATACTTAGGTCTTAGAGAAAAGGCCTCTTTGAGAAGGTAACACTCAAGTGGTCCGCAGGATTAGGTGGAAGACAGGCGATCTTAAGAGTGAGAGGAAATAGTGTCTGTAAAGTCTTTAAAGAGTGAATGACTGGCTTGTTTGAGGCACTATAAGCTCATAGGACTGAAGTATGGTGACTGAAGGGGAGCGTGAAATGAGTTTTAAAAAAGATCATACATGGCCTTCTAGGCCACAGTAAGAAGTTTAGGCTTAATTCTAAGTGTAATGGGAAATCTGTGAAGGACTTAAAGCAGAGAAGTGATGTGATCCAAAGCTCATTCTGGCTGCTGCTATTTGGAGAATATACTCAGGGGAGGGGGGGCGGATAGCAGTGGGGAGACTATCTGGGGATGTTGCAGGAATCCAGGTAAGAGATAATGATGTCATGGGCTATATAATGGGAATATAACTGGAACCATTGTTCTCAAATTTCAGTTTGTGGAAGACTCACTTGTAGTATTTCTTTAAAATGCTAGTAAGCACACCAGTGGATTTTGATGCAGATGGTCTACAGACTACACCTATGAAACACCAATATAGAAAAATTGGTTAAGACCTTTCCATCTCTGGGTAAGACAACTTTCCAAAAATAACCATCTCCCATTCCTTATATTCTCCTAATATAGGGGCTTCTAATTTCCTAGGTAAAAAGTCCTTAAGTCCCAAACTTCTAAGAATCACATGGTTTTTCCTTACAGTCTCACCTCAATCTCTCCCAGCAAGGCCTATCTGTTCCCTCTTGTGCTATACTCAGTAAAAGAAGAAAGGTTTCTATCACTCACTGTCCCAATGTTCCTGAACATCATCCTTTCATCCATTGAAAAAGCACCTATCAAGTACCATTTAGGTGTTTGGCAACGAGCTGGGCACTGGTCATACATACCAAGATGAAAAAAAACACACCCTCTCATGTGATAGATGTCCATCTTCTTTCTCTATTTATCTCCCCTCAGATGTCATCCATGTTAGAAAACTTAGACAGCATTATGAAGGAGAAAAGAAGGAACACAAAGGGAAATTAAACTCAGCAGAAAACAGGAGTAGAGGAATGTTCAAGACTTATGAACAAGACTTCATAACAATATAGACTGATGTGACTCTTCCTAGGATCCTGCATATAGATGAGATCTTATTATGAGTCTCTTACCTGAACCTTAAACAAAGAACAAGCTGCCTCTTATTATATCAGGACAACATCTGATGACTTGTGAGCCCTCCGGAGACATGTATTGAATACTCAGAAGAGAAAACTATGTGTCTAGATTATTTATGAACCACTGGAGTAGGTGTTCTTGTTGAGGGGTAGAAGAAACATAAAGGAACTATAATGCCATTTTCTGAAGTTGTCCAAGACAAGGTCCCCAAATCACTGTGTGCTGCCCCCATCTGAAGGGTGGACAATTTGAGAATACATGACATATTATGGGGATTTTAGCCCCAGTCCTAGACCCTTTGATGTTTAATTAATGTGCTGAACCAAAACTTATACTCACCTCTCTAACCCTACCCTGAATAAGACTAGAAGGGGTTTATTGAGAGCATAATTACTGTTTCTAGAAATAATACCAGAAATTCTTTTTTAAAAGATAAATATTGAGGTGTTTTGAGTGGGCACCAAAGGTGACAGTCGAGCTTTAAACACTTCTGCCAAGAGCCTTAAAAACAATTATTCAGTAAGTAACAGCCTGTTCTTATGAGTTATCTAGAACCTCAAATTTTTTTCCTAACCACCCTGAATTCTTAACAACAAGATGACTAACAATAAGTTAGGCAATTTCAATAAAGGAAATGATTTATTATGTACAAGCTACACTCTCAATAAATTAACTTTGCCAACATGTTTGGTACAGTAAGGCTTTCAGGCTGCTGGCATACTCTTTGGCAGATCACTGATGAAAACGTGGTTCTGATTTAGAATATAGAAAGACATTTTAAAATATAGAAATGGGACCCTGGTAGTCTAAAAGCTTTATTGTACCTTAACAGACCTAGAATTTACTAAGGGGTGGGGGAAGAGGGTGATGAAACTGCTAATTTAAATTTACTAACTATTTATAAAACTGGGCTTCAGTCCAATAGATAGTTTGCTTTCTGACCTGCTAAATGACCAGTTTCACTGGGTTTGGAGTAGTTGTTTTTTTATCATGAACTTGTGATGCTAGCTTTATGTAGGCATAAACTTACTCACTTAGAAGAATTTGGTTTAAAAAGTGTAACCGTAGCTCATACACATGCTTATACTTGTTAACCAATATGACTACAATTGTTCCAGAAAAGTAGCATTGTTTACATTAGATTTGTTTTTCCTGGTTTAACACAGTTAAACACCAATAAATTCACCAAATCTAGTTAGATAAAAATCTTTCTCTCATCACCTTATGAATATTTACTATGGTTAACACCTTCCTGGGTGCTCTGGCAGGATTTTTTTTTGGGGTTTTTTAATGAAAACTATGCCTAGCAAAGGTCTGGTGTCATATTCTAAAGACAAAGACCCTCTTTTAAAAACTTTTATAATAAAAATATTTATCCCCCAAACATGAGTGATAATATATATGATATGCAATTCAATTAAACTAGTCTGTACTTTTGTTATAAAATTTGTGATGTTACCATGATGCTTTTCTGTGTGATTATGCTTCCCACTTCTCAGGGACAATCTGTCTCGAGGCTAGTCATTCAGCTACCTGAACAGTTCTCAGTTTGCACCAGCACAATCTTATCAGGAGAGATTGGGCAGGGAGATAAGGCTATCCCGTATACAGTTGCATCTAGAGTCTATGGCCAAATCCCCACTGTTAAGTCACATTTGACCCAAGAACCATTTTGTGGATTGCTCATGAATAACATTTTTAACCATAATTCTCTGCTCATTGTTAGAAAGAAAAGCTTTCTTTATATTTAACTGGTCAACTCTTTAAAACAAATGTGACCTCAATTCCATGAAGTAGCTAGTAGCCACGGGCAGATTCTTTTCGGAGACAGCCACGTTAAATCATACTACCAGGAGGGGAGCGGCCTTTCTGGATGGTGGTTTTCTAACTATTGCCAAATTCTCAAGGTAGAGAAATGTTCCTATAAAAGTGAAAGGTACATTCCACCACCCCTTTCCTTTACATCCATTATAAACACATTACTGAGTCTGAAATCTCATGATATGTTTATTGTTTTAAACCTTACTTTTATTATCATTGCTTGTACATACATGGCCATGAATTTTACTTTTTCTGAGATTTCATTCCAGGCAAAATTTCTAATATAATTGTAACACTGATAGTATATCTAAACATTTGGATTCATTTTTGGTGAAAGCAATGGGGCCAGAAGTTTAGCAGACATCACTGTGCTGATATGTCTGCTTCCTATATACAAAGCAATTGGCTCAATCAGGCAGCGCAAGCACAGAAAAGTTCACTCAATCATCTAATCATTTGTAGCACTACATTTTTCCTTTTTTCAAATCTTTGGCTAATTAGAAGTACAACCTTATCAGAAAAGGAGAGAAAAATATTTCCTCTTATCCTTTTTAATCCACCTTCATTACCATCTCTAATGTCTCCTCCCACTAGCCTTAATTAATTACCCACTGCTGATGAAGATGAAGGAATCAATCATTCAATAAAGACAGTATTTATTCTACTTGTGAAGGCAATTACATTGAACCTACCTGGAATGGTAATGAAGAATGTGTGGAAAAGGAAGACGTTAAAAAAAAAAAAAAGGATACAGGTTTTAAGAAACGACTAGATAAATCAAATTGCTGAGAAAATAAATGTTACAGTGATCTTTTGCTTCCCATATGTTACCAAAAATTATGGACATTAGAAATTCACTGCTGGTTTTGTTTATTGTCTCTAAAATAGCTGGTCCAACATAAGATCACTTTGACATTGAGCTAACCATGGATTCACTTTGTATGAGATGGTACTTCACTCATCCTAATAATCCATTGATTGATTCCTATAAAACCCAATAATTGATTTTTTTCTTGCTAAAAATTTACCGAACTTGCAGCCCAAATAGTTACAGTATGCATATAGCCATTAGTACAGCCTCAATAATTTACCAGAAATTTAGAAATTTTTGTATTTTCTCCTATAAAAACTATTTGTAGATATTATAACATTTTGTTCAATCTTAAGAGAGTAAATCAACTGAAATATATCTAAACAGAACGTCTTCCTCGGCCATCAGCTTAACAACCATCCACAGGAAAACACCACACTAAAATCTAGAACAGGAAGAGAAGAATAAATACCATTTTCAGTTATGGCTAGTAAATAAACGAGCATAGGGGAGGTCTTAAATCTGAACTTCAGCCAGGATGCCAGGATTATTGATACCACTTCCAAGAGAACTAAAGAATGTTAAGGTGAATTATGTGGTCAGGACTTGAGGTTTTATTTCTCAGCTAAGAAATATGGCATGTTAGAACTCTCTTCTCTTAATAGATGAAAGATATGATTTCAGCTTTTAACCAGTTGGTGTGCTCGGTCAAAGAGGGTCAATGCTGGAATTACAAATAATAGTCTGCATCAAATTAGTCTTCACAATATAGACTGGCCTGTGAACGAAGAAAGGGCTATAGGTCAGGCTCTGGACCTTCAACGTCTTACCCACTCTACCCAGGAGGAGATGCAATCACCAAAAGAATTTCCCATAGGAAACCACAAACCCCCAAACCCCTGGTACCACCTGCATGTCCTTCTGCACAAGGGTTGGCCCACCCCAACTCTGTTTAATTCTTGAGAGCCAATGGGTGTACAACTGTACCAAACCACTGAATTTCACAACGTAATTTGAGACAAACTGAATCTGAAAGGCTATTTTATGGGTATTTTGCCTCCACTCCTGCAGGTAATACAATCCACCGTACACCCACTGGCTAGCAGTATTTGACTCTCCTAATCCTCATTACCATACTTCCTCTGGTACACTTCTCAAGGGAAGTACGCTGAAAGCACCAGAGAAGAAAATAGGTCTTTCTTATTCATTTGTGTTGTTCATAAGAAGTGTAATGGAAGATTAGAATCAATCTTGAGGCTTGTTTGTGAGTTTTGTGCATATTTTCACAAAAATTTGGTACTTTTGTTTTACTATATTTTATGTATTCTATCTATTTCAGGTAATTATTCAATTTCAAGTCTTCATTATCTTAAAGTCATGCATGATGTAGTTTTAGGGGGGGGGCAGTCACAATTTATAACATTTGTCATGTACATGTTTTTCCAGTGAATTTATCACCATAAAATGCTAAAAACTTGAACTTTGAAAAATAAAGCTTGTATTTCATTTCATTCCTTGTTTAGAAATTGACTTATTTTCCCCCTTTATTTTATTTTATTTTTTGGCCTTAATCAAAAGGGGGGAAAATGCTTTTAACAGTTGAAAGACCAGTCAGTTATCTGAGATTGACCTATAATTAAAATCATAAAATGTCATTCATCATAAAATATACTGAAAACATATAGTATGTTATCTTCTAAGCATTCCATGAGGGCTAATTCATTTTAGCTATAATTTCCAGTAGAATGTTACTATACTTCTGAGCATATTGACAAGTAAGTCTTTCAGTTTCGTGGAGGTTAAGTGATTGAACAGGAACTACTGATTCAGCACTTATAAATCCTTTAGAGAAACTCTAAAATTGAGGGGCCTGGATTTCCACACTTATTTTATTTCACTATGATACATCTGCAGTGTAGAAATAAGACTCCCCTCTTTATCCAGCCGTCAAGTTCAGTCATATATTTTTTTATTTGAAATGAACTAAAGCTGATTTAGAGCGGACATGCCTTTTAGAATGCCCCAAGGCCTCTCATTTCTTGAATGATATGCTAAAGCTTGGAATCTACCCAAACCTCCTTGAAGTACCCTCTGCAAAGTTTAATCTAATTTAAATTAACTTATTCCTCAGCATAAAATGGTCTTTCTTATTTCTCTTTATTTTTTTGTGTGAACACATGGACATATTTTTTGTGTTTCTAAACATGTGGATGCTAAAACAATTTAGAAACAAAAAATACTATATATTTACTTATTTCAATCATGTTAAAAAGCAATGGCAGAAAGCAGAATTCTGAGAACTCCTGGCCCTGGCACTATACAAATCATTTCACAATATGCCAATAATTGAGCAGCAATATAGTCATAGTTCCTACCAAATGTCTCTCTGGTTATAGGACACACTCTTAAAAGTGATGGGCATGAACTCTCACTTTTTCTATCCATCTGTGTGTACTGCTTACATTCAAATCCTTACTTTGCAAATAAAGTCATAGTAGAACATGTATTTGCCAAAAATAAACATTTGTGTGGACAAGTCCAATTCTGCAGGCATAAAGCAAAGTATATGTATATAACAGGACTTTTGAGTAAATTTCTAAACATGTATCTGCTCCCTCTACCTCTACCTCAAGGAAACTTTTGAATGTAATATAAAATTTTTAAATAAAAAAAGTGTTGGATTCTTCCTGAGCCTCTATGGTGATTGACTACAACTTGATCAATCCTCTAAACTAAAAACTTAAACTTATATACAGTTTTTAGTTGGCTAGGATACTTTTGAAGAAAATGAAGGTGCTGGAGGAAAATGCAGTGTTAAAGAGCTAAGCACAAAATGCTTCTTCCAGTTACGACAATGAAGTCATTGTAAAGGGATTGCAGTACATGAGGATCCATCCTTAAAGATACCTCCCACATGCATGTTCCACCTACTCTCTAGGTTTTATGTTTACCTTTGCTGGTTTGTTCCTTCTATCAGTAGTCCTCTTGTTCTCCCACTGAGTCAAGCTAGGAGGAAAAAGTCCCAATATAATCTCAGGATCTCTCTCTCTCTCTCTCTCTCTCTCTCTCTCTCTCTCTCTCTCTCTCCTCTCTTTCTCTTTCATTTGCCCAAGCAAGTTTCAGCTATGCATTTTGCTTTCAATAATACCTGAATGAGAAAGTCCTTGAAATCAGAGAAGGATGTGCAATATGTCAAAATGAGCTATTCATCCCTGGTGATCATTAGAGAGTGTCACAAGAGAAGAAATGTACCCAAGAGGGTCCTGCAAAATTCCAACTCTGGGAATTGTATTCTATCTAAAGACTCTCCGTCATTTCATCAGCCTATTCATTTACTCAAAAAAATATTTATCAGGTGCTATTATATCCAGCACTGTGTTAACATCAGCAAGGCATTAAATCTTCAAAGTAGGTTCTTATTCTGCACTTATGTTGACACATTTAGGTGGGGCCTTAAACTTATCTACTCAGCTGAATGTTTTAGTTCCCTTCTAAGTAATTTGTCATTTGCAGGCACATATAAGTGGGTTTTATTTTTCATCAGTGGAATTCTACCATATATGATGCCATCTACATAAGTATTGAAATCATGAAAAACAATAGAGATGACAAAATCCAATGACTGTAAATTTAAACATCATTCCAGAATTAAATTACTGGAGTTAAGCTTCTATATTCTAGGCTCAGAACTTCAAGAAATAAGTTTCAGCTTTGGCTACCGTCAAAGACTAATCGGACCCTAGGTCTCTATCTGAATAACTTGTGCTTCTTTCAGTGTTTTAGACAAAAGAAGAAAATGGCCATAATCTGCCCTCACTGGAAACTCTAGCATCATAGGAATTTTCCCAGGCAGATTTGTGAAAGTCTAAGGAGGCTTCAAGCATGTTATAATTGTATCTACTATTCATTAAATGTCTTTTGTGCCAAGCACTTTACATTTAATACTTCAGCTCATTTAAGCTTCACAGTACCCCTGCAGCGTGTCATAGTTCCCATTTTCCCTGATGAGGCTCAGAGAACTTAGGTAACTTGCCCAAAGTCACACAATTTACAAATGTGTGCATGTGATGGACCTGTGACAATGCATTTATACTCCTGCCCTAGTCAGTTCTCTCTGTAATGTTTTAAAAAGGAAAAACAATCACCCACCTAGTCCCCATGAAGGTTAGGGAGAGAGATGGGGTCTGATTATGCCGTCTGGGAAAGATTTCTGAATTCATGGAGAAAGAAAAAGAAAATTCTGTAAGAGAACAAAGCAGTCGCAGCAGTCTGGGTTAAGGAGAAAAACTCGCCTCGAGGGGCCTTGGGTCTACTTCCTCCTACCAACCCTGAGGTTGCACCCGCGCAGGGCGCTGTGATTGATAGGAGAGTAGGACCCAGGTATGGTCCAGCGCGTGGTTGGGGGGGGGGGGGAGCGTGAACTTCTTAGCTCTCCTTTCTCCCATTATCCCCACCCCCACCCCCACGCCATCTCCCAGCCGACAGCCGGGAGCTTCCACTGCCAGTGCGGGCGAGGCCCAGAAGCTGATGAATACTGCTGACTGATGGGGGCGGCCGAGCGCGAGGGAGCCGAGTGAGGCCCGCGCTTCGTCGCCGCTCGTCCTCCGAATCCCGGCAGTTCACCCTGCGCGGTCAGGGGCCGGGTCGTTACAGACATCTCTGCCCCAGAGCTGGCCCGGGGTTCTGCTCCCAGAACCTCAACCTAGGCCATCGAGGGCCCAAAGGTTTGGCCCAGCCTACGCTGCGGCTGCCAGGGGACTCTAGGCCCTTGTGCAGAGGCCGCGCTAACCCTGCAGGGGTCTGGGCCTGAGGCTCGGATTTTCCTTCCCACTGCGCGTTGACCCTAAAGACAGATGGAACCGTGGCGGCGGTAGCGGCCTACGCTGTCTGGAGGCGCAGAGCGCTTGGGACGCGGCGTGGAAGCCGGTCCCGAGGGGCGCCCGGGCCTCTCGCGCCCAGCAATCTCTCCGCTCTCCTCTCCTCTCCTCCTCTGGCTCAGAAAGCCTGCCAGCCGCAGCCCCAACCTTCTCCCTTCTCCTCCCCCCACTCCGCGCCGGGCTCCGCTTTCCCTCCATCAACTCCAGGCCGAATTCAATCCGAGAAGGCTCCTTTGAGCTTTTGTGTTTGCTGGGGGAGATGTGGGCGCAGGAGGGATCGCGTTACAACTTTCATTTCCTGAAATGTTTGAGGGAACATCCAGCGTTTTTATCCCCCCATCAGGCTGGGCGATGGGCTCGGGTTTCAGGCCTTGTCACTCAGCTGTCACCAAACAAACGAAGCTCTCAGAGCCCTGGAGAGAGAGAGCTACCTGCTATTCATGACCCCTGGAGCAGGTGATCGCTCATGGGAAAACAGGTAGAATTAATCATAGGGCTGTTCTCTGTTTCCTCTTCTTTTTGGCAGACCTGCCCACAGTGTGAAACCTGTCAGAAAACAAATTAACTCTTTCTTCTCCCCCAGGGGAACTAAAAATACATTTTCAGAAAACCCAATACACACATTCACATCAAATGACCCAAATGAGAGTTGGAGAGAACATCTTTATATCCCGCTCCACTTTGCAATTTCTTAGTTTGTGGGGTTTCCCTCCTTAGTGGGACTTGGAACATGGGAGAACCAAAAGAGAATGGGGCATCTTCCAATCATCTGGTTCTACCTACTGAAGGGAGCCCCCAGGTGTGGTCTCTCAACTTAGGTAGATTCCAACATCTCCTTCCTGCCTGGGTGTCAATGCAGTTGGGCTTGGTCCTAATAACAAGAAAATCTTTACCTTAACAGAAGTTTCTAAGAAATTTCTGTAAATTGGTGTTTCCCCTGGCCCAGACTCTAAGTCAACTTTGTTGAGCATCCATGTTGGGCTCTGTACTAGAAAATCCAAACAGTTTCAAAATTTCCCTCATTCATTTCATTCCTAACTTAATCCACAGGAAAAATTTTTTAAAAACTACTTCTTGCCTTAGTTGAACAAAAGCAGAAAGGTTAGCAGCATACTAGTGTTCTTAGTTGTCTGGATACTGTTTAACTGCTATGTATTAAATATTATAATGCACACTTTAAATAACACCTCTTTTTTATATTTGGTTCTATTTTTATTTTTCCTATATCTCTTTCCTTCCCTAGGAAATACAAAAATTAGACGGAAAAAGAAAATGCATACAGATTTGCTTCTAAGATATGTTAATGCTGGAAAAGTTGACCAGGAAAGCTTGGGAGCCTTAAATCAGACTGATTTTTTAAAAAATAGAAATATGGTACGGGGCCTGCATTGTCATTCTGCCATTTAGTTTTCCCATAAAAGATTTTTTTGTGAGAAATCAGGATATACTCTATGTAAAAATAAGCCTCCTGGCCTTCTTTAAGATGAAGATTTTGTCTGTTTATTTTGAAAACAGCCATTGGTTCCAGATTCCCAGAACTGATTTTCTTAGATTAGCTATTTATACTCAGAGGTAGAGCCCTGAGCAATATTATTCTTCAATTAAAATCAAGAACTTGACTTCAGGAGGAAGCATGTTATGTTTATATAGCATCAGCAACGCATAGAAAATATTCACCACATATCTGAAGAAAGACAAGGCTTCAATTGTTTAAATGTTCTTTTTACTTCATAGATACAAAGGCATGTTGACCTGTCTACCTTAATTTCTAAAACAGCTTGTTGCCTACTTTCATATTTACAGCATTCTAAATAAATACAGAACTAATGCTTCTTCCTTGTTACTACCTCCTTGATTTAGAGGTAAAATTGTCTTTTGCAAGGTATTGCTGCCTATGTCACCTCTCCCTCAAAATGTGCATCTTCTGTACAAGCACTGTAAGTTTCTGCTCCCCTCCACCAACCATACCAGTCCCCACCACACACACACACACACACACACACACACACACACACACACACACACACGGCTGCAAAAGTTAAGGGAAACATCATTGCATACTGATGCTTACAGTTTAAATACAATATCTGTGTGAGAACTAAAGATGTCACAGCTATGTGGGTTGGGTTTGGTTGTTTTTTTTTTTTTTTTTTTTCGTTTTTTGGGGGGTTTTTTTCACAGCCCCATTGCCTTTTCCTGGTATTTAGATCATTTGGATAACTGGCAACTCAAATTAGAATTGAAGTGTTGCAAAGCAGCTAAAGTCATGCCTTAAGGGGGAAAAATAGGAGAGTGGTTGAGTTTGTAAAAATACTTAATATAAAGTAGAGAACACCTAGAAAATCAGTTTTACAGACTTGCTGGCTGGAACCTGCAAATTTTGTATCAGAAATGCTCACTGACTAGCTCTATGAAATGTTAAAGAACGTTTCAATATTCTTTAAGAATCCTAAGACAATTTAATGGCCTATGTAAGTAAAAATATGTAGTCTAGGACTGTTTTTTTCTTTAAGATCCCACATGCATATCAGCTCAGATCCTGAACCACCACCACCACCCCAAAAAAACCATGTATCTATTATGAATAAGCCATGCATTTTAAAAGCCATAATCAATTTTAAATCCTAAATTAAAATAAAATTTATAACAAATTGTTATAAACTTGCTTGTGTTAATCCATGAGTGTTTCTATTTGGATGTGCTTATGTCAGTCCCATAAAAGATTTATGTTCTGAGTTGGGGAGGGTGGGAAGGACAGGGGACCAGATGGAGGAAGCTGGTACACATTTCCAGTGCCTCCTTATTACAGTAAGTAAAGGGCCAGAATCTATCTGTCTTCCTACTTATCTATCTGTCATTTTAATGACAACCACTAATGGCAGTAAAGAAGGGAGAGCAGCCAATATCACCTAATAGTATTTTAATTACAATTGGGTAGCCATTTCAGGTACACTTAAGTGTGTGTTAAATCTGAAGTTAACCTTTCTCTCTCTCAAAGATAAGATTGTTAGGGTTTTAGTTTTTTTTGTTTTTGTTTGTTTTTCTTTCTGCATTTTCCTGTTAGATCACAGGGGGGAAATGTGATTTTAAGAATATTTTAACGTTATGGCAAAGGAAAACAATTAGTGAGTTCTCTCTCCAAAGGAGTGGAGGGGGTGGGGACGCTCATTAGCAAAGCAATGGAGAGGAGCAAACCTTTAGGTGGGTTGTACTCTACCTGCTGAGAACTGGGGTCCCAGCTGTCCATTAACAAGTTAAAAGGGAAGAAGCTGAAATTCAGATTGGGGAAGAGACCGGCGTCCACGCGCCTCAAGCAGTCTCTTTCTCTTTGTTTTTAAATGCTACTGCAGTGTTGTTCCTCGCTGTCTGAAAGGACCACAGCGTCTAAAACACTGATTGTCATCCTCAGTGGGAGAACAGGTTTCCAATTTCATCAGCTGGAACAAAGTCGTGTGTGTACACTCGGTTTAAAACACTAGAGAAAACGCGGCCTTTCCAGGGCAGCGCTTTTTTTGGGTAGACGATAAGCCCACGATTTTGACTCTTTTTGTCCCTGGCTGGCTCACCCATCCCTTTAGAGAATCTTCCAGGTGGAGTTATTGGATTCAGTCAGACGGGGGGAGGGGTCACTGTGACCTCGAGGGGCCTCAGAAGTCCCCACCTAAGGTTTGCAGCGCATACCTGCAGGCTAAACGACTGAGCCCTCAGTTACCCTCAGTTTGAATTGTCCCATAAGGGCGAAGTGGGCACCAACACAGGTTCTGCAGGCTTCGGGCAGCTGGAGGAGGTAGTCTGGAAGAGTTTTTAGTCTTCTATTCCTAGGAAAAGCTCAGAAAAAGTAGAAATAGCTCAGAGAAAGCACATGGACCACCAGCGACTCTCTTCACCTTAACCTTCACTCACCTGTCTCATTCAACACCACCTACCACCAAAGGGCAGAATGTGCATGTGCCCCCACAGCCCATCCCAAAGCATCCTGCGGGCGTCGGCCAGTGCCTTCCTGCTGGGGCCCCGGGCCGTGCGCGGAGTAGAGGCCGATGCTCGCCCCTCGCCCTGGGGGGGAAACTTTCTAGCAGGCTCCGCCAACGAAGCGAAGCTGCCGCCGCTTCCTGGCCGGGACTCCAAAAATTAGGGCCGCTCTCCCTAGCCGTTGAAGTCCCAGCGACAAACCTGGGAAGAGGCGCCCTCTCTGGCTGGCACCCCTCTGCAGAGGGCGCGGGTCGGAAAGCCAAGGCCGAGGCTACAGGAAGCAAAGGAAATGGGGCCATGTCTAAAGCAGGAAGGGCAGCGGGGAACGGGCGGCTTGGCCTAGGCCGCCTCCCGACCAGACTCTGAGGCCTGAGCCCGCTGCCCTGGGCGCAAAGCGCGGGGTCTGAGAACCAGAGCGCGCCGACACCTGCAGGCGGACCGCCCAGGGGCAGCTGGAGGCCATGACAGCTTGATCCCACCGCTGCAGGGCCTGGGCCAACCCCGCAGTAATGTGTCCCGCGCCGCTCACGTGCCTCGCCCGGACCTTAGCTCCACGACTACGAGAGGAAACCTGGACTTGGGCCTGGGAAGTGGCTCCGGGGTGCCCCGGAAGACAGCACCTGCGTTGTACCGCGAAGCTCAGGCCGCCTCCTCCTCCACTGCCTAGCCCTTCGAGGCTAGCCTCGCAGCTTCTGCTTTCAGGGGCTCCACCGGTCGGGTCACCAGGCCTCGCTCCTGGAGCTGCGCTGTGATGCCGGTAGCAGAGAGCAGAGGCGCCCCAACTGCCCGCGCCTCGGGAAGGCAAAGTGGCAAGAGCGGCCTCCGGAGTGTGCGGGTGGCAGGAGAAGCTCCCCGTTTTCTGCAGAACGGAACAGGAGCCTCTGGATCCCCAACCTGGAGTTCTGCCTGCAGACTTCACCGAAGACCTCCAGGCGGGAGAGGCGGTAGGAGTGAAGCCCCCTTCGGTCGCAAGCGCCGCTGCCGCAGGCGCGGCTGCGGAGCAGAGGAAGGGCGGCTCCGCGCGGGTTCAGTGCCAGGTGCCCTACTGGTTCTCAGGGTGCGGGGGAGTGCGGCGTAACAGGGGTCACTGCTCAGCAAAGTAGGAGTTCACCCATAAGGGCCAATGCTCTTCCTGGAAGCTTCCACTGCAGCTCGGGGTCAAGACCAAGCTGTCCTTGCTTGGAGAATAGGTTCAAGACCCGGCTGTGCCCGGCCCCAGAGGCGCCTATCTCCCTGCCCGCAGCTTGTGGGGCCTTGAGTCCCTACCTGCTAAGCCAAAAATTGGGGAACCGCCGGCCAAGCCCCTTGGCCTCCGAGTATTTAGGAAACTTCGTTCTCAGCCAAGAGGTCAAGGCGAGCAGGCAGTGAGGACCCAAACAATTCTGTGTTCAAATTTAAAACGTCAAAAAAAAAAAAAAATCGCCCTAGAGTTTCTGTTTTCATCTTACTTGGCAAAATACTGTAAGGTTTCATCCTAAAAACACTTTATTTATAAGCAGTTGTTCATTACTTTTGGCTATCGTTATGAAATCTGTAGAGGAGAAAGGAAAACTGGCTTTTGATTCAGTTAAACTGCGACCCGAGAAGGTAAATTGGAGGTTCCTTAATAGCTGGTCCTCGAAGATTTCCTCCAGGGGAAAAATATATATATATATGGTTAGTTCCCCCTAATGATCGCTCTAAAATGATTGCCAAGAAAACCCAAAGCAATATCCAGCTTTCTGTCCTCCTGCTTCTCCCTAGTTTAGCCAGACTGAGCCGAGGGTGACGGAGGGAGGCGTATTGTGCAATTTCTTATTAAACACATCTGGAATATGCGCGCTCTGGATCGAGTGCCAGGGATTTTACAAAGAGTTTATGACTGTGACAGAAAATTGTCCTTTTAACGAGTTTACAAGCAGTAATCACAGGGGCTTTTACAGGACCGGCCCGCTCTGCTCCTCACCAGATCTGCAGACATTTCCAAGATTCACCAAGCAAGGGAGCAGGAAGTGGGCTCGGGTGCCCAGGGAGACAGAACTTCCACGACCCTAAAATTATACTAAGCAGAGCTGGAAGAGTGGGGGGTAGTCATCGGAGTAGGAAGAGAGGGCATGTAAGAAATTAAAGTAATTGGCCCTTCCTTATTTTCCAGGGAGATTTCCGCGGTGTCCTTTGAAGCCTGTCAGGGTCATTGAAAGCTATCTTTGTGCAGGGTGTTTGTTTTGGGGAGTGAATGTGAAGAATGTGAGGAGATCCCCTGTGAGAGCCCCTCCTGCAGAGGGTGGCATTTCTCCATGGCCCAAGACGTGGAGAATAAACACCCTAGTGACTTAAATAAACACCAACTTAATGATCCAAAACACTAACAAGGGAGACTGGGACCCTGAGCTCCCAATCCAAATGATGGTCTCCGAGCGGCTGTGTGCACATCTGTCCATCACTGAGGGGAAAAATTACTTTATAAGTAAAAGTGACTACAGTTAAGTACAGTGACCCTTTCTCCCTTGAACTCAGTCAAATCCATTTGACATTAAAAAAAACAAAACCTCATAATAATAAGGCCTTAACTCCCCCCCCCCAACTCAGTCTCTTAGATCAGGACAGGAAAGATAGGAAAAAGTAAGAAAAAAGAAATTATTATATTAATGGTACCACGGATAGGGAAAAATCAAAATTATGAAACTGTCATGTCAGAAAATAAATAGACTCTCTCTGGGGAACAATATTTTACAAAGCACAAGCAAGCCAATCCTGTTATCCTGAGTAGAATTTTAATAAATAATGCCATTTGTTTCACTAATTTTAAAAGCTAAATACAAAGATACATCATTTTTGCCCCAGGCAAAAATAATATGGAGCCTACTTGATTACTGGGATTTTTCTGAACTACCCGGCAGCACTGCAAAGAGCTCCTATCCTGCTGGTCTGCTTTCTATTTGTACAGGTTAATTCACAAAGTTGCTATCCTCATTCAAGTTTCCTCCCTTTTTTTCCTAAGCAGATAAATCATTTTACTTTCACAGTCTTGTCAAACTTGTTAATACAAAATAGCTGGCTTAACATATGAATGCTGTGGAGAAGAGCCAGTGGTAAACAAAACTGCATATCTAAATAACAAAAAAATAAATAAATATCCCAAAGCTATTTTTTTTTCTGTCATATAATTAACTCAGTCACCATTCTTGGTTCAGGTGATGGCCTTTAAAGTACCCTGCAATTCATAACCACCATTAAGTAGGAAAGCAACAAAACTATTCATTAAAAAGAAAAAAAAATAGGGCCCAATGACAGCAATACACAACTCATCTTTCAGAAACAGAATCGTACTCCTGGTGTTCTACTAAGTTTTAATTTAGACTGGTTTAGGTACAATAGAAAAGAAACCTGAAAACACATGCTGTTTTAGTAACAAATACCAGGTTGCCAGATTTGTCGCAAATTTCTTGCAAGCTAGAAACTGGGAACAGGAGAAACCCTTAACAGGAGTAGGGTACAGATATGAAAGCTTCGAGGGCGTGAGAAGAAATAGCATTCAGGAAAGTGTTTCTTCACATTGGTACATTTTTAAAGTTTGCCATAAAAAAACCCAAGAAAACAAACAACAACCAAAAAACCCCACTAAATTTGACAAAAATAGTTGTATTACTAATGGTCAATTCTATCTCTAACTGCCTCACAGAGAGCGCATTAAGACATTTAGGCACTTGTTTTCCCCCTAATACTGTTCTTTTATTTTAACCTACATAAAGTTGTTTAACACTAAATATGAAAAAATGTAAACTTAATTTTCCCCTTCAAAAAAAAGTTATAAGATTGTATTTTTCCTATTCACCTTAATAATGCAATCATTTCCTCCCAGGCTGGAGGCTCTTATTTTCACTATTTTGCTCTCTCTCTCTCTCTCTCTCTCTCTCATTTTCCTTTTCCCCTTCCCAAAAGATTTTTCCATAAATAAATTAAAAAGAAATAATTAAAATCCAGTTGATTTGTAATTCCCATTCATTGCAAAAAAAAAACAAAAACCAAAGGGCTACTGAAGCAGGCACATGGGTTGCCCAAAACCAAGACTGGGTGACTGGGTGTTTTTGTTTGTTTGGGTTTTTTTTTTTCCTTTTTCCTTATCTCTGCACTGGGAGGGGAAATGCAAAAGTGGAAAGAGTCAGAGAGAAGAAGGTGACTAAGCTTGGAATCGCTGTTGGTTTTGAATTTTATAAAGATATTTGTGGAAGTCCACCGTTCCTTTATGCGCAAAGAACCCCAGAAACAAGCTGCAAAAATGTTCCTGATTTCTATTTACAAGTGTCTCTAGTTGCTGCTTTAAAGCCCCAGTCCCTCCCCATTTAGGACCCCAAGTCCACCAGACTGGAGGTGAGTGGGCCCAGCAAGGAGTCCTGGAGCTGATGCTGGTGGGCTTGCAGGCCATGGCTGGGCTGCGAGGCCGTTAAGCCAGGGAGAGAATAGTTTGAGCTCCTGGCGTGCCCCATATTGCCCTGCAGCAGAAGGACCGAGTTCTGGTCTGGGCTTTGGGGAGGTGAGAATTCTTCTTCTGAGCTGGACATGAGCGGCTTGCCCCCTTCCAGAGGAGAGAGTTGATTCTGCTTGTTGGAGGAGGAGTTATTGTTTTCGGTGTTCTCCCTAAGAAATAGAGGACAACACCATATGGTTAAAAAAAAAAAGTAAGTTAAAAAAAAAGTGTGAGATGGAGGGAGGGGAGCTGCAAGGAGTAAAGGGCCATTGTGCAATTAGTCATCCACCCAAATGGAGGGGCTCTGCCCTCCCACCCATCCCCAACGGTCCTGAGAAGTGAAGAGACTGAGGAGACTGGAGAAATAGGGAGCTATAGGACAGAGCTCCTGGGAGCAAGGTCCCTACCTTTTCCAGATTTTAGAAAGCCAGAGCAGCAGGGCTTATTTGAAACACACATATTTTTCATTTTTCTCCAAACAATTATTTTAAAATACCTATCAAACTAGTACCACGTGTAGAAGTAACTAAGTTTGAAAATCTTCCAACAAATGATTGTTGGTGATGAAGAAAATGAACACAGGACAAATAGTGCCCAATACATACTGGTTTGGGGTGAATCAAGTCAATTGTCTTGTTCCCATCTGAGGAAACACTTAAACGTCGAGTTTCCCTGCCCCTGCCCCGAGGTTGTGGTTTCAGAGATACAGGACAGGTCATGGGAAGTGGTGTCCAGAGCGGCCCAGTGACCTGAGTAAACACAGGGAGCGCAGCCAGTCTCTCCGATTTCATCAAGGAGTGGGCCCTCGGGCCTGGCTTGTAGGACCGCCGTTTTGTAATTAAAGTCTAACTGGAACCGTACTGTCCCAGTCCCCGTGTTACTCACTTAATCCTTAGTCCCTCACGTCCCCCTTTCAAACTCCCCACGGACATCCACACCAGCGCACCGTTCCCCGCAGGGAAACTTCTCGCCCGGGAACAGCCTGTGAACCCGCACCTGGTGCCGGGGCGTCAGTCCCGGCTTTGGGTGCTGGTAACCTTCAGGATTTGGAATCCCTCGCTGCTTTCGCCTTCGTAGTGCTCGCCTGTCCTCCCCACCGGGAGAGCCTGCCTGTCTCCCCCTTTCTCTCCCCTTCTCTCCCAGTCTCTCCCAGAAAGCCCTTTTCAGCTGAATGTATCCAGGTTCTGTGCTTTTCCACCCAAAATGGAACGCGGAGGCGACATTTTCAGCCCCCCAGGCTCGGAAGCGAACAAAGGAAATCCAGCCGGCTCGGCGCTCAGGTTTCCCCCAAACTCTTCGGCTTCCCGGAGCGCTCTCCCTGACGCTACCACTGCCGCCCCCACGCTCTTCCGAATCTCGGTCGGAAACTCTACAGCGAACGGATGGAGCGGGGCCAGGTGGCCGCGGGTGTCAACGCGAGGAGGGCGGAGGCACAGATAGGTTTTTAAAATATTGCCTTCTGAGCTCTGAGGCTTGGAGAGAAGCCTGCGATTTGAGACCCCTGACTCGTCCAGCGCGGCGGCGCGGACAACCAGACGGACTGGCTGCCGCGCCCGGCTACGCGCGAGGAGTCCCGGAGAGAAGCAATCCTTTCTGGGCTTGGGGCACCGGGAAGTAAACGCAGCGCCATCTCTCCCAAAGCTCTCTTTTCTGTGGATTTTTGAAAGACTTCTTTTGTAAGGCTAGTGCGGAACGAAGCGACGACCTCTCGCCCAAAAGACTAGCAGGAGAGCGCGAGTAAAGCACGGGCGGCAGTGGGGACAGAGCAGATGTCTCAGGCCAGTTCCACCGCTCCGGCGAGCAAGAGGAGAGAGGTTCGCGACCCTCAGCCCCCACTGAACCCCTTTCCTCGCGTTACCAATCAACACTTCCCTTCTAGTTGATCTAGAAACTCACTCTCCAACCCCCACTCCTAGCCCAGCCAGCCAAAGAGGCATGAAAAACAAACCTAGCGCCAATATTTCCCGACACTCACAACCCAAGAAGCCCACGCGCGGGCGCTCAAATCAAACGAGATCCCATCCCTAGCTAGCCATCTCAGAGTTCATGAACTTTTGCTGCAGTGCCGCGGAGGACCGGGCGCCGCCCGGCGGACGGGCTCCAGCAGGCGGTGAGGACGCGGTGGCGAGTGCCTGCGGGGGCGGAAAAGGGCGGAGGGAAAAGGAAGACATCTCCGGGTCGCCCCAGCAGCGGGAAGCACGCCGCGTACCTTTCCTTGGCCTCGGCAGCTCGGTCTCTTTGCCTCCGGTTCTTAAACCAATTGCTGACTTGGGTGGTGGTGAGGCCGGTGGCCTCGGCCAGCTCCCGCTTCTCACGCGGCGAGGGATAAGGGTTATGCGCGTACCACTCCCGCAGCACGCCCCGCGACTTCTCCTTGAAGCAGTAGCTGGTCTCTTCGCCGTCCCAGATAGTGCGCGGCAGCGGGAATTTTCGGCGCACCCGATATTTGCCCACCGCACCCAGGGGCCGGCCGCGCAGCTTTTCGGCCTCCACGTAGTGAGCCTTCAGCCACAGTTGCTGAAGCTTTGGGTGGTTGTGAGGCGAGAACTGGTGGCTCTCCAGGATCTTGTAGAGTTCGCGGAAGTTACCGCGGTGGAAGGCGACCACGGCCTTGGCCTTGAGCACGCTCTCGTTCTTGTGCAGGTGGTCGCAGGCGGGCAGCGACCACAGAAACCTGCCTAGGCGCTCCAGGTTCCCGCCTTGCTGCAGAACCTCGCACACACATGCCACTTGCTCTTGCGTAAAGCCGAACGATGGCAGCATCGACATGGCTGGGGCCTGCCGAGGCGCACTGCCCGGACGCACGCGGCAGGGAGCAGAGCCGAAAAAGCAAGGGGCGGCGGCAGCGGGGAGGGGGGCGCGGCTGCTCCTAACCCCCTCCCTAGGCTTTCCCTAGTCGAAAAAGCAACTCGAGATTTGGGGATGGACGGCCCAGGAAGAAGAGGAGGAGTACTGGGGCACACGCAGGACACAGAGCAGCCGGCTCACTCCGCAGTCTTTCGGGCCTCGCTGGCTCCAGCCTCCCGCCGGGTGGATGCTGCTCGTTGCCGGGGAACTTGGTTTCTGTTCTCTCCGCAGCTGCCTTAAAGCGCGCAGCGTCCCTGGCGCGCTGATTGGCTGCGGGCGGCGCCTATCCCTGGCAGGCCAGCCCGCGCGCCGCCGGGCCGGGCCGCGAGGCTGCGCCGCCCTGCGCGGGGAGGGCAAGGCTGTGGAGTGGGGGATTGGGAGTGGTGAGAGAAGAAGGACCCGGAGAGGTGGGAAGCGAGGTGGAGGGCGGGGAGGGGGGTTAGGAGGGAGCCTAACTGCCCGGGGGCGGGAGTGGGTGAGCGCGTCAGGACCCTGCAACGTGAGCCCCCTCTCCAGTGTCACCTAAGGGCAGCCGCGCACATCTCTACGCAAATCAATGACTCCAGACCTTCTAATTCCCTTCCTCTCCCTCTGTACCCCTGTCCCTGTCCCTTGCAGACTTGCCCTTTCCCGGTGAGCTCATATTTAATTACCTTAATGTTGGAATGAATAAATAATGGATTGATGAATAGCTTATGGGACGAGATAAATAATACAAGAGCAGACTAGAGCTTCAAGCTGCAGCCGCTGGAAAAGTGGCTTCTCTCCGGGCTGGCTTCAGCTCCAAACTTAATTTCCTCCTCCCTTCTCCACCCACCCCCCCTCACGCCCATACCGCCCTCCAAAGGGCATGTGTACTCCCAGCTGGATAGCGCTTCCCTCATTCTCAGAAACCCATGACTATTTAGGACTACGTGAAGAGCTGCTTAGAACGCATTGAGGAGCGGAGGGTTCATTTGTGATTTGGCATCTTAATGTTCTATGGTTTAAGCGTGAAGTCTATTGGACTCAGTTTCCCTATCTGCGCGGTTGCGTTTTCCAAGGCCACTTCTGCTACTGCGGAATGCCAAGAAGCTTTATTTGCTATTAGCAAAAATGCTTTGGGAACCTCGTACGAAAGACGCTGGATGGGTGTAAATTAAATAAAACTGTCCCGCTCCAATAGCCGTCCGGTTGTAATATAATCTTTGTCCTACTCTGAGAGGGACACTTCCCTCAAAGCGAGGACGGCAGCGGCTCCAAGATTAAATAAAGAGGTGTGTGTGTGTGTGTGTGTGTGTGTGTGTAGATTACAATGCTGGCCTATTTTACTGCCAGGGAATGAGAGATGTCCTGCAATTTCAGTCCCATCATCTCCTACTTCGTGTATGTGTGGAGAGTGCTTAGTAAAACTGCACAAACAAATGAAGCTCTAATTATCTTAAGCCTCATTTGCACACCTTGTTCCAAAGCAATTACTAAAAAGATTTTGAAAACAATTAGTGTCTATAAACAAAGATCATCTATTGTCAGTAGCTGAGACTGGTAGAAGATAAGAACAATGCGTTGAGATAAGGAGAGCCGAATGGTGGAAGGAGAGTGACTTTATGACTATACTTATCTCTGATTAGATAAGTTCAAAACAGAATTGTAAGTACACTTCAAAAACGCTTTTGATTTAAATGCACCCTCTTAGTGAATGCAAAGAACAAACTCTAGGCTCTTTAAACTTGCTTGTCTTCTTTAAATATGTTTTGATTCCATCAGCCCGAGCCTAGCTCCACATAACCCTTTGCATATTGAGACATAAGTGGGAGAATAAGAAGCACTGTGTGGGTTTCCCCTTGTATTATTTATATGGTTTTAAAATAATGCACCCAGTCCAGTGTACCCTGCAATGTACATTTTAAACTCATGAAGGGTTTCCACCTCCTGGCTGCCTCTCCAGAGATTCCAAGTAGAGGGAAGCTGCTTCTCTGCTGAACTCCCACACAAAGCTTTTTGCATCCTTGAAACTCTGCAGTATCCCATGCAATTAGACCTTGGGAACAGATGCTGATGTTTCATTATGTTTAGAATTATTTTTAAGTGCATTTAATGGGTGCATATTATTTCAAAAGAGCCCCTACCACATGGTGTGCCCAGTGACTTACTTTCTAAACTGGAAGCCTGGCATGGCTGAACTTAAGTCCATGTGTCTGGTAATTTTCCCTCCCAGTCTTATTTTAGTACTCATGATGTTTCAGATGAAGTCTTAAGAAGCGGCAGTGTCCTGCCAGAAGGAATGTCTCTGCTTGGAACAGTCCTTATTGACATGGCAGCTGTGTGCGGACCGGAACGGAGTTTAAACTCAGCTCTAAAACTCAGTTAATACCCTAAAGTCTGGAGCAAGTGCGCAGAATTACAGTGTGTGTGTGTGTGTGTGTGTGTGTGTGTGTGTGTGTAGCAGGGTTGGGGGGTAAGTGTCTGTAAGTACAGCCACATCTCCCCCATCTCTTAAAAGACAAACGGTAAGTTGAGTATGGGGTGTACTTTATAATTAACAACTTTGTATAAGGAAATGAGGCATAGTTTGGACAAATAAGGACAGATATAAATTTACAGGGGATGAGGTGGCAATTAAACACCAATATGACCACCTTTTTTCCGACTTCCTCTAGACCTCCCTGCCCACTTCTTTTCACCTCTCTTCGAAAGGAACCAGGACGTACTGGACATTGGCGACAAATGGGCAGACGACCCTGTGGGTACCGTGATTAGGGGCACCGGGATTGGTGAGAAGTGATGCTCATCCTCAGGCCGTGCCCAGGTCCGCCACCCTTTCTCCTTGCGTTTAATCCAATAGATAGCGTAACTAGAAAGGAAAAGTGCTATTCGCTTTGCACTAACGAGCCTACCTGCTATTTCGATCCCTTGGTTAGGGGAACCAATTGTTATAAATGTTAATTATTGACTCGGATATATAAGGTTTCCCAAAATGGAACCTTTCACTGAAACCACTAAAAGAGGTAAAATGACATGAATTTACAAACCACATAAACCAAATGATCCATTTTAAATCGCACACAGAAAGGTTTGAGTTGTTCTAGTAACTTAAAACCTTTGCTGTCAATGCAAATCACGCGAAAAACAGAGATGCGTCAAAGATTTAAAGGGAACGAGCAACTCTAGCTGCTGCCCTCGCCGCATCGCAACTCCCGAAGGGAACGCGGCTGGCGAGGGGTGCCCGACTCCAGGTTTCAGTTCTTCTGTCTTTCTGTGCAGTAACGGCCAGAACGCGCACAACTGGTCTATGGAAAGGCCAATACGAAGGTACTAGTTGCTGCTGGGATTTCTGTCTGGGCTGACCTAAGGCCTTGGTTTAAAAACGTCTGGCTGGGACCCACTTGTTTCCCATTCTGGCTCAGAGCGAGATGCTTTGGGGCTCCCGGCCCGCCTTCTTGGAATTCCTTCGCCATCAAGAAGGACTGTGGGGATCCTACTCTACCTACAGGTACTTGGAAAGGAAGGCATCGAGAGGTGTTTCTTCAATAAATTAGCGTCGTTGCTCTGGGGCAGTGCGGGGACTCCCCAAATCCTGGTTGAAGTGACAACATTCGTTTTTTTTCCTCTGCTTGGTCGGGAACTTCGGGTGCCTTCGACTCTTGGGATCCCGGTCTCCGACGGCCCGCGAGGCGCCGGAACAGCCGCCCACCTGCCTCCTGGGGGACGCCGCTCCCAGCAAGGTCTGAATAGGCGGAGGGCTCAGGCAGGGAGGTTTGCGGACCCGGAGAAGAGAAACCCAAAACCAGTCCATTAGTAAATGAGTTTTGTGTTGTCAAGGTTCTTTCCCATCCACTTGCTGTTCTGAAAAATAGATCACGTTTCGTTATCTTTAGTGGGAATCTGCAACGTGACACCGGATCCGAACGGCCCCCGCCTCTCTCCCTCCCTCTTTCCAGCCCTGCTAGGCCGGACCGAGGGGAGCCGGCCGGCCTCCACAGCTTATTTCTGAACAATGAAGATTTGTCTGTTCCCCTAATATATTTATGTATGGAGGGAGGGAGGGAGTTTTCTCCTGGAAGCGGGAAGCGCGCGAGCAGAGCCTCCCGCTTCCTTGGTGCGAAAACTCAGCGTCAGCCCAAGACTGGGGGACAGCCGCCCCCCGCCCACACCTGGACAAACAACTGCCAGCCCGGCTTGCTGCTAAAAACGCTGCTGCCCCGCGCGGCTCCTGAAAATACAGTCTCCACATTGTCCCGGAGTCGGGGGAGGGAGAGAGAGAGAGAGAGAGAGAGAGAGAGAGAGAGAGACTGAGAGACACCACCACCAGAGAACTCAGACTGCAGGGGAACAGAGCTGGCGGGTGTGTATTTGGAGGAGTTATCCTCGTCCTCTCTGTGTCCCCACTTCTGGTCTCTCTCTCTCTCTCTCTCTGAATCTCTTTCTCTCTCTTTATAATTCTCTCTTTTAAATCTGAAAGAGGAATCTCGTTCATTCTGTGTGTGAACCTCTGTTTCTCATTGTTTTATTTTCTCTTTCAGTCTCTTATCTGTCTCATCCCCTTTCCGTCTCATTCTTCTCATTGTTCTCTCTCTCTCTCTCTCTCTCTCTCTCTCTCTCTCTCTCTCTCTCTCTCTCTCTCTCTCTCTCTCTCCCTCCCTCCCTCCCTCCCTCCCTCTCTCTCTCTCCTCTCTATGTCTATTGCTTTCTCTTCGTTTTCCTCCTTTCTGCAAGGTTCTGGGCGCCTGCGCCTGTTTCTTTCTGCCTGGAGACCAGGCACTGTGAGGTTTTACAGTGTGCTGATGTCGCGCCCAGATGACTCTGAAATATGGGCAGGGGCATCGGCTCAGTCGATGGGACCCAGCCACAGTGAGTGGTGGCGTCGTCACAAGGTGGGGGCGCCCGTGGGTAGAGCCAGGGAAAGTGGGTTGGCCACTTGGGGGGGGGGGCGGCGGAAGGGCCAACTTCAGCTGCGCTCTGAGGAGGCTCAGGCCCAGGGACTCGCCAACCGCCAGATTTGGGCCAGAAGACGCCACTCAACATCAGATGCCAAGTACCTCTCTGGAAAGTGAAGGAGAGTGTTATAAGAATCCATTCTTAAGACTTGAAGATACTCTTGTCCCCGTCTCTTTATAAATATTGCCTTAGGGCAAGTTTACAAAAAGATACTCTCCAAGCTCCCTTATCTTCCACTGAGTTTCCAATCAGCTTTTTTCTCAACTAATGTACATCCTGAATACCGCATCTGTCTAAGCTAAGAAGAATTTCCTTTTGGGAGGTGAAAGCCTGCAGCTCCTCCTGTTCAGAGGAAAGTGCTAGTGACAGTAATGCAGGGTGACACTAAATAAACAGTTAGGGTGGACTGGAAAGATGGAGTTAATTATCCAGTGAGCTGCGTTTCAGCCCAGACCATCAGGGGCTGATTTGTTTTGGCTCATAGTCCGAAGGAGACAAACCACTCTCTTCTTTACATCTCTTAGACATCCCGATCGTTGGTTTCTCCAACAAAACAAAAACCACTACCCAGGTATCACTGCTTTGATTAAAATTTGGTTTATAACTCCTCTTCAAACTCTACAAAAATGTCCACTCCATTGCCCCCATAACCTTGGAGAGAAGGTCCAAAGTGACCCAAAAACGCACTCCCAAATTCTCCGCCCCTCCTCCCCCAGGCCCATTGGTGAGGAAAGTGGACATCCAGCAACCTTCCCCATCTCTTCACTTGGATTTTTACAATAAGTTTATATAATCACGTGTTTATAAAAACTAAGATGTTAGCCTGGTTTTTACGATGGTTTAACTGCCCGCCCTCCTCCAAAAAAAAAAAAATCAGGCTTCGTGAAATTTTAGATGCAATTAGATTTATTGTTTGCGTGATTCACTGACTATCCGGTTTCCTCAGGTAAGCCTGCACTTACATATAAATCCTAGTAACTTAAGACGTTTCCCGCCCCACTTTGCTCTTCCCTCCCTCCCCTCACGCCACCACCCCGCCACATTCTGATATTAATAATCCCCGGCTGCCCCTCTTTCCGGGTCATTACGGTACTGCTGGTCTCTAATCAATCCTAATGCGATGGCAATTGGAGTCCCTGATGACTGCGGCTCGGGTTTCTTGTAATGGCTCTACCACATTTTCCTGGACCTCCTTCTTTAACCTGAGATGCCAGGGGGACGAGTCCCTTCTCGGCTGCTGATTACTTCAAGATGTGGGGGCTGGTTTAAGCAGAAGGAGAAAGAGACACGCGCACAGCGTGGCTACTACGGCGGGCTGGGCCGCTAGGGCGAGCAAGGCGACTGCACGCCCGGCGCCGGCACCCGAACGCTTTTCGCTGCTCTCTTGTCTTTTCTCCCCATTTTCCAGGCCCAAACGCACCCTGGCGGACCGAGGTGAAGATTCTTAGAGCATTTCCCCCCCCGCCCCGCTCCCCTTCCCCTGCTGGTGCGGAGACGCCTGGTAGTCTCTCGGCCTCTCCAGTTCTCTGGTGTTCCCACCCTGCGGCGTCCGCCCCGGCTCCCGGGCCAGGCCTGCCCCTCTCTCAGAAGTGAACGCCTCTCCCCATTCCTCAGAGACGGCCCCTTTCCGCCTGGTTATCTCCTCCCAGTACCATCCACCCTCTCCAATTTTAGTGTGGTAGTCCCAAAGAGGAACTGGATTCTTCCCCATCTCCCCTGCTGACCCTTGACCTCTCTTCCCTTCCTTAGCAGTGCTTGAAGCTACTAGTTCCTGACCCAAAGGCGAGGCCAGAAGCGTGGCCAGGTCCTGTAGGGATATGACCCCCTCTCTCCCGACTTCTGAGGGGCCATCACTCAGAATTCTTAACCTCTAGGAACAAAGGCCTAACACTTCTTCCTACTGGTGCCATTGGGAGAGAAGACCAAGAGTGGGAACTTGCGCGAGACCTCCGTTTCGCCGGCGGAAATCTCGCTCGTTTCCCCTACCACTGGTCCAGGCCTGGCAGCAAAACGATCAGCACGTTCGCGGCATTTGTATTCTTCCATTTCTCAGACTAAAGCCATTTAGCGTAACCCGAGCTCAGGATAATTGCCACGTTTCTGCCGCGATACTTTTAAAAACAAGATAATGCTTCTGAATTGCGGAAGAAAGTGCTACGGACAAATTGGGCGCTGAGCTGCGGAGATGGATCGTTTTGTTAGGGGCAGCCAGTGGTTTGTGACTCAATTAGTGCATTTCTGGGAGCCGCCTGCGTTCCGCAGCCGGGTCAGCTCCAGGCGAGCTCCCGCTGTGGCTCCAAGGCGCCGGGAAGGGCTGGGGGTGGGGTAGGAGCACTTCAGACCGGTACCTGTGTCCAGGCAAATCCACGCCACGGGAAATGGTTCTGCATTCCCATATGAGTACATTGTTTGGGTTCTAAAGGATCCAGAGTTTCGCGGACAGAAGCATAACTGCCTCTGCACCGGAGTGGGCCGCGCGGCATTTGTCTGAAGCACTAGTCCTCTGAGCTGTGGGAAAGACACACTGGGCGGAAGGTACTGGGAAGGTACCCATGCCCCTCCGCGCGTCTGACCCACCCGCCTGGGCTTGGCTTTTGCAACGTTTTCAACACTGCTGCAGGGCTTGGCGCAGCCCTCCTGGAAACCCGCGGACTGCGGCGCTTTGGGGACTCGCCGAACAGGCCGTAGAAGTTTTCCTTGCCTTTCTTCAAGTTCACCCTCAACCCTCACCCATAACCCCCATGCAGGCCCGTGTCCACGTTTCGCCCGCCCATCCTAAGGTCCGGGGTAAGCCTTTTTGCCAGGTGCGCGCGCGCGCGCGCGCGCGACCAGGTCGCGGCGCGCGGGGTCCGGAGAAAGCTCACAGTGCCGCGTGCTCGCGGCCCCGCCCGCTAGCGGGCTGTGCGGAGCTTGGGGGGAGCCAGGCCTCACTCCCGCCCCGCCGCCTGCGCTAGGAACCCCTCCCGGGGGCCGTGCAAGAGTTCTAGGGCGCCGCGTGCGCGCCGGGGACGGCTCCGCCCAGTCAAGCCTCCAGAGGTCGGGCGTTCAGGCCGGGTTGGCCTGGGGTCCGGACTTGAGCAGGCTTCGGACCCCGCCGCTCTCTCGCGTTGTTCCCCGGGGAGGTTACTGGAGCGTGAGGAAGGACCCGACAGGGCCAGGGAGGGCGGGGGCACGAACGAGACGCCGGGAGGTCAGCGGAGCAGAGAGAGGGCTACGGCAGGAGGAGAGAGAGAGGGCGCTGTCTTCCTGGCAAAGGATTCCGACCGGCAGGAACCGAAACAAAACAAAACAAAAAGAGAGAAAGAAAAGAAAATCTGCCGAGTTGAGCCCCGGGGGTGAAGGTTGCGCGGCGGGGAGGGGCTGTGGGGTGGCTGCATGGATTCTCAGCCCACAGTTCGGGAATCGCCTGGTCAGCCGCGGCCTTGCCAGTGCCGCGTAGCTCCAACCGGGACTCGCAGGAAGGGAGCCTTCTTTGGCTCCTTTAGCTCTCCCCATAGTTGCCTTCCTTTAGGACCATCCCTCCCTCGCTTTCTCCCGCGGAAAACTGGAGGTAACGGTGACGCTTCACTTGCGATTTGAGGTGCCCCAATTTGCCCGAGGCGAGCGGTGGTGGCGATGGTAGGGAGGTTGAAATCTGGATCCCCTTTCCGGGAGCGGAGCCCTTCTTCAGTTTCGTGAGTCCTGCGAAAGGAAACCGCAACACCAGCCAGTGCTTCACATCCAAGCGCCACAGCAAGTGGCCTCACCTGGTTTGACGGCACCTTATCCAGGAACAACGAAGAGATAGAAGACCTTATTTACTGTCACCAGTTGGCCGGGGCGCACACTTGGAGACCAGAGGGTCCAGAAGACAACTACTACCAGCCATTCCCCACCCAAATTCACAAATCTAAAAACTGAATTTATACTAAGCGAGAGAAACTGCTATCCCTCCATTCCAAAAGTACACATTTCTCTGTCGTTTACAAAGGATAATGTGTTCTTGATTTTCTGTGCTCATAATAAACCAGGCAAAGCAAAACAAAAGGATCCCAAACTCACTCATCTTCTGTCTTGAAAGGTCTCTATTACCGGACGTAGTTAAAGGCTCTCCTGATTTGTACTAGAACCGATCATATCCTTACATGTCCACTACGAGAGACTCTCAAGCTCCAGTCTCCATGTGATTGTCCTGGGGAATCGTGACTTTTCCAAAGTCCTTCCAGCAGAATCCAGGTGGCCCTGTAGTTCCGCTTTTGGCAACAGAGCTATTTCCTAGGAGTAACTGGGTGGGCTTCAATCCGCCTGCCTCTTCACATTGAGAAACGCTTCTCTTGTGGGAACGTCTGTTTCTATTCATCCGATTTTGTAATTTCTTTGATCAGCCTAAATATTTTCTTGGCAAACGGAAATTGACCATGCCATGAATATGATAACCTGCTTGGAAAAAAAAAAGCTATTTTGTTTCCAAGCAGCAGGAAAAAAAAAAGGAGGGGGGAGGAGCTGACTGGTAGGAATGCCTGTAACAGACTCCTGCACATACATCTTTTTGCAGTCTCTGAAGCAGCTTTATGAAAGCTGCCTTTCCCCCCTAATATAGTTTCCTCCCTTTCTCTCCTCCCCTCAGATAAACACACACCTGGTCTCCTAAAAGTCTTTGATACTCTTTATAAAAAAAAAAATAGAACTTCAATGGAGGCCTCTGGAGAATTTCCCTTTAAAACATAGATGAAAGGCAAGGTTAATACAATGTTCTCTTAATCCCTTTGCCTTCTGAGTCAAAATAAATATTTTCTTCTGCACGTGATTCTACATCCTGCCATTTGGCTGCGGCTATAAGCAAATCGACCGGTAATAAAAGTGTTTTGGGGTTGTGTATTAAATGCAGTTCTCTTGAAATCAAGGAAGGGGGAGGAGCCTTACTTCACAGGAAAGAGTTGGTGGGTTTCTGAAAAAGCTGCAAGAAAAGGACCTTTCACCTCTCATTAGTGATGCCATCAGTGCTCGGGCAGAGTGGAGCTGAGGTCATGTTACATATGGCACACAGTCTGCTCAGCACTTGAAACGTCAGCTTTGAAATTTTAGAGAGGGGAAAGGTCATCTTTAATAAGCTAAAGTCTGGGGCTCCCATTGCCCTCCTTGCAAACTGGGTGGGTGTCCATATGCTTCAACCTTTCTGCATAAGTTTTTTTTTTTTAATTTGCAGTTTTAAGCTGATTTTTGTTCCACATCTTCATTTATTAATGTTAATACGACAGGCCTTTCATTTTCATAGCAACTCTGTCATCTTTTCTTTTCATGCGATCATAAAACCGTCTGTTCTGAGTGATAGCTTTTTAGAACTAAACTTCCCAGGAGAAATGAAGTGTATCTGTCCATCTGCATCCATGGATCCAGACATGTGGGCTATAGGGTTACCTTTCTGAGTGGGTAATTTAGACTTCACTCTTGTATACCACATAATTTACTGAACCTTCAAAACATTAAAACTTCCATATTATGTAAAAGCTCTAGTTTCTGAAAACTTCCTGGGTTCTACTAAAATTTTTCATGCCAGTTACTGAAATTTCACATTTTGTTTTTACCATGTGGGGGAAACTCTCAAATCAGAATATATCGATTCTTCTGTTAGGCTAAAGTTAGGGCTAACTGACAGATGCTACAATGGTAGATACAGCACTGAAAAAAAGTGCTAATATCTCACTTCCTTGTACAGAATATATTAGAAACATTTGTGAATGTTCAATCCTCAAATTTGTTCAAGAAGTGAAGTCAACCAAACCTAAGCCACTGAACTATCCCCAGATCTCTTTGTAGCCACTGTTAAGATGGATATAAATATTTCTCTTTCATGTAACTCTGCAAGGAACTTCTCAATAGTGATTTGTCATTTACTCAGTTCCAGAAACTTTTTTCCATATGGACCTACTACTGTCCAAAAGGAGCAGTCTCACCAAACTTTTACATGCTTTCCTCACTTATTTTTCTTTATGTCTGTTAAGCCATCTTATTTATCATATATCCTAGATTTCAGTTTTTACTTCAGTTTTTCCTTCTTTTACATAAAAGTTACATATTTTGTCCTTGTAAAATAAACTTTAGAAAATAAGACAATTATGTATGACAATCAGGTTCAAACAGTAGACTCAATGATATTTAAAAATTTCTTCTACCACTCTGCAAATGGAAAACATTGAAACCATTTTCAAACATCCTCTTGAGCCAACAAGGGGTTCTTCATTACTGAAGAATTTAATAATTGTGATATGCAGGGAGGTGTTGGTCTGTTTTGTTTCTAGTTAGAGTCTCAAAAAATCTGTAATTTTGGAGGAGCAAAAATTTTAAAAAACAGTCTGCATAATAGCCACTGGAACTATATAGATGGGGAGGATGATTTTACAACCAAGAATGACATCCAGTAAATTATTTATTTGAAATCACTTTCCTACATTAGGGTTTACTGCTAATAAGCTAGTGGACTTTGTGATACTTTAGCAAACCCGAAGCACCTGAGGCTTTGATGACCCAAAGGGTTTAGTAAGTCCAATCAATCTAGTCAATCAAAGTCAAAATACATATGCAGACACTGTAGTCTTAGGAGTGCATGTGTGTTTGGGAGGAAGGGAGTATTCTTTTTTCTTTTTCTGACTAAATTTTAAATTCCCAAAAATACTCCTGGAAAATTTAAGAGCAGATAGAGCAGATTGTGTTGTTCCAGTAAGCCTGAAAAACAGGAAATGGAATATTTCAAGAGGCATGTTCATCATTGACAGGTGGTAACTCATTAAAGGCCTATAAAAGGAATACTAATAATTTACACTTTTTATAGGATCCCTCACTCAAAAACAAGCCTGATCTCATTCATCTTCTTGGAACTTTGGGAGCCATTATCCTTATTACAAAGAGTGATTATCCCTATTTCAAAAATATGGCAGAGGTTGTATTATTTGCCTGTGGAATTATAAGTCAGAGACAGTTTGGAGATAAGAGCTACAAATCCCAGATCCTTTCCATTTTACATAAAAAGCAATTTTCCATAAAAAGATCAATTATTAAAGTGATTTGGATTTAGTGAGTACTTGTAAAATGTTATTCTCCTTAAGTTTGACTCTATCATTCAGGTTCAAGATTTATAAGACATTTCATAAATAAATTACCAAGAAAAAAATGTAACATGAAGTAGCATCAGTCCACATAGGTTTGGTAGTTCTTCCATCCTGGAAATAAGCCATAGTCTTGGTGCAAATGTCGTGTGGGAGGAGACATACAGATTACAGTACCATGAGGTAATTACTGCAGCTTAACTGTCCCACAGAGAAGCTATTAAGTGTTCATAGACAGGGTTATCATAGAATACATATTCTATGACAAGATTTGGCCTGTACCCTCAATGCTTACAATTCTTTCTTTGGCTTCTTTAGGAGAAGGAATACTAGAAATTCCAGAAAAGTAAGGATTGGTTAATCTTGAGGGCAGTGTTTCACAAATTTTAGGGGTGTGTGCAAATGACCTGAGGCATGTGTAAAAAATGCAGCTGGGCCCTACCACTAGAGTTTTTGATTCCCTAGGTTTAAAGTGGGGACCCTGTAATCTGTATTTCAACAAGCACCCCACATCATTTTAATGCAAGGCATTAGTGGGCTATTCTTTGAGAAAAAAAAATCACTTTGCTTCAGGTAGGCACATTTAAACAGGAAGGTTCTATCAGCAGGAATAAAGTTTAAACTCCAGATGTTGACCTAACCAGAATTTACTTTTCTTTGTATGATTTTTAAAAGAAGACTCTTAAATTAGGTTTCTACCAGCAGAGAGGCTCTGGGTTTCTGATGAATTTTGTAGGAATTAAAGTGTTTCCAGCTAGTACTTAGATAGGAAATCATTTGTCCTTTTTAACTGATTGCTTCTGCTGAACGAGCTAGCAAGGAAGTCACACCAAACCAGAAGAATGAGACAAGAAAGAAAAATCTCTGAAGAAAATCCAAGCACCAGTCACAAAAATTAAGGAAATCTCTTTGACCAAAAAACAGTGCATAGGAATGTGACGGAAAACAAGCCAGTATTGCCTTCTGAATGCTACCTTAAAAATCAAACATCTTTTAAACATCTCTCAATGGGCATGACCTCTTTAAAACGGTGTAATCCAATTGGGTCCCATCCCCCAAGATTTGCAAAAAATGGAAATGCTCTGGAGAGTTGCCACACTATGATAAAAGGAATAGAAAATGAAATCTCAAAGGAAGTTAAAAGTGGTTGTCTGTACTGCAAAAAAGTGGTGCTTCTTGCTTATAAGAGGGAGATTAAATACTGGAAAATATTAATAATCATAATTCATTATTTTTCTCCCTTGAAATATTATTTGAAAACGAGGTCATGGAAACAAACTCTGCTGTTGGAGGTCAAGAGGTAATTAGTTGAACCTGCCACTCTAAGTAGAATCCCTCAGAAAATATTCTTGATGAGACAGCCCCCTGCTCAGCTTAAACACTTCAGTATTGGAGAACTCACTACCTCACATCTGTTTTGCGTGTTTCAAGACTCACCCAAACAAGAAAGATACGTATGGTGGTAACAAAATCACATGGAATCCATGATCCTGTACAAACTTGATAAAATGTGAGAGAAACGTGGAGGGATCTTCTAATTACCTGTTGGTCAAGGAAGTTAGAGTAATCTACTAGCTAAACTGCTTTCTCAAGTTTCCATTTTAGGCATTTCCACTGTTTGCCCACTGCCTAGTAGGCTGCTGGAGTTCACTATAGGAAAAGTAAATATTGTCATTTCAAATAAAGAACTGTTTATTATATAACAGAACAGAGGCTGCCTTCTATTTTTGAGACTCTGCTAAGTTAATTGGGGACAGTAGCCAAAGCAGCTGCCCAGGAGATGGTGTTTTCCAACAGCTACAGTCCTTAAAGCTAAACTGGGTTCATGTTTGTCTGCAAAGTGGCAATCACGTTGTTCTTTTCATTGGATGTTCTCTGGCTCCTTTGGGGTTGAGTAAATGGGGGCACCATTTGTACTACTTTACCAGCCCATTTGACTCCTGTGGTGAGGGCAAACCATAAGCCAAGACAGATCAAAGCCAAACCTGAAAGCCTGCTACCATTAATGGGATTCAACCCAGACTCTTCTCAATGAAAGGGGAAAGGTTGACTTAATGCCTCTTTCCATGTAAATCTGGGGTTCCAAAATTTTGATAGGTTTGGGACTAGGCTTACTATTTTTAGTAACTTCACATCCGTTTTGGTGGAGATTTGTCTGCTGCTGTTTTGAGAAACACTGGTTTAACTATATGATAAAGAAAAGAAATCTGGACTGAGTGGTGATTAAAGTTTTGCTTAATAAAAAAAGTTTTTCAGGAATAATACTTTGCATTTCTATAATGCTTTCTATTTTTCAAAGTACTTTTTACACTTGATCCTTACTTGTGAGATGAATGAGGAGGAATAATATTAATTCCATTTTACTAATAAAGAAAAAAGTGACTGTATATGTCCCATCTTTGTTTACCCAGTTTGTAGTCTGATGTCTACTATGAAAATATATAGATGTACCTCAAGCTTTATAATGGCTATATTTCATGGATTTAAAAACATTATCTAACTATTCTCTTATTGATGGACATATCTTTTCCCCCAACCTTCTTCTTTTATAAATAATGGTTTTGTGTTTGTCTTTACACATATATCTTTGAGTACTTGTGTGACTATTTCATTAGGGTAAATTGCTTAAAGTAAAATTGCTGAGTCAAAGGATATGTATATTAAAATTTTGATGTATATTACTAACTTGTTCTTCAAAATTTGTACCATTTTGCATTCCCCTTGACAGTATACAATAGACTATCTTTCCCCAAGGATTACTGTTTAATCCTTGTCAATATGTTTGGGGAAATGTGGCTAATTTTTAATTTTATTATCATTAGAGTTTAGCATCTTTAAATTAGGTCTAACATAGATATGAGATAGAAAAGTGTACAAATCTGAAGTGTACCGCTCAATGAGTTTTTACATATGTATACATCTGAGTAACCCCCATCCAGATCAAGATATAAAACATTTCCATTACCTCAGAAGTTCTCTCTTGCCATTTCACCCACTCAGGGGTAATCACTCTTTTGACTTCTGTCAACATCAATTCATTTTGCCTGTTCTTGAATTCAATATAACTGAAGTCAAACAGTTTTATGATGTCTTCCTTTGCTCAACATACTATCTGTGTATTCATCCATGTTGTGTGTATCAGTACATTCTTTTTTATTAGTGTTTTTTATTAGAGGATATGAATACACAGCAGATTAGTAATCCATTTTCCTGCTGATGGACATTTGAGTTGTTTCTAGTTTTTTACTATAATAAATAAAGTTGCTATGAACATTCTTGCATATGTCCTTCATTGGGCATATATACTCCTACACATCTCTCTTGGTTGTATACCCAAACAAAGTAGGTGTATGTTTAGCTTTAATGGATACTGCCTACTAGTTTTCTAAAGTTATACTCCCACCAGCAATTGTATGAGAGTTCCACCTTCTCCATATCCTTCCTGATACTTGGCGTTTTTAGTCTTTTAAATTTTAGACTTTCTGGTGGCTGTATAATAGTTTCTCGTGGTTTTATTTTGCATTTCACTGATGAATAATGATGTTGACCATCTTTTCATATGCTTATTAACTATTTGGATATTCTCTTTTGTGTGGTACTTGTTCAAGCCTCTTGCTCATTCTTTAAATTGTTTCTTTGTGTTTTTTTTGTCTTACCTGATTTGTATGAGTTCTTTATACATTCTTGATATAACCCCTGTGTCATAGATAGATAGATAGATAAAATATTACCTTAGTCTGTGACTTGCCTCTTTACTCTCATACTAATATTTTTAATAAAAGTTCTTAATTTCAGTTAAGTCCAATTATGTTTTTATTCTTTTATGGTTATTGTCTTTTGTATCCTATTTAAGAAATCTTTGTCTACCTCAAGGTCAGGAAGATGTCCTCCTGTTTCTTCTTCCAAAAGTTTGAGTATTTTTATTTGACGTTTACACTTATGAGCCATCTTTAATTACTTTTTGTATATGGTATAAGGAAGGAGTCAAGTTTTTTAGTGTTTTTCCCCCTCATATGGATATACAGTAGTTCTAGCCTCATATGTTGAAAAAACATACTTTTCCCACAGAATTGCATCGGAACCTCAGAGGGTAAATATTCCATATTTCACCATTAAATATGTCAGCTGTAGTATTTTGTTGTTGTTGTAGATACCTTTTGTCAGATTATCAAACTTCCCTTCTATTCTTAATTTGCCGAGAAATTTTTTCCTGAGTGCATATTATGTTTTATTAAATACATTTTCTGTATCTATTGAAATAATAAAATGTTTTTTCTCCTTTTTTCTGTTAATGCAGTAATTACATTGATTATTTTATTTTATTTACTTTTTTAAGGTGGGGGCACAGTTCGTAGTGGCTCATGCGGGGATCAAACTGGCAACCTTGATGTTATCAGCATCACGCTCTAACCAACTGAGCTAACTGGCCATCCCTACATTGATTAATTTAGAATGTTAAACCAACCTTGCATTCCAGGGATAAACCATACTTGGTTTTTGTGTGTGTGTGTGTGTTTTAATATTTCTGTATTCAATTTGCTAATGTTTTATTTAGGATTTTTGCATCCATATGCAGAAGGAATTTTGGTTTTGGCATCAGATTTGTTAGTCTCTTAAAACAAATAGATAAGTATTCCTTTTTTCTCTAATCTCTCAAAGGGTTTGAGAGAGAATATCATTTCTCCTTAAATATCCAGAATTTATCTTGAAAGGCACCTGGTCCTGGATTATGTTTATAGGATTTTAACTATATATTCCATTTCTTTAATATGTCAGAGTATTAATATTTTACTTATCTCTGTATCAGTTTTGGTAAATTGTATTTTTCAAAGAATTTGTCTACATTGTCAAATTTATTGGCAAGAAAAAGTTGTTCATTTTGTTCTCTTAATATATGTAGATTGTGTAGTGACATTACATTTTGAAACTCTTGATATTTGTCATTTGTGTTTTCTCTCTCTTTTATTGATTATTCTTGTTAGGAGATTGTAGATTTTATTACTCTATTTAAAGAAAAAATTTGGCTGTGATAATTTCTCTATTGTATATTTACTTTCTATTTCATTGATTACTGTGCTTTATTATTTCCTTCCTGTGAGTTTGAGTTTAATTTGTTCTTCTAGTTTCATAAAATGAAAGCTTAGAGTATTGATTTTCAACTATTCCTCTTTTCTAATGCATTCATTAGTAGCCATAAATTTCCTTCTAAGCACCTCTTTAGCAGCATCCCACAAATTTGGATATTTTATTTTCATTATTCTTCAGTTCAAAATATTGTTTTCACTTCTATTGTGGTTTTCTCTTTGGCTGGCAGATCATTTAGAAATATATTCCTTAATTTTAATATATTTTGAGATTTTCTCCTTGTATTTCTGTACTGATTTCTAGTTGTCAGAGAAGACACTCTGTATGGTTTCAGTCCTTTGAAATTTGCTGAGTCTTGCTTTATGACCCAGCATGTGGTCCATCTTTGGTGTGCATTTGAAAAGAATGTGTATTCTGCAGTTGTTGGGTATAATGTTCTATAAATGTCAATTAGGTTAAGCTGCTTAATAATATCTCTTTATTGGCTATTTGGTCTTCTTGTTTTTAGTTACTAGGAGTGTATGTTAAAACCTCCAATTATGACTGTGGCTTTGTCTATTTTTCCTTTTATTTCACTTAAATTTTGCTTTATATATGTTAAACCTGTGTTATTATGTCTACACAAATTTAGCATTGTTTGGTCTTCCTAATGAACCAACCCTTTTATTACTATGAAATATTCTTCCTTATCTCTAATAAAACTCCTTGCCTGAAAGTACATTTTATCTCATAAATATAGTCATACCAGCTTTCTCTTAATTAGTGTTTGCATGTTATGTCTTTTTCCCAACCTTATACTTTCAATTTATCTGTGTCTTTATGTTTAAATGTGTTTCTAATGAACAATATATAATTTAGTCTTTTCCAAGAAACTGTCTGACATCCACTTATTTTTAAAGAGCTTATTGATATAATTGGGTTTCAGTTTGCCATCTTCTATTTGTTTTCATTGGTTTCATCTTGTCTTTATTCCTCCTTGCTGTCTCCTTTTATAGTAGTTATGTTTTTATTTTATTTTATCTCTTCATTTAATTTGTGTTATTTAGCATTTTATTTTAGTAATTACAAAATAATATATTTAAAATATTAAGTCCTCCTATTCAGGAATATAGTACATTTATCTATTTAGGTTATGCTAAGCCCATAGTGGATTGAATAATGTTCCCCCCAAATTCATGTTTATTCAGAACCCCCAAATGTAACCTTATTTAGAAGTAGGCTCTTTGCAGATGTAATTAAGGTAAAGATTGAGATGAAATCATATTGGATTAGAGTGATCCCTAAATCCAATCAAAGTCCTTGTAAGCGACAGAAAAGGACACATAGAACAGAGAAGAAAATTATGTGAAAGTAGAAGTGTAGCTTTTGGAATGATGCAGAAGGATGACAAGAATTGCCAATCCACCTACTGTGTTTCCCTGAAAATAAGACTGGGCGGGTCTTATATTAATTTTTGCTCCAAAAGATGCATTAGGTCTTATGTTCAGGGGATGTCATCCTGAAAAATCATGCTAGGGCTTATTTTCTGGTTAGGTCTTATTTTCAGGGAAACAGGGTACCAGAAGCTAGGAGGAAGAGATGGGACAGTACCTCCCTTAGAACCTCCATAAAGGAACCAACCCTGCTGACACCTTCACTTAAGACTTCCAGCTTCTGAAATGAGAGAATAAATTTCTGTTGTTTTAAGTCATCAAATTTGTGGTGAATTTTTACAGCAGCCCTAGGAAACTAATACAAAGTTTTTAGAAAAGTTGATGTTTCAATACTACTTTATTTTGATGTTCCAATACTGCTTAACCATCTCTTGGTGTCCCAGCTAAGAATGCCTATCTCAGTTCACCACCTGGATATTCACCACAGGCATTTACTAGATTGCCTCAGGTACAACAGATATTCTTCATTGCTCAATGAGGCTTTCCTTCTGTTCTTCTGTGTTTGACTAGGATTGCCACCTCTGGCATGTGCTGTTCTGTAGTCTATCTCAGTTGTATGTGGTCCCTGGCCTGCTCCATTGCACCACCGGCCACTTCTCTGGACAGAACATCTCCCACAGCTGCTCCATTCTACTCCATTGCACTCCATGTGGCAATGGGATCCCCTGAAATTATAATTTGTTTGTATTAATCTGTTTCTCCAACCCCTCCCACCAAAAGCTTTTAGTGTGTTCTCTGTATCCATAGTGTTCTGAAATTTGACAAAATGTCTAGGTATGAATATTTTTAAAAAGTTCATCCTTTTCTGTTCATCATATTTAATAGGCCCTTTCAATCTGAAGTTTTGCACCTTATGTCAATCCTGGGGTATGTTCTTCTATTATTTTTACAATTTTTTTCTCTGTTCTCTGTTTCTGGAACTCCAGCTGAAGGTAGTTGGTTCTACCTCTCTTAACATTTTTCCCTCATATTTTCTGTCTTTTGGTCTTTTTGCTCTATGTTCCAGGAGATTTTCTTGACTTTTTCTTGCATTTTTTTAGATTTTTTTTAATTATTATTATTTTGGTAGTTTTATTCTCCATGAACTCTTCATTATTTTCCTATGATGCTTTTTCATAGTAGTCTCTCATGGTTTAAACAGATACAGTCTCTTCTCTTTTTGGACACAAATGGGAATTCCTTGTAGTTTCTTATGTTTTATGAATTATTTTTATTTCCACTGTCTGGGTCAGTTCTTTTGATGTTTATTTTGGTTACTCTCATCTGAGCTACAGAATTACCTACCAATCCATAGTTTATGTATCTTTTTGTAAATCAAGGACAAGTTTGTTTGATATAGGTGGCTTGGGTGGGGTTTCCTTTGACCTGCCTCTTAATTAGAGGTAGGTTTTGTGTTGTGGGATAGGAATGTGGATGATAAGATTTGCTTTATGGTGCTGGAGGCAGGTGGTCAAGTTGAGCCTCTCCCCAAATGCCAAAGCAAAGTGGGTTCTCTCTGGTGCTCCAACCTATACTGAGTTGTTGCATGAATACACTACATACACTGTTTAAGTCTCTTCAGACATGATGTTTCTAACTTGGCCTGGAGGCAAAAGCCATTGCTGTATAGAAGGATGTAGGAACAGGGGACCAAAGACCAAGGGCAGCAGGACTCTGTGCTTTGGCTTCATCAGTTCTGATACATGTACTCATCTTTAGAGTTGGGGGTGAGAGCATCATCACCCATGACACCATGGATTGAGCAGGGAAATTGTATTCTTCAGAGGAGATTCCAAAGCTTTTATCTGAAGATTAAGACAAAAGCAATAACTGTCCACTATAATAGGCAAATGTTATTAACTCCATTTTATGAGTATATTTGGTGAACTATTGTGAATGAATCATGGAGGTTAGGAATGAGGAGCAGCATGATATGGTAAATCAACCTAATGCAAACAAAACCATTGCTGATAATTGCGCTGATCATTGTGGGAAAAGCTAGAGGGAATGGTTAAGCATTTTCATCAACTTAACCTTGGCCCAGGGCAGTTAGGGGTGGAGAGGAAGAGGCTCTAGAGGGGAGAGGCTCTGCAAATCATGAACATCATAGCAAAGATGTTGTAGCCTTCACTAGAGACCAACTTCCAGTTTCTGATTCACTGAATATTTTTCCCTTAAAATGAGATAGAGTAATCATTGAAGGGAGAATGTAGCTATGGAAAACACATTTGGAATCTTACAAAATGTCTGGAATCTTATTCACTTCACTTGTATCCCCCCCTTCATTTGTAGAGTTCTTATCCATTTCAAAGTCTTTTCTGAGTGCTGATGAAGAAGAAAGTTCTGCTAACTTGGAGTCTTTTAAATAGATCAAGATTTTCACCCGCTCCCAAACATGGGTAGATTCAATACAAGTAAATCTCAACCACATCACAATGTTGATGGGATCATCAACATTTCCTTTTTAGCAGAGTAACTGTCAATCCCAAACACAGATCAGGAATTTAGTACTAACAAATGTAGTACTTAAAGCAGAGAGCGATCAACCTATCCAGTTTTCCATCTGTGCTTTAGCTAGGATGTTTAATTTTCATTTCCTCCTTTCCATCAACATCCTAACCCAGTAAGGGAGGTCTGATAGCCCTTTCCAGGAGATGTTGTTACTTCTTCATTCTTATATAAGAGCCGGAATTCTATTTGAAAAGAGAAATTATGTTTGCCTTGATCAATAACTTCAAAGAACTAAAAGAAAAAAAATAACTTGTTATTTGACTTTAATATGTACTTGATGTCCATGATTTGTGTTCTTGTGCTAATTGTAGGGTCACTAGCAATTAGATTAGGCATTGTTAACATCTAAAATGGATTTACATGCAAAAAGAATCAATACTTGAGCTAAATGTTTAAATATCACAACACTAACAAGAGAGGAGTCTTCTCAATTGAATTATTCTTTGTTTTCTGCATTTTAGAACATTGAGTATATCTAATAGAGGTGAAAATTACCTACTGTTTAAAGGACATGTAGATATCTTTCTGTGGTCATAGAAAGGATGGCAGCCACACAGGTATGAGCAGTAAGTGGTAAGTATAGTTTGTGTAACTAACATACATTAGCATTAAATTTCAAAAGATTATAGTAATTACAATGGCTGATGTTTTAAAGTACTTACTGGGTGCTTGACACTATTGTTTTATTTTTCTCATTTAATCTTCACAACAATTTTATGAAGCAGGTACTGAGTCTAGGACCCTGTGCTTCCACCAACTCGCAAGTTGGGTTGAAGCCTAAGTCTGCTGACTACAGATCCAGAATCCATAACCTGTCTGCTATGTTTTAGCAATTGTGATTCTATATATTCCAAACAAGTGGAGTCTTGATGAAATTTTAAAGGGTAGAAAGTCCAAAAGGAGGATACATTCAGAAAGATATTGGAGTTTACCAATTACTTGGAGTTTACCAATTGCTCTTTTATTTCACTAATTTAAGTCTCAGAAACTATCTTGTTAAAATTTGATACCCCCATAACCCTAAATTTTGTTTGTTGAACTGGATTCTACAATTGTAAGAGTGAAAATCACAAAAAATTTTAACATGTTCAAATCTTTTGACTCTCGTAAGTTTTCTAATTGAGAACTATTAGAGTGTATGCAATCATAGACCATAGAAACATTTATGGATGTGAGTTGGGGGATTAAACCTAGTTCAGTGTGTGTGTGTGTGTGTGTGTGTGTGTGTGTGTGTTCACATCCACGTGTGCGCCTGACTGTGTGTTAGTGGTGAGATTGCCTGGTTAGATGTAACTTCAGCCACATAAATTACATTTAAATATTGTCTCTGTTTAAAAACAGCAGTACCCCGAGGTGCAGATTCTCCTTGTTCTTTTTTGTTCTCAAGTATTACTTGAGAAACTCAACATAGTTATGTAGATGTATGTCAAGTAGGCTGCCCTGTGCCCTAGGGAAAGTCTGTAACAGGATCTTTTGTGGCTTGACAAAGGCTAGTCATAAGGAGCCCTTGGTTTGCAGAGTTGAACTCTAGAGAGGGGAGGTGGGGCTAAAATGAGTAAATTTGCTGATATTCTGAAGAACCAACATTTTCTTTTCTGTGGTGCAACATTACTATAACATCTCTGAAAGACTGAGATAATCCTGATGGCAGCCAATCGGTAGGAAAGGACACCAACAGCCTCCAGTTAGAAGTTACTTCCAGGGCAAGGAAAATCTGACCTGGTGGCCTGGCACTCAGAAGGTCTGGGTGGTCATGGTATAGAATGTTGGGGAGGTTGGATGTCCCTCCTGACATTGTCACCTCAGTGTAGAGGATGTGCTTTAGAAGCAAATGATTGCGCTTGTGAGGGTAAAGCAACATAACTGATACCCCAAGCCTGCAATGTTCTGGGATGAATATAGCATTGGAAGGAGTGGTTCATCCTTTCTTGGTTCAATGATTTTAAAAATTGGATAAATTATTTGTAATCCAAGCTGTTGGAGTGTAAATCACAGAAATATTTTAATATTTGGTAAAATATTTTAATATTTTACCAAATCTGATATTCAACTTCAGATATTTAGGTTTTGACTACATTGACAATTATATTTTGAGTAAAATTTTTACTTTCGATGAATCTATGCTTTATTTGGGAATATCTTACTGGTATAAACATTTATTTCTTTTAAACTTAATTTGCTTTGTGAAAAATTATTTCAGCTTTGGAAACACTGATTCCCACCACTTTGTCAAAAATATTTGTGTTCGATCTGTTTAGAACCTCAAAAAGTTCTGCGCATCCTTTTCTCTCTCTGCTGCCACAGAGAAGGTCTTTCTGCAGAAGCATGTCTGTAGAAGTGTTTGAGTTGTAAGAATCACCCAAATCACACTGTGAGGCAAATAGGACAGGGATTACTCTTTCTTTTTCTGGTTGAGGAAAGTAGGATAGGTGAAGTGAGTTGAAGAAGGTCTCACAGTTGGCCAGCAGCAGCCCTGGAATTTGCACGGGCTATTCCTGACTTTTAAAGCTATTCCCACCCACTATTTTGTGCTGATGATCCTTATAAATAGTTTCTTAGACTGAAAAGTGCTCTTCAAAGAGGAGGTAGGTCTGGGTTCAAGCCCTAAAGCTCCCACTTCTCATTTCTGGTTGGGCAAAGTACCTAAACTCTTTGAGCCCTAGTGTCCTTAGGTGTAGAATGTGAGAAATTGACATAAACTTTGTAGGGTTTTAAGTGCCTGGCCCTGTAGTATTAATATAAGAACACTATGCAGTGAATTGAGTCATAAGAAAATAGAGCATGTTATATAATTTTTTTCCAAAACATTGAAAGAATAAATTATTAAGAAAGATGTCTAGTGATGTGTACAGAAAGAGCAAAGTTGATTTCAAGTTCTAATCAAAAGGTGAATATAATTGTTTTTTTCAAGTGACCAGAAGGCTTGTAAGGAAGTATTCCAGAGGTACCACTAAACCCCAGGGCAAGAGGGAGAAAGAAAGAAATGGTGTTCTTTTTTAACTGTAAATTTCCCCCCTGATTATCCAAGTAAAACATGCACATTGAAAATACAGTACAATGAACAGTTGCTATTTTGATGGCCCAACAGCTCTCTTCTAGGTAGCACACTCCTCATCATGCTAAATATCTGGCCAGAGAGGTACTGCTTTTTTTTTTTTTTTAAATTCTGCGACAGCATGGGGAATGTTGGAGGCCCTGATTTGCCCCAAACTCAAGCAGAACAGATTCTGTTACCTCCCCTTGGTGCTGTCGGCTTTTATAAGCCTACCTTCTTATCCAGAGTGATTGTTCTAAGAGTAGATACTTGACTGAAGTTGACCAATCACAGTCTCTCACTACCTAGTCACTGTGATTGGGTAATGGTTCTACGTGAGATCTAAAGTGGGTCAATTAGAATTTGTCATTGGGATTATTTTAGCTGGATCTGCCCCCAGCCCATTCTAAAGAATGTGGGAATATTCTTTGCTTTTCTAGTGGCAAAACTAGAAACTGTGAATCCAAGAGCTCCTGGCAACAGAATTACAAAGCTTTTGGAGAAGGCAAGTCCACCATAGGAGACACTGAACCCAATGTGCAGAGAGGAGCAGAAAGGAGAATTGGAAAGATTTCCTGGTTCCAGTCAGTCCTAATAACTGATTCAGTGAACCAATAAATATCCTTTTAATTAAGCTAGTTTGATTTATAGAGGCCTTGACTGATATCAAACAAAAACGTATAAAGAAACAGAATAATATGCTTACATAGTACTACTCCCCAGTGGCAACAACTGATAACGTTCTATGGTATGCATTTATGGTCTGTTTAGTATGCTTTTGTTTTTTGGTTTTTCATTATATTGATTTCCAATATCATTGAAAATGTTAATAAATAATCATAGTTTTTACAACTGTTCCCATAATAGTGGATATTTAGGTTATTTCCAAGTTTTCGATGCTATGTAGGCATACATTTTTGTTTGTATCTCAAATTATTTCTTTGGGATATATTACTAGAAAGGGAATCACAGAGTTATAGAGCATTAATAGAGACTTTTAAAGTTTTTTACTTTTTGTGAAAAAGTGATATATGATAAAAAGAATTGCAATCTAAAGGGATATGAAAGTGAACAAGTTACCCTTCCATTTTCAATCATGTTTCTTCTTCCCCAAACTATCTACGTCTATATCTATCTATATCTATATCTATATCTATATCTATATCTATATCTATATCTATATCTATATCTATATCTATATCTATATCATCATCATCTATCTATATCTCTATACCTATCTTGCTCTGCCACCTTTAAAGAAACCCATCAAATTATGGTACTATAGAAATACTCTTGTGTACTATGATTTTCACAATTTTAACAAAATATTCTTTAATAGCCGAGTGGCATTTACTTGCCCCCTTCCAATGATGGACAATTAGGCTTTTTTCAGTCTTTTGCCAGTATATATATATATATTATATATATATATATTATATATATATATATATATATATATATATATATATATATATATATATATATATATATATATCACAAATGTGAAAATAAATCTGTAAGACAAATCTCTAGAGAGAAAGTGCTAAGTCAGAGTATGTACATTTTTTGTGTATGCTAGGCATTCCCAAAATATCTCCACAATGGTTATTTCAAATAGACTCCTACCAGTAATATATGAAACAGCATACTTCCTGATACCTCACTAAGACAATGTATTAACAAATTTTTATATCTTTGCCCGTGTGATCAACAATAGTTTGTTTCTTTTTGTAGTTGTAATTTGACAAATTGCTCTTGGGAAAGGTTATATGAATTTATACTTCCATCTGTAAAATATGAAACTGCTTGTCTTATTGCATCTTCATCAGCATTAGCATCATTATTATTTTAAATCTTTACTAATATAATAGGAGATAATAGTATCTTATTTTTAAAGCCTGCCTCTTATTCATTCATGCAACATTTATTGTCCAAGCACTTATAGCATGGGACATTGTTCTGACAACAATGGTAAGACACTCTCCTGCCCTCAAGGAACTTCCATTTCTTTGATTATTAATGAGGTTGAAAATTTAAAAATGAGCAGTTTCAATTTGTATTTTAAACTAGATCTGTGCATTGTGTCAAACTTTTTAAGGAGGTAGAAGATGATAGCAATTTAAAGATGATCTTTATCATTCTAATTGGAAGCAGCATCTACAGATTTGTAGTGGAAAAGTGACATTTCCTGACTCATTTATATGACTACTTCCATTTATTATCTAGAAGAGAGACTCCACAGGCTTCAAGAAAGTAGGCTAACTACAATGGCAGATACCATGATGTGACTCCGTGTCTATTGTCCCCTTCTTTTTTTAGGAATAGAATTATCTCACCTTTTAGTAGGACATACGGCCACTGAGCTAGAGACTATCTTTTCCTTAGAACTAGATATTGGACACATGACTCGGTTTAGGCCAATGATATGTAAGAAGTAACATAAGCAATAATACCTTGATTTTTTTTAAAGAAGAAGCTTCTACTCTAGACTTCCTTTTTTTCTGAGGGCTGGGAAATAACATGGACTGGAAATCAATGTTGAAAGTCACAGAGACCAACTGTCATCTTGGGATCCTGGATGACCCAATGAGGCAGAACTGACTTGTCAACCTAGACTATGCACCTCTGGACGTTACAAGAGAGAAATAAACTTCTATCTTGAAGTCACTGTAATTTTGGGCCTCTGGAACAGCAGGTTGGCCTGTATACTAATTGATATCCTTACAGAGGCCTAAAATATCTGTTCTAGTTGGCCTTCATAATGCTTGAAAGTTCCTCATTAGAGAGTCCTCCTTCTGAGTTAAGGTTTCACAACCTTAATATAATCAGCAGGCATATAAAGTAATATGAGCAGATTTAGGATACTTAACTATTTCCTTTTCTTTATAGAAATTATCTTGGTTTACAGACACATCTAATAGTTTTTGTTGAGAAATCTAACTAAGACTGAAAAGAAGTCTCAGTGTGAATTAATAAAAGTGTTGGATTACAGAAGAAAACTTAAAACAGTTTTATTTATAGGCCATGTAATAATTTAGAAAATATATTGTTGTAGGCTTCATATGGGGATCTGCTGTGATAAACAGAGAGAAACACTTTGTATTTAGCATTTCAATGGCTACTATATTTGAGACTGCTTCTAAGGGATTAAAGTGCTTCAAGTGTTTGATAGTCTTCCACCTTAGATACTTTCTATAGGGACCTGGTCTTGTCCATGTATTTAATTTATGTTGTTAATATGCACCATTTAAAATAAAATACCGAAAGGCCAAATTTAGCCTAATTTATCCTTCCTTGAATAACCACAACTTCTGTATTAATACAGCTTCACTCATACTGGGAGCTTAGTATTACAATCCTATCAGTTTGCTACCTGTGCTGTTTTGGGGGAAGGCAGATATGTGTTCATTAACATATCAGAGTATGACTGTGTAATGAGACCGTAAGTAAGGGATCTTATTAGATGAGACTCTATGTATTCTTAGAAGTAATATGAATTCATTGGGAGATTTTGAAATCTACCTTGGATGATTGGGATAGGCTACTTGGTCACTTAAGTATTAAGACCCCTGATGATTATTCGTGCGAGGGCAGGATTTAATCTATCCTCATTCCCATTAAGTGGGAAAATAAAATAATTTTGCCAAGGAATGAGCAATACATTTGTACTAAGATATTCCAGGCCATCCATCTGTTAAAGAACACAGTAAAAATATACTTATTAAATAAATAAAAAGAAATACAAGCTTGTATTATATTCCCTAATTTTCACCCAAATGTGTATTTTGGGTATCTCTTTGGCACATATCCCATGTATCTCACATGTTAAAAAGCAAAGCAAAACAAAACAAAACAACCCCCCCCCCAGAACAACCTTTGTTTTTCTATGGCTAATTTTTATGGTTTCATTATAGCTAATGGTTTTTCAACACAGGAATCCTCTTGAAAGAAATTTTCCAGGCTCTGGATAAGAGGATCTAACAGCTCAGATTCCACTGATACCCTGCAGAAAAGGTGAGCACACAAGGAAGGGAAACAGTGACATTCTCTTTTTTCCTCTGCTCATCCATCCTTCTCTTCATATCCCTTAAACACACACACAGACACACACACAGACACACACACACACACACACACGCACATTTGCTTGCTGCACTTAGAAATAGGGGACACTTTGCTTAGTTTTATTAATCTGCAACTTGTCATCCATGATTACAACTTGTTTCTTTTGCGTCCTTAAAAGTCTTCCTTGAAATGCAAATTCCCCAACGGTGGTGGGGGTGGGGGTTGGGCTCATTATACTTTAAACTGTTAAACAGCCACACCAGGATTATAACTTAAGGCACTTAGGGAGTTAGGGCAATACCTGAGAGAAGGGCAGCCCCATTAGGGAGCAAAGTAAATACAGGTGAAGAACCCACAAGAGCACAAACCCAGACCTGTCTCACCTAAATCTACACCTCTAATTCTAGGGGGTCACAGGTTGTTGACTCAATATCAATTATTTTATCTTTTACATTTGTAGCCCTTGCCAGATCACAGTGTACTTTCACTCTGTAATTGATTTGATCTTCTTAAATGGGGCGGGGGTATTAGGGTTGGGGAGTGCATTTTATTAATATTAACCCCTTTTTCATAACTACATGGATCTCAAATATAATCATATCCAACATACCCATTTCAATGGGGGAGAAAATAAGCCCAGGGAAGTAAATTGATATTTCCCATACCTAAAAGCTAATTAGAATCCAGATTTCCTAATGCTTAAATTCTTTATTCCATTTACTATTCCTCATGGACTCTTTAGATATCTGCTCATTTCAAATACAAGTAATACAGCTACAGAGAAAATATTTTTAGAAAGTATATCTATAGATAATTATAAATAGCTTTTCTGTACATCACCACTATTTTGAAACATTGATCTAAAAGGGCTTAATGAGTACAATTTTTGCTAATGCCCCGATTGTCTGTCCAACTTTAGCCAACCTCTGTCATCTGGAATCTAACCTATATTTGAAAGTAAATGGAAAAAACCTTGGGGTAGAAAGGAAAATAATTACTATACAGACCATTCACTAATGCTAAAAGATTCAAAGACCCGCTCTCTGACCGTACCCCAAAATGTATTGATTTATTTTTATCCTCTAAATAGGGATAATACTTTAACCAGTTTAGCCATAAAGTTCCCTAATCCATAGCAAGTGAAATGATTTAAAGGGATGAATGACTGTTAGAATCACTATTCATTCAATAAATAATTTTTAAGTGCCTACTATGTTCTACCAAATGCCAGAGAAAGAAAGATGAAAGTGTAGAAAGGCAGACACATAATTCCAGGGATGTGATAAGTGCCACATTAAACAAAGGTATAAATCCCTGCCTACTCACAGAATGAGATAGGTAAGAAAGAACCTGGTCTCTTTGGAAAATAGTTTCATGTGGCTGCAGTTGTGACTAGACAGAGAGGTAAGGCCTGGCTCTTCGGGACTTTGTATGTTAAGGAGTTTAAATGGTATTTCGTAGGCAGTGGAGAGCCATTGAAGGTTATAAACTGGAAAGCAAGGCTGGGATAGTAAGTCTTGAGTTCTGACAGTTCCTTCTGAATATAGTTGTAATGTATTCTGGAATGAGGACCAGACATTGGGATACCAGGTAGGTGGTGGTTGTGATAATTTAGTCGAGAAGTAGTAAGTGCCTAAACTGTTGCAGTAAACTTAGGCATGGAGGGGAGAGAACTGATTCAAGAACCAGTGAAAGAGAAGACTTGGTACACACAGTGATCTGGTGGAGGAGTGGGGGAGAAAGGGAGACAGCTCTAGAGTGAATCCCAGATTTTTTACTTGGCTAATGGGTAAATGAATGCTACTAAAATCAGCAACAGAGTTAGGGCAAAGATAATAAATTCTCATATATGGAATCATAGTTGACTGGGACATTCTGAAAATATCCATTAAGGAACTAGATCTACCAGTCTGGAGTTCAGGGACAGGTTCAGGCTGGGACAATCCCAGCAGGAAGCTGGCAGCTTTGGCTAACAGCAGGAGGCAGAGTAGACAGAAAGCTTGGAGAGCACAAAATTCTGGAGACATTTGGGGACAAACTGCCATGCATGCTTCAAGTATTTCCTGTCCAACAGCTTAGGACAACCTGACAGTTTCGTAATTCCTGCCTTCACTCGTGCCTCCTATAAGGCCATTCCCCAAGGAATAGGTCTGGTGATATTTGAAAGTATAAATCATGTTGTATCATTCCTTGCTTCTCAGATTCAAATTCAAACAATTTGGCACAGAACAATAAAGCTCTATCTGTGATGTGATTCCTGCCTATCTGACTGGCTCTCCTATCACATGACCCCTAGAATTAACACTGTGATCCAGCCGCTCTGCTCTTCCCTTGGGACTCTGCTGTTCCCTGTCTGGAATGCTCTTTTCTAGGTCTTGCTGGCTGGGTCTCATCATTCAAGCTTCTCTGCTGAACTGTTACTTCCTCAGAGTATGTCCTTGACCAACCTAATGTATATCCCCACCTCTACCATTCCCCATTCTCAATCCCATTACCCTATTAGCATGGATCATTATCTGAATGTATCATTTATTTATTCACTATCTCTTGCATTGGAAATGGTGATATGCAAAGGAAAATTTCCATTTATTATTTCTTAGGGGAAACTGCAAAAATGGGATGGAATCATATAGCTGAAGGACTTGAATTCCCATTGAGGAGTTTTATTTAATTTGCTAGTTTTTGAGGAGCCAAAAAATGTTTCAAGCAGATCAGTGACCTTGTCAAATGTTTTGAAGTATTTGTTTGGTTAAGATGTTATAAAATGTAATCACTCTGCAATGCTCTGACTCTAAACTCACTTACTGAGACACTATTCATTTCACCTGGTTTAACTACACAGAAAATTGCTAAATAAATGAACTGAATGGCAAGAATATAAAAAAGTCTAGGCATAATATCTGAAATTAACTTGATGGCTTTAACTAGTTTTGTAATACAAGTGTACAGTTCTACTTTATTACTAGTTTCCTCTTCATTTCAGTGTGGGAGGCATACAAAATCAGATACCATGTAATTTTACAATTAGGACCAAACTGTACCAATCTGTCTTCTACACAGTCAGTAATGCAGTTCTGTCCATCACTTTAAATCAAACCACTGGTGGACCCAACTGTGGTGTAACCAGACTTTGGCTAATGGGTGTGCTTTAAAAAAAATGGGTTATACAGAGCTCTTTCAGTAAGATTGGGAAAGGTCTTTGGACCCTTTCAATTTAATTCTACTCAATCTTCTAGAGTACCAGATTCAGATTTTGGGACACCCAAATGAATAAGACACATTTCTTTTACTGAAGGAGGATGGAATCTAATCATTTAGCTCTGAATATGCCGTATAGTTAAGTGAATTGCATAATTTTGTACAGAGACCAACAGAAATTATTTTTCCAAAATGACTCCTATTGTCCTCATATTTGCCAACCTATGAATGTATGTTATGGGTTTTTTTCCTTCTTCTTTGCTTTTTCAGGGATAAATAACTTTCAACACAAGATATATATAAATATAAAGTTTATTTAGCATAGTGTTTAGAAAAATAAGTTCACATCATTTCAGAAAACAAATAAAACACTTAATTGTCCAGGCATAAACCCCTATTACAGTACAACATACATACTTTAGATCTCTTTGGTTGGGTAATTAAGCACAGAAATGTTCTTGGACATGCTCTGTGTGCCATCACCTAACAGTGCAGTAAAGACTCTATTACCCCACCCCATGATATACATTCTGTATAGATTTTCTCTTTGTGTAAGGCACAGTAAAACCATATGAGTATATAACTGGTTGCCTCTAAACATACAGTACATGCAACTAAAGAATAAAATTTTTTGAGAACCCTGAAAGCCAAAAGTCACATGCTATATAATTTTGATTAATAAATTGTATGGTGGTTAATATTAAATTAACATGACATGTATCCGTTAGATACAAAATAAATGTTAGGCTCTAATCATCTAACTTCTAAGAAGACTTTGAAACATTTTTTGTAAAATGTGATTTCCCCCCCACGGTTTTCCTGAATTACTTATCTTTTTATGATGAGATGATCTGTCAAAAACATTTGAAAGAATGAAGAATTTCTCACTATGTACGAATGCACACTTGTCTAACATGTAGCAGGGCAGGCTGCAACATATGCCCAGTAATCCAACTTTTAACATGCAAGATGTAAGGGCATACACAAGGAGATTTAAGGTCAGTGTGTAATTTACACTATGGATTTTTATCTATGGCTATAACATCTACCTGCCTTTCGAAACACAAGAAAGGCACTGAAAAGTGTACAGTTCAGTCTTTTCATTATTATAAATATGCATAAGCTATAAAGCAGTACAAGATAGGTGCTCTTGCTTGGTTGAAGAACAAATGCACCCTCTCTTTAAGCAACAGACTGTCCTTTACTAGATAGATGTAAGTAAGAGCTAAATGCCAAATTCTGGCTGATAGAGTGCATAGTTAGGCTCACACCAAAAATCCCACAGCCAGCCACAGGGGTTGGGGTTTGCAGATCGAGTTACTTACCCCATTCTGATTCCTCTGTGGGGATCATTAGAGGGTCGTTTGTAGCATCTTCAAGCATTGGTTTATGTAAGAGAGAAATTCTGCCACATGAACTCCAAGGGTTCTGAGTCTGGCCCTTGGTATTGCAAAAGACATTTGCAATTCTGTGCACGGAGATCATGGGGTTTATCTTATTTCATTCACATATATATGGGCTACATACCAATTGGCCCGTATTTTACTGAAAGTTAGAAAAGAACAATATGTTCTTTATAATGTGCATTGATTCTTACCTGGTATATTGTATAGCTACCTGAAGTAATTGTAGGGGCATGATTACACCACGTTGGGAGTATGAATGGATTGCCTAGGTAAGTCTTAAGTTTTGTGCTATCTTAAGGGAGAAAAGAGGAAGAACTGTGAATACAAGAGGCTTATTATATTTTGGGAAGACATATAAAACTTTTCCAGTTATATATATAACATATATAACTTCTTAAACCTTCTCATCTCCCCTATTGGATGGGTATTTTTAAATAATTAACAAACTTTTGATATCTGCAGCAATCAAGTGGAAAACATCATTTTCATGTAAACTATACTATAGAACCATGTAATTAATCTCAGTAACATGATCAGCACACATTCAAAGAAAAAAACAAGCTGTATAAGTAGTGGTGGAGTGGAAGAGAACTCTAAAACACCTGACTTTGTAAAAAACAAAACAAAAAACGTAGTTTCAGCAGTTTAGGAACATTTACCAATTCTATACAAAACTGGGACCTAAGTTCTTTATCAAAATGAAGGGAGAGGAATTCTTCATAGGGCTGTTCATCTATGCCTGCAAGTTCCATTCACAATAACAACAGAAGTTAAATCCTCTTTGGCCCTTACTCAACATGCTCAGCTTGTAGAGATCTAGAGTGGACTCTTTGTTCTGATCTTAAAGAAAGCAAGATGTGGCGATACCTTTATGTTCAACAACTTTAAGTAATCTCTGAAGAGATCATTTCCCCACTTTTCTTCCTTTTCAGAGACCAGAGACTTTACTTACTACATAAATGTATTTGCATTATTACATCTAGTGTTCAGAGTCCTGATAAAAACTGTAACCACAGCTCACAACATTATCAAACAAGCTTCTTATAGAAAGCCAGAAGGAGTTACTTTTAAAGAAGACATGATAATATAGTGCAAACAATAGTCATATGTCATAATGTAACAACTGATTCAAAACATTTAGAACTAAGTTTCAACAGGACAGAATTTTGCTCAATGGAATCTACATAGGTATTCTTTCTTTACTTTAAAATGATTGTTTTCATAGCCCACAGAATTGATTTTACATGGTAGTCTATAATTGTTGTTATTTTCATTGTAATGAAAAACATTAACATTAATTAGTTGTTTATCATTTGCATCATAAACATTATGCATAATAAAAGTGAAACTTAAGTTCTTCGGATTTAAAGCAATTTTGTGGTGAAATTAACCCTGTTAGAATAGTAGAAAAGAGCCATCAGTGCTTCTGTTGCCACTTCTGTACCTTTGTAAGAATAATAAAAAGGCCACAAGGTAAAAAGGCACATAGAATTCTATATAAAACATATTTAAATGAATCAGAGAGCTGCTAAATAAAGAACAAGGACGTGAAAAAAAGTACCAAAATTCCAATATTGGGAGTTGGATTTCCTGTTTCAGTGTTATTAATATTGACCTTAATAGACTTCTGATAAAAATCATTACTTTTAAAACCCTACAAAAAGTAAAACTTCGTTGGAAATAACTATGTTCACTTCCTGTTCAAACAATAAAAATAAATTAAACAGTAAGAAAACGTTTTTCTTTTTAGTTCATAATGTCTGAAGTATAAGAGAAACATACAGCATAAATAAAATTCACTGTAATTACTCAAATCCTTGCTTATAGGACTAATATATTTACACTTATACTGAAATTTGTTTCAGAGTTTTTAGTGGAGTTGCAAACTTTCTCAGCCACACAGAACTATTAGCAATCACATTTGGAAATGTGTAGAGACAAACCAAGACTTTCACAAAAATGCTGAAAAACAGAAATGCATGTATTCAAAAATATACCCTTAGAATAGTGTGGAGTACCATTTATGGTTTTTAACATTATCAATGCCCATGGAGTAAAAGTAAACAAAAAAGAATCATATTGTTTCTAATGCTCTGTAGTGATACTTAGTTTTCTGTTAGGTTTTTAAATTAAAAAACTATCAAGTTCCATTTGACCTTAGAATTATATTGAGTCAACCAAATGATACACTTTGACTTGACATATTCCATCTTGTTCCTTTGTCTCCATCTATTTAAACGAGAACATATGTGAACAAAAAGGCTGCAGTAACGCAGTTCTACTATATTATTTAACTGTGATCTTCATGCAGATCAACCCAAAGTCTCTTGAATGCATTTACTTGCAAAACTAGTGTTTCCCTTTAAATGGGAAAATGTTTTATGTCCTCAGGGCTTCATGTAAAGATTGTTCACTAATGCCAGGAAAAAAAAGGGGGATGGGGAATAAAGTTTATAAGTCTTGCATGTCTTCATCCAATTGGACAGTTTGGAGCTTGGCAAGCTCCTTTTTGTCTGTATCCAGGTCTTCACAGACAGTCTCAACCATGCCCTCTAGGACATACTTGGATTTGGAGTCCAGCATCATTAAGTTGCTTGCTGCTTTGCTCTCAGAATTTAAGAAATTCTCTTTTATGTTAGCTACTGATTGCAGAACCAAACGATGTTCTCTGACAAAATCCTGGTGTACTACTGGGGAGGGGTGACCCACCTGGTCTTCAGCTGTAGGCACTATTTCCCCAAGGGCAGCCTGGGTCATGGGGACTGACAATAGATCTTGACCAGAAATAAGGGAGCAGTTCTGAAGAGTTGCATAGTTAGTGTTGCTAACAGATGTCACAGTAGATTTGCTTGCCACAGGTGCAGACATTGACTGGCTATCAGCAATGTCAGGGTTTAGCTCAGTGGGATTTAGTAAGGTAGGGGGAGTCAGGGAAAAATTGTGAGATGGGGATACATTAACTAATGAGGAGGCCAGGGGATGGAGGCTGCTCCCCGAGATATTTTCAGAAGACAGGTTTGCATTTACTTGTGCATTCTGATTGACAGGCATCAACTGAGAAAATACCAGGCTCCTCTCCAAGCCCTCCTGTTTAACAGATCCTATAGTCTGGCCTGAATTAGGAACAGTGTATACCACTGCACTGGGAGCAAGAGAGCTCAAGAAAACCTTTCCTTGCTGGACTGTGGTAGACTCACTTGTAAATGTGCTCCCATCTGAAGTGCTTGAATTTACTGAAATATTACCTAAAAAAAAAAAAAAAAAAAGTATAGATTATCATTGATGGAGCTGAGAGGAGAGAAAAAAGTTACTTTTTTACAGTTTTTCTCAGGTTCAGTAGAATCACCTTGAGCACTTCAAACTACAGATTCCCAGGCTCCATTCCTGAGAATCTGGCTCAGTAAGTCCTAGAGCAGGTGTATTTTTAACTCCCTCAGGAATTCTGATGACCAAGTGGGAGTAAGAACTACTGGTTTAGAAACCAAGTGTGAAAAAAAAAAAAAAAGTCTTTTCCAAGTTCTAATTTCAGTCAAGTTTCTGGTTCATAAAAGATATTATTTTCCATATAAATTCCAACTTGCTATCTTTCAATTAGTTGACAGTTATTGCTAGCTTTGCCAGTTAGAATAGAAAACACAAATGCAAAATAAAATGCCTTTGTTCAGGACAAGCTCAGTAACTCACATAGGATATAAATGGCAATGTAGAAAACACCACATAAAATGAGTTACCTTGAGGCTTAAAATTAACAATATAAACCTGTACAGACAAGTTGAAAACTTTTGCCAGACTAACCATAAAGTAATATCAAGTCAACAAAATATTCAGTAAGTCTTTTTTCCTTTTCTTGTGCCAGTTCTGAAACTTGTGTTGTACTGATAGGAAAAATTAATGATAATAATGAAATATGCTTTAAAAAATATAGATTAATATAAAAAACTAGAGTTAATGCTTTTCTAAGACGTTTGTATTTTTTGAGGCTCTCAGTATAATGATCTGCAGAGACCAGAAGTAGAAAAAGAAATGTAAGTAGAAAGCTGAGAAGATGTTCAAATCAGGTAACTCAGTTGATGTAGATGAATCAGGCCCTCCCCCTACCTCCCACCATCAAAGAAAACCCTTTTCTTTCTGAGTCTTTACACAGACACAGTGAAATGATGGCAATTATCTTGCCATTGAAGAAATGGTAGACTTGAGGGAGTTTTGAAACAGAATGGTTTCAGAAGGGCTGTTTACCCTGATCTTGAATTAGATGCTCAGTAAACTCTTTATTATTTGAGAAAACAGCCCAAATGGTAAAGATAATTCACCTAAAACATATCCCTTCTTGCATTACTACAAAATTGTGATTATATTACTACCTATATTGATAAATCAGTATCACAGGGCTGTTCATGTCTTCCAAACATTTTAAAGCATTCTAAATGCAAAAGAATGCCTTTAAAGGAAAAAAGAAAACAAAAACACTATATTTGAACTTTAAAAAAAATTAGCCACCTGAAAGTATTGATCATGGAAAATACTTGTGTTAAAAAAGACATTTCTATGTATGTTTGGGCTCTTCCTTAACATAATTGTTTGTTCTAGGCCAAACAAATGAAAAAGGCTTTTATTTAAAAATGTTTGACTTCAACTTAAGTATGCTTTAAACTTCTTGGCTGCTAAACTTCTTAAGTTGGCTGCTAAACTGTAGCAAAAAACATCTGAAATAGATTTTTATTTTCTTGTGTTATGTGTTTGTGAAATTGTTTGCCAGTGGATATAACAACAAAATAATCAATTATTTTTTGACAGAGCCATAAATAACATAATAGATATGACATTTTCCCCAACTGCTACTGAGTATAATTAAAGTAATATTTCTGAATATGTAGATAATATGTATATGTGAAGGAGAAAAGCAGATGTGATCTAAAACTTGATATTTAAATATAACTGCAATTGAATTATAAATTGAATAACTTCAAAATTGGTTTAAAAATCCAATGGAAAAATAAGTATAACTTTGTAATGATGGTAAAATAAGGAAAAAAAACCCCTCATTTTCGCAGATTATAAAGTGAAAAAAAAGATGTAGATATTCTGCTTTTCCATATAAATCCCAACTATACAAAAATAATCTACCTTGTCTAGGCATTTTTAGGAAAGATTTGGTATGTGTTTTGGAGAAAGGCTGAATCGCCAAATCCTCTATTAAGAACTACAATGTATGACCACTATTATATAAAGGAACATGGACCTTCCTGGGCCCATCTGGTTAAACTTAAGCCTTCAACTCACTTAGACAGTCTAAGGATTGACAGCGTTGTCATTTGATCTTAGCTTTTTTAACTAAAAATACTATTCTTATTCATATTAAATACCCCATTTTAAAAATTAGCCATTAGTTTGTAATAATTTTCTATGGCAGCACTTTTTTAGATTACATGTGAAAAGTACTTCTGCTTTTCTCCTTCCCCAATCTACATACCATATTTTTTTTAAATTAAATATGTTGTCTTTAAAATGTACATACTGTTTGGAAATTTCCTAAAGAGAGAAAAGGGATTAGATCCACAGTATAAAACTAAGCATTTGGGCTTTCCCTGTGGTTTTCATATTTTTGCCCTATGTTGTATAGTGACTTAGCATAATCCTTTCCATAACCTGGAACAATGAAAAAATAAATAGTATGCTGCAGGAGTGCTGTGTTTTACTACCATTTTACCTAAAGAGAAACAAATGTACATAATGAAACTTACTCCACAATTTTTTCATTAGTGTCTTAAATAAGCTAAGGTAGATCACAGTTGTACAAAAAAAAAAAGTTGTGCATAAATTGACTTTTTTTCTTTTTGATAAAATCATTTCATTGGAAGCCTCTCTCTAAGGCAAACAATTACTTATTTTGCTTTGGTAAAAAAGCTGGACTTTCAGATTTGCTTACAGGAGGGCAAACATGCACTCCTGAATTCAAGGGGCCATCCAACCTCCACTGCCATTCTAACCCTTCTGGTTTCTATATAGAGGAAATGACACAGAGCCATCCAGATGTGCTTAAAGTCAGGGAAGAATTGGCATATCAGCCTTAGGTTACCCGAATTTTACATCAGTGGTTTCTTTAGCAGATTACCTTTAGTAAAGCCACAAACATAAAATAAGGCTTACAGTTGCCTTCATAAATAAACCCACACATCTAGGAGGTGAGTATACATGCAGAGCAATAGCTACCCAATCATATATTCTGGTTTTCTTTTAGGCCTGTAATCTTAATTACAGGAGGAACATGAATCAAACACAATTCTCTTTTAAAACACTTTTTGGTTAAATAAATAATGCTTATGTAAAGTGTACAATTCTTACCAACTGCTCCACTAATTTTGTGTTCTTAGCAATATTAATTTTTAATCTTAAAATGTCAAGCAATGGGTTATTCTGTAAGCACCGACTGACTTATCATATTTCTATTATTGTAGAACTGGCAAGACTTGCTATGAATTGTATTTTTCCATTCAGTTGTTAGGAAAATAAAAGCCTATCCCCACAATGCCAGGGAATCAAACAAGCTGGATATTACATGTGTGTTGTGAAGAAGAAACAAATCAAGTCTATTCTGCAGCTGTGGCAGCCAATAAGGTACCTGAACAGTTACATCAATCCATAGCTCTCACCAAATGCGTCACTTACAGCAGCTGGCTAAACATTCACTGGTGCATTATGGTACCAAATGAGACTCTTACCTTGCGAAGCTGCCACTGAAACGGGAGGCAGCTGCAGTGGAGAGAATCCAATGCTCCCATTAAGGAACTGGCTGTTTGCTCCGGAATTGGGGATCTGGACAATGCCATACTGATTAATTTGCACTGGTGTAGTAAAAGTCACGACAGAGCCTCCATCCTGGGAAGCCACTGTTTGAATGCCTTCTCTTTTCACTTCAGTGCTGGGGATGAGCCCTGGGAATGACACGGGGGCACTGGGGCTGTACGAGGTGGTGGCTGCTGAGTTAGGGGAAGAACTCTGTAGGACTTTGAATTCCTTCACATCCTGGGAGGTAGTGCCCAGTATGTCAGTCATGGATATACCATTGCTTACAATGTTTGATGCCATTTTTGGTGGATTCAATGACACTGTCTGTGTATTTCCCACATTTAATCCATTAAGGATAACTCCATTGGGTCCCTGAATGAAAGAATTACCATTAAGGAAGACAGATGAAGTACTTGCAGGTACCAAACTTCCATTCAACAAAACTCCAGAAGAGCTTAATATCTTAGCATTTCCAATTTGTTGCATATATACTGGCTCCATGTGACTGGAAAGACTGAGGTTGGTGACACCATCGGATGAACCGGAGAGTGGATGAGGAGACAAATCCTCATGGCCCTTGCTGGATTCATCTTCAGTGCTGGGATTGCCATCTGACTCACTGTATTGAGGGAAAATCAAGACATTAAGAAGGTCAGAGGGCTGACATTCTGCATAGCAACACTTGTTTGGAAAACCAGCTTCTAACCCGTTAAGGGCAGTATTTAAGGAAATCACAGCAGGAAGTCTTTTAGTCCTGTTTAAGCCAGGAGGCCTTTCAGCAGATTCTGACCAGAGAATATAGGAAGATATAAATTCAACTAAGAGGATTTACAGGAGAATTGTATATACGTTTTTATAGCATTGAAGTTATTCCTTACCGTTAAATGTGCCACTGCCTACACCATAGAAAAAACCCATTAAATGATTTGGTCAGTCTTTCCTGTGTAGGAAATCTGTTCCTTCCCTCAAACCAATTCAGATTAGTGTAATTTTGAAGGTAAACGAAACTGCCAAAGGAGCAGAAGGTCGGAACTGTTCTGTTTTGTTTGCCAGTTAGTTAACAAGAGATCATTTTCTCACCTGCTCCCAAACTTCTACTCCACCAGACTGACAACTCTTTCATTCAACAAAGTGGCTGGCCTTGTTGTAGGAAAGGCACTTTCAACCCAAGAACTGTTATGTGCAGTCGCCTTTGAATCCAAAGGAAGCCAAAGGGGCCTATTTAACATACACCATCCAGTGCCCTGGTGAGGTGGGAGGGAAAGGGTGTGGGTCACTGAGCTGCCCTGTAACTATCAGACCCTTCCCCAGCACCTTCGGTCCTTCTGTTCCAGACAGGACTGTGTTCTTCAGAGCCCCAACTTGGAAAATACCAACCCCGGGTAGGGGTAGTGGTGGGGGTTTCCCATTCGGTCTGAGGCTGGGTAGGGGAGAATTGGTGAGTAGGGCATTGGAAGTTTGGAAGCGCGGCAGAACTTGGCCCAGTAGAAGATCCGACATCCCGGCAGTGCCCCGCGGTCGGTTCGCTTTCATGCCGAGGGGAGGGGATTACTCCGGCTTTGGGCTGCGGGGCCAGGAGCGCAGAAAGCGCTTTGATTTACGAGCTGAGGTTGAGCCGCCGTCGCCGTCTGCGAGGGTGACTCATTGGGGGTGTGGGTGGGAGGTAGATCCGGAGAGGGGCCTAAACCAGGCAACTGGACTCGGGGTGGGGGTTGAGGGGGTGGGGAGCGAAGCCGGTAAAGTGTGGCGGGGAAGACCCGGGGAAGGCGCCCAGCCGGGGAGCGGAGGCTGCAGGGCAGCAGGCCTGCGTCCCGCGCCGGCTCTCCACCCTCTCTCCCCGGTCCCCCGGAATCTGTCCGGGCTCGGAGCGACGCGATCCGCGGCCTCAAGCGGGCGCAGGTTAAGGTGGCGTGCGTGGCGTTATCAACGCACGTCCTCCGGGTCAACCGCAAGCCTGCGGAAGGGGACACGCAGGTCTCAGTGCGCGTTTTGTTTTGGTTACCGGGAGGCCAGGTTCCGGCCAGCGTCTCCCTTCCCGCCTGGGGTTAGCAACGCCGGAGCCGTCGGGCCCCCAGGAGCGCAGGGGCCAGGGCGGGCCGCGGCGGATTCTGGAATGCGCCTGGTGATCACCTTCGCACGGCCGGGAAGGCTCCCGGCTCCCAGATTCTTTGCCCGAGCAGAACCTTCGAGCTGCATTTGGATTCTTTCTCTCCTATCCCCGAGGGGATGGAGACAGCATCTCTTTAAATGACCTTCTCTTTACTTCACTTTGCCCAACAAACACCAGGACACAGACACCAGGTGTCTAACTCGGGAGGACGCACAAAAGAGGCGGAAAACCCGATTATTTTCCACCAGTCGGGGAAAAAAACCCTTCCAGTCAAAAAAGTTCAAGCCCGCCAGGGTGGGCGCTCTGGAGGTGAGGAGTTGATAGCACCCCCACTCCTTTCCCGCTGTCCACCTTATGCCAGTCTACCCTCTACCACTGTACCAGGAGGGAGGGAGCCTCGGAGTGTTCCGGGGCCCAAGGAGCTGCCCTCCAGCTCCACTACCCTAGCGGCACTGAAATCCGATCCGAAGGAGTTCAGAATCAGGTTTCAAAACACCGCAGAGCCAAGCCGCACCAACACCTCACGTTGCCGCGGCCGCGAAGGGAACCAAGGCGGGCGGTGAATGATTAACTCTGTCACATAAAACCTCGACGGCCCCAAGACCCCCTTCTGCGCCGCCAGCCCCCGCCAAATACTCTCCTCCCTCCAGAGCGGCCAAGGCGACCTCCAGCGCAGACCTGGGGGGGCAGCGGAACCCTGGGGGTCCGGGAGCGCGGACGCGCGCCTGGCCAGTGTGACCCCTCGGAGGTGTGGACCCCACAGGCGCTGGCAACCTCCGCGGGTCTCCGGCGGCAGCGAGAGCGTCCTTTCCGGCCCCTACACACGCTCCCTTGCCCTGCCAGAACCCGGGAGAGAGTGGCAACTTCAAAGCCAGCGGGATGGGGGTGGGAAACCCGGCAGCAGTGACCAGCCGAGGTGGGGGCGGGGATTGAGACCTAGGCGGGCGACGAGAAACTTCTGGGGGGAGGGTAAGGAGGGAGGTTCCCCCGCCCCTCGGCACCGCAGCCCCCCTTCCCCTCTACGGAGAGAGGTGGGGGGCGGGGAGAGGTGGGCAGCCGGACCAGGCTGGTGGGGAAGGTAAGCGCCATGTTTGCGAGCGCTAGGAGGAAAAGAAAGCTGGGAAGGGGGTGGGGGAGAGGAAGGGGGAGGAGGAGGAAAGTTGGCGCTCACCTTTTGGACTGGGTCTCAGAGGGGTTCCGATCGCGCTGCCGCCGGTTCTTGAACCAGTTGCTAACCTGGGTGAGGGAGAGGCCGGTGATCTTGGCCAGGTGCCGCTTCTCAGCGGGCGAAGGGTAGCGATTCTGCTTGTAGAGCTCCTTGAGCGCGTTGCGCGACTTCTCCTTGAAACAATACACCGTCTCCTCGCCGTCCCAGATGGTGCGGGGCAGGGGGAATTTCCTGCGGAGCCGGTACTTGTCCACAGCGCCCAGCGGCCGGCCGCGGGCTCGCTCGGCCTCGGTGTAGCGCGCCTTGTACCAGAGCTGCTGCAGCAGCGGGTGGTTGGCCGACTCGAAGCTGTGACTCTCGAGGATGCTGTAGAGCTCGGGGTAGATGCCCTGGTGGAAGGCCACCAGCGCCCGCGCCTTCAGCAGGCTCTCGTTGCCACGTAGCAGGTCGCTCTGGGGCAGGGACCACAGGAACCGGGCCAGGCGGTCCAGGTTGCCCCCCTGCTGCAGCGCCTCACACACGCAGGCTACATGGTCGGGCGAGAAGGCCAGTGGGGTCTGCGCGGCGGCCGCGGCGTGGTGGTGCCTGCCCAGAAGTTCCGAGTGGAGTTGTACCTGATCCGCCGCCGCTCCGGCCGCCGCCGCTGCCGCCACTGCCCCTTCTTCTCCGCTCACCCTGGCGGCGGCGGCCGCGGCGTCCCCCGGCTCCAGGGGAAAAGGGGCTGGAGCCGGGGGGCTCAGCCCCGCCGCCGCGCCCCCCGCCACTTCTCGGGGCGCCTCCTGCCCTTCCGAGGCGCTTTCCATCCCATTCTCTTGCTTGATGTCCGCCGCACTTGCAATCTGCCCGGTGGGGGAGGAAGAGGACATTTTTTGTTGTTTATTTTCCTCCCTCCCTCACTCCCTTGCACTCTTTTCCTCTTTCTTTCCCCCTCTCTTACTCCTCCTTCTTCGTCTCCCTCCCCCCTCCCCCCCTCCGGAAAGCCCACTCCCTCCCTCCCGGTTTCGGCTGGATCTGGCCGATCAGGTTTCCCCCCGGCCACGCAGTCACCATTAAGATAGCTGCTAGAGCAAAGTAGTGTAAAAGGATAGCTGCTTTCTGCCGTTCCCCCAACGTGACTCCTCGGGTTGCTGCATACTATATGGCACTGGCGGCCCGGCAGGCCCGGCCGCGCCACCCCATTGGCTATTTCACATTCAGAGGGAGGAGGAGACACCGTTTCTATCCCTGTCGATCACCCGCCTCCCACTCCACCCCTCGCCTTTCCCTCTCCCCCTGACCCCCAGGCACCTATACCTGAAGGAAAACACCGACATTCTTTTCAGGCCAAGCTCCTGGGCGGGAAATTACCTAATGTGGCCTGAAAACTGGACAACAGACTCTTTCAAAGGCAGTCCCTATGATTCCAGAGGGAATATTAATTGTGTGGCCTAAAGGTCCGGATGCTAAACTCTTAACAAAGAGACCACCCTCTGCATTCAGGTGACAGAATTTCAAAGAGGACAATCAGAAGCTTCCCTATTCTCTCGACTTCCCCCTTAATCCTCCTTTTCTGACGTCTCTATTAAGGATTTTGTATTCAAAAGGGTCCAGAATAGAATGACACTAGGGAATGTTCTAAGGGGGAAGCATTTACAGTAAATTAAAATTCCAAAGTCGGAAGAATGCTTGGAAACAGTAAAATAAATGGTATAAATAGCCCATCGAGAAGACAAAAACAAGACGCCTTCAAAAAACGTATTTAATCTTAAATCGCCTAAAGAGCTGGCAATCCAACTGGGTTGAACATAAGCATATAGAATGGTTAACTATATGTTTATCCTAAACAAGTAGGGTGGAAGAGATCCAAGCTTTAGATGATAATGACAGTATGGAAATTGAAGTCTTTTGTACGAACATTTTTTTTTTAATGTAAGTGTATGACTACTTCTTTGGAGATGATATTCCTGATAGAAACACCATCTCTATGTCTTGGAGGAGGTCAGTGCCGGATCAGCAGCCCTTTCCACATCATGGACAGATGGAAGACTGCCCTCTGGTTTGAGGTGAAGTGCCTGGGGTGGGGGTAGAGCGGAGTCTACTGCTTTTTGCAGTTAAATCTCTTTCCATCATGGTTTGCATAAGGTCTTAGCTCAAAAAAGAATGAACCCATCTCTGCTTCTCTGATTATTGTGAGTCAGTTGGTGCTTTTTCTTCAAAATCCAACATTTTAATGATATCATCCTAACCTTTATTTCAGGGTGGCCTTGTGTTGTTTCTGCTTCCCAATTACCCGTAACTGCCTACTTCAGCACATTATAAAGCAGCTGTTTAGGTCACCTGCTATCATAATAAACTTGGTGAGGTTTTCTTTTTTTGTGTGTGTGTGTCAGGCTGCATTTTATTGCTGGTCAACCAAGATGTCATTTGATTTTGTACTTAACTTGCTTTTATACTACCACAATGAAGCTAGCAATGACTTCTCTGGTAGACTGAAAATTCTTAATCATGGAAAAGATCATGTGTTTCTACCCCATTATCCAGTTAGGTATCAAACTTCAGGACAACAGCTAAGATTCGTATCTTCCTTGAATTTAAAAATACATATCTTTTTAGAATAATTTTCACTTGCAGAAAAGTTACAAAAAGAATACAGAGAGTTCCCATCTACTCTTTACCTAGTTTCTCCTAATGTTAGCATGCTACATTTATCCAAATACATTAACATTGGTTCAATACTATCAACTAAACTCTAGACTTCATTTGGATTCACCATTTTTACCGCTAATGTCTGTCTTCTGTTCCACAATCCAATCTAGGATACCAGGTTGCATTTAGTTCCTTGAATAGTAAAAGCATATTTATCAGAGAAAAGTAGACAGGAGGTAGTATGGTTTAGTGAAAAGGAGGTGAATTTGAGGATAACCTAGCTAGATGTAGGTTTAATCCTAGCTCTGCCTTTTATTAGCTACTTGACTCTAAAAAGTGGACAGGCTTGTTGTGAAGATTAAATGAGATAAGATGTGCCAAAAAGCACCTGGCGTATAATTAATCTTCGTTAAATGTTTATTATCTGCCTCCTGATAGTACAAAGTAGGAAACTTTTCAATTGTGTACACCTAAGGAAAATTCATTTGGCTATATTATGGGGCTATCCAAGTTCAGGTCATAGAGGAGTCTTCTTCTGGTGTATCATCCATCAAATATATAGTGCATCGACTTGGAAAACCATGTCTTGGGTTTCTGCATGTCTTCAATATAGTGCCTCCCAAGCACCAAGTTCAACAGATTATATAGAAGCAGCAGTGACCTTTTGTGATATCTGTAGCCTGAGCTACATTGGTATTCCATAGCTCCAGGAGGAGATTCCTGTAGGACCAGAAGTGAAATCCAACACCAGACTCCGGATTCCTTTAGCAGGCTGAGCCTCAGAGCTCATTCTGGCAGCAATTCAAAGTGGACTGGACGCCCTTGACTCAAACATGGTCAGCTACAATGGGACACCAGACTTGAGCATGTGTAGAGTTAATCTCATAACACTGGTTTTACCAAACTATTTGTAAAATTAATGAATACTTGCTTCTACTTCCTATGTCTGCCATGTTGTGAATACTGTGTCTGCTGTGCTGATATGCAGTCCAAAGCTGTGTTGTGATTTGGGAAAACAGAGTTGAGGCTGGGATTGTGTGAGAGTGAAAACCAAGCTGCTTGTTTCTGTATCTTTCCATCTTGCCTGAAGATAGTGATGACAGTATATGGAAATATTTTGCCATTTTAATGTACTGAAGAAAATTTGGTCCAGCACAAAATGTTACACTTTTCTTGAGTATATTTAATTGTGTTGCCACCATGAATAGAGATTTCCTTTTCCAAGGTTGACTTTGGCTCTCTGGAAGATAGAGGGAAAATAATATAACTATATCTTGGTGGGCTCTTTCTATTTCAGGAAGCTTATTTACTGGTACTGTTAAGAACGTTAGGTGCTACATTTATCTTTCAGGTAGAGGAGGTGTTCCATTGTTATTTAGTAACCAATGGTTGATGATATGTAGCCAACATTTCTGAAGATCATTCTTGTGCCAAACATTTATTGAGTCCTCAGTAAATACAAAGTATTGCATCAGGTACTGAGGGATGGAAAGATGAATAATAGATTGGGGTCTCTGATCCTGATGAGCTTAAAATCTGGTGGGGGAGATAAGACATATTTATAAGTAAATAGTTTGCAGGATATGGGAGTGATGGGGATAAAGAGACTGATTTTGAGAGGAGGAGGGCAACGGGAAGTGGATTTTTCGCTGGGCCTTTAAGGACAAGAATTTTGGGAGGACAAGGATAAAGTTCATTAGAGGCAGAGGGAACAAAATGAGTAAACATGGAGCCATGAAGGTATGTGGTATATAGTATTTGAAATATTGAGGTAATTCAGTGTGTCTGAAGTGTTGTGTTTTATGTAAATGTGAGGTGGGAGATTAGCTTAAAAGGCATATTGGGGACAAACTATGAAGGACTTTGAGTAAAATGCTCAGTTTGCTGTGGTACAGTGGACAGAGCGGTGCATTTACAGTGGCCATGTCTGCGTAATATTATGGCCACAGTTGATTTGTCCAGGGATGGGCACTTGCCTCAAGCCAAAACAGTCAGAATCCTTTTCTGGGGTTTTTCAAACTTGCATGAGGAAAAGAGTTAAGACTGGTAGAGGGAAGCTTCGATATAATGCTTGGAAGTTCTCAGTGACTAAGCCACCTACCTGTGGGATGCTGATGAGCACGAGGTGAGAGAGAGGGTGACTTAGTGAGTTGCATGGGTGATAGTGTAGGGAAAAGATCCTGGTGGAGATGGAATGAGTGTCAGGTCCTAGTCATCTCCTAGATATAGCAGCATTCTTGCCTTTTTGTGGTGATACGTATGAATTTCCCTAGGAGCCAGAAACCCCATTTGAATTTTCCTAGGAAAAAAGATTCATTTATTGGATCATGATACCAAACAATGTGAAGAGCAGGGATGCAGCTGGTTGGACTTGAAGATTTATTGTCCCATTTCACTTATCTTTGCCTTTCTCACCAAGTTAGTTTTAGTCTTTCAAAGAGGCTGTCCCCAGAAGGTTTGGAACCATGGCTCTCAGTAATTCCCAGCTCACATTTTCCAACTTCATTAAAGAGGCTCTGCTGCTTTCCCCTTATTGCTAATTTGAAAAATTCTAGGGAAGATTTCTGATTGGTCCTGGAAGGGTTGTATGTCAACCCCTAGGCCAGAGAGCCAGCATTGTGTTGGTAGGCCCATTAGAACACCAGAAGCCTGTGGGAGAAGATCAATTTTCTGTAAGATGGGCGAAGGATAATATACAAATGTGCCCTTCAGATGAGGAAAGCCCAACCTAGATCCATAGCCTTGGGACTGGAAAGGAGGGTCTGCATTTGAGATACACTGCCCCAAGGAGGTAGAATTTACTCTTAACCGAGATAGGAATGCTAGAGCATGAGCAGATTTGGGAAGAGAAATAACGGGTTCAATTGGTCCATTCTTGGGATACATCTGTCTTCAGAAATATAGAAAGCTTAATAGTTTGGTGGTTTTAACATAGGCTGAGGTTCTTTTTTGAATCAGAGTCTGATGCTGTCAGTGCTTTCCTTTTCAAAGCTTTCTGACCATTCTATGTTAGTGAACCCCACCTGTAATAATGGTGTACATTTCAGAGTTTCTATTATGTATGAAGCATTATAGTAGGGCCTTTGTATATGTACATGTCATGTAATTTAGTCATTACAGCAACCCTGCAGTGTATTATATGGACAAAGGAAGCAGGTAAGGGCGAATAAGAAATTTGGGGCAAAAACAGTCTGTCTGATTTAAAAGGATCGGCTCTTCCCATTACATTACCCTGCTTTTTAAGGCTACTACTGCTAATAATACTCATACCACTAAGAATAATGGCTAACAGTTATTGAACTCTTACTCTGTGCTAAGTACTGTGTTAAGCGCTTTAAATGAAATACCTTATTTATCCTCAACTTATAGTTGGGAAAACTGAGGCCTGAGGTCACGTGGCTAGTAAGTGATGAAGCCTACACTTTAATCCGGCCAAATCCACATACACTACTTTCTATTGTCTCTAGCTCCATGATTATTGCAGTAATGTGGTATTGGCTAAAAATTGTATTTGCTCAGTGACCATATTCACTCTTCCACCAGAAGTTTCCTATTCTGTTAAAATATGAAGATCCTAAAAGTTGCCTTTATTCTTAGAGAGCTTCACTCTGAATCATATAACTGGTTTGGATGTGGTCTCTTTCAATAAGACAACAGCAGCATAGAAAGCTTCCAGGTCAGTACAGCAGTTGGCATTGCCCGTTTTAGTAAACTTCAATTTGGTTCACTCCTATTAATGAAAAATATTATGATGCAGATGACATGATTTATTTATTAGGGGAATCCCTGCTGTCTATATACTAATATAAAGTTCTGTGCTACCATGGCCTGTTTTGGTCTGCTGATTTCCAAATGTGGTATCTAGAGCTGTTTGTCAGGTTCTGCCTTCATAACCCATGGAAGCCCCAACTGTATTTCCGCACTGTGAGTTGCCTACTAGGTTCACTGTTTATAAAAGGTGGGAGTTGGAATGTTCCTTTTTATTGAAAAGAGCAAAAATGCTATGAAAAGTTTGTTACTATGAGTATATACAGCAGGTATTCATTGTGTGGGTTAATTTGAAAAGCTTTTTCTGCATGCCCACTTCTGATGGAATTTGGGCCAAATTACAAGATAATGCTTGGCATAATTTTTTTCACATTACACTACAATTTGATGGTCATTCATTTATTTTTCATTTACTCATCCAGTAAGTATCAACAAATCCTTGTTATGAAGATGAATAAGATGTGCCCTTACAGGAGGAGTTTATTATCTAATAGAGCTGTTTACAGACGTCACTTTGCAGTCTTGATAAATGCAGTGAATGTGGCTTACAATTTCCAAAGAGATTCGGGCTCTCAAATCTTAGAATTAATGAAATTAATAGTGTATATTCTTGTGTGGTTTCCACACCCCAGTATTTGGGGAAATAAATATTGTCTTTGATGGGGGGAGGGTAAGAGATATTACAGCCAGGTGACACCGGTAGGCCAGGTGACACTGGTAGGCCAGGTGACACTGTTAATCTCTGCAGAGCGGATGTCAGATATTATTTATAGACTATTCTGACATTTAGTGAGAATCTAACATTTAGGGTCCGTGTAGAGACTTTCATTCTATATAACTTTTCCAAACTTTCTATCCGCGAATGCATAGTATTTCTGTGCTTGCATGACTGTGCAAGTATAAAGGAGAAGAATAAAGCATAGACTACCAAATTGTTCAAAAGAAAATACAAATTTGAATTATTGAATCTATTATGTACACCGGGCATAAATCTTTGAAGCCAGGGGAATGTTTTCAGACATAACAAGATGGAACCTATGTTCCTAATTGTGACACAGTTCCTTGAAAAAAATTCAGCTGGGTGCACTGAGATGAGGCTTTGTGTACAATTTGCCATTTTAAAAGCCCTTCCCCGAAATCCAAGGTATTGCGCTGGCTCTCGGAAGCAAAGACGGAACCCCCGCGACAGGACCGGAAAACTCGCTGCCGGAACGTTTGTGCTGCAGTGCCTTGTCCCCGGCCGGTGCTCATTTGCAAAGGGACCGTCTCAGCAAAGTGCCCGTTGGTAGGAACCTGCTTAGCTTCGGGTCTGAGGGGGGATTGGAGGTGACTGTAGCTGTGGCTGAAGCCCGCGTTGGGGAGAGTCCCCACGAAAGGTGCCATGGACGATCAGGGCTGCCCCCGGTGTAAGACCACCAAATACCGGAACCCCTCCTTGAAGCTGATGGTGAATGTGTGCGGACACACTCTGTGAGTTGGGGACAGTGGATATCATGGGAATGAGAAGAACAGGGTTGGACGAGAGAGCTGAAAGATGCTTGGCTTTGGTTCACGGGGAAAAAAGGGCGTCATTAGTTTCGGTACTGGGGAGGAAAATAGGAAAAGGGAACCTTGTTTCTGTAAACTGACTGTAGCCACTAGCCCTAAGCCGCCTTGGCCTGCTTTGCACTGCAGGTTCCCAGATGTACTTAGCAGCTGGTCAGGTTCCCCCGTCCATAGCTGATGAAAATCTTGACGGTATTTCCAGGCTGTATTGTCCACTGGGGTCCAGACTTATCGCTGGTTAAAAGCATGGGGAATCGGAGTGTTTAATTGCACGCGAATTTTTTTTAATTGAAAAAAGCGAAAGTTATGAAAACAAAATTACTGTGAGTATATACTGCAGCTATTGTGTGAGTTAATTTGAAAATCCTGTCTGTATGCCCACTTGTCCTGATGGAGTTTGGTTAGACTTTCATCACTGAAAGGGAGAAAATATAGATCTAGACAGTTAATTTTATTACAGTGGCTGGCATTTATTGAGTGCACATTATGTGCCAGGCACTGTTCTAACCGCTTTACCAGGAATCATCTCACTTCATTCTTTCAACAGCCCCATGAAGTAGGTGTTAGTATCAGTACCATTTCTTAGGGAAAGAAACCGAGACTGCTCAAGGTCCCTTATTAAGTGACGCTGCTAGAATTGGAACACAGGATGTCTGACTCTAGAACGCCCATTTTTGGGGGAGCGGGGGAGCCGGAGGAGGGAGGTTGAGTTTGTGTATTTTGAAGAATAAGTGCAGGGATTGGTTAAAGTGTTTCTTGCTATGTTTTTGTGGTCAATAAAGGTAGTTGTATAAGGCATGGATGTAAAGTGCTATATTCCTAAAGTTTCTCAGAGATGAAAAAATGATGGATCTGCCTTTTGAGCAGCTCTTTTGCTCGGCCCTTTCCAAACTCTTTGGAGAGTACTTTTTCTCCTAATAATGCCACCTTGAGCCATTGAGCCCTTGAGCTCTTTGAGCCTCTTGAGCCTTGCTTTTGCTCCGGGCTGGCTCCAAAACCTTTGGAGTGTACTTTTTCTTCTAGTAATGAACCTTGAGCCGCTTTTCTTTGTGCTTGGCCCACTCCTAGTAATTCTTTAGAGTGTACTATCTTTTCTAATAAGCAATCTCTTGCCGCTTTAAAAAAAAATGATGGATGATCTACAGTGTAGTAGACAAGGTCTTTGGGTAAGCATAAATTGCATGATTAATTGTAGTTATAATGATTTAATGGGATTTATTAACTCAATTGGTCTCTTTTTCTAATTAATCTTTATTTTTATCCTTTATCCATGATAAAATGATTTAAGATTAGAAATAAGGTAAAAGTAATCAAGTAGAATGCATGGAAAAGGAAAGTGAAACAAACACTATATGCAGACAATTAGTTTTTTTTAGAGAGATTCAGTTTCTCTTCATTTTCTTGTATCAGGTTTATTACATTTGGTGCTCAAAGAAAGGGAATTTACTTTTTTGGAAGGATACTAAATGTAATTAACTGGAAGAAATTTCTGCCCAGTAGAAATGAGCCAATCAGGGAAGATTATGTGATTTCAGTAAAATAAATGGCACTAAAAATTTTTTTTTAAATTTTCAATTACAGTTGACATGCAATATTATATTCGTTTCAGGTGCACAGCATAGTGATTAGACATTTATATAACTTAATGTGATCACCCCGATAAGTCTGGTACCTATCTGACACCACACATAGTTGTTACAATATTAATTGACTATATTCTCTGTGCTGTACTTTACATCACTGTGACTGTTTTTGTAACTGGCAATTTGCACATTTTTTTTTTTTTTTTTTAACACTCTGGTCTCACTGTTCCTTTATTCCTCATTTTCCTGTCTTGGTTGTTAAAGACATTTAAACAAATTTCCTGGCCTTCTCTAGGATCTGAGCCTCTTCATCAGGGATGTAACAGTGGGCTAGAACATTAGCATTCATGCCAGTTAGGGGAAACATTAGGCTAATCTTCCTTATATTGGCCTATAGCTGATACCGAGGAAGGCACATGAGCTCTAGCAGTTCTAAAATACAGAAATTTACATAACTATAAGCAAAGCTTAATTTTTAGATTTAATTTTTTATTTTACTTTATTTTTATTGTTAGTTTCAGGTGTACAAAACAATGTAATACTTAGACATTTATACCCCTCACAAAGTGATAATCCCCCTCCCCCAGTCTGCTAGCCCTCTGACATCGTATATAGCTGTTACAGTTCCCCTGACTCTGTTCCTTATGCTGTACTCCACATCCTGTGATATATATATATATATATATATAAAATTATAGTTGACATTCATTATTATTCAGCTTCAGCTTCAGGTGTACACTGCAGTGTTCTGGTACCTACACGGTCCATGAAGTGATCTCCCTAATAAGACAAGTGTCCATCAAATACCCTACAAAATCTTTACAACATTATTGATTATATTCCCCAAACTGTCTTTTGTATCCCCGTGGCAATTTTGTGGTTACCGATTGTGCTTTCTAATGCCCTCACCTTCTCCCTCATCCTCACCCCCTTCCCATCTAGCCAACCTCAGTTTTTTCTCTACGTCTCTGAGACTCTTTCTGATTAGTATGTTCATTTATTCTGTTCTTTAGATTCCACATATAAGTGAGATCATATGATATTTGTCTTTCTCCGTCTGACTTACTTCACTTAGCGTAATGTTCTTTAGGTCCATCCATATCATTGCAAATGGTAAGGTTTCATTCTTCTTTATGGCCGAGTAATACTCCATTGTATAAATGTACCACAGTTTCTTGATCCAGTCATCTACTGATGGGCATTTCGGTTGTTTCCATGTCTTGGCTATTGTGAATAGTGCTGCAATAAACATAGGGGTGCATACATTTTTTCGAATTAGTGTTTTGGATTTCTCTGGATAGATACCTAGGAGTGGAATTGCTGGGTCATAAGGTAGTTCCATTTCCAGTTTTTTGAGATACCTCCATACTGATTTCCATAGTGGCTGCACCAATCTGCAATCCCACCAGCAGTGCACGAGGGTTCCCTTTTCTCCACATCCTCCTCGCCAACACTTGTTGTTTGTTGATTTATTGATGATAGCCATTTTGACTGGGGTAAGGTGGTATCTCATTGTGGTTTTTATTTGCATTTCTCTAATGATTAGTGAGGTTGAACATTTTTTCATATGTCTGTTTGCCATCTCTATGTCCTCTTTAGAAAAATGTCTCTTTATGTCCTCTGCCCATTTTTCTATTGGGTTGTTTGTTTTTTTGGTGTTGAGTTGAATGAGTTTTTTATAAATTTTGGAAAATAACCCCTTATGAGATGTATCATTGACAAATATCTTCTCCCATTCAGTGGGATGCCTTTTTGTTTTATTGATGGTTTCCTTTGCTGCAATTTGCACATCTTAATCCCTTCCCTTTTTTCACCCATTCTCCCCAACCCCTTTCTCATCTGGCAATCCTCAAAAATGTTCTCTGTTTCTATGAGTTTGTTTCTGTTTTGTTTGTTAATTTTATTTTTGTTTTCTAGATTCTACATATAAGTGAAATCATATGATAAATTTGTCTTTTCCTGTCTTATTCTCATTCCTCTTAGCATACCCCCAGATCCATCCAGATGGCAAGATTTCATTCTTTTTATGGCTGAGTAGTATTACGTTGTGTGTATATGTCTTTCAAATTAGTGTTTTGGTTGTCTTTGGATAAATACCCAGAAGAATTGCTGGATCCTTCTTTGTCTCGTGTTATGGCCTTTGTTTTAAAGTCTGTTTTGTCTGATTGTAAGTATTGCTGCCCCAGCTCTTTTTTTTCATTTCTATTTCATGAACTATCTTTTTCCATCCTTTTACTTTCTGTGTGTGTCTTTCCATCTGAAGTGGGTCTATTATATGCAGTGCATGTATGGGACTTGTTTTCTTCTCCATTCAGCCACTGTATGGCTGTTGATTGGAGCATTTAATCTGTTTGTATTTAAAGTAATTATTGATAGGTATGTAGTTATTGCCTTTTTATTATTTGTATTTTTTATCTTTTTTTTCTTCTTCTTCTTCTTAAAGAAATCCCTTTTAACATTTCTTGTAATACTGGTTTGGTGATGATGAACTCCATTAGCTTTTTCTTGTCTGGGAAAATGGCTTTTTTTAAAATTTTTTTATTAAAGACAATTATAAAATACTTATTTTTAACCAGAAATTGCTTTTGTTGTATCCTTAATCCTTTTTGTTTTCACATAAGAGTTCAGAATTGTCCAAGTCATTCTGGTGTTTCATTTATTATAGATCATATTTTTATAGTCCTTTCTTGACTTGAAATATGAACAAAATGAATAAAAGAGTATAGAGTACTGGCTAAGAGAACAAATGTTTGATTTTGAATTCTTTACTCTTGTAGCCTCGGTGGCGTTAGGCAAATTACTAAATGCCTGTGCCTCACTTTTCTTGTCTGTACAATAGAAAGGATAGTGTTACCTGTGTTACAGTGTTTGAGGAGTAAATAATATATGTAAAATATTTGGAGGTGTTTACTAGAGTTTCTATCACATAGTGTTTGTCCTATATATTGGCTATCATATTTTCATTATTATTTGTGGATATTATGGGTGCTAAACTACAATGATATTAAAATAAGATCTATTTGGCTGCTATGAATGACTTGCACAATAATGATTATTTTTAAATTAATGAGACTCTACAATGTGAAAATACAGCTTTAATTATAATAACCCTATTGTAATTTTGTTTAAAAAAAATTTGTTTTTTATTGGGGCATATTGGGGAACAGTGTGCTTCTCCAGGGCCCATCAGCTCCAAGTCGTTGTCCTTCAGTCTAGTTGAGGGCGCAGTCCACTGGCCCATGTGGGAATCGAACCAGCAGCCCTGTTGTTCAGGGCTCACGCTCCAACCAACTGACCCATCTGGCCGCCCCTGTAATTTTCTTAATATGAACTTACTATCATGTTCTCTCATGGAAATATGTATATATTTCTACTTTTTTGATTATGTATATCTTAGATATCTTTTCTAAATCAGCACGTATATGTCTTCTTTATTTTTAAAAGTTGGATGGTAGTCCACTGTTCATTTGTACTATAATTGATTTAACCAAACATTTTTTTGATGAATATTTACATTTCCAGTTTTTCACTGGAGTAGATATCTACCTACCTACCTACCTACCCACCTACCTACCTATCTATGTATGTATGTATCTCTTTGAGTATTTGTACAAGCATATCATAAAATATAACAAGCAAACCACATGGTAAGTACCTAGTAGTGCAATTGTATGTGACTTTTTAATTTTGATAAATATCGCCAACTTGTTCTTAAAAAAGATTGTATTGATTATGCTTCCAGTAACTATATATGGTAATTTTTATTGTGACACATCTTTGCTGATATTGGGCATTATTATTTTTTAATTGGGCATTATTATTTTTTTAATCTTCCTCTTCTGATAAATAATAAAACATTATAGATTTTATGGGACATAATTTTGATTTGACAGTATATTGAATTTGTACAGCATGTATTTCACAGTATTGAACTTGAGCATTTTTATAAAATGCTTGTTAGTTTGAGAGGAGAAGGTATGTATTGTTATTTACCATTACTATTTGTATTAGTTATCTATTGTAATGAATTACCCCAAAACTTAATAGCTTAAAACAAATATTTATATTTCTGTTGGTCAAGAATCTGAGAGTGGCTTAGCTGAGTGATTTGGGCTCAGGGTCTTTGCCGAGGGTCACTGAGGCTGTTGTCTGGGGCTGGAGTATCTGTTTCCAAGGTCACTCATGTGGCTTTCAGCAGCGGCTCCAGTTCCTCCTCAGGGGTCCTCCATAGGGCTACTCGTGACATGGCTTTTTCCAGAGTTAGTGATGAGAGAGAACCAGAAGCTGCAGTCTTTTATAATCTAATCACAGAAGTGACATTACCATCACTTCTACTATATTTTGTTCACACACAAAAGAGTGAATACCATGAAGCAGGAATCACTGGGCCATCTTGATGCTGGCTGTCACACAATTTTACTCACTTTGGTTTTTGTTTGTGGCGTCAAGTAGCAAAAGCATTTCAGGAGGCAAATGATGGAGTGAGTAGGAGTAGTCCTTCCCAAAAGATAGGAAGTATGGGAGTATGGAAAGATTAATGAGGAGTACTATTTATTTATTCATTTATTCATTCATTCATTTATTTTAAGGAGGGCGCAACTCACAGTGGCCAATGTGGGGATCCAACGGGCAACCTTGGTGTTATTAGCACCACACTCTAATCAACTGAGCCAACTGGCCGCCCCTAGGAGTATTATTTATGGGAGAAAATAAGGAGCAGAAAAGAGAATGGAAGTGAAACATTATGAAAATACTTTTTTCCTGTAACTGTTAGCAATTGAGGAAACATATTCCCTTATGTATCAGTTCAACCCAACAAACACCTAAATGAATTGATTGCATTCACATCAAAGAAGATTGGATTCTATGTTTTTTCAATTCAAAGATGAGCTTTGTCTTAATTACAGAAAAGGGTAATTATTTTTCTTTGTTTATCAGGACCACCTATTTTAAGAAATGGACCTTTCCTAGAATTCTTTTATAGAATTAAGAAGGCATATTGAATTAAGTGGAATCAATTATATCTAATATTCTTTTAAGCACAGTCTTTAATAATTTAATTTCTGTCCCAATCATCTGGGCAGAACTTGTCTCTGAAATCTTTATGTATATTTGATTTTACTAAATCAAATTAGTGTGTCATTTTAAACATACATAAGACACAAAGTGGTGGAATAAACAAAAACATCCTGATTTGTAAAATTCAGTATTTTACCATATTTACTTAAGATATTTTTCTCTCTTTTTTCCTTTTTTTCTCTGTCCCTCTTTCTCTCTCTCTCTTTTATTTACTGATGTTACTGGGTGGTTTGTCCAGAAGAGTTACCCATTTGTATTTTGCTGACTGTGTCTCTGTGGTATAGTGTAATGTTCCTCTGTATTTTCTATAAATTATTAGTTATGTTTAGAAGCTTTATCAGATTAAGGTTATATTTACTTATTGTTGGAAAGAATAATTCATCACTGGTATTCATTTGTTTTAACTAACGTGTTGCATAGTACCTTTGTGCAGATCAGGACACAGCACCTCCTCTGGGCAGAAACATTAGGAAAAGGCACTCATTCTAGGTAGAAAAATTAGAAAAGAGAACTTGATAATGTATATTGTTAATGTATAATTTTATTCTGTTGTAAGAGAACATACCCTGTTCAATTTCAATCTTTTGAAATTTTCTGAAAACTTATTTATGGTCCTGTATATGGCCTGTCTTGGTGAACAATCTATGTATATTTGAAAAGAATGTGTTCTGTGGCTATTGGGTGCAGTGTATTATACATGTCAATTAGGGCAACTTGGTTGATAGTGTTACTCAGATCTTCTATATCCTTACAGTTTATTTTATTTACTCATTTTATCAATTATTCCCACTGGATTGTAGATTTGTCAATTTCTTTTTTAGGTCAGTCATGATTCATTTATTTTGAAGCTCTTATAAGGTACATAGATATTTAGAATTGCTATGCCTTCCTGATGAATTTCTCCTTTTGTCATTATGAAATGTCCCTTTTTGTTTCTTGTAATACTCTTTGTCCTGAAGTTTTATCTGATATTAATATGGTTACGTCAGCTTCCTTATGCTTACTGTTTGATGGTATATCTTTTTCCATCCTTTTGCTTTCAACTAATGTGTGTCTTATATTTTATAGTTGGGTCTTTTTTTATCTGGTCCAAAAATCTGTGCCTTTTAATTGGTGTGTTAGTCCCTTTATGTTTAGTGTAATTATTGATAACATTGGGTTTAAGCCTATATGCTTTCCATTTGTCCCTTTTGGTTTTTGTTCATGTCCACTTCCTGCCTTATTTTGGATTAATTCTTTATTTTAATGTATTGGTACATTAATAATAGCTCTTTATTGTTATTTTATTATTTTTAGTGGTTTCTCTGGGTATAATAATGTGTATCATTATCAAAGTCTTTTTAGAATCAACATCTGACATACTGTTTTCCACTTCCCACTTCAATACTCCACAGATGAGAACATAATAATTCCATTTACTCACCCCTCTCAGCTTTTATGCTGATGATTCATATTTTTTACTTCTATATATGATTCAATATTGTTACTTTTTTTTTAAAAAAGATTTTATTGGGGAAGGGGAACAGGACTTTATTGGGGAACAGTGTGTACTTCCAGACCTTTTTTCCAAGTCAAGTTGTTGTCCTTTCAATCTCAGTTGTGGAGGGTGCTGTTCAGCTTCAAGTTGTTGTTCTTTCAGTCTTAGTTGTGGAGGGCACAGCTCAGCTCCAGGTCCAGTTGCCGTTGCTAGTTGCAGGGGGCACAGCCCACCATCCCTTGCGGGAGTCGAGGAATTGAGCTGGCAACCTTGTGAGCCATCCGGGAGGCAGCTCAGCTCAAGGTGCCGTGTTCAACCTTAGTTGCAGGGGGCAGAACCCACCATCCCTTGCTGGACTCGAGGAATTGAACTGGCAACCTTGTGGTTGAGAGCCCACTGGCCCATGTGGGAATTGAACCGGCAGCCTTCAGAGTTAGGAGCATGGAGCTCTAACCGCCTGAGCCACCGGGCCGGCCCAATATTGTTACTTTTATTTTAAACAATCAGTTGTCTTTAGGAAGTGTAAAAAATAAAATAATAGTCTTTTTAGAAAAACACCTTTATTGAGATATAATTCACATACCATAGAAGTAATTCATTTAAAGTGTAGAGTTAGTGGCTTTTAATATATTCTCAGAGATGTACATCCATCACCACAATCAATTTTAGAACATTTTTGTTACTCCACAAAGAAACTCCACGAAGAAACTCCTCACCACTTAATGATCACTCTCCAGCACTCCCCACCCCTATCCCTGTTGCTCCCTACCACTGGGCAACCATTAATCTACTTTGTTTCTACAGATTGCCTGTTCTGGACATTTTATATAAATGGAATCGTACAATATATGGTTGTCTGTGATTGGCTTTTACTTAGTATGTTTTCAAGGATCGTCCATGTTGTAGCATGTATTAGGACTTCATTTATTTTTGTTACTGAATACTGTTTCATTGAATGGATATACCACATTTTATTTATCCATTCATTAGTTGATGGACATTTGGGTTGTTTCCACTTTTTAGCTATTAAGAATAAATGTTGCTATGAGCATTCATGTACACGTTTTAGTATGGACAAATGATTTTGTCCCCTTGTGTTTGTACATAGGAGTATAATTGTTAGATCACATGACAACTCTATGTCTAACCATTTGAGGAACTATAAGACTGTTTTCCAAAGTGGCTGCTCCGTCTTACATTCCCATTGGCAGTGTAGAAGGGTTCCAGTTTTTCTACATCTTTTGCTAACACTTGTTATTATCTTTTTGAATATAGCCATCCTAGTGGGTGTAAAGTGGTGAAATGTAGCCTTTTATATTCACTTACTTATTTATCATCTTTGGTATCCTTCTTTTGTTGTTCTTCCTTTGGATATGACTTTATAGTTGTATTGACTTTCTTATGCTTGAAGAACATTCTTTATCATTTCCTGTAGTCCAGGACTGTAGGTAAAGAATTCTCCCAGGTTTTATCTGAAAGCTTTTATTTCACCCTACTCTTTGAAGGATGTTTTTGCTGAATATGAAATTATGGGTTGGCATTTCAATACTTGAAAGATATTCTTTGATTGTTTTATGGTTATCATTGTTTGTGATGAGAAGTTAGCTGTTATTCATATCTTTCCTCCCCTTTATGTAAAAAACTTTTGAGGCTGCTTTCAGGATTTTCTCTTCATTTTTAGTTTCTAGCAGTTTGACTATGATAAGACTAGATGTGGTTTTCTTTGTATTCATCCTAGCTGAGGTTTGCTGAGCTTAGACTTGTAAGTCAATGTTTTTTCACTCTATTTGGAAAATTTCAGTGATTATTTCTGTATTATTTTCACTCTGTTCTCATTTTGTAACTCCAATTACATGTATGTTAGACTCTTTGATATTGTTCTATAAGCCCTGAGGTGTTATTAAATTTTTCTTCAATCTTTTTTCTTTCTGTTCTTCAGATTAGGTACTTTCTGTTGATCTATCATCAAGTTCAGTGACTCTTATCTGCTATTTCCGACTTTCTGTTAAGCCCATTCAGTAGCTTTTTCATTTGTTAATGTCCTTTTTGTTCTAGACTTTTCATCTTGTTTTTTTATAGTTGTCATTTCTTTGACTAGATTTCCTATCTTTACACTCATTAGAACCATATTTTCCTATAGTTCTTTGAATGTATTTTCCTTTAGTTCTTTGAACATATTTTGTGTTAATTCTTTAAAAATATTTATCATAACTGATTTAAAAGTTTCTGTTTGCTTGATCCAACATCTTGGCTGTCTCAGGGCTGGTTTTTATTGACTGCTCTTTTTTTGACTGGGGGTTACATTTTTTATTTTTTTCATGTTTAGTACTTTTTTCAGCTGTATACTGGATCATGTGAGATGGTACATTTTAGAGATTCAGAATTTTGTTATTTTTCTGTGAAATTTGTTGAAAAAAACATTTTTCTTTCTTTCTTTTTTTGTGTGTAGATAGTTTAGTTACTGGCTGATCACCTTGAATTTTGTAGGCTTGCTTTTAGTATTTGCTAGGATGAATTAGTGGAGAGCCCAGTGTGTTTCCTTACTTTAGTGCAACTCAACCTCCAGATTTTTAACCCTTTGCAAAACGTGTTGGGGCTTGATTTTAGGCTTTGTTAGTGTGAGTCTAGAATAAGTCTTCTTCTAGTTTGTGGTCCTTACTCTTAGATGAAGTACTAAGAGTTTGGTATCTCAGCTGGATGTCTGTGGTATTAATAAGGTAGTTAATATGGTTTCTCTACTCTGGCTGAGTGGGAACTTCAGAGTATTATTACCCAGCACTTTTTAACTACCCAGCCACTTTCTTTTAAGCCTTGGTTGGTTTTGCCCTGCACATGTGCAGCCTATTCCTTGGCCAAGGACTTATGGGGGTTCCCAGTGCAGACTTCTGGACCTTAAGCCTCGCAGATTTCAACCTTATCAATTGCACTGAATTCTGCCTACTCAGCTTAGCATAACCACTGTGCCCTTCTTAAACTCTTGGTTACTGGGCCATGGTCATGGAAGTTGTCTACAGGTAAAAAGCTGAGGCGATTGTAGGACTCACCTTGTGAGTTTCTCATCTCTGAGGGTTTATAGTCTTGTTTATAGTCTGCTGTCCAATGCCTGTAACAATTGTCTCATACATTTTGTTTGTTTTATGGGTGCTCATGGTGGGAATGCTAGTCTGGCATCAGCTACTCCATCATTTTTGTTAGGAAAAGCTGGGCTTACTGTTGTTGAGGCATTTACTTTCTGTAGTCTCAGTTCTATGTGTTCATGTTAATTTTCTTTACCTCAGAATTGGCAATTGCTTGTGCCCTTTTAACATTTCTTTACTTTTGTAGTTTCTGGTTACTTTTTTTTACTACCTCAGCTTATTCCCTAATACTTTTCTAAGCATTCTTTTCTTTTTCTTTTTTTAATGGAGTGTGTTGAAAGTGATTAAAATGTAATGCTACAGAAGAGCTCTAGAGAATTAATATATCTTCTGAATGATAATTACAATGAAAATCTCAAAATTATTCTCTTTGAAGGAGGTGGTTTTTGCTTTCACTATGTATATAAGAGTTTGTGTCTCATGCATTTTAGTAATCCAGTTGTATGAGTAGTAGAAAATCTGAATCACGAGTTAGAAAATCTGGGTTCTAGTTACGTGATAGACTGGCCAGTTTTAGGCCAGCCATTTAACTTTGATTTGTTCATTTGTTTAGAATAGATAGTTTTTATTCCCCTTCAATCTCTTAAAATTTGGGTAATTTAGTCAATAATTTTAGCCTTTTCTTCTTGTATCATTAATAAAATTGTTTTGTAACATTAAAATTTTAGTTATTTTTGTTAGCTGTAATTTTCTTTTGCAGTATGGGGGAGAGTGCTGCTCACCCTATTTATAGAATATGAACACTTCATTGAATTGGTTATTTTATGGATGTAATATATATTTTTTGGTTTGATCAAAAGTGACTCTTAGTGCACTTTAGTCTTTTCGTTTTAGTTCTTTTTCTTATTGAGTGTACCTTAATATTATAGTTCTAAAAACTATGATTAATAAATATTTAGTACTTAATGTTATTTATAATGTATCTCTTTATATGTGTATATATAACCCTATGCCTGTCCAGCTCTTCTCTAATTCTTTTTTTCTGTACTGGGAATCCTTTTTTTAAGATTCACTTTTATCTGCTGACTTGCGCTCATATTCTCTCTCTCTCTCTCTCTCTCTCTCTCTCTCTCCCTCTCTCCCTCCTTCTCCCACTCCCTCTCTCCCTCTCTCCCTCTCTCCCTCTCTCTTCCTCCCTCCCTCCTTCTCTCTTCCTCCCTCCCTCTTTCTTTCTCTACATACACACACACACACACACACACACACACACACATTTTTTGTTTTTGTTTTAGAGGAAACCTTTTGTAAGGTATTGTCTGCAGGTATGCAGGTATCCGGAAGTTTCATAGGAACTTTGGCTTCATGGATGGGTACCCTTTAGTTCTTTTTCCCTGGAAGTTATCAAATTTGTGTCCCAAGATTCAAACAGGTAATAGGAAACTAACTATTAGATGTTCAAATTTATTTGTTAAAATGCAAATTATTTTATTCTGCAAGAATCTGAAACAATAGCACAATTAGTTTCCTTTAGGGATCAAGTATAAATAGAGACAGACTTAATTTATTTTCTCATTGCCTTTTTTTATGCTGTGGGCATAAGCGTTATGTGTAACAAATATGTGATGATAGTCTGCCTGAGTTTGAACCCTAGGCTTGCTACTTACTCTTAGCTGTGTGAGTTAGGGACAATTTATCATTTTCTTTAAGTCTTTGTTTTCTCGTCTGTGTGGTGAGTTTGCTAATAGCATATACCTCACTGGGTTACTGTGAAGATTAGATGAGGCTCAGTTCAAGTAAGTTTAAGAAATTAGGTAAATACAAGAGTAAAGTTATATTTAGTTTAGTATATATAAACTATAAAGTGTTATTTTTAGTATTTTAAATTAAAAAATATACAGTGTTTAGGTTAAGTTTCAGGGTTCTTTTTGGCAATTTATTTCTTGTTTACTTAGCAACTGGTACATGGAATGAGAATAATCTAATGAAAATTTAACCTAGTAGTTTTAATGGTTCTCTTCAAGTTTTAAATGTGTTAAGCCAATTTTCAAAGAAGCATAATAAGACTCAACAGTAATTTATTAATTGTTGGTGTTTACTAATTAATACAAGTTTGCAGTCGTTCTCATACACTCAATAAATTTTCCGGGCCATTGATTCCCACACACACTTGCCTTATCCTAAGAATCATTTTGGGTGCCTAGTTGTTATAGAATACAAATTTCTGGGCCCAACTATAGACCTTTGGGGGAGTGACCTTGTATTTTATACTAGTTATCTAACAGAATCTCGTGCTCAAGCAATGTTGGAAAACACTGTGCTGGATATACAACAGTGAATGTGGCAGGTGTGGTTACTGCCTCACCCTTTAGTTTTGTAGCGTTTTAGCTCATCTTTTGAGTCACTGAAAGGAAATTAGTTTTTCTCTCTTCTTTATAAGGTAGAAAAGGGAAGTTTAGAGTTATAAAAGTATTCTTTGTAAGTAGGTGTGAAAGTGGGCTTTATGCAATATGTGAAACAAGCTGTTTGTTAAAAAAGTGCTATCAAAGAAACAGAAACCTGAAATCCTAAAACCTAATTGTAACCATTCTCCTGATTTAGGAAAAGGGCCTTTTGGGAAGAAGCAAATAATTTTGGTGGGTGTACCCTAAACTTCAAAATTAGCATCAAGGGGACAAAAATGTTTAGGTGGTTCCAAATGCATAAATATTTTTGTGGAGCAGCCACTGAAGAGTAAAGATGTAAATATTAGACCCTTTAGGAAAGTGGAATGTGATGTTTAATTTGGCTGTCAGGCTGAGGATGGAAGCCTGTGCAAAAGTACATGCTACAAATTACTATTTGTTTTGTCAAAAGGCTTGATAGGAAGCTGGCAGCCTCAATTTAAAATTGGAAGGACTTTAGCAGTCATCTTTTTTGTTCTATTTTAGACCTGTCCGTTTCTTTTTTTTAAACAATGGGAAAACTGAAGACTAAGAAAGGTTATATGGTTACATTGCCCACCTGGCCAGTTCCATTTTCTTCTTTCTGTGTTAAATTCCAGTCAGGAATTATTTGATTAAATTTTTATCACATTTGCTAAATAAAATTTTTATTAATGTAACACAATGAGATTGTAGCTCAAACCCATTTTATATAAAAAATGAAATACTACAATATTATCCAAATCAATTGCTTAAAACAATTTTCTCTTTATATTTTAGTTTCCAGGATGCTAGCTTAAAATAAAATAAAAAACCAAAAAACTTATAAACATTCAATAATGACTTTTCCACCAATCCTGTATTTTGCCGTATCTTTTTCTTTGATTGATAATATATAATGTCATAGTATTTGGTTTTTGAGGTATACAGTCGTATGCAAAGTAGGAAGCCTAAATGTAGTAAGTATATGATGAAACGATTTGGAGGATTACTTTTTTCTTTTTTTTATCAGAAGCAAATTTTATATCCTTTTTTTCTGTTATCGTTTAGTTTCTTTAGAGAGCAAAAAATCTCACAATACTTCTGAAAAATCCATAATTTAGACTTTATTTTGTGTTATACTCAGGTGTCTAGAAAGATTATATAAACCACCTCATAAGGAAAACTTATAGTATTTTCATTTTGCATATTTCACATTTTGATACTGTATGTCAAAAATATACACATACACAAATATATGTATACTCTATAAAAATACAAAAAAGTAAAATTTAATGGACTTTGTTAGAAATGTTTTTGGATTATTAGTTTTCCTTTCATTTACTAAGTTAGAATATGTAAAAAACTGAATTTTGAGATGAAGAAAAATGGTTGTATACCTCATTCAATTTTTTTTAGAACACAAATATGATAGTGGCTATATCATTGAAAATTCATGAAGGCTCTGTCAATATGGTGCAGTGCCTCTGCATCACTGATTTATATATATTTAATGAGCCTGCTATTCTAATTTCAGGTAACTGAAGCAAACTGTATCTAGCACTAACTCTGATTTACTTAGAAACAATTCATTTTATTAAAATATAGATGTCTTGAAATCTATCACTGCTAAGTATAATTTCTTCATAAATATTTCTACAGCGTTTACTTTCTGACTATAACTAACTTGTCTTTAAACAGAGCATCAGTTTTTAGTACTGTTTCAGATAATGTTACCAAAATGCATCGTTTTGTTTGATCTTATTTCTTGCTACTGATCTGTGGAGTTGGAGTAGAAAATATGAGGGGAAAAAATCTTTAAAAAGTAATAGGATTGTGACATGGCAAGTTATATTTTTGAGATCTCTTGGAGCACACATGAGGACCAGGAGAACTGACTCTGGGTGGTGAGCACAGTGTGATATACAGATGATGTATCACAGAATTGTATACCTGAAATCTATGTAACTTTACCAACAATTGTCGCCCCAATAAACTTTAAAAAAAAACGTATATTTCTATATTTTTTGGCATTAGGAATGTTATTTTTGATATTTACATCATTTTTAGTTTTATTTTAAAATATTTTTATGATGTCTATTTTGTTAGTTTTATTGAAAAGATGGTATTAAAATATTTTTTAACAACAGAAAAAATTGTATATAATACTTTTACAGAGCATTTATTTTAATTTTTACCTTCTGATTCTTGTGTATATCAACACACAAATGAACAATTAGAAATCAATATTATATAATGTGCGACTTTTATGGAACAGGAATTTGCTGAGCTACATATAACTTTGTTTTCTAAAAATACTAATATTGCCAATCAAGTGAATACATAATTGATATCTTAAGATATAATAAAATGTGGTGTTAGTGGATAAAAATTCTTTATCCATATTGGCTTTAACGCCAATCAATTGATAGTAAAGAGAGTGTGTTTTCTTAAGAAAGGTGAGGTTGATAAACAAAATTTTAAGCAGAAGGTGAGGTTGATAAGCAAACGTTCTTTGTCTTAAGGTAGTTTAAAAATATTTCTGAGATGTAGTATGTTATAGTAAATGTTTCTGCATTATTCAGATTATGAATGTCTTGTTTCTTATAATTGTATCTGGTACATTTATTAATATTTAATTTCTTTTGGAGGTTAATTGCAAAAAGCAATCAATGTAATGTGCTGCAACTAAATGCAAAAACATATAATTTATAGTAGGAATGGTGTCAATAATAATAAATTGCCACAGCTAGAATAAGTTTAGTGCTTGTAATTTCCCCTTGGGAAATATATTATTTGTGTCTCCTGTTGGCTTTATGTATTTTGGGTTTATATTATTTGGAGTTTCAATAGAAGCTAACATTTATATGTTACGTGTAGAAGTTAGAATGTAATAAACTAGAAATTATTGAAAACATATGGCCAAAGTGGATTGATTAATAAAATACTTAACAGAGGACAATTATATACATATGTATTTACCAAGATTTTTTTTTTCCTACCAAAAGATAGAACCATAAATTAAACCCGTGCTTTTTTTATTATATTCTCTTTACTAACACTGTGTTCCCAATTGCTGTATTCATTTATGGGTTTTTGGTTTTTAGATTATGCTTATAGAGAGACATTTTGGTGCAGTGGTTAAAAGCATCAACTTTGGAATGAAAGAAACTTGAGTTAAATCCTTATGCTATTATTTACTAGTTGTGTGACCTTTAGCAAAGGCTATTTAAAAAAATTTTTTTTTTAATTAGTTTCAGGTGTACAAAACAATGCAATAGTTAGATATTTCACCCCTCACAAAGTGATAACTCCACTCCCCCAATCTGTTGCCCCTTTTACATCGTATGTATCTATTACAATTCCATTGACTCTATGCCCTGTGCTATACTCCATGTCCCATGAATGAATATATATATATATATATATATATATATATATATATATATATATATATATTTATCGTTGACATACAGTATTATTCACCTTCAGCTGCAGGTGTACACTGCAGTAGTCAAGCATCTACATTGTCCATAAAGTGGTCTCCCTAATAAGACATGTGCCCATCTGACACCCTACAAAATCTTTACAACAGTATTTATTATATTCCCCAAACTGTCTTTCATATCCCCGTGGCAGTATTGTAGTTACCAATTTATGATGTCTAATCCCTTCCCTTTTTCCCTCATCCTCACCTCCCTCCCTTCTAGCAACCATCAGTCTTTATAACTCTAAGACTATTTCTGTTTACTTTGCTCATTTATTCAGTTCTTTAGTAGCAAAGGCTATTTTGACCCCCAGATTCCATCTCTAAAATCTCTAAAATGGTGATAAAAATAATACTACTTACTTTACAAGTTTGTTTTGAAGATTAAATAAATGACAAGTGGTACAAAGTGCTTGGCATATTATACCTGGCATCTAGCAGCTAATATTTATTGAGCAGTTACTATTATTAAGAGTGGTGGTGTCAATCTTAACTTGTTATATATTGTTTCTTTGTGAAAACTTATGAAATATTTGCAATAATAGAGAATTTTAAGTGCGCTAAGGGTACTGGTCAACCAGATGTAATCACAGCTAGCGATTTCTATGCATAAATATATGTTTCTTTTTTAAAAATATTAAATACAAATGGGATTGTGCTATATGAATTTCTCTGCAACTTAATTCATTTATCAGTATATCTTGTATAACTTCTTATGCTTAGCAATCAATGTATATCATTCTTTCATTCTTTTTTTCTGGTTGCAGAGTATTCCGTCGTTTGAAAATGCTGCAGTTGGCCCTTGAACAACACAGGGGTTAGGGGTGTTGACTCCCTCACAGTCGAAAATCCACATATAACTTTTGACTCCACAAACTTAACTATTGATAGCTTACTGTTGACTGGAAGCCTTACCGATAACAAAAAGAGTTGATTAACATATTTTGTGTATTATTATATACTGTATTCTTACAATAAAGTAAGCTAGAGAAAAGAAAATGTTATTAAGAAAATCATAAGGAAAAGAAAATACATTTACAGTATTTATTGAAAAAAGAATCAGTGTATAAATGAACCTGTGCAGTTCAAACCTGTGTTATTCACTATAATTTATTTAACCCCATCATATGGTATTGGAAATTTTGGATGTTTCCAGATTTCCAACATTTGGATTTTGCTATTATAAGTTTTCAGCACACATCCTTATCTTTGTGTATATGTGAGTATATCTATAGGATAAATTTCTAACATTAGAGGGTGCTTTAAAAATTTTGGTAGATACCGCCAATTTTTTTCTCTTTATTTGTTTTGCTTTTCTCAACTTTATTGAGGTAGAATTGACATTCATTAACTGCACATATTTAGTGCATAATTTAATCAATTTGACACACACACACACACACACACCTATGAAACCATCACAACAATTAAGCTAACAAATATTTCTATTGCCCACCAAATTTCCTTATGCTCTTTTGTAATCCATCTGCCTTCTTCTACTATCTCCAGGCAACAACTGATTTGCTTTATCTTAACACAGATTTGGTTTGGTTTTGCTATAATTTTACATAGAATCATATAGTCTATTTTTTTTTTTTTTGGCCTGGCTTCTTTCACTCAATTATTTTGAGATTCATCCATGTTTTTGTGTGTATAAGTGGTTCATTTCTCTTTATTGCTGAGTCGTATCCCATTGTGTAGATATGCTAGTTTGTTTATTCATTCACCAGTTGTTGGAGAGTTGGCTTGTTTCTAATTGTTAATATTACAAAAGAACTGCTGTGAATTTTCATGTAAAAGTCTGTGTAAACAAGTGTTTTTGTTTCTCTTGGGTAAATACCTACTAGGAGTGGCATGGCTGGATTTATGGTAGTCGTATTTTTAACGTTTTAAGTTTTCTAGTTTTAGATTTTATATTTAGATCTGTGATCCATTTTGAGTTAATTTTTATATGTGGTATGAGGTAAGTGTTTTTTTTTCTTTGCAAGGATATCTAGCACCATTTGATCTTGCACCATTTGTTGAAATGCCTTTCCTTTTTTCACTGGGTTGCCTTAACATTTTTGTCCAAAATCATTTGAGTGAATAAGGGTGAGTCTATTTCTGAACCCCCAATGTATTCCACTGATTTATATGTATCTTTGCTGGTTCAGCTAAACTGTTTTAATTTCTGTAGCTATATGGTAAGTCTTGAAATCAGGTAGTGCAGGTTCTCCAACTTTGTTTTTTATTTTAAAAATTGCTTTGGTTATTCTAGATCCTTTGTATTTCTATATACATTTTAGAATCAGTTTGTCAACTTTTGTAAAAATGCCTGCTGGAATATTGATTGGGATTGCTTTAAATCTGGGTAGAATTGCCTTCTTGACAATATAGAATGTTCCAGTCAATGAAGATGATGATAATGCATCTTTTCATTTATTTAAGTCTTTAATTTCACTCAGCAATGTTTTACAGTTTTCAGTATAGAGGTCTTTTATTATATTTATTTTTAGGCAACTTGTATTTTTTGGTTCTATTGTATATGGTGTTTTTTAAAAAAATTACTTTCCAATTGTTTACAACTAGTATGTAAGAATACAATTGATTTTTGTGTATTAACTTTGTATCCTGCAATCTTGCTAAATTCATTTATTCTGGTGTGTAGATTCTCTGGGATTTTCTATGTAAATAATATCGTCTGTAAGTAGGGCTGTTTTGCTTCTTTCATTCCAATATTCATTCATTCCCTCATTCATTCAGCCTTAATGCAATGCTGAAATCTCTATAGTAATGCTGCATTGGCGTGGTGAAAATGGGCATTCTTGCCTTTTTTTTGATTTTGAGAGGATGAAATTAAGTCTTTCACCATTAACTATGATATTAGTTATAGATTTTTTTCAAAGGTGCTCTTTATCAGTTTGAGGAAGTTCCTTCCTATTCCTAGTTTGCTGAGAGAATTTTGTTTTTTTTTCCTTTTTAAATCAGGAATTGGTTTTGAATTTTGTCACGACCTTTCTGAATCCATTGAAATGACTGGTTTTTCTCCTTTATTCTGATAATATGCTGAATTACATAGATCTTTGAATGTTATTTCAATATTGTGTTCTTGGCCTTAACCTTAATATGTCATGATGTATCATTATGTACTGTTAGATTTGGTTTACTAATATTTTGTTAAGGATCTTTGCTTGGATATCCTGTAAGTTTTTTTGGTAATGACTGTTAGGTTTTAATTAGAATTTCTCTGGCCTCATAAAACCAGTTGTGCTGTGTATTAGCTACCTATTTCTTTGTAACAAATTACGTCAAAATTTAGTAACTAAAAATCAAAAGCATTATCTCACAGTTTCTGTGAGTTAGGAATTTAGTAGTGGCTTAGCTGGGAGGTTCTGGCTCAGGGTCTCTCACAAGGTTGCAATCAAGGTACTGTAATCATCTCCAGACTCTATGGGGGAAGGATCAGCTTCCAAACTTACTTGCTTGAGCTGTCATCATCTGAAGACTCACCTGGTCCTGGAGGATACACTTCTAGGCTCGCTCATGTGGCCTTTTTGAGGAGTCCTCTGTTTTTTACTGTTTGTTGGCTACAAGCCTTAGTTCTTTGTACATGGGCCTCTCTTCCGGGTTTCTTCATTGTGGTCACAACATGATAGCTTTCTTTCCCTAGAGTAAATGATTCAATAGAAAGAGGTAGAAGCCACAATATCTTGTGAACTACTTTGGAAGTCTGACACGGTCATTTCTGCCACATTCTATTTGTTAGAGATCTAAGTACAGCCCACATTCATGAGTGGAGGGGAATTAGACTTGACCTTTTGATGAGAGAAGTATCAAAGAATTTGTGGACATGTGTAAAACCACGTCAACCATGATATCTGTCTGTTTATCACTGTTATAGCCCAAATCCAAGAAAGCTCCCAATAACCTTGCCTCCTGGTATTCATGCCCTTGTGTAATTTCTTCCCAAATTGTATCAGAGTTTCTTGTGTGACCAATAAAATATGGTGGAAGTGATGGTTTGTCACTTCCAAGGCTAGCTCATAAAAAGACTCTGTGGCTGTCTCATGGGCCACTTGCTCTCAGGCAGGACAGATTCTGTGTTGTAAGCAGCCATGTGGAAAAGGCCCAGGTGGTGAAGCGCTGAGGCTTCCCACCAGCTGCCATGTAAGTGAGCCAGCTTAGAAGTGGAGTCCCCAGCCCCACGCGTGTCTTCAGATGACAGTCCTGGCCGACTTCTTGAGAAATAAGCTGCAGCTGGATTCCTGATTCAGAAACTATGAGATAAATGTTTATTGTTTTAAGCTGCTACATTAGGGGGTATTTTGTTATTCAGTAATAGATAACTAATACAATCACTTCACCTTTATTAAAGCAAAAGACATATTACCCAAACTTGTATATTATTGGGGATTTTTTTAATGATAATAGGGAGAGATTTCTATGGGCCTATGTCAAATAAAGCCATTGTCATTATGTAGAGTAGTAGTTATTGTTCAGGGACATATAAACTACTTTGATTAAGAAGTAAAGTAATCTAGGGGGAATCCAGTAATATTGTTTCTTATAACTATAAATTACAAAGGTAAAAATTTTATCATGTAAACTTTGATAATAATTTGGTGCTTTTTAGTGAGAATCTTCTAAGTTTCCTATCGTTGACTAAGGTCTTGATTAAATTTTATGGTAATGCATCAAATAGCAATTTGAGGAGCTAATTCTTTATAACAATACATTAGCTTATTTATAGATTTATTTATTTTTAAAGATTTTTTTTTTTTTATTGGGGAAGGGGAACAGGACTTTATTAGGGAACAGTGTGTACTTCTGGGACTTTTCCAAGTCAAGTTGTTGTCCTTTAATCTTAGTTGTGGAGGGCACAGCTCAGCTCCAACCAAGTCCAGTTGCCGTTATTAGTTGCAGGGGGCACAGCCCACCATTGCTTGCGGGAGTCGAGGAGTCAAACCGGCAACCTTGTGGTTGAGAGCCCACTGGCCCATGTGGGAATCGAACTGGCAGCCTTTGGTGTTAGGAGCACGGAACTCCAACCGCCTGAGCCACTGGGCTGGCCCTATAGATTTGTTTTTTATAAGTTATAAATACAGTAGTTTTGAATCTCATGTGGAATTTATATTCTGAAGTTGTGTAAAGTAGAAACAATACAGAGTGAAAGAATTACCCTTGATAAAACCAGAAATTGTCAATATCGATAAATGATTTTTCACTCAGTTCAGTGTAGTCCATTTCCCCTCCAGCATAGGAAGAAATCATTGTTTCTGTAGCTGAACATCAGATGAAATAATTGGCTCTTGTTTTGTCATTGTACTGAAAAGACTTATTTTAAACAGTAAGATATAGTCTAGTTAGATGCTCATCGTAGGAGAGAGATTGGGAACTGAGTGCAACTGAGGGAACAGCTGAATGACATCTCCCATTTTATGCTTTACTCTGGAGTATAGGTATAGTAACTGAGAGGAAAAGACAGATCATATGGGCTGCTTTAAAAAAATGCCCCTGTCTCTTTTTGCTGAACACATAAGTAAATTTGTGTCAGTATATATGTATAGAATGTAATGCCACTGTATAATAATAGAATGCTTGTGAAATTTGTTCTTTTTGGGAAAAGTAGACTTTTCCTTTATTTAATACTGATACTTAGATTATTTGATAGAATATTTAATGGAATGTTACATGAAAGATTGTTTTGTTGATTTCCATTTAGCACATTATGGCAACCTCTGTTCATAATGAGGAGTGTATGTAACAATGAAAAGTTTTAGTTATATTCAGCCAACACACAACCAGCGTACTACACACTTATTGAAGACATGTATTATAGGAAGAGTAACGTAGAAAAGTTTAAAATAGAACTTCTGCATTTCAGAGCATGCTACAGTTGTCTTGAAAAGTTACCCTCCGATAGGGTCTCATTATTCTTGGAATATGCCTTATTGTACATGAAATCCTGAACTTACATAGCAGATAAATTAAGAAGTGATTTTTCTCATTACTAAAGAGGCTGAATGTTCAGAAGTGATCACCAAGGACTTTCTTTAAATAGTACGTTCTTATATTTTACAATGTCTTATGGATTGCTCACCATTTAATAGTTAAGCTAGAGAATGGAACTTGATATCAGTGGGTAGTACCTTTCGACTGGAAATCAATTAAAATGAAAGAATAATGAAGTGTAAAGTTTTAGTGTTACTGGGAAGATATAATTTGACTCACTAAGGTGTCGTTCATGAACTCTTTCAGGCTATACACCTATGGCCTAAAGCTGTACAGTGCTTTTGGGGACTTTAATTAGTAATACAAAAGTGTGTTTTATGAAATAGAACCACGTCTATTTTAATACCATGTAATTTCCTTTTAAAATGTATAGATGCCGTTGTAAATTTTTGGACAAAATCTGTTTTACTTTTTTGTATTTGGAGATAAATGGTTTAAGAAGAACATACAGCTTCTCTTCAATTTAGTTTTGACTTGTTTAAAGCATTAGTATAAGTATTTGACCTGGACTAGAACTTGATTTTTTTTTTTTCCCTTTTTTTTTTTTTAATTTTTATTTATTTATTTATTTTTTTAATTAGTTTCAGGTGCACAAGACAAAGCAAAACTTAGACGTTTATCATTTATATCCCTCACACTGTGTGAACCCCCCTCCCCCCATCCACTATCCCTCTGTACGTTCCCAAAACCTCTCACCTTCCCCTTTAGAACTTGATTTTAAAATATCATCAGCTGTGAATTCTGGAGTGACTGGCTGTCAGATTTCACTAAGAGATCAGGATTTTTAAGAAATCATTTGCAGCTTTCTGCCAATGCAGATATAGCATAGTTTCAAGAAACTGAAAATTTCCTGTTTGAAACTAATGTTGTAGAGAGTTTCTTTTGTTATATCTGGAGGAATGGATATTTAAAAGATAAAATGTACACTGATCTGTCAATTTCTCTCATTTAGCTATTCAGCTTTTGGTTATTATTCCAAATTATATCAACTTGTAGACTCTATTAAAGTCAATAGGAAAATTTTATCTAAATGCAATTCCAAATTTCACAAAATTTTTGTGCATTTTTTTCTTTATTGTCTATACACATGTGCACATGTTAGAATATTTGACATTTTCTGCCGGTCAGTTGTGAAATACATTGTTAAAGTTATATTATATTGTATTTTGAAAATAGTTTGAATAGAATGTTCCTAAGCATTTGAGCCAAATGGCAGCCATGAGTTTGGGGTTTTAGGGCAAGATTTTATTCCCTAGAATATCATTCACTTTATTCCTAGGTTGTGTCAGAAAAACATAGGTGACAAACTGCAGTTTGGTTTCATACTTTCTGAATTTTTACATCCTTGTTTTCTGTGTTAGAAATTTCAGTGAGGAGTCACAGAGGTTCTCTTTCTGTCTTTAACCCCCAAATATATAGAGAAGAAAGTTAGGAATAGAGAATATGAAATAGGAGAAACTGTTCATGGAGTCTCTGGGTTAAAATTCTTTTTTCCTTTTCGAGACAGTGCTCTAAGTCTGGTGCTTTACTTATTTCAAACTTTCTGTTCTTTTAGCGCTTACCTAAGTACTAGGACTTGACACAAAATTGAATGAGAAGTCTTATAGTTAGGCATAGAAGATAGACAAAATATTACAATACAGGACAGTAATTATTGCGACAATTATACTAGATGACCCATGGGGGTCATTATTGGTTTATATTCTTGCTTATATTCAAGCATCATAAAGTCCTTCCCATACTGACTCCTAAATAAATTTCAGATCACAGATTTTATAATCATTCTGTGATTTAAAAAGGACTTTTTTTTTAACTTATAAGAGCAATTTCTACTTATTTAGATTTTTTTTTTTTGTTCTGCAAGGGGACTATGCTATCATGTGGATGTAAGTCTTCTATTAAGTTGGTGCAAAAGTAATTGCAGTTTGAAAGCTTAAAAATAATTGCAAAAACTGCAATCACTTTTGCACCAACCTAATAATTAGATTTTATTTAAATAATAGTAGAAAATTCAAGCCAGTTTGGATAGGGAGAAGATAAAAACAATGAAACTGAAATGTGAAAGGTTAAAGTTGCATACAGTTTTTGTGCAATTAGATAATATATGTATTCCAGTAGATAATATAGATTTATACCTTAATGAAATGATATGGTCTTATTAATTTGAAATGTGCATAAGGTCCACTTTTACCTTGCTTTTTTCAATTGACGGGAGATCTTGAGTATCAGCATATACAACTTTACCTCCTGTTTAGCACTTGCTATTTCTTAGTATGGGTGTTTCTCTTATTGATGAAAATTTAAAAATTTTGATAGCTCTAAATTGTTCTTTAATAAACTACACCAGTTAATTCCATAAATACTGATAAAAGTGCCTGTTTCCTCAGACTTTTGCAACACTGAGGATTTCATAAAGGCTATTGTGATGACAGTTACACCTATTGCATTTCATATTTGTGTTTAGCAGCAAGTCTCCAGTACGAAAATAAGAATACAGGCATAGGTCTTTTTTCCTTGATATTTGTACTTTAAGCAAACTAACAGATTAAAGTTTTAGTTTAAAATCATTGAACTTTCTGAATAATAAAAATCAGAAAGCACATTTAGAAATACAATTGTATGAAATAGCCATTATCTGTACTTTATCCACCTTTTATTTCTGTTAATGAGTCATGTTATAATTAGTATGAGAGCTATTCTTTGGGCAGCTGGAAAGCAAGACAAGGAAAAATCATTCTCCTGTTGTTTGGTAAAAAGTACATTGTGCCCTCTAGTACCAGAGTTGGGCTTTTTTCAAAGGATAATGGATTCCACACAGGTGAGTCAGTCTTTTGTGTTCTGACCAGGTGCATTAGTAATTTTCATGATGGTAGTCTAGGTGCTCTCATTGAACAGCAATTTTAGCAATTCTCGAAAAGAGCACAAAAAATAACCAGAGAGTATCACATTTTGGGTGCAAGAAAATGAATTTCTTCAACCATTGTACTTTTTCTTGCTAGATGCGTAAGAACTTTTGACTCTTTTGAAAAATATTTGTAAAAAAAATGTATGTATGTAAAAAAATCTTTTTTGTTCTTTGGCATGCATTGTGTGTCATGATCTATCTAATTTAGAATGTGAAGCAAAGTGTATTGATTTATAGTTCTTTTTCCTGCCCATAAATTGGGTTAAATTAGGGTGGGAAGGATTCCCTGTTACAGAAGGTTATCCATGTCCCAGATGATAGGAATAGTCAAGTTCAGATAGTCATCTAGGGTTGCCAATCATTTGATATTCACTTGGCCCTTACAATACTAAAATAAAGTTAATTTTGGGTTTTAACTAAGGCAAACATTTCAGAATACTCTTAATGTAAGAACTCTGTTCAGATTTCTGAGTGAAAGCTATAATCTACCTGAGAACCCTTAATAATTAAGGAAAAGAAAGTACCTACTACTTTTTGAAATTATCTTTTTTTCAGGCTTGCAAGTTGTTTATTTTTTAATTGTTAGCACTAAGGTAGTATAGCTTAAATCACAGCACTGAAAGTATATTTTATGTCATTTAGTATTTCAAACAGATGTAATCAAACTTTGTTTATTTAGGTTATATTTCATTTTTTGGTAAATTTCTTTTTAGGGTTATATTTTACTTTTAAAGTACTTCATTGCTTCTTTCATTCACTGAGGACTACTATGTACCAAGCATATTCATAGTTACAGAATTATATCTTTTGCCCTGGTTATTAGGTTTCTTTGGTTATCACATACAATGCTAACGTTTTATGGATTGCTTTTCCTTATACACTGTTTTTGGGAATGCAGATTGGTGCAGCCGCTATGGAAGGCAGTGTGGAGGTTTCTCAGAAAATTAAGAATAGAATTACCATATGACCCAGCAATCCCTCTCTTGGGTATCTACCCAAAAAAGTCTGAAAACATTTATCCATAAAGATATATGTGCTCCGATATTCATTGCTGCTTTATTTATGGTGGCCTAGACGTGGAAACAACCAAAGTGTCCTTTGATAGATGACTGGATAAATAAGATGTGGTATATGGTATTCTTTAAGTGGTTTTTCTATGAGTTTAATATATGCTTCACCAAAAAATAAATTGTGACTACTACTTGGCTAGAAATTTTTACTGAGCTATGGTATTGTATATACACAAAATACAAAAAGAAAACTAAACATGTTTGTTTTAGTCCAGTTTACAGTTCAGTTTATCAATTGCATAAGAAGAGAGAGCTTATTCTCTTGCATAGACTTTTTAAAACCAAAAAGAACCTTATAAATCATCTAGTGTGATTTCTTGATTTTAATGGATGAGAGGGATATATTTTTCTTGTAAAGTTCTTCTGCCATCGAAACTTTGCAAATTCAGATTGACCTCTTTTTCAGTTAAGCTAAATTAGTGAAGTTAAGAAAAAAATCAAAAGTTAGTTTATACAGTTCTCATTGATGCTAATGAAAATATCTTTCTGAGGTTCAAATGGGAAGTTATCTTTATCACTCATCTTTAATTGTTAATCTGTGGATGAAATGGCTATTGCTGCATTGTTGGTCAGTACTTTATTTGTTAGTGAATGCAACAGCTAAAGCCTGTATCATTTTCAATGAATAATTAAAGAGGAATGGCTTATTATCTTCCAGCATGTGCATATAGTATGTCACTTTCTTAGAATCATAGACTGTGTTGGAAGAGATCTCAGGGCATCTAGTCCATGTTCTTATTTTATAGATGAATAAACTAGGGTACAAAGTGGTTGAGTGATTTGTCTAATCTCCTGTGACTATAAAGCATTTTGTATGCTTGCCTCCACTGTGATTTAGTAAGGTTAGAGACCTTAATGCTATCTGACTTCAACTTTCACTTGGTTAAATTCCAGTTGATGAATGTGTTGTATTATCTGCTTTCCTCCTTAGTGTAAGTTATCAAGCAGTGAAAACTCAGAATTTATGATGAATAGGAATTTAGTACAATCATTTCTCTAAACCTATCATTATCTGTAATTTAGAATTACAATGACCAGGAAGCAGTGTTAGTATAAGCATAGTTTAATACAACCATATTAATCTACCTGGCAGAATGTAACATTTTAACATACCTTTTAGATCCACAGTGATGGAAAAAACGATTAGATTGCTTATTGTCAAAACAAAGAACTGCTTTAGATATAGTCATTTAATAAGCTGTTTTGCTTTATGTAAACTAGTTTTGCTTAAGCTCCAGAGCTATAGTCACATGGATTTATCTTTCAGTGACAATTATTTACTGTCTGGGTTTATGTTTAATGCAGGTGCTGGTGGTAGTTTGAGATTCTTGATTTATTGCCCAGCATGGAAATGATTGGTTTTGCTAGCTATACACAATACTGTCTTTTAATGTTCACTTTTTAATGCAGTTAAACCTGACTTAATAATTCTGTCTTTATAGTGTTATGAAAGAGTTGTTAGTGGTTTGATATGTCTGTTGAACTAGTGTATATATGTAAACTGTTGTATATATGTAAAATGAAAAGTTTACGTGCACGTGGTACTTACTGCAGTAATGTAAGGTTCACAAATTGAAAAACATATTAGGTTTATCCATTTACATTGTTTGTAGCCTTTGTAGCCTTCTTTTTTTTTTTTTTTTTTTACCCATTTTACCCATTTATATTACCCATGTTTTTTTGGAGGATCTGTTTGTGTTCAGTGCATTCTTCCTTTTTCCTTGTTTATGGCTTTATGTTTATGTCTGCGATAACAGATTGCTAAGGAAGCCTCTCTCGTCTCTTTATCAGATAGGGAAGCTAATTGTCTTTTAACTTTGTATTGCTTACTAGCTGTCAAATAGTCTAGTAAATATTAATAGATAAAGCTTATCACAAATGGTTACAAGTTAATGGGCCATTTGGTTTTAAAACCCATATTTTTAGCCTCTATGTTGAATTAATGTGTGAAGAGGACGTTAAGGCATGTTGAATTGAAGAAAGTAGGGAAGATTTGAGACAGTACGTAGGAAGTAATTTGAAAGGGCTTGGTGATTCTGTTGGCTATGAAGGTAAGTAGGAGCCATTTAAGACAATTCTTACATTTGGGGTTTTGATGATTAGGTGAAGAAAAAACTTTTGAAGATATGGCGAACTTCTTTCTGAAATAAGACAGAGGATGTATCAGTAAATAAACAGGCAAATAAATTACAAGTGGTAATAGCTGAAATGGTAGGTCTTGAAGTCTGAGCAGATTATGAAAGGTAGTGTAACTAGGAGTAAGCTGTAATTAAGAGAAAGAGGAAGTATCAAAGCATTGGAGGTCTGGATGAGATCAAGGGGCCGCGTAAGTAATAAACGATTGAGAGCTGGTAGTTTCGAAGGTTGTGGCCAGAGTTTGGAATATAACTAAATAGGCTGATGCTGTGTCCAGTGCTAGAGAAGCTAATGGCAAGAACGCTAAATAACAGACAAAAAAAATTAAAAAGTAAAGCGTTCTTAAAGTTAACATTCACTGGGAAACAGGGACATGACCAGAATAGTTTTATTGCTGATTGTGTTAAAAATTTTGAACTTTACCATATAACTGTGATTTTAGCAGAGGTTGAATGTAACTTTCTTTTAAGTATAGAATCCTTTTCTGCCTCTATACAATTTAAAACCTGTAATCTTAGACTATATATACATGTACATAATATTTATTTATGTTTATATCAGAGGGTGCCAGAAAATGTATACAGATTTTCAAGAAAGGAAAAAACTGTATTAAAATTGTAATACTCGATAGCAAAAGATGACTACAGGTCATGTGTGTACATTTTTTGGCACTTCCAGTATATTTAAAAAATTTTAAATCTAGACATACAAAAATATTAATGTAACTTGAAATGATTATTTTTTAACGAATCTCTTAATTTTGCAATATTTGTTTTTGCTGATGTCCTAAGATAATGATTCAGTTAATATAAAAGGATTACATCTGTTAAATACAAACTACCCCCTCCCCCAGTTATTGGGTACCCATCTTGATTTTCAAAATCTTTGTGAGAAACTTTCAGATGTAGGACAAACAATACGTTACCGAATAGTCAATACCATTTATTATCTGACTACTTAGATTTCATTTTTGGGAGGTTTATTAATATAGTCTAATAATTTAATTATTAAAAACCAAATATGTTGGGTAGATACTTGTTAGAACTTCAAGTATATTACAGTTGAAATTTGAAACAATAAAAAATGAGAGAATAAATGTTCTTTAAGAAATAGGAAATGTTTTCGGATAATATGGAGCAAGTGTGGAGAATTACAGTTCAATAGTAAAAGCTAGTGTTTGTAGCAAATCAAGTTTGAGAGTTTCTGTTTTAATAAGTTGTTAAGGTTTGGGTTCAGAGATCTGTTTCTCTTATAGTAAACATTTTTAATATAGGAACAGATCAGGGAAATGGTTTCCATATGCTTTTTGAGGTGTTAACAATGCACTTTTGGATTGGGAATGCAATATAAACTTGAACTACATTCTGAAAGGTGAGTGGAGGAGCATTTCAATGGTAATATGTACAAGAAACCCTTGTGCTTTGTGGATTTGTGACTTACGGTTTTGTGAGTTTCTGGTACATGCAAATTACTCCCCCACAAACCTGGAGTCTAACACACCTTGCTCTGTCTGGCCAGCTTACAGCTTTAGTCTCTGGCCCAATATTTCTTTTTACTGCAGTTCATCCCTCTGGGATCTTTCTTGGATACCCTTACTTTTGGGAGAATTCAGGCCAGTTTTGGGGCCTAGCCTAAGGGACTTAAGATACATAAAACAAAGAGGATGGCTGGGGGAAGAAAAAAAAAATCGAAGTGGTAGTTAATATCTATCAGACCCTTCAGTGTTTTCTAATGATCTTGGAGGTCAAGAACAATTCAGATTTTGAATTATGTCTAACTTTATTCTTACTTGAGGTTGAGTATATAGTATTATTATAGTACCCATTTATTAAGAGCTCCAGAATATATCCATTTAAAAATAGAATAGTTGTCCTTAATAGTATTTGTAATTTTAAAGAGTTGCATGTTTAATAACTTTATTCTTGGTTGACTTTTAAAAGCCTTGGTTGACCTTAAAGAATTTTTTTTTTTTTCAGTCTTTGTAAATATGGCTCACAGAAACACAAGGAAAAATTCTAATGGGTTTTAGAGTTACATCTCTGAATAGAATTTTTCTACTTTCTTTTAGGATAACAACAAAAATCTTTAAAATGGAGGTAGGGCAAGAGGAGGATTAGAATAACCTAGGAAGGTTTTAAAAAGTACTACTACTCCTATAGAAATGCTTACTGTATCCTAGGCATAATACTGAATGCTCTTTATTCATTATCTCATTTAATCTTTATAATAACTCTAATTGGTAGGTACTGTTAATATCCTCTTTTAATGGATGTGGGAATTGAGGCTGAGACACTTTAAGTAACTTGCCTAAGGTAACAAAACTAGTAAATGGCTCAGCCTGGATTCAAGTAGGTCTAATTGAAGACAAATCTCTGCTTCTAAATTGCCATGCTATAATTCACTTCCCACAAACCTTTTTGTCTTTCTCCTCTGTATCAGAATGGGGATGATGGCAAGGCCATATGCATTTTCAGAATGTTACCTTAGTCCCCAAGGTTATAATGTTGAATTTACATTTTTAAATTTTTTTTGCATACAAAATGTATATGTATAATATGTATAGCTTAATAAATAACAGTAAGTCAAACACCTGTGTACTTACCACCTAGATTAAGAAATAGGATATTACCAATTACTTTGAAGCCTCTACCTTTCTTTATCACACTTCCTTCTTCTCTCATTAGAGATGACTACTACCCTGAATTTTGTGTTAATCATTCTGATTTTCCTTTATAGTTTTGCCATGTATTGCTGGGGCTCTAAGCAATATATTATTTAGTTTTGAATTTTATGCAAGTGTATACATTATATATGTGTTCTTTTTAGAAATAATTTTTTTTTGTTTCGTTTTTAGATTTAATTGGGGAAGGGGAACAGGACTTTATTGGGGAACAAACAATGTGTACTTCCAGGACTTTTTTTTTTCCAAGTCAAGTTGTTCCAAGTCAAGTTGTTGTCCTTTCAATCTTAGTTGTGGAGGGTGCCGTTCAGCTTCAAGTTGTTGTCCTTTCAGTCTTAGTTGTGGAGGGCGCAGCTCAGCTCCAGGTCCAGTTGCCGTTACTAGTTGCAGGGGCGCAGCCCACCATCCCTTGCGGGACTCAAGGAATCGAACTGGCAACCTTGTGGTTGAGAGCCCACTGGCCCATGTGGGAATCAAACTGGCAGCCTTCGGAGTTAGGAGCACGGAGCTCCAACTGCCTGAGACACCAGGCCGGCCCCTAGAAATAATTTTTAAAATGTACAGTTCAGTGGTGTGAAGTATATTCACACTGCTGTGCGAGAGGTCTCTGGAACTTTTTCATCTTGTGAAACTGAAACTATATATCCATTAACATTCATTCCCAATCCTCCTATCCTCAGCCCTTGACCACCATAACTTTCTATTTTCTTTCTCTGATTTTGACTACTTTGGATACTTCATATAAGTGGAATCATACAGTATTGTCCTTTAGTGACTGACTTATTTCACTTAGAATAATGTCCTCAAGGTTCACCTGTCTTGTACGGAGCAGGATTTCCTCCCTTTTTAAAGACTGAATTCCATTGGATGTAGATACCACATTTTGTTTATGCATTCAACCATTGATGAACATCCAGGTTGTTTCATGTTTTAGCTATTGTGATTAATATTACAGTGAACATGGGAGTGTAGATATCTTTTCGAGATCTTGATTTCAGTTCTTTTTGGATATGTACTCAGAATGGGATTGCTGGATCATATGGTAATTTTTAATTTTTTTGAGGACCCTCCATGTTGTTTTCCATAGTGGCTACACTATTTTACATTCCCACAAACGGTGTACAGGGTTCCAATTTATATATGTGTTTTTTTGAACTTTATTCATTCAACATTGTGACTTTGAGTTATAGTTTTGAGATTCATCCATGTTGATGCATATAGTTGTAATTTGTTCATTTCTACAGCTGTATAGTATTCCATTACATGACAGTATTACATTTTATTTATCCATTCTATTAATGGACATATGGTTTTTTTCCAAATTTGTTTTTTGCTATAGGAAATACTTCCATAGCATTCTTGTACATGTCTCCCGGTGCACATGGGTTAGAACAGCATTGTTAGGTCACAAAGCATGTACATGTTTAATTTTACTAGGAAATACCAAATTGTTCTCCAAAGAGGTTGTACAGTTAGTAGTATGAAAATTCAGTTTTCTACATCTTTGTGATTATTTGGTATTGTCAGACTTTAAAATTAAAAACAAAATTTCAGATGTGAAATGGTATTTTACTGTGGTTATAAAACATGTTTTCTTGATTGTTCATCTTTTCATACTTCTTGGTAGTTTCTGGTTCCTCTTTTGTTAATGCCTCTATGAGGTGAGAATCTGACCACTTTTCACTCCATCTTTGCTGCTTTCACCTTGGTTTGAGAACCTTCATTTACGATAATAGCCCATGACTTAGTTTACCTGCTTCTGCCCATACCCCTATAGTCTATTTTCAAGAGGGCAGCCAGAGTGATCCTTTAAATAAGAAATTTATAACTTGTCACTTCTCTGCTCTAAATTCTGCAGAAACTTTCCATTTCATGTACAGTAAGTAAAAGCCAGAGTCCTTACAGTGTTCCTTCTGTCTTACATGATCTTTCTATAGCCTCTCTGAGAGGCTGCATGACGGCAAGGATCTTTGTTTTGCTCAATGAGGCATCCTCAGAGCCTCCAACAGCTTCTGTCACATAGTAGGCACTTAATGAATATTTATTGGATGAATTTGAACTTGACAACTAAATAAATGCTCATTTTCTGTGTTGTGTAGATTTTCCTCAAAATATTTTAGTTCTCTGAATAGGAATTTTCTGTAAAACTAAACAATAACAGACAGCACTTTTATAGTTTCATTTGTACTGGAAGGTTTCATTTTCTCTTGTTGAACACTTGTTTAGATGAATTAAAGAGCACATGTGTAAGGGATCTAATTACTTTTGATTATGTGAGTTTTATAACAGAATAATCACTAGGCAATTTTAAGATCAAAACTAGAATTTAGATCAGAAACTTAAATTGCATTGTTGGTTTCATCACAGAGATAACCTCATTTCATGTTATTTACAAATATGGACAATTGGATCTAAAAGGAAAAAACCAACTTGGGAGTTCTTGGTTGTATTCTAGTGCAGGATGTGGAGTGCCAGGGTGCTGGGTAGAAATGGAGAGTAATCCCAAGGCTCTGAGGTGGCTGAATAAGCAAATGAAGAAAAGCAAAGTCCAAGACTATTGCTTTTAATGATTTGAAATTGTGGTAGATGATAGAGAAACTTTGAGAGTTAGAGCTGTTATGTTCGAGGTGGTGAGTGGAACTATACTAAGATGTTATAGTCATTCAACCAATATTTTTCCTGAATACGGGGCTTAGGATACAATAATGGGCATAACAAAGGGATTTCTGTGCTTGTCAAATAAACTGGAGGAGAGACAGATATTAAACACAAAGATTAAGTTTTAAAATTATTGATTTTGATAAGTGGATGATAAAGAGCAGAATGTGTATCAGTTGGGGTTTAGTCAAGAAAACAAAAGCTACCCTAGCTATTTTAAGCCATTAGGAATTTAATATAGGCAATTACAGACTTATAGACCCGTTGGAAGGACAGGAGAAGTAAGGGAAGGGAAACTGCCATTCAGGTAGTTAGAAAGAGCAAAACTAGAATTAGGAAGTTAGGAAGAGCAAGAATTGCAGAAAAACTCCTGCTGCTGATCTCAGTTGTTGCCATCACCGAAGCTGGTGATTCATAGGAGAACACCTGAGAGCTGTGAGTGAAACCTCATGTGTCATCTGATGCCCACGTGCCTGTCCATTGCTTCTGAAGGCGCAATAATGCTTCTACTGTCCTTTAGCCTTCCAAATCTTTTGCAGATGTTTATCAAGAGTTGGAGTCAAAATCCCAAGAGGTGGGAGTCTTGCTGCCAGGGATTTTGGAAAATGAGTCCCTGGGAAGACAATAGAATGATGAAAATGGGATTGAGCTGTCATGAGACAATCTACCATAGTTAAATTGTATGAGAGAAAATAACAGGGTTACCACCTTTAGATTGGGTGGTAAAGAAAGTGTCTCTAGAGAGGAGACATCTGATAGATAAGATCTTTTAAAAGATGGAGAGATCAGTTTCTAACAAGAATTTTGGCTATTTTATGGCACACGTGGAGGACAACCTTAGAGAGGAATAGTGACACTTTTTCAGTAAGAGTCTTTCTGAACAGATGACGTTTGGTTTGATACTTGAGTTAGGAGAGGAGACAGCCAAAGGAAGATTGGGGAGAAGAGAGTTTCTGGCAGAGAAGGTAAGTGAAGTTGCCCTGAAACTTGAATGACCTTGGCATGTTGGAAGGACAGAAAGAAGATAAGAGTATGTTGATTGCTAGGACGTGAAGCTGGAGAGTTGTGTGGGGGTCAGGTGATGTGCTGTAGTGTCTTCAAGGCTCTGGTAACATATTTGGATTTTATGCTATTCATGCCATTGGGTCATGAATAAGGAAGTGAAATGAGCTAATTTTCCATTTAAAGAGATTATTCTGGCTGTTCTACAGAGAATAAACTTGGGGGAAAGAGGTGAGAGAGGTTTGGGGGCAATAGTGGAAGCAAGGCTTCAGGTAATAAGTCATAGTGGCTTATAGCAGTGGAGATGGCCTAAAGTGAATGCATTGTAGCAAGTATTTTAGATATGGAGTCAGTTTGTCTTGCTATAAATTAGATATGAGGATTTAGGAAGAGAGAAATCCAGGGGAAGGCTTCTGGATTTTTGGATTGAGCAGCTGGGTGGGATGGTGGTGACATTTACTGAAATAGGAATACTTGGGGGAGGAGCAGGTACAGCAAGATGAACGAATGAAGAATTCTGTTTGGACTTGTTATGTTTGAGATAACCCTGGACATCTGAGTCGAGTTGTTGATTAGGTAGTTCATCTGGAATCTGGAGCTCAGGAATAAGATCAGGTCTGTAGTCTAGTTCTGAGAATCGCATTTAAAGCCATTTATACTAGATGTGATCATTTATGGAGGGAGAAGAATGCCCAGGATATAATTGTAGGTACTTCAACTTTTAGATGTCTTAAGAGGAGAAGGAGCCAGCAACTGAAATGGAAAAAGAGCAGGCAGATAAGAGTAAAACCAGGTGGCTCTAAGTGTGAGGTCACAAAAGCCTAGGGACTGTAGTGTTCCCAGATTGAGGAAGTGGTCAGTTGTGTTAATGCTGCTGAGAGAGTGTGTAAAATGAGGACAGAATTCTTAGTTAACTCCTGGCTTTGGCAAGATTGAGGACATTGGTAAAATTTTCAGGAATTGTTTCAGTGGAAAGTCAAGAATAAAAGATGGATTGGAACCGGTTAAAGAGAAAATGGGAGATAAGGCAATGAAGACAAAATTATAGACAACTCTTGCTTCAGGAATTTTGCTGTGAATGGGAGCAGAGAAATTGGGTTGTAGCTGGAAAGGAATGTAGTCAAACTTGTGCGTGTGTGCTTTAGGATAGTTGTTGGTACTAAGCCATCCTCATATTCTAATAGAAATGATTCAGGAGAGGAAGAAATTCATGACGCAGGAGAAGGAAGGGGAAATTGCAGAACTAAAGTACTTGAGTCGAGATGAAGGAATGGGATGCAAAACACAGTGGAGGGGAACCCTAGATAAGAGCAGGGATACTTTTTTCATTTTAACATAAAGGAATGCAGAGAATATGGTTATAGAAGCAGTTACATTGATGGTATTGGTGTTCAGAAATAAGGTGATTTTTGTCTGACCACATCCCATATTAATTTAGTATGAGGCTAGGTCACCAGCTATGATTGAGGCGAGAATAGGAAGTGTTGAAAGTCCGAGGAGAGAGGAGAAAGTATGAAATAGTTCTCTCAGACTGGGAAAATGAATTTACTTAGAAAGTGTAGGAGTGTTTGGCAGTGTTGAGTACTCATTTGAGATCTGTGGTGGTGATTTTGAAGTAAATTCAGTCCATAAGATTATGAGATGCTTTTTCTAGCAAAATCAACAGTTCAGATACAGGTGTGGACGGGTAGATAGATGGGTTCAATCACAGACGATGAGGGGGTATAATAGTGGAGAGAGGGGCAAGCGAGTTAAGTGTATTTGCGAAGGTTTGGTTATAATACTAGATGCTGAAATCTAAGCTTGTTTAAGTTAGGACCTTGAGGGGCTTGATTATTGAGGAAGAGTAGTAGAGTCAGTGGATGGGAGGTCCCAGTTGGGTCAAAGGATAGGGACAAAGGTACTTAGTGCAAGTTATCTGAAAGGAGAGGAAGAGGTGTTCAGAAAGTAGGATGCTAGAAATGGGGAATCCCGAGGAGATACATCTACTGATAATGACAAGGTTGAGGACTGAAGGTACGAGTGAGGGAGGATGACTAAAGTGGGATGGGGCAAGAGGTCATTGGGGCAAAGGAAGTGAAGGAATTACGTGCCTAGGATCATTGCTGGTTCACTTACGAGGGTGTTCAAGTTGCCAAAAATGATGAGAGGAATAGTGGTGAACAGGCAGAACACAAGCCAAATACAGAAAACTGTGTTAGGGAGAGAGCATAACTGAGGGTGTTGGAGGAGTCCATAACTGAGGGGAAAGATGATGGGATTTACAACTAGTGTGGTACTGGTCGAAATGTCTGGACAGTGTGAATACATACTGGGAATTCTGTGGAGCATATTTACTGTTAGTGGGTACAGAGGGTAATGTGGAGGACATGAGAATAGAGTGAGTGTGATCATGACAGGAAAAAAAAAGAGTAGTATATTTGAGATGGTTCAGGAGTTGTGTAGTATTTTAAGAAATTAATTTGGGTGGTTGAGGAAGTGGGAATGTGCTTATATAGCTTTAGGACATTAGCTTTTCTAGGTAAGGTATGTGTTCTTTCTCTACGTAATTCCATTTTTGACACTCTACGTATAAGACTGTTTTTAGAAGGAGGTATGCCAATTGCTTGGAGATACTTTTTGTCTTTTTTATTTTGATGGAGTACAGGTAATCAAAATAAAGGTACTTGATTTACTATCATGTATTTTAAGACCGTTATTTATGACTGGTGTTCTTTACCTTTTATGAAGGAATTTTTTATTGCTTGTATGGTTTACTTGGTGAGTTGCTCTTTTTGTTTTTTTCCCCATTCTCATTCCATAATAAATATTGGGAAAATGTTATGGTGACTTCTACACTGTTGGCCACCAAGGATTGCCAGACAGACCTCAAGGTGTTTGCTGGGCCTAATGTGATACTGGGTTTGTTTTGCTTCTTTATAGGACACTGAGTCACTATTCAGCCCAGTTACTACTTCATGCTTGTGCTGCCCATACACCTTCAGTAATTCGAGTTTTGACTGCGAACCTATGAAGGATTATTGGCCACAGGGTGTGAATTGACATTGAAACCTTGGGGCCTAAAGTGTTATTACCTCTCCCTTGTTAGAATACAGGTGTGTGTCAGGTAATGATAAATAGAGTCTCGGCTCAGATCTAGCTCACAGTGGGTCTGCGTTCTCACTTGGTAGTCATTTCCTTAGTTTCAGGATGTGTAATTGGAGTGGACATACATGATATTTGGCAGAACTCTCAGATTGGTTCCTTGACCAGTGGGTAAGGGCTGTCATAGTGGAGAAGGTCCAATGGAAGCTTCTAAAATTGTACCTTCCCCCATCCTGGAAGGGGCAGCAACTCATCTAGTTTTGGATTAACACATATTCTGGGTGCAGGTTTGCTTTTTCTGCTCATAGGGCTGCAACCAGCACCACTCCCTGAGGACTTAACACAGTGTTTAGTCCACCAATATGGTATCTTGAGTAACATTGCCTCTTACCAAGAGTCCGACTTTACAGAAAAGGATATATGACAGTGGGCCTACGTTCATGAATCCATTGATCCTAAGTCATATTCCTCTACCAGTACCCCTTTGGAGTAACAGAGCAGTTGTAATGGACTCATAAAGATATAACTGAGGTGCCAGGTTAGAGGTGCTATTCTATAAGGATGGGCAGCATCCTCCAGGATGCTTTCTGTACCCTAAACATTCAACCATTATGTGGATATGACCATTATATTGAGTATCCCCAATAGGTAAAATACATGGGTTCTAGGACCCGCGTATTTACATGGTCCTGTTACACCCAGTCATTCTGTGGGGGAATTCATACTTTCTTATCCATGTAACTTGAGGCTCTGTGGACTTACAGGTCCTTGTTTCCAGAGGTAGGAATATCCCACTAGGGGACACAGTAAGAACTCCATTAAACTTTAAACCATGCCTGCTGTCTGGTCACTGTGGATTCCTTGTGCCAAAAGGTCACCAAGGGAAAAAGAGGAGTCATCCTGGCAAAAGTGATTGACTGTGATCATTATCACAGTGGGGGCAGGTGAGACTGTTGGCACTCAAGGATTCCACTGGGACATGTCTGGTGCTCCCAAACCCTTTATTATACACTACGGCAGCCACAGCCCAAGACGAGAATGTGATAAGGGTCAGGAGGGTCACCCCACTAGCCAGCTGTCCAGCCAGCTGTCCAGACCAGTAGAAGTGCTAGTGGAAGGTGAGGGGACACTAGAGCAGGATGATTAGTATCGGTTATGGCCAGGAAATCAATGGCAGCATTAGGGTTGTAGTTTGTGCCCCTTTCTTGCAGGTTTTCCATGTTTTCAGAAACAAAAATCCTTAGTAGAATCTTTAAGCTGTTCGCAGCTAGGGTGCACTTACTCTAAGAAGCAAGTAGATTTGCATGGTGAAATTTCCCTGTTCAAATAATCTATTCATTTTTTTTCTGTAGCATTGTCTATATTATTGATTTGTAGGACCTCTTTATGTAGTCTAAATATGATCTTTTATGTATGATGAAAAAGTAATTTCCTAATCTATGGTGTTTTTTTTTAAATTTTTAAAAATTAATTTTTTATTTATTTTGCATTTTTCTTTTTTTTACTAGTTTCAGGTGTACAAAACAATGTAATAGACATTTATCATTTATCTTGCTCACACAGTGATAACCCCCTCCCCCATCTACTAATCCTCTGACATCGTACACAGCCATTACGTTTCCAGTCTCTATTCCTAATGCTGTACTCCGCTTCTGGTAAATATATATATACATATATACATATATACATATATACATATATACAAACTTGTAGTTGACATTCATTATTCAGCTTTAGCTTCAGGTGTACAGTGCAGTGATCAGGCATCTACATCATCCCTGAGATGGTCTCCCTAATGAGACAAGTATCCATCGGATACCCTACAAAATCTTTACATTATTGATTACATTCCCCAAATTAACTTTCATATCCCCGTGGCAATCTTGTGGTTACTGATTGTGCTTTCTAATCCCCTCATATGGTGAGTGTTTTAGTAGTATTGTGTTCACTCCCACCCATATAGAAGTTTTTAATAGTGATAAAATGAAATTTATCAGTCTGCTTTACCTGACTTAAAGCACCTTTAGGAAATTCCTGCCCTGATTTATATATAATCATATAATTACATTCTATAATGTCTTAAGTTTAAAGTTTTCTCTTTTATGTTTAGATCATTAATTCATATGGAATTTATTTTTGTGTATAGTGTGAGAAATAGAGATCTAGTGCTTTTCCCCCCTTATCTAGAAAACCAGTGGTATCCCAATGATTGATTGAGTAGTTGTTTCTTTCTACATTGATTTATAATGCTATTTCTTTCCTGTGCCCAATTCCCATGTATGCATGGATTATTTTTATTTTTAGTCTGTATGCCTCTGTAACTGAAGTATATTTGGTTCTTTTATTTCCTTTTTTGTATTTGGTTCTTGAAGTGTGTTGATAGGTTGGTGGTGCATGAATCCATAGACATCCTTCTGGAATGTCAGTTTTACCTAAAGAATATGAAAACAATTTTGAGCAATTGAATAACCAGTAATTACTTGAAGATGTTTTTCAATGAGAATAAATAGGATTTTATTATGGAGTCAAATTTAACTTTTATGAATTTTTAAGATAATACATGGTACTTGAAGAATGCTGACATTATGGAAGACCATTTGGTACTATGTTCCCAATCTTCTGGGAGGTGAATTTTTCTCTGTCATTCAAGAGAAATTCCCATTGGTGGGAGGGGGTGAGAGAGGACTACTTTATATCCGTACACGAAGTCTTCTTTTTCCCCCGCAAAGTGATCTATTTGTTGTTTCATATATAAATTGTGAGTATTTATACCTTTGTTTTGCTGTGATTTCTGCCTGGAATGTCGTCTTTCTTTTGGATTTAAAAGCCAAAAATTCTTCAAGGCCCAGCTCTATTCAACCCATTTCTTGAGTCCTTTCCCAACTGTAATCCTTGATACTGGCTCCTTTGAACTCTGGTCCTTATTGATCATTCCTTATATTAAATCTTTATTGTAATAGTATTTATTGAGAGTGTTGTATGTGCTTGGTATATTTCTAAACATTTTACCTGTATTAACTGATAAATCTCCTCAACTCTATGAGGCAGATCACATGCCCTCCACCTTCCCAACCCCTGGAAGGTATTAATTTTCTTTTTCACAAGGAAATTGAAGCACAGCGAGGGTTGATAATTTGTTTAGGGTTGCATGCCTAGCAAATGACTAAAGAAAAGGAGGCAAAATGGCTCCAGAACCCGTGCCCTTAACCACCGTGCTCTAAGTTGCTCAATAAATAATTTGCTCAAGGGGTGAATCTACTTCTGTTTTGAACTTAGCAGGCACAGCCTTGTCCTGTGTGTCTTCTTGCCTAACGACACAGTGCATTCTGGAAGGTAGGAATCAAGTAGTATACTTCTTTATATTATGGCTTTATATTTTATACTTCTGTAGGTAGAACCACAAACAATAAGTGCCCAGTAGATATTTGTAGATAATGATAGTGAATTCAGTTTGATCCTTAGACTTGCCATAGTGTAACATTAACCTTATAATTTATTGTCAAATGGATCTAAGCCTTCTCATAATAAGTAATCTAAAGGTTCAAATACTCCAGCATTATAGATAACACTGAGATTTCCTGGTTCTGAAACTGTAGGGTTTGTCTAGATCTGGAGTATTCATTCAGTTGGTAGAAAGATTCCTAGAAATTAAGTGAGGTAGATTTCTGGCCTGCACTTAAACTGTGACCTTTTACAGGTCATTTTGTTTTTTCCACCTGAGAAAGGGGAAAATAATAACTAACTCAGCCTTTATTTTTTTTATTAGTTTCAGATGTACAAAACAATGTAATAGTTAGACATTTATACCCCTTTTATTTATTTTAGTGTATTTTTCCAGGATCCATCAGCTCCAAGTCAAGTAGTTGTTTCAATCTAGTTGTGGAGGGAGCAGCTCACAGTGGCCCATGTGGGGATTGAACTGGCAACCTTGTTGTTAAGAGCACCGTGCTTTAACCAACTGAGCTAACCCGCTGCCCCTCAGCCTTTATTTTTATTTTTATTTTTTTATTTTTTATTTTTTTAAGATTTTTATTGGGGAAGGGGAACAGGACTTTATTGGGGAACAGTGTGTACTTCTAGGACTTTTTTCCAAGTCAAGTTGTTGTCCTTTCAATCTTAGTTGTGGAGGGTGCCGTTCAGCTTTAAGGTGTTGTCCTTTCAGTCTTAGTTGTGGAGGGCACAGCTCAACTCCAGGTCCAGTTGCCTTTGCTAGTTGCAGGGGACGCAGCCCACCATCCCTTGCGGGAGTCAAACTGGCAACCTTGTGGTTGAGAGGACGCGCTCCAACCAACTGAGCCATCTGGGAGCTCAGCGGCAGCTCAGCTCAAGGTGCCGTGTTCAATCTTAGTTGCAGGGGGCGGAGCCCACCATCCCTTGTGGGACTCGAGGAATTGAACTGGCAACCTTGTGTTTGAGAGCCCACTGGCCCATGTGGGAATCGAACCGGCAGCCTTCGGAGCTAGGAGCATGGAGCTGTAACCTCCTGAGCCACTGGACCGGCCCCTCAGCCTTTATTTTTTAATCATGGTTTTTGTATAGATTTTTAAGCTTTTTAGGAGAAAAGTTGTATGCACTTAAAGTAGTATCATATTCTTATACTTTTGTTATAATAACTTATATACCATTATGTTGGTAGAGATTCAAAAGAATGTATTATCAGCAGAGCTGTGCTTTATTTTATGTTTTAGCATGAGAAATTAAAAATTAAGAAACAAAGTTCTTAGCAAAGTATATTTTTTCTTGTAAGGGAACCACTCCTCCTCTACATACCTGTGTGGATACAGATATGTATTTGTATGTTTATTTGCTTAAATATGTGCTTTTGAAAAGTATTGTACCATTTTTTAAAATGCTGAACATAATGTATTTTCAGTTAGCAAAATTACTATGTTACATAAACTTTTGAAGAGATCCTGGAGGATCTCTTGGTTTAAAGCCCTTTAATGGCCACCTCTTGATTTGGGAGTGGGATCGAACTCACCCAAATTACAGGACTGGGAAAGTCATAGTCCTAATAGTTTAAAATAGTAGAATGGTTGCCTGGATAACTGGAGAGGCAAACAAAAGATATCCTCTGTAGCAAGTTAATGTGAGAGTAAGAATCCAGATTTTTCATTCTTTGTTGAAAATCATAAATGAATAGATAAAACTTGATCTTGTGCTAAGAATATATAACTTTGCTTAAAATTTTTTCTATTGACATGAAATTCATATTACGTAAAATTATTCATTTTAAAATGAACATTTAATGGCATTTTGTACATTTACAACGTTGTACAACCACCACCTTTCTGAAACATTTTTATCAACACAAAAAGAAATCCTATACCCATTAAGCATTTACTCCCCATTTTCTCCTCCTGACCAGCACCTGGCAACCGCCAATCTGCTTTCTGTTTCAATGGATTTACCTATTCTGGATATTTATATAAATGTAATCATACATTATGTGACCTTTTGTGTCTGGCTTCTTTCACTTAACATAATGTTTTCAAGGTTCATCCACGTTGTAGCATGTATCAAGACTTCATTCCTTTTTATGGTTGAATACTTCTGTTGTGTGTATATAGAACAATCTGTTCTTCCATTCATATGTTGGTGGACATCTGGGTTCTTTCCTCCTTTTGGTTATTATGAATAGTGCTGCTATGAACTTGCTTGTACATGTATTTGTTTGAGTACCTGTTTTCATATCTTTTGAGTATGTAACTAGGAGTGGAATCACTGGGTCATGTGGTAATTCTGTGTTTAACTTTTTGAGGAACCATCACACTGTTTAACACAGCAGCTGAACCATTTTTTATTCCTACCAGCAATGTATGAGGGTTTAATTTTTTCGTATCCTTACCAACACTTGTTATTGTCTGTTTTTAAAATATTATAGCAGTCCCAGTGGGTATAAAGTGATTTGTATTGTAGTTTTAATTTGCTTTTCCCTAATGACTAATGATGATGAGCATCTTTTGATGTACTTGTTGGTCATTTGTATATCTTTTTTGGGGAAATTTCTATTCATGTCTGTTGCCCAGTTTTTAAATTGTTTGGCTTTTTGTTGTTGAGTTATGAGTTCTTTATATATTCTGAATACTAGACACTTGTCAGATATATGATTTGAAAATATTTTTCCCATTATGTAATTGTCTTTTCACTCCTTTGATGCACTAAATATTAAAAAATTTAATGAAGTGTGTAATAGATCTATTTTTTTTTATTGCACGTGCTTTTGGTGTCATAATTAAGAATCCATTGCCAAATCCAAAGTCATGAAGATTGACACATAGGTTTTCTTCTAAGAGTTTTATTGGTTTAGCTGTTATATTTAGGTCATTGAATAATTTTGAGTTAATTTTTGTATATGGTGTGAGGTAGGGGTTCAACTTCATGTGGCTATAACTTTGATTTTTAAAATAATGAATTAATAATTATTTTATGGTTGTAAATTTCTACAAACATGTCTACTGTATAGTTTTTATACATGTATAATTACTGATAAGATTTATTAATATTTTTGTCTGTAAAATTAGATGTGATAGGTTATTAGTGGATTCAATAAGAATATTGCATATGATAGCATATTTTAAAAATCAGTTTCAGGTGTACAAAGCAACATAATAGTTAGACGTTTACACCCCTCACAAAGTGATAACCACCCCCCACCCAAGGTACTACCCCTCTGACATCTTATGTAACTGTTACAATACCATTTACTATATGATAGCATAGTAACTGGTATTTAAGTATTAAGTTTTGTTTCACCTAAGAAAGTATATAGGTCATATTTCACAAAACTATTTTATACTTTGTCATAAAAATAATGCTTCATATTTGAAAATAGAAGGGCCATTGTTAATATGCAGATTATCTTTGGAATTAATTTCAAAACAGTGAGCGATTCTTAAGAAAGTTTATTTTATCTTAAATTTTTGAAGATAAACAATGGTTTTGCTTATCTCTAGTGTTTTTTGGAAAGAAACAGAAGTTTCTTCTGAGTTTTGATAATATAAAAACCCCGGGTATCAGCTATAATCTTACTGAGGTTTTCTTTATGCTGAGTTCTAACTACCTAGATATTTCCATTCTTAGTCTAGGCCTTAAATTTTGTTTTTCTTTAATTCTGTTGACTACATATATTTCAATAATTAACCAAATCACGAAGCTGGCTTTGTTAATGGAGTTCATAACTTAACCCTCCCATATTCTAACAACTCAGAAACTCTTATCAGAAGTAATGCTTATTAGTGTTTAAAGTTAAAAAAAATTTTGAGGGGGGTTTCGGAAATAAACACTTTTCCTAGAACATGCCCTTGGTATCAAGGAAAATGGAAAAATATGCATTAATTTTGTAAAAATACCAGAATTTAGGATGTTGGAGGTGCTGAATATTTAAGTCATAATTAGGAAATATTCTTTCTTATAGTCTCTGGACAGTTTGAAGAATTATTTGGTCAGATGGAAAAGACTTGATAAATGTAAAGATACAGCTAACAATTATTGAACATTTACTATGTGCTAGATACTGGTTTAAGTTTTTTAATATGTAATAACTCATTTAATTGATTATTGGGTGGTCATTTAATTTGTTAAAAGGTCTGAGTTTTCCATCTTTATTAGTGAAATTTAAAAATAATTGTCCCTATCATTCAAAGAATAAAAAAAAAAATACAAATTTAAAATATGACTTAAGTTTTAAAACAATCTGGGAAACAGGTCTCCAGCTTGTCTATTATATATATTTATATATTTAAAACTACGATTCAACCAATTTTATTTTTTTGTCTATTATATTATTAATTGATGTTTCCTAGTGTTTATTGAATATTTAAAATGATTAATTTAAAATGTTAATAAATATTGAGCAAACTTTGATATACTTTGCTTTCAGGAAACAAAAATGAAAACATTTTTTTGTAATAGAATTTTTTTAGAGCAGTTTTTGACAACAAAACTTACAACAAAATTGAGGAAAAGGTACAGAGATTTCTTATATACTCATTACCAACATCTTTTTTCAGAATTGTACATTTTTTTACCAAGGATAAACCTACACTGACACATCATCCAAAGTCCATTGTGTAATTTAGGGTTTACTCTTGATGTTGTATATTCTATGGGTTTGGACAAAAGTATGGTGACATATATCTATTATAATATCATAAAGAATATTTTCTGCTCTAAAAATCCTCTGTGCTCAGTCTGTTCCTCCCCTACCTACTACTACCCCTGATCTTTTTATTGTCTCCATAGTTTTGCCTTTTCTAGAATGTCATATAGTTGGAATTGTATACTATGTAGGCTTTTCAGATTGGCTTCTTCTTTTTATGGCTTGATAGCTTATACAGTTTAAGGAAAAAATTATACGGTATTAGTTCTCCACAATCTCTCAGTGGAAAGAAGCAGAGGAAATACTTACTAACTTATTCCATGAGGCTAGCATTACCTTAATACCCAAACTAGACAATGGCATTACAAGAAAAGAAAACTACTTTTTCTGTATCTATTGATATGACCATGTGCTTTATCTTTTTTAGACTATGTGATGGATTATGTTCAGTGATTTTTGAATATTGAACCAACCTTGCATACCTGGGTTAAGTCCAGTTGGTGATGGTATATGATTCTTCTTATACTTTTTTGGATTGGCTTTACTTATATTTTGTTGAGGGTTTTTGCATCTATGTTCATGAGAGATAATGGTTTGTAGTTTTCTTTTCCTGTAATGCCATTGTCTAGTTTTGGTATTGCCTCTGCTTTTTTCCTCTGAAAGAGATTGTGGAGAATTGGTGTAATTTCTTCCTGAAATGTTTGGTAGAATTCACCAGTGAACCAATCTGGACCTGGTGCTTTCTGTTTGGGAAGGTTATTAATTATTGATTCCATTTTTAATAGACACGGGCCTATTCAGATTATCTTTCTTCTTGTGTACATTTTGGCAGATTGTGACTTTGAAGGAATTTGTCTAGGTTATCAAATTGGTGGGCATAGAGTTGTTTATAATATTCTTTTATTATCCTTTAAATTTCCATGGAATCTATAGTGCTGTCCTCGCTTTCATTTCTGCTATTAGGAACTTGTGCTCTCTTTCTTATCTAGCTTGGCTAGAATCTTACTGATTTTATTGAATTTTTTCCCCCAAAGAACCTGTGTTTTGGTTTTGTTAATATTCTTTATTGATTTCCTGTTTTCAATTTCATTGATTTGTGTTTCAATTTTTATTTTTTTTTCTTCTGCTTGCTTTTGATTTAATTTGCACTTTTTTTAGTTTCCTCAGGTAAAAGCTAGATTATTGATTTTAGATCTTTCTTTCTAATATATACAGTCAATGCTATAAATTTCCTTCTAAGTACTCCTTCACTCTATCCCACAAATTTTGCTAAATTTTATTTTCATTTTCATTTATTTCAAAATATTTTAACATTTTTCTTGAGCGTTCTTCTTTGGTCCATGTATTATTTAGAAGTGTGTTTAATCTCTAAGCATTTTGAAATTCTTCAGCAGTCTTTCTGTTGATTTCTAGTTTATGTAATTCCATTTGTGGTCTGAGAGCAGACATTGTATGATTTCTGTTCTTCTAAATTTGTAGAGGTATGTTTTTTGACTCCAAATGTGGTCTGTCTTGGTGAATTTCCCATGTGATCTTGAGAAGAACGTGTAGTCTGTTGTTGGATGAAGTATAGATGTTAATTATCCAGTGGATTGATGGTGTTGTTGAGTTCAACTATGTTAATATTCTGCCTGTTGGATCTGTTTATTTCTCATAGAGAAGTGTTAAAGTTTCCAGATATAATAGAGGATTTATCTATGTTTCCTTCCAGTTCTGTCAGTTTTGGCCTCACATATTTTGATGTGCAGTTGTTAGGCACATGTACGTTAAGGAGTGTTGTGTCTTCTTAGAGTATTGACCCCTTTATTGTTACGTAATTCCTTCTTTATTCCTGATATCTTTTCTTGCTGTTAAGTCTGCTCTGTCTGAAATTAATATTGCCACTCCTCCTTTTTTTTTGATTAGTGTTAGCACAGTTTATTTTTCTTTACTATTTACTTTCACCATTTACTTTATGTGACCTTATATTTAAAGTGGGTTTGTTGTAGACAACATATTGTTGGGATTTGTTTTTTGATCCACTCTGACAATTTGTGTCTTTTAATTGGTGCATTCAGACTATTGATATTCAAATTGATGGCTGATACAGTTAATGTCAACATATTCATTACGATTTTTTATTCTTATTTGTTGTTCCTTTTTTTGTCTTCTACTCTTTCTGTCTTTTGTGTTTTTAACAGCATTTTATGTGATTCCATTTTCTGTTTTTCCTTAGCATATGCTACACTTTTTTTTTTTTTTACTTTTGTAGTGACTGCCCTAGAGTTTGCAATATACATTTACAACTAATCGAAACCCAAATTAATCCACTTTCAAATAACGCTGTACCACGTCACAGGTAGTGCAAGTACCATATAACAAAGTAATCCTAATTCCTTCACCCATCCCTTGAATCATTGCTTATCATTCATCTCACTTATGTATCTTCATACATAAGCATATATGTGCACATAATGTATATAGATAAGTATACATAATCAAATAGATTGTTGCACTTGTTATTTTGAACAAAATATATTTGTTGTTGAAAATGTTATTTGTTAGATTAATTAAGAATAAGAAAAATAAAAGTTTTTATTTTACATTCACTTATACCCTTTCTTTATGTAGATCAGAGTTTCTGACCGATTACTTCCCTTCTCTCTAAAGAACTTCTTCTAAACATTTCTTGCAAGGCAGGTCTGTTGCCAACAAATTCCCTCAAAATTTGTCTGATAAAGTCTTTATTTCTCCACTTTGGAAGGATAACTTCTCAGGGTACTGAATTTTAGGTTGGAGGTGTTTTTCTCTAAATAACTTAAATATTTCACTCCATTCTCTTGTGCGTTTTCTGAGAAGTCGAATGTAATTCTTAATTTTGTTCCTCTGTAAGTAAGGTGTTTTGTTCCTTTGGCTTCTTTCATGACTTTTTCTTTATCTTTGCTTTTCTGTAATTTGAAAATAATATGCTTAGGTGTAGGGTTTTTTTTTTTTTTTGCATTTATCCTACTTGGTGTTCTCTGAGCTTCCTGGATCTTTGGTTTGGTGTCCGATGTTAATTTGGGGGAAATAGTCAGTTATTATTTCCAATATTCGGTTCCTTTCTCTCTTCTTTTTCTGATATTCCCATTGCATGTATGTTATTCCTTTTATATTCTGGATATAAAATATAGTCCTTGGATATTCTGTTGTGTTTTTCAGTCTTTTTTATTTTTAGTTTTCAAGGATTCTATTGATATATCCTCTTGCTGAAAGATTCTTTCCTCAGCTGTGCCCAGCTTATTAATAAGCTGCATTGTATCTCTTTTTAGTTCTTTCTTAGAATTAACATCTCCCTGTTTACATTGCCCATCTGTTCTTTTATGTTGTCTACTTTATCTTCTAGAGCCTTTATCATATTAATCACAGTTGTTTTAAATTCCCAGTCTGGTAGGTAATTCTTTTTTTTTTTTTTGTCATCAAAATGTGTTTATTGAGATGGTTCCTCACTCTCTCATCTTGGTGTTTTAGTGCTGCCTCATTTGGAAGGAGCATCCCTCTGCAAGCCTTGCTTTTCCTCCTGTAGGCTGATAGGAGGCAGTGGAACAGCCAACACACAAAACTACTGTTTTGTGCTTGACTAAAGATGGTAGTGATTTTATAGCATCCTGGGCATTTCACATCCATGAAGCAGGAATTGGGGCTCTGCATCAGGTGCTTCTTCTTGTGTTTCCTCTTCTCTTCTGGAGAGGGATGAAGGAGATCCTTAGTGAGAGGCATTTTTGTGTGGGGAGGTTGTAGTGCTGGAAAGGTGCTGGTAATTCTTACATTTCTGCCATGTCTGGTTCTGATGACTTTCTGTCTCTTCTAATTGTGTTATTTGCCTTTTGGTATGGCTTGTAATTTTTTTCTTGATAGCCAGACATGATGTACTATGTAAAAGGAATTGCTGTAAGTAGATGTTTAATAATGTTGTAGTGTGGTGTGGGGGGAGGGGAAGCAGTCTGTATTACTATAAGATCTCAGTATTTTTAAGGAGCCTTTGCCTCTGGACTGTGAACTGCACATGTGTTTCTCAGTTTTTTCTTCTCTTTAGATGGGACAGGATGACTAGAGGGGGTATGTCCCTTCTCCCAGGTGAATTAGGTTCTGATAATACCCCACCTGGTTAGGCTCTGGTTAATTAATATCTCCTGAGGGCAATCCTTGTTGACAAGAATACAGTACACTGGTATATTTCTAAATGGTTCCTTTCTGTGCCTGCTCCCTTTTACATATAAATTATGATTGAATTAAGGTTCATTTGTTCTTTATAAATAAACCTTTATTGATCACGTATAGCCTGGTTTTCAGACAGTTTGGTTTCAGTAGATTTAATAATCTTAAAAATTACTGAGGACTCCTTAAGAGCTTTTATTTATGAAGGTTTTATCTGTTAACATTTACCATATTGGAAATTAAAATTCAGAAAATTTGAAAATATTTGTTAGGTACCTATTATGTATTAACATAAATAACGTATATTTATGAAACGTAACTATATTTTTCCAAAACAAAATAATTTTGTGAATGACTAGCATTGTTTTACATTTTTACAGATCTCTTTAACATTTGGCTTAAGAGATGACAGCTGGATTATGATATCTGATCCTCCGGTGAATCTATTGTTACATCTTTTGGTTGAAATATACTTGTATGAAGATGATCTAGCCTCCATAGCTATGTAGTTAGAAAAGAGATAAACCAGCACTAGCCTTTTCAGATATTTGTAGATATTCTTTGGCCTACTTAGGTAAATATATGTTTAGTTCCTTTGAATCATTGTGAAAGTAAAGGTAATGTCTTATTTAGTGCAGGACCTGCATTTCTGGAAATTGTAGTATTTATTGAATTTGCCCTTTCCTTTCCCAAGGTGGAGTTAATAGTAATGGTCCCTGTGGAATACATTCTTGGCTTGGTATACTGGCAATTTGTTCTCTTTAAATTCTCCAAAGCCCTGGTGGCCATGATGTATTCCTTTACTATTCATGTAATTGTTTGTCAGTTCTCCCAGTTTGTAGTATTATTTCTGAAGCCTTTCATAAAGTTAGCTAGAGGACTTTTCTTACAATTTCTAACTGAACTTAACCCTGTTTCCTCAACAATATCCTTGAAGGGACACCAAATCTCTACAAAACTTGCATCTTAATGTCCGACCCTATCACCTGCACATACTTTTTGGCTGTTCTGGGTCAAAACTATTCGTCAGTGGCAGAAAGAATGGGTACAGCAGAGTAGAATCCACATCATTCAGAATATGCTTCGCTCAGGACAATGAAGTTAGAGCTCTCCTTGGCTTAGAGCATTTGGAGTATGGTGTGTTGGCACTCACTGGCCAAGAGTGTGCAGTATAATTTGTTGCGCTATTGCTTATTGGCTGAGAGCTTATGATAGTGTACATTTATTAAAGAGTTTCATTTGTTCTCTTCCTACCATTGTATTATAAGCCCTTATGCACAAAGTTGGTGTTATTCTCTTTGTATCCTTCATGTTGCGAAAGCTAATTGATTTTGGATATGTTGAGTTTGAGGTAACTTTATTTTTCAAAACAAAAAATATGCCCATGGGACACCAAAGAGGGATTGTGCAGTAGGCAGTGCTTAACAGTAACTCAAGAGATACTTTTGGGCCGGATAGATGTACTCACCAGGGGGCATTATTATAGGTCGTTGTGAAAGTTGAGAGTAAGAGTAAGATTGAAGGAGAAAATGTGGAATGTGAAGAGGACCGTGGTCAGGTCTCACTAGGTATCTGACTTTAAGCCAGATATTTGACTCCCTGTGCTCACTGTCTTCATCTGGATAGTAAGGAAAAGGCTATCTACATCACAAGATTTTTAATACATGTTATTTTCATTCTAGCTTTTTTACATTTCCAACCTCTTTTTAGAAAATATTTACAATGCTGTTCAAGAAAGGATTTAAATTTGGCTTAGGGGCTTACTGGGCAAGAAGGCAAAAAGAGAAATTGGATGGATTCCATGGTCCTTACTATTTGTAAGGAAGATACAAACCCACTGTGGGGGGGGGGGTCATGTTTTCTTGGCACAACTATACTAAATTATTAGCTCTTTTCCCCCCGTGTATAAATATTTGTATATATAGCTCTATTTTTCTGGCTCAAAGTGGGCTTAAACATATTCTTTGCTTGTTAGTTGTAAATTGCTATGCTAAATGGTAATAGCCGACAGAGATTGATTAATTATTAACTGTGAGTTCTAAGACAATGAACAAAAATGGTAAACATAATTTTTTTCTTAATTTTGAGAATGAAATTTCTTCCCACTCCCATCAGGTCTTTTGTCTCTTTATAATGTTTTTACATTTGTCCCAGGCCATCACTTCTATTTTTATGGATGGATTCTTTGCTTTAAATCCCAAAGCAGTATGTTTCAGTAGTTTATAAATCTCTTCCCTCGGGCTTTGGACCAGATTCATTCTGAATTCTCTTTTAGGTATGAAGTGATCCATACCAGTGTAACCTAAAGACAGGAATGAAGTGATTGTGAAATTTAATAGCAAATTGTCAAGGGTTAAGTTGAGAATGTCACATAAGTAAATATAATGCATTTTTATTTTAGTTGCTGAGAAATGATTATTGTGGTAATGAAGGTTAATTGGATTTCATGACTAATTGGCTTGAAATTCACTTTATGTTCAAATAGGTAATTCCTTACTTTTTAAATCAAGATTGTATATTCCTTGTATCAAATGTTATTATTAAATTTAGAGTTTTGAAGTCATCAAAAATTTGTTTTCACTACAAATAGCTGAGGTTTAAGAAACCTCTTTAAGATGATGAAGATTCAAATTAGGACACAAACTGCTTGAATACTCCTCTTACTCATTTTAACTTCCATTTGAAAGCTGATAACGTTGTACAGTGAGGGGAGAGGAGAGAAAAATAATAACAAAATTGCCTAATACACTGTTCATCTTCTATAGGCCAGTAGAATCTAGCTGAAAACCTAACCATCATGTATAACAATATCTTTGGGAAAATGTATTCTGAGTTCCAAGTAGCCAGTTTGTAAACAAACTATTGGAACAGTCTATTTGTAATTTGACTACCTTTTCCAAAATGCAACATTTGTTATTTTTTGTGGGTTTTTAATGAATTCTTGAATTATTTCATTAATGCATGTCAGTAATACTGTATTAATTTAATTAACTAGTGATCATTTAGGTTATCTACCTCTAAAATTTTCTCATTCATTTAGGCCAAAGATTTTTTTTAAATGGTTTATTTAGTTAACTAAGATTCCTAAAGTTTTAATGTTCAAAGATATGGCTTTATAATCAGTATTCACTGGTACAGAGAAGATAGCATAGTTTGGGAGAGAAAATTTCCTTAGCAATATCCAGCTGCTACTCTAGAGAGTTCAGTACGCATGGATTTAAGAAATAATTTATAGGAGGAATAAAAATTTTAACAGAAGTTACCACTTGTTTTTTATCTTTCAAGACCATGGGTTTCTGTTTCGAGTTGTTTCTAAAAGCCAAGGAGCTAAAGAAGAATGGAAAGTGCTGATAAAACTAGGTTACCTCAAAGAAAGTCTTAATACAGAATTTGTGATTAATTATTTATGTTTTCCTAAGTCAATCTATTTTAATAATTATTGAAATTCTGCTGGAATATAATTGCTCTTGAAAAAGTAAAAGCAAACAGGTCTAATAAAAATCTTGACAAAGGAATATAAGTAGTTAAATATTCTTGATATAAGAAAATGAAATCTAAAAATAAGTTGTCCAGAGAGAGAAGAGGGTGGCACCATTCTGGTTTTTAAAAACAAAAGAAAACCGTAAAAATATCTTTGGGAATGGGTAATGACCAAGGATTTGGGCTTTTTCAGCAAATTTTTCTATGTTCTGCAGAATGTAAGATTTTTTTGAAAAAATTTGTAGTACTGTTGGAGGCAAAAGATTGCCCACACACTGCTGTTTTGGTTGCTCTGCTGCCAGATGAAGTGAACTAGCAATTATCAACCTTTCCTTCTTCTTCTTCTTCTTTTTTTATAGGACTAGTTTTTGTGGATATAATTTGTAAGTATATATTTTGTAAAAATGTAGAAAAAGATCTAGCTGCATAAATACTAAACTTAACAGTAGTATGTTTCCTGTGGAAGTGAGGTTATAGAACAGAATGAAGTAGAACTTTCAGTTTTTTTCTCTTTAAACTTCTATATTTGAGTTTTAAAAAAAGAATTATTTGTTCTTTAAGCAAATTAAACTGGAAAGGGAAAAAGTATCGGGAAATAAATTATTTAAAAAAAAATCTTTTAATACTGTTGAAATCCTTATGATTCAAGGCAGATTTTTAAAACGTGGAGATGTAGAACTGATTGTGGAAACAAATAATGTATTATGTCTCATATACAATATGACCTTTAGAAATATTAAAGTGTTGTATATTATAATACCTTGTTAACTGAATTATTGATGGAGACCACTCTCCAAGCCCTTGTAATTCCCTCTCTCTTGTAATTCCCATTTACTTAATGGCTTACTGAACTTTCAAAAAACTTTCTTCCAAGGTTGAAAGGGGAAAAAAAAGTCTTGGTTTTAGTGATTGTGGTCTGCAGGGCTTTCTTGCCCAGGTCTAAGTGTGGTGCTGGACTGAGAATGGAGGTGACCGTAGACCGCTCTTTTGTATGCCTCTTTGATTTCTCCCTATCTTGCTTCCTCTGAATCCTTCTATTCCCCAAATCAATTTGTTTTAATTTGGAAAACCAAATTGGTATCCCTTGGGACACCTATGTCTGAAAAGCTTCAAATGGAAATGAACATTTTCCAAAATGTTCATTTTGGAAATGTAAGAGTGTAAGTACTATCAGTGACTAATTTTCCATGCCCCCAAAAGCCCACCCAAACAAAAAAAACACCAAAAACAAAAGAAAGGCAAACTATACACAGACTTGTTGCACGTTTGAATGCTAGCTTAAACGTTACACTGTATTTTTCTCTGTACAGGTGTGAAAGTTGTGTGGATTTGCTGTTTGTGAGAGGAGCTGGCAACTGTCCTGAGTGCGGCACTCCTCTTAGAAGGAGCAACTTTAGGGTACAACTCTTTGAAGATCCTGCTGTTGACAAGGAGGTTGAAATTCGGAAAAAAGTGCTAAAGATGTAAGTATTATTGCTTGAATGATTCAGTCCACAAAGAGGACTTTAACGATTATCTCAATATTATTATTTGCTGATAGCAATATAGACAGTTTGGCAAGTGACTAAATAAGTACAAATTCATCTTTTATATTTATAAATATAATAAGGTATTCATTTTATATTTATTCAGCCAACATTTATTAAGTTTTCAGTAATATTAATTATCTAACCTTTGTTAGAGAAGAGTGATCCTCTCCATCAATGGCTTCATAATTCATTTATTTCCTTTTCTTTTTTTTTAAATTTATTGGGGTGACAATTGTTAGTAAAATTACATAGATTTCAGGTGTACAATTCTGTATTACATCATCTATAAATCCCATTGTGTGTTCACCACCCAGAGTCAGTTCTTCCATCACCATATATTTGATCCCCCTTACCCTCATCTCCCACCCCCCCACCCCCCTTATTTCCTTTTCTTTAATTAACAGATAGATATTGAGTACCTACTATGTGCAAACACTGAATTATACATATTAGGCACTAGGTACAACATGAATGAAACAGCTATGAACCTTGCCCTAAAGAATAGCACAGAGGATAGCACAGAAGTAGACAATTAAAAGAGTTAAGCAAAACAAATAGGTGATTATAAATTGAGAAAAATGCAGTGAAGATAGTGACTAAGTGTTGGTGTGGGTCAGTGATGTCAGGTAGGGCCTGAGGAGGTAACATTTAAGTTGAGATTTGAAGGTTATTAGAGAAAAGTCATGTGTCAGCTTTAGTTTATTTTGATACAATATCTCTATGTATGTGTATGTGTACATATATATTCCTTTTCATTTATAATTTAGTTTTGTACTCTTTGTTAATAGTTTTGGGTTTCATTTTATCTGTACTCTTGTTGTAAGCCACCTTATTGTGTTTTGAAGTTTAAAGAATTAATATATTTAATTTATTATTGTTTTATTTATTTATTTTTGGTGGTTACATTTCAATCTTGGTCAGCAGTGTTTCAGCAGTATCTTTGTAAGTACCTAACCAGTGTTACTTTTTCAGTGCCCCAAGCTGTTCTTTTATTATTTTGGATTACTTCGGGGAGATTGTCTCTCTTAGATGCTTATCTTTTATCATTAACTCCTGTGGTTTTCTAATTCTTTATAGGTGCATTACAACACTTATAGATTTTTCTGATCTAGTATTCCTTAGACTGCAACCATCAGGAATAATAGGAAGGTATTATTTGGATTAAGGGTCCTAATTTCTTTTTTGTTCTCTTAAGTCTTAGAAGGATTTTACATATTGTACCATTCTCTCCTGATTCTACTCCTTCTCGGTAGTCACTATACTAATTTAAGAACATTCTTTTTTTTCCTTCATTTAAAGATTTTCTTGGGGACGGGGAACAGGACTTTATTGGGGAACAGTGTGTATTTCCAGGACTTTATTGGGGAACAGTGTACTCTTCCCAGCACCCATCAGCTCAAATCAAGTCATCCTTTCAATCTTAGTTGTGGAGCATGTAGCTCAGCTCCAAGTCCAGCCGCTGTTGTTCAACCCTAGTTGCAGGGGTATAGCCCACCATCCCCTGGTGGAGTTGAACCGGCAACCTTGTGGCTGGGAGCACAAGCTCCAACCAACTGAGCCATCTGGCCACCCGGGAGCTCAGTGGCAGCTCGTTGTCTTCATTCTAGTTGTGGATGGCGCAGCCCGCTGGCTGATGTGAGAATCGAACTGGCAACCCCACTGCCCAGAGCTCATGCTCCAACCAACTGAGAACAACATTCTTAGCATAATTACAAACCTGGTTTCAAGAAAACAGTGTTTTCCATAGTAAGCAATCCTTTTCTATGTATCATGTATGAATTAAGTAAGAACAAACTAGTTAGATCTACTGAAAGAAAGTGATATGTTATTTTTTTTCTTCTCTTGAAGATACAATAAAAGAGAAGAAGACTTTCCTAGTCTAAGAGAATATAATGATTTCCTGGAAGAAGTGGAAGAAATTGGTATGTTTTTAATGTTTGTACTTTTGGTGTGCTAGCTTCTGTGTCTTTATCTCTTAGATGCCTAGGAGAACATTTCAAAACTCTCAAACAAGTTTTGTTGTGATAGCTGATGTTTACCTAATTACTTTTTGTTGCACTTAATCATATTTGTTAAACTGAAGGCATACTTAAGTAAGACTTAAGTAATAAAATTTTGTCTTGGGAAAAATATGATGAATAGAGGTACTGCCACTTTACAGCTGGGGAGGAAGGCTGTATCAATGTATATCATTTGTATGTCGATGATATAGTAACCAAAAGGACAGAATATTCAGATTTTCCAAAAATAGGATTTCTATTAACTATATCCATTGTGACTAAAGGCATATGTTGTTTATCATCATTTATGCTTCTGTGTATACAGTCGTTTTAAAATACTTTGATGAAATATTCTGTTACTTAGTGTTATTCTAGAATCAGAGATTAATCTTAGTGCCTTTCTATTATGATTAGTTAAAAGGATGTTTTCATCAAAAGAAAGTATTGTTTCTATTTTCTTAAATAAGATTTCAGAGATGTTAAAAAGTCAAGAAGTTGTTATATATCAATTAAAAAATTAATGTTTTTTAAAGTTGCCATAATTATTGAGTAAACCTGTATTACTCAATAATTAACTCAATGCAGGTATAGAACTGATACAAAAAAATCATGGACTGAAAATTAGGATGAGCCTAAGAATTAATTTCGATTAATAATGATAACTTAGATATACTCATATTATTTCTTATTTAAAATATGATTATAATAAAATTGATTATTCTTGAGAAGGCATATATATATATATATATATATATATATATATATATATATATATATGGTAAATCTTTAGAAAATTCAAATTCCTGAGGAATGGAGTATTCTAATTCCTTTTAGTATTTTTTTATTAACTGAGAAAAACCCAGAAAATTGTTTTATTTCAACTGTTGTTGAAACTTTTCTAAAATATCTAAAATATGTCCCAGCAAATAGCATGTGCAGAATATAATTTAAGCTTTTTCTGAGATCTTTTAGTGCTTTGGAGCCATTGGTTTTTCATTATAATTGTTTATTGCATTTTGTATGTAATCTTAGCAACTATGAATGGCTATGGATTTTAGCTGAAAAGATGGTGGAATTGGGAGTGTCAAGGCAAAGTAGAAAAAGTTAGGATATAGACTGAGAAGATAAACCAAAAGGAAATCTGCAAGAACTGGACAAGTATGCCAATATATAGAAATCTGGCTATATATAAATACTAAGTATAAGACAAACAGTCTGGTCAGGCAATAAAGAGACAGGAGACAGATGTCATGAGCAAGTTGAATACATGGTCATAAGTCCAAGCAGGCAGGCAGGATGACTAGAACAAACTAATGGATAAAGAAGGTAGGGAAAAAGGTATCTTGATTTTGGACCAAAGTTCTGGTTGAACCATAACTTTTAAAAAATATATATTTTTTGCTATGAGATAAATTACTTTGAAGATATGAACAACCTGGGACCGGTAGGTAAAACGAGGTTCATGTCCAGAAGTGGGAGCTAGGATTGACAGCAAATTTAGATATAAGGGCTATACAATATGTAATCTTTTCTTTACCAGATAGGGAAACTGTGGCTCAGAGCATTTAATTTGAAAGTGATGCTACTATTATACATATTTAGGAAGGCCTATCTTCGTTTGCAGTATATTGAAGCTCTCTTAATCAACCTCCACTTAATTGACTCATTGCAATAACTGACATTTCCCAGTTTTTCCATAAAATGTACTGACTGATGCCCAAAGCATAATGAATGCGTGATAAATCCTGTCATTAGAGGATGTCCTCAAGTAGACCTCTATACTTTTCTTACCAATTCAGTTATACACCAAAAGTTGGTTGCATTGTTAACCAAACCTTATTATGCCAGTGGTACTTGTTACTATAATTATGTAATTTAATTAAGTAGTTTATAAGGTTGGAAAAAATTGTAAAACTCCAGAAGGATTCTGCTTTTCATGTTCTTGGTCCACTTTAAAAAGAAACTGAACAATATAGAAGACAGGTATAGTTTATACAAGAAACTCCAATCAAAGACTAGACTATGACTCTATGTAATTTACAAAATGACTATACTTGACTATATCTGTTTTAGGTTTAAGTTTTTAAGGAGTATATATGTGTTTCCTTCCTTTAACAGATTTTTCTAAACAATCAATTACTAATCCTTATTATGTTGGGTAGAGAGCAATTCTATTAATATTTGAAGATATTGATGAAGTTTGGGACCTAGTCTCATGGACTTAGAGTTTATTTTCTGAACTTCAGCTCAATTCAGCAAATAGTAATTGTTCTATGTGAACTGCTTTACTTGCTGGGAATATATGCTCTTTGCCTTCAATAAGTTCAGAATCTAAAGGGGGAGATCATTATGCAAACTAATAACTATAATGTGAAAATAGTATAGGCACTTATTTATAAAGTGTTGGGGGAATACAGATACCAAAACAATTCAGTATTGGGAAATAGAGGTATAATGTGGTCAAGTTCAGAGAAGGGGTCACCTTTGAGTGTGATCATAAAAGATGAGTAGGAATTTACCAGGTAGAAAATGGAAGAACATTTGTAGCAAAAATCAAAATCACAGAGATGCAAGGGTGTTGAGCGTATTGGAGAATGAGTGCATAATCTGTTAGAGGTAAATAGTTCTGGGAATGACTGGAAATGAGTCCTGAAAAACAGACTGGACCTCAGTTAATGAGGGTTTTGTAAGCTAGGCTGTGAGAGTAAGAATTTATTCTGTGACCAGTAGTGAGCCAGTGGGACGGTGTGATAGTGATGTGGAATATTGACAAGAGATACCTTGTCAATAGCTATCATTTTTAAGGGGCTATTGCAGCAGTTTGGATGAGAAACAATGAGAACTTGGAGTAGGTTAGCAGGGATCCCAGATAAAGGAGATGCTTTAGAGATAGAATATTCCAGTGACTAATTTGATGTCGGAAAGAGCAGGCAAGAATGAATTAAAATAATCTGATTTTGGTATTCATCAGGAAAATGAAAGCTGGAGAGCAGGCAGTATTTTTTTGTTTTGTTGGGTGGAAAGTGTAGAAATAAGGGAAAGACTAGTTTTAGCCATTTTAAGTTTTGTTAGGGTGTCGCTGGCTCCACCGCTTAGTTGTGTGTCATTGTTCTGATTATTGTGGTATAAATAAAACTTCCTTTAGAAATCTTGTTTCAATAGCTATTTACTTTTTGTATTTTATTCATGCTTTTAAAGATGATTAGTTAGATATTATATCTGTATTGGCTATCTCTGTGTTAATCAAAAGTATAAGATGTCAATTTCATGGGCACCTGCTAAATGCTAGACTGAACTATACTCATATTATCTCACATAACAATTTGCACAACTCCAAGAGACAGGCATTTTATCCCTATATTACATATAAAACAAAAAAGAGGCAGAGAGAACTTAGGTATTGTGCCAAAGATCACATAAATAATGGTGCCAAATTATGAACATAGGTTGTTTTGTTTGTTTGTTTGTTTGTTTGTTTGTTTTCCTGACTCAAAGAGCCCATGAAAGTGCTTGGTAATGTCCAAGAGTAGTTAGCAGTCTGAGTCTAGAACATGGGGTGTTGATTGGTGGAATAGTGGGACATGAGAGGAAAGAAAAAGGAGGTTGTGGGCATGTTTTGAAGCATCTTACAGGGAGAATGGTGCCCTTGACGGTGCTTAGGCCTAGATTGAGAGGAAGAGAGTTGTTAGGGTGGCTAAGGAATTACGTTGGAAGATTTATAAATTGGGGATTGGTCTGTTATATAAATTCCATTATGAATCCTTTGAACATCACAAATATAAAAAATTTAAAAATATTAGAATTTTGAATAATGGCATAAAAATTACAATGTAGGGGGCACACATGAAGATGAACTTTCTTACAGCATTAACAATAGGCTCTTTTCTGTGGTTATGACAATCTAAACATAAAAAGTCTTGTTCTTTTGGCCCCAGGGATTATCTCAAAGGTTTGTTCTTAGTTTCATAATAGACAGATTATTCTTTTGGTTCAGGATATGCTTATTTTAAAAGGGTGAGAAAGACCTAAGGCTTTAATTATAAATTCTGGAGGTCAAAAAGTCTTCGAAATTGTACTTAAGTAACATTAAATCTTTCAGAAAATACAATAGGTTTTTTTGTTGGTTTTTAATACTTCACTAAAGGCAAGTCAACATCTGAGCTACACAAGTAACTAGATAAAGGGCCAAATGATTGTATAGAAAATTATCTTCTATTCCTTTTTCTTCAAGGTTATTATACTAAGCTGATTGATTGTGGTGTGAATGAGACTTGCTTCATATGAAAAGTTTTTAAAATAGTAATCCATTGTGTTTTTTTTCTTTTTTTTAAAGGGAGAGCTTTGTATTATTTATGATTCGGATTCACATCTGTCATATTGCTATTACCTTTTTAATTTAAAAAAATTAAAAAATGAATTAAACAAATTTGTTCTTATAGTTTTATTGGAATTCATCAAAGTTTTTAATAAGCATAAAAGAAATAAATTATATATAAACATAATTTCACTTACTGTTTAACTTTACGTATTTTTGGGTTTTATTTAATGGAAGGTTTAAATCAGTAGTACACTGTCTAGCTTGATGATAAACTGATTTTTTTTTTTCCTTGAACTGCTCTAAACATTCCAGTAGAGTTCAACATAGGATGTCAATTTGATTACCTGTGTGTCTCAGTAGATTCATACCATAAGAAACCAAGATTATTTGTTCCTGTAGTTTTGCATCTGCTTATTTTGGCATCTGTATCATTCAATTCTCTAATTATAAAGATCATTTTAATTAAACCTATAATTATAAAGGTAATTATAAATGTTAGTATTGGTTTATTTTTTTACTCTCGTGATAATTCAAATATTTTTTTGAGTTCTTACCAGATGAGAAATTCCCTTTTTAAAAATAAACTTTATTTTTTAGAGCAGTTTTAGATCCACAGCAAAATTAAGTGGAAAGTACAGAGATTTCCCATATACCTACTACCTCACACATGCACAGACTCCCCAACTATAAACATTCCCCCACCAGAGTGGTACATTTGCTATAATTGATGAACCTACATTGACATACTCGTATCATTATTGCCTGAAGTCCATGGTTTACATTAGGGTTTACTCTTGGTGTTGTGCGTTGTATGGGCTTGGACGAATGTATTACAGCATGTATCTACCACGATGGTATGGTCCACAACAGTTTCACAGTCCTAAAAATCCTCTGTGTTTTCTGCCTATTGTCCCTCCTCTCTTTTTCCCCCAGCCTCTGGTGACCACCTATTTTTTTTACTGTCTCCATAGTTTTGCTTTCTCCAGAGTGTCATGTAATTGGAATCATATAGTATGTAGCCTTCTCAAATTGGCTTTTTTTCACTTAGTGATATGCATTTAACTTTCCTCCATGTCTTTTCATGGGTTGATAGCTCATGTCTTTTTAGTACTGAATAATACTCTGTTGTCTGGATGGACCACAGTTTATTCATCCATTCACCTACTGAAGGACATCTTTGTTGCTTCCATGTTCTGGCAATTGTGAATAAAGCTGCTGTAAACATTCATGTGTCGGTTTTTGTGTGGACATAATTTTCAACTTCATTGGATAAATATCAAAGAGTGCAATTACTGGGTTGTATGGTAAGAGTATGTATAGTTTTGTAAGAAACCATCAAGTTGTCTTTGCAGAGTGGCTGTGCCAGTTTGCATTCTCACTGTAATAAATGAGAGTTCCTGTTGCTTCACATTTTTGCCAGCATTTAGTGTTGTCAGTATTTTGGATTTTGGCCATATTGGATTTTGGTGTGTTTTGGAAATCTTTCATTTAAGTAGTGGGCGTGATAATGATGAATCAGACCTAGAATCTGCCCTCAAGGAACACTCTAGTCAATCAAATAGATATGTACATTGAAAATAATTATACAGGGTAGAAAGTGGATACGTGCTACCACAATGATATTAGGTAATGTATTGTGGGCATTTGGGGATGGAGAGATTGTGCCTGCAAAGTGAATTACAAGGAAGATCTGCATATTAAATTGGATATAGAAGGGTGGGCCAGATACAGATATCCAAAATTGTCCTGGTTTGGGGTTGGTGCTAAGATGGGCCCTCTGGGAGCAGTGTGATGGTAGGTATGGAGGTGGGAAGGTGTGGGGTCTGTACTCGTGCAGAGGAATAGCTGAACTGGCCGAGCAGTGGTTTTTAGGCACAGAAGCAATACAACTAGTATTGTAGAGAAAAGCCTAGGCTTTGGAATCAGATAGTCTAGGTTAAAATCCTGGTTCCAACATCTACTAGCTGTATACCTTGGATATAATTATTTAATATCTTTAAACCTTATCTGTAAAGTGTGAATAATAGTAGTACCTACGATTTCTTAAGGTTATTAGGAGGATTCAGTGATGTAATTAGGTCAAATGCTGGGCACAGTGCCTGTCATAGGCCTGTCATAGTGCATGTGGCATTTCACAGAGGTTTGATTCACACACACACACACACACACACACACACGAGTGTAATCCTCAAGCAAAATTTTGAGGAGATTACTTCAAGCCAACAAGTGAGGGCAAGCCACTCTGATTGGAATGGCTTGGTCTCTCTTTCCCTTGCTTAAAGAGGCTCTGAGGAATCTGCAGCACTCACAAAGCAGAGAGGGAAAAATAATAGAGAGGTAAGATTGGATTCTTTTTTTTTCAAGGCATTGTGGATGCAGAAGCAATGAGTGAACTTAGTGACTCATGACTGAATGACATAATCAGAACTTTGTTTTAGAAGGGTTAATTTGTGTCTGATTCCATTGAAAGGATAGTTTATTCCTTTAATAATTATTTATTCAATAACTAGCATAGCACTAAATATTTAATGAATGAAACAAGGATACTTTTAGTTTTTCCCTTTTATCTCTTGATCATATAGTTTCTTGTATTATTACTTTAATGTCACGTGTGTAGGGCTGATCTCCCTAGTAAGTGTTAGTCTTTGAAAACAGGAAGTTCTCTTGTATGCTCACAGCACCATAGTATTGGGAACCTAATAGATAATCATTAAATTCTTTTCTCCTTTCCTTTTCTCTTTCCCTTATGTCTAGATGATATAGAGATTGTATAAAATACGATTTTTGAATGCAAGATGAAGTGCAAAGTAATGAATGTTGTGTATGTGTACAAATCATATAAAGTAGAAATATTTTTATATGAGCTCTAAACAATGTTTTCAACATTTATAAGAGAAGTAAGTTATTTCTCGTTAGGGGAAATGGAGAACTTCATGGAAAAGTATTTGGGTAGACACTTAAAGTCTGGGTGTATTTTCAGTAGTAAGAAAAGGGGATCAGGCATTTTGGGTAGAATGGTGTGATCAAAGGAATTGTTGCAGGAAGTGTGGGGGACATTTGAAAAATACAGAGCTGTCTAGTTTCATGAGAGGTCTTTATTAAGTAAGGGGAGATAAAAGTGGTTATAACCAGTAGTTAGAGCCAGAAGGTTTCTGAATTCTAAAAGTGTTTAATTTTTTTTTTTCCTAGTAAAAGCAGGGAAGGCAGAAGGGATGAGAGAGGACTATAGAATGGTGGAGGTGGAAGGTGATACGAGGTATGCTTCAGAAATATTATTCTGGCAGCATTGTGTATTATGGATGGGATTAGGGTATAGGGTACGATGCAGAGATTCTGGAGATACGAAGTTCAGTCAAAGATTATTATACATTATTCAGGGAAAAATAAGATCCAGGCTTGGTGTATTGGCAAGGTGCTTGGAGATGAAGGGCAGTTTTAAAGAGATTTTGGTGGTAAAATCTGCAGGATTTGGTAACTGGTGCTTGTAGAATGCAAAGGAGAGTAGGTCAGCTGAAGGAAGTGTTAAGTCTTGATGTTTTAATATGATAGTCCTATCACTAACAGTAAAGAAGTTACAAGGAGGAGCAAATTTGGAGATGTTTATGTGTTTGGTTTTCTATAAATGCACTGAGATAGTGTTAGCTTTTTCTAGCATTTATTTGGCTGAAACTGGGAAGTGATGAGATTGCCCAAGGAACATAGAGGGAGGAAAGAGGGCAAAAGCCGGAATCCTTCAGATTACTGTACCAAGAAGAGCCAGAGATGGACACAAGAATGAGTATTGGAATACTAGGAGGAAGATCAGGAGACTGTATTAACAAATTAGTCAAGCAAAGGAAGTGCCTGAGGAAAAAGTGATCGGCATTTATTATGTGCACATAGATGTTGAGGGTGGTGGAGGTTGTGAACAATTATTGGATTTGGATGGCCTGTTAAGTATAAGGAGTAAGTTGTGAGCGGTTGGCAGACATAGTGGAATCAGACCATATTAACTAATGGATCACAATTGCCTTTCTGAGTGACAGGGCTAGTTTGGAGTTTTCTTCTCTGACTGTTTTGTGTTGGAGCCAGAATGTGGTTTATGGAGAATGCCCTACATTGCGTCCTAGACAGATCTACTGGTTTAGCACTATTACTACTTTCTTTTCTACTTTTCGATAAAAAAGTGAAGAGATAGCTGGAGGTCTATTGTTTCTCATTTTCTCTCATTTCTCGCAGAGTTTTAGAATTGCATACAATAGAATCAAGGATTGCTTTTATTTTTCTACTTACCTAAATGAGCCTGGATTTTCAACAATGATTATAATAAATTGATGTTTTGAAATATGTTGGCCTTTTGAGGAGATAAAAATGGATTTATGGGTGAGATTGGTCTTTTGAGTATGTTTGATGACCTTACTCAAAAAACAGGTAGCCCCATATTGGGCCTCCAATGTTACTTTTCAAATCATACAGGACTCTAACATCCCAAACTCTAAGAACTTTTTAAAATGGTTGTTAGTAGTTAAAGGAAGGAGTAAGATGGGGAAGGAATCTGTAGGAACACTGAGTAGAGCAGTTATTTAGGGTAGATCAAACCTGTTTATAGGACAAGCAGCTGGACGCAATGGTAAGTAATTGGAGAAGGGGTACAAGGCCTAATGATGGATGGCGAAGGATTACAGAGGAAGCCGAGGGTAGTGTGAATTGAATTATGAAACAGGAGAGTCTTAATGATATGGATCCTTCTTTAGACAGGCTCATGGGGATGGTGGTACTTTATATATACCAAAAGAGGTTTTTGTTTTTGGTTCAGAGTATTACCTAAAGATTTACCTTTTGATTTATCTATGTAAACTTAGAAGGAAGTAAGGCATTTATAATTCAAATTATTTTGAGTCGGAATTATAAAAGGACAGGTCCAACTTACTAAAAACTCATCACCTATCATAACATTTCTCAGCAGCTTCTCTAATGGAATTATTTCAGTCTTAAGTTTTGGTGCCAGTTTATCCTTCATCTTTCCTGTTAAGTTTCACCTCTTACCTGTTTCATACTTTCCCAGATCTGTTTCAATTTTTTTCCATAGTATATGGGAAATAATTCATGCTTGTGAGTAGCTATGTTGGAGACCATCAGAGTGTAAATAAAACCAGTTTTTTTAAAACAAACTATATAAGTAATGATATTTTTTATTCTTTGGATAATTTTTGTTTGTTTCTGGAGCACAGAATCTTTTGAATATTGATTCTGATTAGTGTAGCAGATTCCAGACTTACTCTTTTCATTTAAAAGATTTAAGCATTCTTTTATATGCTTTTAAAGAGTAGGTACTATAAAAATAAAATCTAATGTGATTATGGCAAGCACATATTTTGTGATAGTCTGACAGTCATTCCTTTATATTGGGCTCAGAAAACATGATTGCTAAAGTAGAGCTAGTCTCTAAAATAGGTAGTGGGTAACAGGACACAAACAGAGCTGTAAGGAATGACAACCTGATGAATTAAGAAGTCACTGTGATGAATATTTGGTTTTTATTGTTTACTAAAGATTTATATTAAAACTATATTTCCTGTCATTGTTTCCTTTCTGATGCAGTTTTCAACTTGACCAACAATGTGGATTTGGACAACACCAAAAAGAAAATGGAGATATACCAAAAGGAAAACAAAGATGTCATTCAGAAAAATAAGCTAAAGCTGGTTGGTTGCTAAGTATTTTCTTCTTTTGTGTTAGAAATGACTGCTTCTACATCCTTTAAAAAGCCTCTAAAAGTAGTTGCATTAACGAAGGATTTAGCTGACGTTTAGGCCAGAAATACTAATATACAAATATATGTGTATACATGGAGGAGGTACACATTACTATAGCAAAAACAACTTTGGTGGAACTATTAAAATGTATTCTATAACGGGGAAAGGATTGTACGCATGCAGAGATTTAATTGTCTTAACTTACACAGTTTAACTATTATTTCTTTAGTATAATTTGGCTCTCTAGTTTTGGGGGTAATCAGAGGTAATTATTATTGTTTTTCTTTTTATATTATTAGTTTCAGGTGTACAAAACATCATAATGATTAGATATTTACGCACCTAACAAAGTGATAACCCCAAGTCTACTACCCATCTGAAACCATAGATTGCTATTACAGTATTATTGACTATATTTCCTATGCTGTACTTTATATCCCGTGACTATACGTATATATATTTTAAAATTATAATTGACATTCAATATTATTTTATATTAGTTTCAGGTGTACAGTGCAGTGGTTAGGCATTTATATAATTTACGAAGTGATCCCCCTGATTAGTCCAGTACTCATCTGACACCCTACATAGTCTTTACAGTATTATTGACTATATTCCCCATACTGTATTTCACATCCCTTTGACTATATTGTAACTACCAATTTGTACTTCCTAATCCCTTCACGTTTCTCACCCATTCCCCCCAACCCTCCTCCCACCTAGCAACCAACCATCAGTTCTCTGTATCTATGAGTCTATTTCTGTTTTGTTTGTTCATTTATTCTGTTCTTTAGATTCCACATATAAGTGAGATCATATGTTCAGAGGTAATTATTTTTGAGGTACTTTATCAGGAATTTGTAATCATTGGTAAAAATGATAGTTATATTTGGATCACATAGCTTGTATTTTCATCTTGTGCTTTGAGGGCCTTCCTTCTTGTAGTCTGAGAGTGCTTTATGTAGGCCAGGGGTGTCCAAACTGCGGCCCATGGGCCAACTGCGGCCCATGATCCATTGTTAATTGGCCCGCAACAAATTCCAAAAATATATTTAGTTTACTTAAATAAACCAGGTGAGGCAATACGTACTTCACCTGGAGTGAGTGGCCCGGCTGTTTGTGTATTTTACCACATATGGCCCTTGGTGAAAAACGTTGAAAAACGTTTGGACACCCCTGATTTAGTCACTTTCCTGCCATAAAGCTCTCAAGGAATTCACACTATATTCTCATTCCATTCATACCCAGCTTGGCTTCTTTAAAAAGGTGTCTCATTTCTGAGAGCATCAGTGTGCTGTAAAAATTACTGTCTTTGCCCAATAGCCTTTTCTGGGTACATCAGAAAAACATACAAAGTAGGTATACCTAGGTAACTTGTTGTATTACCCCTAGTTAACTCAATAGTGGAAGGTTGTTCCTTTCAAGTGAGTGCTTTTTTTCATTAATAGTTTTAAGCTAAGAAATAATACTGAGAGTTTCAGTGAAAGAACAATCTAATTTTAAGCTGGTTATATTGTTTTAGAGTAGTAATTTCTAATTATCTGAAAACTTTATGATGATGGGTTATTGAATAAAACAAATACTTTATTTCATTTATGTTACAATGAGATTATTTGAACTGCTTCTATTCTTCATATTAAAATGTTGAAGTCTCACTGTTTCAGAAACATGAGTGTTGTATCAAAGAAGAAAAGAAAAAAAGCAATCTCTTGCATGAGTAGGCCCATAAAGTGACCCATTTTTGACATAGAGAAACTATTACTGAGTTGTCTGCTGAGGAGATCTTGTTTCATAGAGCTGGCACCTAACGTTAATCAGTGTGAGCATGGAGAAACTGACTAAAGGTGATCTAATCTTGAAATAGAGTCTTAGTGAAGATTAGCTTAATTTTTATTTTTAGTTTTCTGGATTCTCATCAGCAGGAGAGATTGCTGCATTAGAATGTCTATCAATTTAGCACACAAAATATCAGTTCAATAAACACTTGTTGAACATCTGCAAAGGATAAGTTGTACAAAGATGAATAAGAACCCTGGTTCTCCAGAGAGCACGTAATTTCAGTACAATGTCACCAACGTATGAAAAGTGCTGTGTGCTTGTTATTAGGGGAGTATAGAGGAGGGATACATAGTCCATTCTGCGAAGATTGGAAAGGCATTCTGGGCAAGCTAATGCCTGGATGGAGCCTTGAAGGACAAGTGGAAGTTACCAACATGAAGGTAGGACAGGGGTGTGGGTAGGGAGGCTGCTACAAGGACAGTCCAGGCAGAAAGAAATCATGAGCAAAGGCAAGAAAGCATGGCTAACTCACGGTGAGTTCTGAGAGTTGTAAATGGTTCTATATTGCCAAAGTTTAGTAGAGAGAGCTGAAGTTGGAGAAGTAGAAAGGGCCTAGGTCACGTAAGACCTTTTATATTGTGAAAAGTAATTTGGGTTTATATAGACCAGTTGTTTTTATGTGTTAACAGTTGAACTCTTTTTTTTTTTTTTTAATGAAAACTTGTTCAGAATACTTTGGTTGAAGCGATAATGGGACAAGAGATGGGCTGGATTCTTATCTCAATCTCTGCTGTAGTGTTCCTTAAGGCATTTTATTAGGGAATTCCCAGGATTCTTTAGAGTAATGTTATAAGAACCTGGCTGTTGATGATTGCCATTGAAGGGTTTCCAGCAAGGTGATAATAAGGTATTGTCTTTGTTAGAATAGATTTAGTGGTTTCGCGGAGATTGAATTTGAGAGGATCAAGCATGTAGTTCAGGGTCCAATGGGAGGTTATCGCAGTCATGTAGGTGAGTTCAGAGGTGACTTAAACAGAAATGGGGAGGTAGGGATAAATTAGAGAAATTTTTTGAGTTTAAAATAGCAAGTTTTACTTACGGCTATGAAGTGGGATGTGAATGCAAGGCAAGTTGATTGGGTAAGGTAGCGCTATTAGGAAGAACACAGAGACCTTTAGTCTTTCAGCCTGCTTCCCTTGTCTCAGTCCAATACCTTCTTTATTATCCCCCACCCCCATGTTTGATTTTTAATGATGGTTATTTCCCCAGTAATTCAACCAGCTGGCCAACCAGTAATTATTGAGGCCTACTATGTACAAAATACTTATGTATTCTATTTCAGTGATGAGAAAATTGAGGCAACCAGTTAGTTCCTCATTGCTAAACCCGCCACTCTTTATTGGTCTGAATTTGGCCTGTACGCAGTGTTTGTTGCAGGCTTCTCCCTTGATGTTGAAACTCTTCCTTAACTTTTGTGGGGCCACGCTACTGCTACTCGAGTACCTCATCCTGCTCTTCTCACCTTCCTCTTTCATCCTCCTAATAGGCCTATCTTTCCTTCTTGTCTCTTAAACACAGGTTCCTCTCAGTGCTTCTGTTTATGTGTTACTCCTTTATGCTAATTACTCTCAAATGTTTCTGCAGTTTGTTAGTTTTCTCCTGAGCTCCTAGAATTATATTATGTAATATATCCTTATATCTGTTGTGGTCAACAGACATTTCTTTCTGGATGTATTATAGGCACTTGTAATACAGCATTCCAGAACTGAACATTTTAATATTCACTGTCACACCTATTTCTACGTTTTTTATCTATTTGTTCAAGCCATATCTGCTCAGTCTTCATGTACTTTTGGTCATCTTTTCTTATCATTTTTCAAACCTGGTTCCTCCTCTAATTCTATTACAATTGCCTTACTTAGGGCCCTCATCATTTCTTATTTGGGTTATTGAAATATTTTTCTAACTAGCCTTCCTGTCTTCAGTCTTGAACCCCCTTGATCTGTATACTACTTCACCACTTCTGGTCATCTTTCTAAACCCAACCCTCAGATTTCCTGAAATCTTCCCAGTTTCCTTGTATGGTACAAATTCCCTCAGTACAATATGGTAGACCTTCCATGATCTGCCCTCTGCTTGCCTGTCCAGCTTTCTCTAGAGCTTTCCCCACCCCTGCACTTCATGACTTGGTCATACCAAGCATTCCAGCTTGATTCATGTCTTTGCAGCTCCCCCGCCCATGGCCATTCCACTCTCCAATGGGGCTAAATACCTACTGTTGAAGTCTTAGCTCAATCTCCTCTGTGTATTAGTTTCCTAGAGCTGCTGTAAGAAATTACCAGAGTTATCGCAACAGGAATTTATTCTCTCACGGTTCTGGAGGCTAGAAGTGTGGAATCAAGGTGTCATCAGGGCCATGTTCTTCTCTCTAAAAGCTCTGGGGAAAATTCATTCCTTGCCTTTCTAGCTTTTGCTGGTTGCCGGCAACCTTTAGCACCACTCTGCACTCTGTCTCTGTCTTCACATGGCCTCCTCCCCTGTGTGTCTGTGTCCATATTTCTGGTATGACGTTAACTTGTTTACATCTGCAGAGACCCTTTGGCCAAAGAAGATCACTTTTGCAGGTACCGGAGCTTAAGACTTTAACATATATTTTGGGGAGACACATTCAACCCACAACATTCTGTATGAAATCTTTTCTGACTCTGCTCTGCTTGTCGTCCATCATCGCAAGTGGGGAGTCCTCCACTCTATCAATTCTGTTCCCGCTCTACCCTGTGTGCACCTCTCTAAAAACTTGTCGTACTGAATTGCTTATGTGTTACTGCTTTGTCATCTTTTTCTGTTTATGGGCCTCCAATCAAATGGTTCACTTTTCCAGCCCTCATATTACAGCCCCTAACTTTTTACATTTATTCCTACTTATCCTTCTAGATAAAATTTAAAGTCTCTTCTCCACTGGGGGCCTGAGTTAGAGTAACAGCTTCAGTACTAGAGGAGGAAAAGTTTGTAAAATTATAGGGAGAGATGCTAATACAACTTAGTGACTGATATTTAATTTAAGGGGAGTGGCGGGTGGGGGAGAGGGAGTAAATGAAGATGAATGTGAGGTTTCAGCTTGCGATGACTGAGATATAGGTGTGCAGTTAGTAGAAATAAGGAGTATAGGAGGATGGTCAGCTTTGAGAGACCAGATGCTAAACTTAATTTTGGATATACAGAGTTTAAATGATAAGTGAAATATCTTTTTGCATGAGAACTTTCGTTTTTTGGGGGGAGTTTATCTAATATGTGAAATTAAAAAAATTCCAATAGTGTGTTTTAAATATTATTTTATATAAAAACATACTTTTCTCTGAGGTCTCTGTTAATTCATATATTATGTGAGTGATATATGAATTATATTATATATCTGTCTCCCCCCATTCTATGTTTGACTTCAGTTACCAAAAATTCTCAGCGTTCTACTGAATTAAAAAGAAAAATACTACAATATTTTTAAGAGTAAGAGTCATGGTTTTAAAATAAAGCCATTCAGATTTTACTGTATTTTTTATTCATAAGATCAAAGACTAGGTATGATACTGCTTTTAAGTATGAGTTAGAGTTGGAATAAATTTCAGAGCCTGGAAGTGTTTAATATTTCTGAGGAACTTCATAAAAGGGGAATGAGTAGATCTGTAATTAATTGTATGCGCATATTAGCTTTGAATTTTGAATTTTTCCAGTTCACAAAGAGGACTCTTGAAATTTATATGCTTGTGTTAGAAAATAACTTCAGTTTTTTAAAACTTAATGAGTTCTATTTGGAATTCTAGAATCATAAAGATTCATTTTAGCTTGGGAAAAATAAGTTAAGTACTATGATAACTTTTCATTTTCTTATGTGTTCTGGAAATTGTTGCTATTAAATAAGCCAGTCTTTTAAATGGAGTATTTCAATCAATAGTTCTATATGGAGATTGTTTGTTGTTATTCTGTTTTTTGTTCTGTTTTGTTTTCCTTGTTTAATCCCCTAAAATAAATGACTTGAAACTGTCTGTAATAATAGAAATAAACCCATTAGTAAGCACAGTTTCTACAGTTCTGCAGCTGGGCGCAGTGTACTTTGTTAAGGTGTTTGTTTACTGCTAGATGTCATCCTCTTTAATAGTAACATGTCCGCATGAAATAAAAGGAATTCTACTTCCTTCAAAGTGGAATCGCTGCACTATTAAATAATAAATGACTAGCGAGCATGTTTTGTGCTTCCAAAACAGAAAGAATCAGTGTGTGGTATAGGATTGATGTTAGTTACTAAATTTATTCCATGCCATATATAAATGTTTCTGTTTTAGACTCGGGAACAGGAGGAATTGGAAGAAGCTTTAGAAGTAGAACGACAGGAAAATGAGCAAAGAAGACTGTTTATACAAAAAGAAGAACAATTGCAGCAAATTCTAAAAAGAAAGAATAAGCAGGCTTTTCTGGATGAACTGGTATGTATTAATGTTAATTGGGATAAAAAATCGTTAGTCTTCAGGGTTTATCTTTCCTATTTATTATACTGGATAATGGCATTTAAATGGCATTTCTACAGTTTGTGCTGGGGTATTCAACTTGTATTTCTTTATTTTAAAAAACCTTTGTCAATATCTATTTTATTTCAGACGAGAGAGTAATATTATAACTGACATAATCCAGTGTACTATTAATAGGTTGTTTATGTGTTTCTAAGCTTACTGACTAATAAAACATTGTTTTCAGAGCATTTTTCTCATGGTTAATACTGGTTTTCTAATAACTGGCTCATATTCAAGTGTTTTGGCTTCATGCCGAAGTTATAGTGACTCTGGTTATTCTATGAGAACTAGATTTCATATTTTTGCATGAAAAATAATACATTTGAAAGAAATGGTGTTTTGCAAGTTATTGGTGTTTTCCAGCAATTAGCTTCCTAAGTAGCCAACATTGTCAGATAACAGCAATAATGATAACTAAGGTTTATGACGTGTTTTGTAGATTTCACATATTATTTGATGCTTATAACCCAGTGTGATATTGATGAACTCCCAACTAGAAAATCGTCCTCTCCAGGAAGGTCTTTTTGCATTTTCCCCTTTACCTTTCTGTCTACATAATGAATTTTCATGAGGTGTTAAAACATTTAACTCCTTGGTCTAGTTGATATACTGTTTGTTATTCTATGATCCAGTAAATGTGTATGTGTGTATTTTTCTACTGTGCTTTTGTCCAAAAAGCATTTAAGCCAGCAGTCAAGAATAAAAAAAGGAAGCAAGATTACGTACGTAAATTAGAAGTAGATGGGGGAAGTAAAGGAAAGGCAAGGGTAAGGGCATTAATGAGGCTTAGACAGAAAATACTTATCATAAACCCTTCTACTTTATCTGAGTGGAATGTAGATTTGATTCTAAAACTATGGACAGTGGCATATAAAATAGAATATGGTGTTTTCATTAGCAATTTCAGTTAATTTTCCTGAAACTATTAAGTGGCAGATATGGCTTTAACATGTGAAATGATGTGTGTTGTGCTTTACATTTTTCGTAGACATGTATTTTCTGAGAAATTAAGAACTTTAATACATCAATTAGTAAGTATTGATGTAATTATTTTATTGAAAGTTTCTTTCCTTCATCATTTTATACAAAGAGCGACACACTTATCTTTGGTAATGCTTCTTTGTGCAATCAATTGAATTAATTACACATATAGAACTTAGACTAATAAAATGAAAATACACTTTAACATTTTAAAAATGTTTCATCTAATATAAAGAGTTTTTAGATTTTATTTTAGATTTAGATAGATTTGCATAGCAATTATTCTTACATATTGTTTTAGTCCTCAAAGTACTAAGGTTTTTGCTGCCTCATTGAGCTTCTATTGGCATGAAGCTCCCGTTTAATTCAGTGGGGCATAAAGCAAGATGTGAAACTGCCAATGTTGTACAATGTGTATAATCTGGAGTTAATATTGGTTTTTGTCAGGACCCCCCTCCCCCCCCACTTCCTGTTTTCTTCACCTGCAAGTCATTATGAAACATACTTTCTTCACTGTTTAGATCATGTAACATGGTGGTTTAAATAATCCTAGCAATTTACTGTATTCATTAGAACAATTAATTTCAACAGATTGGTTCAGAATACTAATGAAATTTGAATTTCTGGTTTCCATTTTAAAATTTATTTTTAAAGATTCTTTGTTACTATAATTTCTGAATTTTTTGTTGTTAAAAAGTTAACATACATTTAGTCTTTATTGACTAATTGAAAGAATTCGTTAAATTTCTTTTTATCCTCCTGAATTCTTATTTAGGAAGTAAAAGCATACCTTGTATTTCTTTTTCTATATGTTAATGTGTTAGATTTTATAAAAAAGGTAGCATTGGTATTTGTAAATATATCTAGAAGCTTAAACCTTAGAATTGTTCTCTGGATCTGATTTATAATTTAGGCAACAACTACTACTTATTAGAGTTTTTTTCTCTGTTTTTTGGTTTTGTTCTTGTGCTAAAAGTCACTTTTTAAACCTTTTATAAAGCATTGGCATTACATTATACTAAACTATATGTGACAGGATTTTAGTGTTATAGTCTTAATGTTTATGGCTTTAGTATTTACCATATTGTTGCCTAAAATGTCCATTTATTTAATCCTAACTGTAAATTCAATTTTTTTAACACTTTGGAAAAAGATTTTAAAACTGGTCCTGACTTAGTAAATATGTTTATATTCCTGTTTGAAAATTCTCTTCAGTTTATGTCTGAAATTTTGTATGGGCTAATATTGCTGTCAAATGCAGTAGCTGATTTTTATTAGAAATATTGTTTGCCAGATGGCTTGCTTAAAGTCAGTTAAAATAATCTTTTAAAAATGGTCATTATAAAGCTTTTAATGAGTATTACGGGCAGTCTTATTAAAATTTCTTCAAGTATTAAACAAGGTACCTTCAGGCAATTAATGTAGGTTAGGGAACCTTTCAAGGTAAAATGGAAAGCTAAGAAGAATGAAATAATTTGAAACGTTGAATCTGCAATTTTATGTATTCCCGAGAGGATGTGTGTTTCTCATAGTTTATTTTACTCTATAGATTTTTTGTTTTTGTTGTTAGAGCTCCTGCTTAATTACAGTTTAACATTCACAAAGATTTTCAGTCTCCAAAGTTTTGAGTGCTAAAGTGGAATAAAGCAGATTTGAACTAAATTGTATGCCTTAGTATCAAAATTAGTTTTAGATTCCTAGGATGTTTATTTTTATTAAATTTCATCTGTTTTACCAAGACATTTTAATAGTTAGGTCCTTTTATGTGAAAGTGAAACCAGGCCAAAGTATTGATTTTTTTTAAAATGAACACATTGTCTTGCTTTGATGCAAGAACTTTTTAAGAGTAAATACCAGGTATCGAAGAGCATTTGAATTCACTTAGAGTAGAAATTGGGAATCACTGCTTTAACTGTTTAGCCAAGGAAATTTAATTTCTTTTCTGTTTGTTTTTACATATGAAAAGATAGTAATAGCTTTTAAAAAATATTTTGGGCCACAATATTTTGAGCCATTTAAAATATCCTTTAATTTTTCATTTATTATGAAATTCTTAATGGAAATCTAGAATACCTGCAGGAATTCACAGCAATAGTGTTACTAATGCATTATTGATGCTTTGTTGTAGAATATGAAAGGTATTCAAGTATATTATTATAGTGTATTTCATTTATTCTTCATAAGGTTCTATTTTATAAATAAATTTGTGTCCTGCCATTTAATTTTAAAAGTTTTAATTTCTGCAAGAGCACTTCTATTACAAAGTCTTGAGATACAAATTTATTCTAGGTTAGTTCTATTTAAATAAATTGCTTGTTATTTAAATTCTATATTTGAACCTTAAAACAGTTCCTTTAAATATATTTATTAGCCACATTTGTTGCTAAAAATATTATTATGTTGTTAGACTTGGAAAGAAAAGTACATTCTGTTATATGTTTCCTTTCATACTATGAAATGTTAATAAATTCTGGGTAGTTACTATTTTAAAAATCTGTAGGTCATTTGAAGAATATGTTTTTTTTTTCATAGGTAACCTTGGTATAGGTGATAGAAATGTGTTTGTACCTTCATTTTTTTTACAGATATAGAAAGTACTGTGTGTGTGTGTGTGTGTGTGTGTGTGTGTGTGTGTGTGTGATATCCTTCCTTCCCTCCTGGCCTCCTTCTGCATATGTTTCTGTGTTCTTATTTAACTGACAACTCAGAAGGGAAAAAGTCTGGATATCATTTAGTTTAAACCTTAGCTCCACAGCACTTTAAACATGTAAGAGGACTTCATGTTAAACAAGATAAATAACAGCCTACATATAAGAATTAGTTAGTAATTTGCTTGTGTTATTAATATGTGTGTGTGCAGATTTGTTTAAATAGTGGCTCTGATTTAGTATCAATATAGATATTAAAAATGTTTACTATCATTTTGTTAATTTAAAAAATTTAGACTTCATTTCTAAAAATAAGTCAGTAAAAGAGAAAATAAATATACTTTTGGTTGTACTTAACAATCGTTCCATTGTGCAAAACAGAACAAGGATCATTTCCAAACGGCCTCAGGTGAAATCTAATGGGAAACAATTTCAAACTAGTCTGAATTCACTAGTAAAAAGAATGTGTCTTAGATAAACATCTGATCTAAGTTATAGTACTTTGTACTACTCTTTCTGTGATTAGCTTCTAATTTTTTTTATTTTAATAAATATGGTGGGCATTGCTAGATGAAATAAGGCCCTATTATATTGTCTTTAATGTGGATTGTGTAAAAATAATTTTTTGCAGGTTTTGATTTATGAGTCTGAAACAGCCTTTTCTTATTATGGAATGTTAAAATTTTTTGTGAAGTGTTCTCCATAAAGTGAATATTTAGGTTGACATCAAATGCTTATAGAAAGGCATAATTTAAAATAAAAGACCTGTTGCTCTTTAGTTTTTTCTTTTTAACTTTCATACTGCACTTTAACTTTTCTTTCAGGAGAGTTCTGATCTCCCCGTTGCACTACTTTTAGCTCAGCATAAAGATAGGTCTACCCAACTGGAAATGCAACTTGAGAAACCTAAACCTATAAAACCAGTGACATTTTCCACAGGCATCAAAATGGTAAGCTGCATTTTAATTTCTTGTTTGAAAAATATATTTCAAGAATTACACTCTATAATTTTATGTTGCTTTTACAGATAAACTGAAAGATTTAGATGTTTGGAACAGTGATCTAGACTAGATGTCTAGAAATATGAATATGTGCAGTGTAAGAGGAAAGGGAAAAGTAATAAATAAATAGTTTTTAATGTATGCAACACAGTTTTGTTGTATGTGATAATGGGCTATGTGTTTTCTTATTCTATATAAATTTTTAAGCTTATAGCATAGGAAAACATTTCTTAAAAGAAAATGCACACTTCTGGTCTGGTATGGCATGTAAGAAGCTTGGAAGTTGCCACTCCATCGTCACAATAAGTAAAAAGGTGAACACATTGAAAAATCAACAACTTTTCTTAGCTCTGTAAGTGAAGAGGTCACAAGGCAAATTATTGCCCTTAAAATTGGAGAGACAGACAGAGAATAGAGAGAATCATCACTTACTAGAGCAGCAGCCTTGCTGGGAACTGCTAGTGGTGTAGGGAAACCCGAACTGTAATTGACAAATTGTGGAGGCTCAATTTGTGGACAACTCTAAGAGTTAAAAACTCCAGAGGAGCCAGTTATTGGAGGGCCCCCACACTTTTGTTTTACTTTTTGCATCTCTACCAGGCTCTTTCATTGACTATCAGAGAAAAATCTCCTTGTGCTTCAGGCAGAAGAAGGGGTAAAAGAACCATTTTGAAATATGCCAGAGCATTCTATTCTTCTCAAAAAGCCTGCCCTCAGGAGAAACTATTTCACCAGAGCTTAACCTGATGGAGTTTTATCAGAGCCTAACTGACGTGGCTCTCGCCGCTCAAGCCTTCCACATGGGAGAAAGGAAATACACCACTTCAGCCCACTCTTGCCATCCTGCTCTATGTAAGGGAGGAAGATGGACCGAGAAGTGCTTGTGAAGTTCACAGTCTAGAAGCACAGGCTCTCAAAAAGGCAGACCTAATCATACGACTATAAAATACCACCACCCCCATACCTTGCCTTACCACCATATCGCAGTTCCTTTTACCCAGTGCATCATGACTAACTATCAAGAAATAATTACAAGACATACTAAAAGCAGAAAACACAGTTGGAAGAGACAGAGCAAACATTAGAACCAGGCTTGAATAGGGCAGGGCTTTTGGAATTATCAGACTGGGAATTTGAAACAACTTTGATCAGTATGCTAAGGGCACTAATGGATAAAGTTGAGAACATGCAGGAGCAGATGTACAATATAAGCAGAAAGATTGAAATTCTAAAAAAGAACCAAAAAGAAATGCTAGAGGAAAAAAAACACCACTTTAACAGAAATCAAGAATGCCTTTGATGGGTTTATTAGTAGACTGGACACACCTGAGGAAGATATCTTTGAGCAAGAGGAGGTATCAATAGAATCCTTGAAAATTGAAAACCGAAGAACACAAGAGTGAAAAAACCCCCCAGAAACGGAACAGAATGTCCAAGGACTGTGGGACAACTACAAAAGGTGTAATATATATGTAATGGGAATACCAGCAAAAGAAGAAAGAGAGAAAAAAGCAGAAGAAACATTTGAAACAATAATAATAAAACTTCCCCAAATTAACATCAGACACCATACCAAAGGTCCAGAAAGCTCAAAGAACACCAAGTAGGATAAATGCCAAAAAAGTCTCACCTATGCATATCATTTTCAAATTACGGAAATTGAAGGTAAGGGAAAAGTCTGGAAGAAGCTAGAGGAAAAAAAACACCTTGCTTATAGAAGAGCAGAGATAAAAATTGTATCTGGTTTCTTCTCAGAAACCACGCAACCAAGGAGAGAATGGAGTGAAATATTTAAGGTGTTGAGAGCAAAAAGCCACCAACCTAGAATAATGTACCCTGCAAAATTATCCTTTAAAAGTGAGGGAGAAATAAAGATAATCAAACAAAATTGAGGGAATGTTTTTGCCAGTAGACCTTCTTTGCAAAAAGTGGTAAAAGAAGTTCTTTAGAGACAAGGAAAATGATGTAGGTCAGAAACACAGATCTTCATAAAAGAAGAGCATCAGAGAAGAAATTAATAAAGGTAAAATAAAAACTTTTTTTTGTTCTTAATTCATCTAACAGATAACAGTTTGTTTAAAATAATAGCAACACTGTATTTGACTATGCTTATTCATAAGTGATACGAGTGACAATGATAATACAGGGGACAAGAGGAAGCAATTAGAATTATTTTGTTGCTGTAAGGTATTCACATTACCCATGTTTCCCAATCCAAATACCCATTCAGCTACTTTTTCTTTCTTCAGTTTTAAAATGGCCTACCTTTATGTACAATTAGGTAATACATGTTTTTAGGCTTCCTTACATTTGAGGGAATTTTATGATAAATTTGGCATTTTGATACTTCTGTAAATCTGTGGTATTGCTGTGACCATGGTATTTTGTTTTGTTTTAAAGTTTTAAAAATTCATATATAGTAAAGGTCATTCTTTGTGATATACAGGGTCTTGACAAATGCTGAGTTGTGTATCTACCGCAACAATCATAACATAGAGCAGTTCCATCACTCCTCAAAATTCTCTTGTGCTACCCTTTCATAGTCAACTCTGCACCCGCACGCCTCCCACCTCCCCTTCTCCCCTGCCTCAACTAGTGATCTGTTCTTTTAGGTCTAGCTTTGTTACTTTAGCAACACACATTCGATATCATCCGTGTTGTTGCATGTATTCATAGTTGTTTCTTTTTGTTGAATAATATACCATTGTATGGATTTTTCAGTTTCTTTATCTAGTTATCAGATGAAAGGACATTTGGGTTGTTTCCCTTGTCTTTACGATTATGAATAAGGCTTCTGTAAACATTTGCATACAATTGTGTGTGTACGTAGGTTTTTATTTCCCTTGAGTAAATACTGAGGATGAGATTGGCGATTTATGTAAGGGTACGTTTAGCTTTGTAAGAAACTGCCAAATTGTTTTTCAAAGTGCTGTACCAGTTCACGTTCCCACCAGCATTGTATGAGTGTTCCCGTTGCTCTGTGTCCTTGCCAGCACTCAGTATTATGAGTTTTAAAAATATTGTAGGCACTGTAAACAGGTGTGTAGCGACATCTCGTTATCATTTTAATTTGCATTTCCCTGATGATAATGATGTTGAGCATCTTTTCATGTGCTTATTTGCCATCAGTATTTCATTTTACCATAGCATTTAATCATTAAAAAGCTTTTCAGAAACTGTTGTGACCATATTATTTTCTTCCTTTTTTCCTTCCTCACTTTCTTTTAACCTTTTGTTTTGTGAAATGTAATGTATATGCACAAAAGTGCACAGAACCAAACCATATAGCTCAGTGAATTACCACAACATAATCGTCTGTGTAGCCATAAGTCAGGTGAAAGGAAAAAAAAGTATTGTCAATGCTCTAGAAACACTCCTCGTGACCTGCCAGCACCCAGTGCATTTTCCCAAAAGTAGTCACTCTTGTCTTTTATGGCAATTTCTTTCTTGCTCTTATAAATAGCTTTAATATCTAAGCATATATGCCTTAACCTGATTAATGTTTGTCTCTCCATGTTGTATTTGTGAGATTCATCCAGGTTGTTACATATAGTTATCGATTTTTTCATTTTCATTGCTGGGTAATGTTCAATTGGAAGAATATACAGTTGACCATTGAACAGCATGGGTTTGAACTGCACAGGTCCACTTATACGTGGATTTATTTTTTATATTTAGTTTTTTATTAGTTTCAGGTGTACAAAGCAATGTAATAGTTAGACATTTACACCCCTCACAAAGTGAGGATTTATGTTTTTCAATAAATACCTGTAGTGTTTTGGATCTGTAGTTGGGGGTCCGCAGATATGGAGGACTGACTATGTGCATTGACTATGCCATTTTATACAGGGGACTGGAGTATCCGTGGATTTTGGTGTCCGTGAGTGGCCCTAGAACCAATCTTCCCAGATACCAAGGGACAACTAAAATTTGGGGAATCAAAAGTTATACATGGAGACTGCCCAGGGCTCACACCCCTAACCCCCGTGTTGTTCAAGAGTTAATTGTACTGCTATTTATCCATTTTACTGTTAATGGACTTTTTTGTGTTTTTGGTATTATAAATTATGCTAACATTTTTGTTTCTTGGTGCACATGTACATACATTTTTTGGTAGCTATTTTTAATCTAAGAGTATAGTTACTAGGTCATAGTGAATATGTATGTTCACTTTAGGAGATACTCCCAAATTATCTCTAGTTTTCCAAAGTGGTTTTTACCAATTGTACTTCTACCAGCAGTGTTCTTGTTATTCCACATTCTTGCCAACACTTGTGATTTTCTGTCTTTCCCAGTTTAACCATTCTGGTGACTGTTTAGTAGTGTTTTGTTATTTTAATCTGCATTTTATTTCACTGATCACTAATGAGTTTGAGCATTGTCAATCCTATTTTTGTGAAATGCTTGTTCAACATTCTTGCTTTTATGTAGGAGTTCTTTATATGTTCTGGATTTAAACCTTTTATTAGTCATATGTGTTGTAAATAACTTTAGTTACATTGTGGCTTCTTTTTTCTACTCTCCTAAGGGTATCTTGATGTCATTATTGTCTTACTTTTCTATTATACACCTGGGACTGATTTTTTTTTTTTTTTTTTGTATGGTGTGAGGTAGGTGATCCAATTACTTTAATGCATGTTGAGATTCATATAACTTAGTGTGTAATGGAATACTTATTATTATGACAGAATTTAGCACTGTGTTCAGGGCAAGGTGAAATTTCAAATGACAGTTTTTATTTGGATTTATTAATATTATTTACTGAACATGGAGACTGACATAATGTAGATGAAAATCTAAATGCTGTTCAGTGAACCATTTTTTATTGATTTGTTTTCCTACTGTTTTTCATTCCAGTTATATTTGCTCATTATTATTTCCTCCGTTCTTTTTAATTGGGCTATAATTTGCCCAGCTTTTCTAGTTTCCAAAGATAGAAGCTTAGATTATTGATTTAAGACAGACCGTTCTGATTTTTTGTTATTGACATTTGATGGTATATATGTTCCTTTAACCATTTCTTTAGTTGCATCTAACACATTTTGATGTGTTGTCTTGATAGTTTGAGCCCTTTGAGAAGCAGTTACCAAGATGGGTTTAAATGTGCAAAAATGTATTAGGGAAAATGGCTGTGAGAGAAAATGAGGAGGCAGCTATCGGAAGCTGAGAGAGTCATCAGACTGTGATGTCGTTTTGACCTCAAGTGAAGAAAGAAGAAAGGTTATGTAGAAGTGTCTCATACTACCGTGTATTTCTAAGGAAAGTTTGGCAAGGCAGCTGGGGAGTCCTTGTGGCAGAGTTTTCTGGCAGAGGAGTCTTGCATCTCTTAAGTAAGGAATTGCCTTGGTATTCTTGCCTTACTCAGTCTTTGGCTAGATGCAGCCTGTGGAAATCATGGACTTAGTGCAAATGTGGAGATGGATTTCAGAGTGCAGCAGGTGGGACTCTGGGTCCATTAGCTTCTGTAGTTGGAGAGCCGAGAGGTGCGTTCATGTGGCCATCACAGTTGTGTTTTCATTTTTATAGTTCAAATTATTGTGTAATTTTATTTTTGCTATCTTGCTTGACTCGTGTTATTTAGAAATGTGTCATTTAATTTCCAAATATTTTTAGGTTTTCCAAATACCTTTTTGCTAACTGTTTCTAGTTTAATTCCATTGTAGTGAGAGAACACACCTTGTATGGTTTCAAACATCTTTGATATATTGAGATTTTTTCACTTGCTTGATGATGTTTTTTGTGAATTTGGGAAGAATTTTGTATTCTGCTGTTGGGCAGTGTTCTGTGAATGTGAGCTAGGACAAGTTAATTGATATCGTTAAGTCTTCTGTTTCCTTATATTGATTGTCTTTTTCTTTTTGTTCTTTCGGTTATCAAGAAAGCAGTGTTGAAATATCCCATTATAATTATAGATTTAAAAAATCAATTTTGTAATATGTATTTTCAAGCTCTGTTTTTAGTTGCATAGACATACAGGATTGGTACAGACTTTTGATATTTTGACATCTTTATTATTATACATATACTTCTTTATTCCTGATAATATTTTGTGTTCTAACTACTACTTTTTCTGATGTTAATATAGCCACTCTAGCTTTTTTTGATTAGTGTTTTTATGGTATGAGTTTTTTTCTTAAAGACATAATACATACAGTTGGATCTTGCTTTTTCATTAACTCTGACAATCTCCCTTTATTTATTGTTGTAAGGCAGTTATTGATATGGTTGAATGTAAACTTAACTTCATCAAATTTAGAAAATTATTTTTTCACATATATTTCTATTTCCTCCCTCCTTCCTCTGCGATTTTAATTATATATAAGTTATACTGCTTCATATTGTTACACAGTTCATCAGTGCTTTGTTTGTTGTTTTTCTAGTCTTATTTTCTTTGTGCTTTAGGTGGCTACTGTTGATGTGCCTTTAAGTTCACTGATCCTTACTTTGCTAGTGTCTAATTTGCTGTTTACCCCCTTGTTGTATTTTTCATTTTAGGTAGTATGTATTTAAATCTTTACATCCTCCACTTGGTTTTTTTTAAAATCTTCATTTCTCTCTTCATCATGTCTGTTTCTTCTCTACTTTCTTGAACGTGTAGAATGTATTCATCATGTCTGTTTCTTCTCTACTTTCTTGAACGTGTATAAATAGCTGCTTTAAAGTTCTTGTCTGCTAATTTCATCATCTTTGCCATTTCTGTGTCTACTTCTATTGACTGATTTGTCTTCTCCTGGTGTGGGTCATGTATTTCTGCCTTGTTTTTGAATACCTGGTAACTTACAATATTCCATTAAATATTTTCAGACTTTGAGAATGCAATTAGGTTACCTTTAACCTGTTAGATCCTTACAAGGATTGCTTTTCAGCATTGTTAGAGCATACAAGAGCAGACTTCAATGTTAGGCTAATTTAACTCCACTTTCAAGGTGATATGTACCTGATGCCCCATGAATTGAGAAACCTTTTTACCTTGTTTATTGAGGATATGAACTGTTCTGGTCTGGTGTGAGCTTTGGGAATTGCTTGACCTATTGGTTTCCAGTTTATCTTCTTGGCCTTGAGTAGTTTATACTCTCTTATGTGCAGATCATTACCCAAGCAAAAGTTAAGGACATCACTCCAGGACCTCTAGAGCAGAGGTAGGCAAAGTACATCTTGCAGGCCAAGTCCCACCTGCCACCTGTTATTGTAACTAAAGTTTTATTGGAACATAGCCATACTCATTCATTTATGTATTGTCTTTGCTTTCATGTTTTCATTGCAGAGTTGAGTATGTATGACAGAGATCATATGGTCTGCAAAGCCTAAAATATTTATCTGCCCTTTATAGAAAATGTTTGCTGACCCTTGCTTTAGACTTTTCTCTCTGGGCAGAATTTTCCTCTCTGGTAATTTGCCCTGCAAATTATAGCCACCCTGACAGCCCTGAAGTCTGATCTCAGTCTCCTTGACTTCTAGGCTTTGTTTGGTTCCCCTTCCACGAATCATGACCTGAAAACCAAGCTGAGACAATGTAGGGCTCTCCACATTTGCTTCCCTTCCCTTGGGGACCGCAAGCCTGCATTGGCTGATATTAAGTTTCTGAAAACCATTGATTCGTACATTTTCAGTTTTTTAGTTGATTAGTGTGGGGAATGGTTTATCTAGTTCTTGTTATTGTAAAATGGTCACACTCGTATATAGGAGAAGCAGCATAATATTTTGAGATTCATTCATGTTGTTTTGTGTATCAGGAATTACTTTATTGATATATAGTATTCCATTTGTTTGAATATATGAGTTTGGTTAGCAGTTTTTTTGCTGATGAACATCTGAGCTGTTTGTAGTTTTTGATTGTTATTAATAAAGCTGCTGTGAACTATCTCGTGTAAGTTATTATATGAACCCATGCTTTAAATTCTCTTAGATAAATATATGAGTGGAATTGCTTGTTTATAGGGTATGTATTTGTTTAATTTTGGAAGAAAATGTCAATCCTTACTCCCATAGCGGTTGTACCAATAATATGAGAGTTTTATACTTTCACCAATAGTATGAGAGTTTTGATTACTTCATTTTTTGTCATTATTTAGGACTGTCAACATTTTTAATTTTAGCTACTTTGGTAGGTACTTAATGGTACCTCATTATAATTTCGATTTGTATTTCCTGAGAACTAATGGTTTTGAGCATATTTTCATTTATTTGTCTTTTTTATATCTCTATTTGTGATGTCTCAAATCTTTTGTCCATTTAAAAAACTGGGGTGTTTGTCTTCTTCTTATTGATTTGTAAAAGGTTTTAAAAAACGTTGCATACAAGTCCGTTGTTGGTATCTTTTTTACAAATAATTTCATCCAATCCATTGCTCACTTTTTCATTTTCCTAATGGTATCTTTTGACGCACCAAAGTTAAAAAAAAATTTTTTTTTTTTTTTTTTAGAATGACTTATTAACTGTTTTTTTTTTTTTTCCCTTTTCCGTTTTATTGGGGAATATTGGGGAACAGTGTGTTTCTCCAGGGCTCATCAGCTCTAAGTCATTGTCCTTCAATCTAGTTGTGGAGGGCACAGCTCAGCTCCAAGTTCAGTCGCCGTTTTCAATCTTAGTTGCAGGGTGTGCAGCTCACCATCCCATGTGGGAATTGAACCGGTAACCTTCTTGTTAAGAGCTTGCGCTCTAATCAACTGAGCCATCCGACCTCCCCAAAGTTTTTAAATATTTTCTTTAAATTTATTTTTTTTAGTTTCAGGTGTACAAAGCAACATGATAGACATTTAAAGCCCTCATAAAGTGATAACCCAACCCCCAAGCTACTACCCCTCTGACATCGTATACAGCTGTTACAATACGATCGACTATCTTCCCTATGTTGTACTCTACATCCCGTGACTATATATACCTATATATTTAGTTATAGTTGACATTCAATATTATTCTACTTCAGCTATTCAGGTGAATAGTGCACTAGTCAGGAATCTACGCAGTCTATGATGTGATCCGCCTGATAAATCCAGTGCCCATCTGGCACCTCACATGATCTTTACAACATTGTTGATTATATTCCCCATACTGTATTAACTATCAATTTGTATTTCTTAAAGCCTTTGCCTTTTTCACCCTGCGCCCAACCCCATTCCCATCTATCTCCATGATAGATCTAGTACCAGTCTGGCACCATACCTGGTTATTACAATATTATTGACTATATTAGTTATGCTATACCCTTCATCCCCATGACTACTGTATAACAACCAATTTGTATAATCCTTTCCCCTTTCACCCACCTTAACCCTCCTCCCATCTTAAAGAAGTCCCTCTAAGATTCCTTGTAATACTAGTTTGGTGGTGATGGACTCCTTCAGCTTTTTCTTGTCTGGGAAGCTCCTTATCTGTCCTTCAATTCTAAATGACAGTCTTGCTGGGTAGAGCAATCTTGGCTGTGTGTTGTTGCTTTTCATCACTTAGAATATTTCTGGCCACTCCCTTCTTGCCTGAAAAATTTCTGGCAAAATCAGCTGACAGTCTTATGGGAGCTCTCTTGTAGGTAACTAACTGCTTTTCTCTTGCTGCTTTTAAGATTCTCTCTTTGTATTTAACCTTTGGCCTTTTAAATATGGTGTGTCTTGGTATGGACCTCTTTGGGTTTATCTTGTTTCGGACTCTCTGTGCTACCTGGGGTTATATGTCCATTTCCTTCACCAGGTTAGGGAAGCTTTCTGTCATTATTTCTTCAAATAGGTTTTCAATTCCTTGCTCGCTGTCTTCTCTTTCTGGTACTCCTATAATGCAAATGTTGGTACGCTTGATATTGTCCTAGAGACCCCTTAAGCTCTCCTTAATTTTTTGGATTCTTTTTTCTTTTTGTTGTTCTGGTTGGGTGTTTTCTGCTACCTTATCTTCTACATCGCTGGTTGGATCCTCTGCTTCATCTAATTTACTGTTGATTCTCTATAATATATTCTTCATTTCCATTGTTGTAAACTTTATTTCTAACTGGTTCTTTTTTATGGTTTCCATCTCAAGTTTTTATGCTTCCTATCTCTCTGTTGAAGTTCTCTCTAAGAACATTGAGCATTCTTATAACCAGTGTTTGGAACTGCGTCTGATAGATTGCTTATCTCCGTTTGCTTAGTTCTTTTTCTGGAGCTTTGTTCTATTCTTTTATTTGGGACATGTTTCTTTATCTCCCCATTTTGACTGCCTCCCTGTGTTTGTTTGTTTCTATGTATTAGATAGGGCTGCTATGTCTTCTGGTCTTAGTAGAGTGGCCTTTTGTAGTAGGTGTGCTGTGGGGTTCAGTGGCACAGTCTTTCTTGTCACCTGAGCCACACGCTCCAGGTGTGTTCCTTGTGTGTGTTGTGTGTGCCCTCCTCTTGTAGCTGAGTCTTGGTTGATAACTGCACTTCAATTGAGGGTCTGACTTTTGGGCTCACTGATTGTGAGGACTGGCCTTGACTACAGTGGAAGAGTTGTTGTGCAGGGGCTGATCCTTCGGAGCAGGATCTGCCTCAGCAGGACTCTGGTGCCTGCCCTATCTACCCCTTGGTTGTGTTGTGCTTGGAGGCAGCTGGGTGATGCTCCAACTTGTTTTGAGGCTGGCCACTGGGGGCGCTAGCCCCAGGACCACCTTGGAGAGGATCCACTTTAGGTCTACTTCAGCCACAACCTGTGCCCCATCCAGGGCCACCTAGCGGGATCCAGAAAGAAATCCGCAGATGGCTGCTGCCTGTGCTGTGCTTGGAAGCGCCTTGAGAGGCCAAACCATGAACCAAGGCCAGCTGCTGCTAGTGCCGGCTTAGGGCTGCTCAGCCAGAGGTACAGGACATGCTCAAGCCAGATGCTGCTTGTCTGGGTTCTAGAAACCTTTGAGAGACCCTAAGAAAGTCTGCAGCTTGAGCCAAAGCAGGCAGTCTGCACGAAAAAGCCACTGGAAGCAGCCTGGATGTGCCCGAAAGTTGGGCAGGGCCAGGTCTTAAATCACGAGGGTGTGGCAAATGAATGGTGGAGACTCAGATATGGTGGCCACCTGTGTTCAGCAGCTGGGAAGGGGGAGGACTCAACAAGGAAACAGTGGTCTCTGCCAGCTCCTCCATCCAGCAGAAAGCCACCTCTCCAGCCCCTGTCCCAAGCCAGACAACTCAATTCCTCACTATTTGTCCCTGCTGCCTTTCCAGCTGCTGCCCCAGTGCTGGAGCTCAGAGCTAGTGATTCCACTGGTGGGTAAGTCTTGTGTGCAGTCTCTTTAAGAAGATTGCCTGTGAGTGTAGCTCCCATGTGTCACTCAGTCATTATCTCCACTGGTTTTCACAATGAAAAATTATGGGGACGTCTCTCCCTGGCACTGGAACCCTGGGCTGGAGTGGGGCTGGGATCTCTCGCTTGTTTAGGGTATGGAAGGGACCCCCACAGCTGAAATAGCCCTGCTGATCTTTAATGGTCACATGCAGGCGTGGGACCAGCCTGTTCTGCGTCTCTGACCTTTCTACCAGTCTGGAGGTGCAAGTCCTTAGTTGAAAGGCTTTAGTTCTGCTTGATTTTAGGTGATTCTCAATAATGGTTGTTTTGTAGATTAGTTGTAATTTTGATGTGGTTGTGAGAGAAGGTTAACACAGCGTTTACATACTGTGCCATCTGGGTGGTGCAAAATTTTTAATTATGATGAAGTCTAATTTATGGATATTTTTCTTTTAAGGTTATTATTTTTTGTGTCCTATATAGGGAACCTTTTACTTCCCTAAAATTAGAAAGATATTCTCCTGTTTAGAAGCTTTATCGTTTTTGCTTTTATGGATTGGTCCCTGATCTATCTTGGATTAAATTTTTGTGTATGGTATAATGTACGTGTGGAGGTTCATTTTTCTTTGCATATGGACATCCAGTTGTTCCAACATTATTTGTTGAAAAGTCTTTCTTTTTTTCATTGCATTGCTTGCACACATTTGGTGCCTTTGTTTAAAATCAATTGACTGTGTAAGTGTGGGTCTATTTCCGTTCTCTGTATTTAGTGCCAGTAACTCACTGTCTTGATAACTGTGTGTTAATAATAATTCTTGAAGTCAGGTAGTGTAAGTGTTCCAATTTTTTTTTAAATTCAAAATTGCTTTCTGTATATTCTTCAGAATTTTAGAATCAATTTGTTACTTTTTACAAAAAGTCTTGGTGAGATTATAATTGGGATTCTGTTGGATCTATAGATCAGTTTGGTGGAGAATTGAGATGTTAACAATTTTGAGTCTTCTAATATATGAACATGGGATACCTCTTCATTTGTTAGGGCCTCTTTAACTTATCTTAACAATGTTTTATAGTTTTTAGTGGTTGTTCTTGCATTTATTGTCAAATTTGTTTCCAAGCATTTTATGTTTTTGGGTATTTTCAAGGAAATGGTTATTTCAAATTTCATTTTCTCATGTATTTTTTATATTGGTCTTGTATCTTGTGCATGCACTCATTTTTTTTACTTATTATTTTTAGTAGTTGCTTTCAGATGTTTTTAGGCAATCATGTCATCTATACGTAGAAATAATTTTACGTCTACCATTCTACATCTTTTTTTTTTTTTTTTTTGTCATGTTGCAATGCCTTGTTCTCTACCTAGAGGGAAATCATTCAGTCTTTCAACACTGTATATCATATTAGCTATAGGATTTTCATGGATGCCTTCTTTTAGACTGAGGAAAGTTCCTTCTATTTTTTGTGTACTGAAATTTTACAAATTTATGAGTGGGTGTTTAATTTTGTTAAATGCTGAATACTACATCTGTTGAATATGATTTTTCTTTATATTGGTAATGCAGTGAATTAAATTGATTCATTTTCAAATGTTAAATTCTTTGCACTCCTGTGATAAATCCTACATGGTTATGATATATATGTATTCAATTCACTAGTACTTTTATAAGGGGTTTTGATTCTGTATTTAAGAGGGAGATTGGTAGATTGGTGTACAATTTTCTTTGTCTTTAGACGTGTTGTCTGGGGTATCAAGGTAATACCAGTAATATTTTTACCAGTAATGCTTGCAATGTTCCTGTCATGGTATTTGGCCTTATTTGGAAGTAGGGTCTCCTACCCTATTTTTTCAAAGAGTTTCTATGAAATTGGTGTTATTTATTCCTGAAATGTTTATAGAATTTACTAATGAAACCATTTGGGACTCTAATTTTGTTCATATGTTTGTTTTTTGTAAACTCAATTTTTAAAATAGATATGAGCTCTTCAGAATTTCTGTATTTTCTTTATAAATTATATTTTTCAAGAAATTTGAGTATTTCATCTAATTTATTATATTTGTTGACATAAAGTTATAACATTTCCTCAAAGTTCTTTTAATGCCTGTAAGAGTTATAGTGAGGATTATAGTGATAATCCTTTTAAAATTCCCAGTATTCTCTCTTATCTTGATCATTCTAGCTAGAGTTTTTTTTAAATTTTTTAAAAATCGGATTTATCGAAGTGACCATGGTTAGTAAAATTACATAGGTTTCAAGTGTACAATTTATAAATTATCATATATTTCATTGTGTGCTCACCACCCAAAGTCAATTCTTCTTTCATCACCATATATTTGACCCTTTTATCCCCCTCATCCTCTGGTAGCAATTAAACTGTTGTCTGTAGAGGTTGTCGATTTTAGTCAATGGCCATTTTTTTCTTTAACAGGGTTATTGATGTATAATTTACATACAATAAAATTAACCTATATTAAGTGTAAAATTTAGTGGTTTTTAGTACTATTGGATAGACATGCAGCCACAATCCAGTTTTAGAATACTTTATCACCTTAAAATATTCCTGTGACAGTTTGCAGTTAATTCCTTCTCCCACTCCCAGGTGACTACTCATCTACTTTCTGTTTCTGTAAGGTGACTTTTTTTTGCACATTTCCTATAAATGGAATTATACAATATGTAGTTTTTTTGGTCTAACTTCCTTAACTTAGCATAGTTTTTTATGCTTCATCCATGGTATAGTAGGCTTTATCTGGCTTTAGTAACAGGGTAATATTGACCTCATAGAATGCGTTGGAGAATAGTTCCATCTTTCTGTTTTCTGGGAGAGTTTGTAATTGACATTATTTCTTTTTTAAATATTTGATAGATTTGACCAGTGAAGCCATATGACTTTGACTTTTCTTGGTAGCTTTCTAAATGCTTTTTCAATTTCTTTGCTTGGTATAGGTCTATTCAGACCTCTTCTTTTTCTTTTCTGTTTCCTTCCTCTCTCCCTTCCTCTCTTCCTTCCTTATTCCCTCCGTCCCTTCAATAATTTGAGTCTTCCTAGAAATTGGTGTTTCAGCTAAGTTGAATTTCTATAGGGTTAGGAGGATGTCTTCTTTCATTTCTCATTTTTGTATTTTGTGTCTTCTCTCTTTTTCCCTTGATTAGTCAAGCTAACTGAGATAGTTTTGTTATCTTTTCAAACAACCAACTTTGTTTTATTGATTTTGTGTATTGTTTTTTTGATTTCTATTTTATTGATTTCCATTCTAATATTTATTAATATCTTTCCTTCTGCTTACTTTGGGTTTACTTTTTTCTTTTAGTTTCTTAAGGTGGCAATGTGAGCTATTTATTTGAGATCTTTCTTCTTTTCTACTTTGGGCCTTTAAAGCTATAAATTCCTCTATGTACTGTTTTAGTTGCACTAATATGTTGTGTTTTCATACAGAAAAACACATGTGTTTTTTATACAGTTGAAAATAGTTTCTAATTTCTTCTTTGACGTGGGTTATTTAGAAGTGTATTCTTTAATTTCCAAATATTTGTGGATTTCCCAAATTTTTTTCATTGTTGATTTATAATTTAAGTCTGTTGTGGTCAAGAACATACATTGTATGTCCATTACTTTTAAATTTATTGATACTTATATTTTGGCCCAATATATTCTCTGTTGTGGAGAATGTTCCATATGTACTTGAAACTAATGTGTATCCTGCTGTTGTTGGGTAGAGTGTTAGAGATTAGTTACATCATGTTGGTTGATTGATAGTGTTGTTTAAATATTCTATACCCTTATTGATTTTCTGTGTAGTTTGCCTATCAGTTATTGAGAGTGGAATATTAAAATCTCTATTATTGTCTAATTGTCTTTCTTCAGTTGTGTTCCTTTTTGCTTCATTTATTTTGGGGCTCCTTTGTTAGGTCTATGTATATATTTATAATTGTTTTAGCTTCTTGATGAATTAACCCTTTTATCATTATGAAATATTTTTCTTTGTCTCTTGTAACAGTTTTTGTCTTTAAGACTATTTTATCTTTAATATAGCCACTCTCACTCTCTCATGGTTATTGTTTGCATAGTTTATCTTGTTCCACACTTTTGCTGTCTCCTTTATGTCTTTCAGTCTCCTTTATGTTTTTGATTCTGATGTGTTTCTCTCGTAGACAGCTTATAGTTGGATCTTGTTTTCTCAGTCTAACAGTCTTTGCCTTTTGACTGATATGTGTTTAACCCATTTGCACTTAATGTAATTCTTGATACGGTTTGATTTATGTCAGCCATTTTGAGATTTGTTTCCTTTATGTGTCATGGTTCTTTTTGTTCTTCTTTTATTCTTTTATTGCCTTCTTTTGTGTTAAATAGATATTTTTCTGGAACACATATTAATTCCTTTTACTGTGTATATTTCTGAGTGGTTACAGTATGCATCTTAATTTACTACAAGCTACTTCATATTAATACTAATTCGATACCAGTAATATAGAATCCTTGATCCAGAATATCTCCATTTTGTTTTCCTATTGTATGCTATTATTGTCGTATATATTATATTTTGTATGTTATAAGCCCAACCACACAGTTTTATTAGTTTTCTTGCAGTTATTTTGAAAATCAGTTAAAAGAAGATAAGAGGAAGAAATGTTTTTATCAAGTCTTTTGTATTTACCTGTGTAAAATAACCTTTTCAGTGTTCTTTATTCTTTGTGAGAAATGCCTGAAGGATTTCTTTAGTATTGTTTTTTCTTTGTAATGCACATCTTCTAGAAACAGATTAATCAGTCTTTGTTTATCTGGGAATGTTTTCATTTTGCCTCCATTGTATTGGGTAATTTAATTGGATAAAGGATTCTTGGTTTGCAGTATTTTTTTTTTTTTAGCGCATGGAATATATCATCCCACTACATTTTGACTTCTGGGCTTTCTGATGAGATGACAGTTGTTAATCTTATTGCGGTTCACTTGTGTATCAGGAGCCATTTCTCTTTTGCTACTTTCAAGATTTTCTCTTTGTCTTTTTGCATTTTTAGGGCCCATTAGGGCTTTAACTTATTTAATTTTGTCTCCCTTTTAGTTTTTTCTTTTTTTAAAGAGGTATATTTAAAGGAAATTTTCATAGATTTTTATTGTGTTTTAAAATACTTACAGCCTAAACTCATTTTTTATATGTTTGCCTTTTCCCTCAAGTTTTTAGAGCCCTGTAATTCTATAATAGCTATTTGAGGAGGAGCTACTTAAGCATCTTTGAGAAATGTTAATAGTGTTTAGTTTTATGTTTTATTTCATGTTGTGGCATTATGTACTATTGCTTTCAGATATTTTTCTTGCTTTATGAGATTTTATACCCTTACACTCATATATACTTATTTTCTGTATATTTGTCAGCTAAAACACATGTATAAAAATAAAGCTTATGGGAATAAAAGTTTAACTTTTCTTAAGGAATATGTATGATCTTAATGTATTTTACTTTTGATGAATATTAAATGAAAGTCTTTAAGACTAAGTAAAACATGCTGTAGTATATTTAGTATTTGCATTGGGGCATGTATTAGTTTCTTTAGGAGTTTATGTTCGTAAATATTTAGCTCTGGACTGTGTCATTGTCAAGTAACATCTGGGACTAGAGCTCTCAACTAGGTATCTAATTTTGCTAGCTTATTCTTTTAGAAGTGTTACTATGAGCAATAGGCAGGCAACAAAAAGAAAGAAGGTGATTGGGACCAAAAAAAAAAAAGAAAGACTAAAACAGATGGCAGGGAAATAGAAATAATAAAAAATTTCTTAAGCATTGTTTGTTTGGGGTAGTTTTCTTGTTAAGCACATGGAAATACTTTGCACATTTGAGAATTATCGACTTCCTACATACTATTTTTGAGAAACAGCCATTCAGTCATGTAATATAAACAGAATTATAGATTATTTTGGTGGAACTTTTTATTTCTAGGCCTTTTTCATAAGAAAATATCAGTGCATTCTTTTAAATTATATTTTCACAGTATATTTTGGGGGATCAGAAATAAATTTAAATTGAATGGTGCTAATGCAAGTAAACAACAAACATTCATTCAAAACTTTGAGTATTTATAGTCTTGTTGCGTTATAGTCTCTAAAAATGAATGTTATTAATGGTATTGGACTTTTCAGGATATACCTAAAGTCAATAGTTGTTTTAAAATGTCTGTGATGCTAGATTTCTCTATCTGTAATCATATTAATAAAATTTTGTGACTGAAGGGTATTTTATATCATTGAATGAACTTGCATGTAAAAATGCAGCATGGATGTTATTAATCTTACCCCACACCCTGTTTTTTTTTTTTTACTGATATATTCTCGAAGCTCAGCAGGAAAATGTAAGTCAGAGTGAGAGTCTTCAGATTCTTAGTTCAACTTTTTTTTGTTATACCAGAGTATCTCTTGAGTTAAACATGCAAAGTAGGTGAGATATGGGTAAAGACAGAAATGAAAGAAGGAAAAACAATTTAATATGAGAAGTAATGTTACACCTTAAACCAACCATATTATCAGTGGTAGTTCATACACCATTAGTTTCTTGAATGACGATTATTGATAATGATATGGCTCCATAAAATAGTCTTGTTATTTCTATAGTATTGATTTTAATTTTAGAAATTAGATCCATAAATGTAATTACATATTTCTGGTGCAAGGCCTCTTTTCCTTGACATCATAAATAATGTTGCATACTTTTTCATTGTTGTCACCAGTTCTAACAAAGTTCCACTGTGTTTTTCAAAGGTTATCAAGGTATTTCCTCTGTGTTCTGTATAGTAGCAACCTATGCTTATTTCAATAGGAGGATCATTTTAATTGAGAATGAGAAGTAATGGGGAGTAATTGTAGTCTCCTGCCATTCTTTGTAATGGCACAATCAAGATACTGGTTTTCCTGCCTTTTTACAGAAGAAAGGCAGGATGATAGCAGTGTGATTAGGGATAGATAAGGGCTTTTATATCAAACCAAGTGGGTTCAAATTCTGGCTCTGTGAGTTAATGATTATGAGATGTGGGTCAGTAACCTTATTCATTTGGAAAAATATAAACCTTATTCATTTGAATATACCTTACAATGTAGTATTTGTGAGAATAAAATGAAATGACAATAAGGTCAGAGAAGATTCTTTGAATGATTTTCTTAGATACTGTCAATTATAAACTGTTCTCCAGATTTAACCTGTTAGTCCTCCCATAGATAACATAGTAGATGAATTTTTGGAGAAGCTAACAACAAAGTAAAAGAAAGAGAGTGATTGAGTGACTAACTCCAAACAAGATAAATCTTAGAACTGGATGTAGAATTTCCCAAAATTTTAAGCAGTCTAAAGAAAAAGGAAGAATGATCTATTCTGATTTATCAATAGGATAATAGGAAATAATGATATAGCCCATTAAAAAGCATTAATGACTTTTTAAGTCATTAAATGATGGTTTAGAGGATAATTTTATTTTGCAGATAATAGGAATCCTAAAATAACCTTATTCTTTATTGAGTTTCACATTTTATAGGAATTTTTGTTGAGTAGATACTGTCTAGTGAATATATGAAAAAAACGAACATTGGTCTGGCCATTAACTGGATGTATTGGAAGCAGAAACCAAGACCGCAGAGGAAGTCAAAGCCTTACATGAAATCATAGTTAAGAATAAATCTGGTGCTTTTGTTGATTAAAATACTGTAGTTACAGAAGCTTCCTAAATATTTCTGAATTTGTATTTTGTATTATCATGGTGATTGATGTCAGTGCATTTTTCTTAGCAAAAACATATCTCTCTTCAGTAAGAATCTTGTATCCTAGAAAGTCTTATGAGAGAAACTGCAGAGAAGTTCTGGTTCAACTTTTGTAAGGCAAATAGAGTGGTTTGTGTGCACTAAATAGATATGTAGAGTTTTGTCTGTGACATACGGATTTCATCACTCCTTCATTTAGTTAGGTGTGTACTTTTCTGTATCTGTTTGGGTACTGAGGCATATCTCTATACATTGTTTTGGTGCTTTGGCCTATCTTGGTAAGGTATGAGGTGTTTAGCCATAGACAGGGATGTTGAAGAAAGTACTAAAAAGTTCAGTGGCTAGTAAAACTGAAGAAGATCTTTAAAGCCCTCTCTACTTAACTGCGATTCTCTGAATTTCATTATTTATAGACACTCAGATTTTACCTAGGTATCCGTACCTTTCCCAGTCCTCATCTTGGAATTTTTGATGTTATTCTGATTGAGCCATTGTGAAAAATGTTTTTTTGAGAATCTATTTTTTATATAGGGAAATATAAATATGGAAAAATGTGGCCCAAATAATTTGTTGACACTTATTAAAAAAACACATTAAGCAAGATATAAAATGATCTGTGAATATTTCTTAGCCTATGTCTTTAAAAGGCAACTACTGCTTTGTATTTTGTTTTACAAATGCTTTTTTTTTGAAAAAAAAAAAAAGTTTCACAAGTGTTCTTTTTAAAAGCAATAATAATCTAATAAAAACCAGATGTCCACTAAGCAAAATCATGCAATGCAATTTCTTTCCTCCTAACACCTTAGTGATATCAGGAAGTTTTGATTGTAGTGAGATGCAGGTTGGTGACTTAAGATCAGGGAGCATGTTAGGAGTCAGTAGGTTTGAGTGGTGTGTTTCCAATTAGGAGCTTAGTGTTAAAGTGTTTTGGGGACATATTATGCCTGGGAAAGGCACTAGGTAGGTGCTGAATAGGAATGCAAAAGGTAAAATTTAGGGAGAAGCTAAAATTTCAGAAATTTGAAATTTTTGCTAAGGCCAGAGTTGTATCTAGGAAAGAGAAAGTAAACATTTGTTTTCTCTCCTATATTGCTCCCAGGGCTCTAGACTAAATTTAAAATAATTATTGTGTTTTGTATATTGTTACAAAACACATTATTGAAAACTCTGTTTCTGTAGGAAGGTATTTTGAGTTCTAACTTAGTTTCAATATGATTTTTGAAAGCTTGTTGTTCATATGGTGATGATTACCTGTGGTGATTTTATCTGGTGTTGACTAACAATCTGTGGAGATGGTGCAAAGTATTTCTCCTCTTCTTCCTCCTGATGAAGTTGATGATACAGAAATAATAATAATAATTATTGGTAGCATTTTGTAGACACTTGTTTCTGCTATGTTTATGTGTGTGTGTGTGTGTGTGTGTGTGTGTGTGTGTGTATGTATGTATGTATGTATATGTATATATATATATATTTTATTTGCTCCTTAAAATAATTTTACAAGTGAAACTGTGGCTTGTTTAAAAAAAAGTTGCTCAAGGTAAAAGTTGCTCAAGGTTGATTCTTTGGAGTCCAAAGCCCATGTTTTTAACATTATATTATTCTAATGGTCACATAATAGAGGGACTAAAAAAATAGAGTTACAGGCAGATAGAGCACATGCTTATGTTCTTCTTGGAAAGAAGAGATATAGATGGGAAAGCTATGAAAAACCAAAATAAATGGAACCTGGGATTGTTGCAGCTGCTTTATTTGAAGGTTAACCTGGGTTAACCTGCTTAACATTGCAACTGTGGGTTCTTTGGCTGTTATTTTTAATTATAGTTATGACCACATCAATAGTAGTTTTGGATATTATGGAAATCTTGAAGCACATACACTTCAAAATGAATTAGAGGGCTTAGGCATTTAAAAAATATCACCAGTGTTGATATAGTGTTAGAACATAGTGTAAGATCAGATCTTGAGGCATTTTTTTTTACATATTTGACCCATGTTTTAGTTAGTCTCAATTTTTATGTTGCCTCATGTAGTATAGATTAATATTATGAATAAAACTGGTTAGTAATTTTCTTGCATGTTAATTATATCTATTTAAAGATGTAATACATGCAAAACACTTAAAATTTAATATAGATTTTTCCTGAAAAGCTATATTTCAAGAAAAAAATGTTTTGTTTTAGTGATGATAAAATAATGTCCATACTCAAATTTCTACTTGTATTCCCTAGTCAGAGGGAGAAAGTATTAGAGATATAAATTGTTTGAAACATCTTTTCTTAGAAAAATTATGAGTTTGTTACTTAAACATTAAACTTTAATGAAAGACAATTTTTATTTAATTTTTCGTTTATTTTGTCTTCATAAAATATATTTGGTGCCATCTGTGAACATGTCTGTTTCACTCACCATTGAACCCCTAATTCCTAAAAATATATCTTTTTTTTTTTTTTACCATTTAAAAAATCAATTCAGTAGTAAATCTTTAAAATTTTTTTAAATTAAAATGTTTTTATTCTGGTAAAATATATATAACATGAAATTTACCATCTTAACCATTTTTAAGTGTACAGTTCAGTGGTATTAAATACATTCAAATTGTGCAACCATCTCTACCATCAATTTCCATAACTCTTTTCATCTTGTAAAACTGAAACTCTATACCCATTAAACAATACTCCCTTCCCCCATACGTCTACAGGCATTTTTTCAATTGTTTGTACACTTAATAGTAATGAAAAAAATCAGAAGAATGTAGAGAAAGGAAATATTCACCTGAATCAACATATTTCAGTTTCCTTTATGTTGAGCAATTAACTGATAAGCTAGTTTGAACCTGACTTTCAGGATAGAATACTTTTGAGGTTATATTCAGGTTTTTTTTGTTTTTTGTTTTTCCAACAAGGCAAGTCTTGATGATAGATCAATTAACAAATCTTGAAGAATTAATGTAAATAGTGTGGTAATTCCTGTTATAAGAGACACTTCTTAGAACTCATGGAATTCCTCCTTCCCTCAGGGTATCAGATTTACTGTTGCATTGAGGAAGTAGCCTGGCAGCAGTCTTGTGTATCAGAGCCCAGTTCAAAATTGTTCAGAATGGGAAGTGTTTTTAAAATGCTATGGAAAACTAATTAGAACTGAACTTTGAAATTAAAAAGAAAACATAAAACTGTAAAAGTAAAGCCTAATGTTTTCTCTGAAATGTTTTTAAAAGAACTTTAAGAGTGCTATAGGAAGAATTTTTTTAAAACCTATTTTCCTAAAGTATAGATTCTTGAAGACAGGTGTTTATTAACCATTTCATTGCATTGACCTTGCTAAGGACAGTAAGGCAGGTAATTATCCTTAGGTTTGAGTAATAAAAGTATTATTTTTGAATAAATACTAAGAGACCAACTTTAATAACTCTTAGTATGAATGATTTGTGTGCTAGCTTTTTTCTAATATAAAATGAATCTCAATATGCCATATGATTGGTGACAAATAAGAAACTCTTTGTTCAATTAAGAGGAGATCTGTTTATTTAAGAGCTCTCAAAGGTTGTAAAAGATTATACTTGGCTATATGTGAAGGATAAATGTTGTGCAATAATGCCCCTTAGTTCCCCTTTTATAATAAATCTCAGCTATGTGTTCAGCACAAGGGCTCAGTGCCAAAAAGAACAGGTTCAACTTGTCTGTGAGGATTTGCACTACAGTAAAGTGCACAACTGCTTTTGTAGAGGTCATTGTGGAGGTCACAGCCATGTATAGTTGAATGAAAGCAACTTTAAAAACATGGTAGAACAGATAGTGTTACTTAAGATTCAAGAATCAATATTAATTTAAAACATTAAAAGGGTGGAAAAATCATAAAAAGAACCCTCACATACATTTTTCAATTTATATATGTTTACATGTTTTCAAATGGATTTAAAACAAGTTTTTTGGCACCTTGTGCCAGCATATTTTAAAGGAACTTCAGAGTCATTTTTATAATAATTGCCTAGCTTGGAAACATTGACTATTTTATGTTTGTTAAATTCTGAGCAGTGCTCTGAACAGAGTTCATATAATAAAGGTACGCTATGGTGGTGGTAAAACGAAATATGCAGGGGAGTGTGTGTGTGTGTGTGTGTGTGTGTGTGTGTGTGTTGGGGTGGGGTCGGGTGTGAGGTAAGTTCTAATGAAAAGGCAGATGTGATCTGAAGGAGAATACCTCCACGAGTCATATTTCTCCTGAGCTTATGACTGAAAGATTCAAAATTTGCAAGAAAGAAAATGCTATCTTTTATTTATATAATATGACTTTTCCCAAGTAGCTTACACTTTCATTTATTTGTGGTAAATAGAAATAACTCAGAAATAGCAGGTGGAGAGACTGTAAGTCTCATGACTCCAGCCAATACTAGCTTTGGGTTTAGAATAAACAACACCAGGAAATGATATAACTAAGTAAACAGATGCAAAGCTTACCTAGACTTGTGATTTATGTAGTTGTATTTGGTCATAGAGTGACTGTTTCCTTTTCTTTTATAAAATGGTGATCAAAATGCCAGGCAGCCACTGGTTTCAGTATAGAGATTAATTAGTAGTCTTTAGAATATGCTTTAGCAAATGCAGCTGATTGGCAGTAGCATGTGTCTCAGCAACTGGTAGAATGTTAGTGCCTTTAATCAAGCCTGTAATTTCCAGAAGGACTTCAAAGCTATGTTTATTGAAGTCTCCCATACTAATTACTTTCTTTGTTCTCTAAGGCACTGTTTTACTACATGTACATCTTTATTTTATTTATTTATGTGTGTGTTTATGTATTTTATCTGTGAAGGTTATAAAATAAAGTTAGTTTTTTTAATTAAAAAAACTAAAATGAATTATGTGATAGTCTGTGTACTCCTGAGTTTGTGGAACCACCATTTATACTCAGTGAACACATGATATTCCCAGATGAAAAATTTATCAATTGTGATTTCTTTCCATTGCTTTTGTAATTCATATCATGAACATAAAACATATCTGTCAATTACGAAAAATGATCTGTGAAAGTATAGTAAAATAATTTAAAGGACTGGTTATTATAGTCGACTTTCTAGGAAGGTAGTTTACTTCTACATTGCTAAGAATCAAGAATCATTCTTTCTAGTTGAAATAGTCTTTCTGGTTCATAATTCAAAATATATTCAATTTACATAGATTCATAAACAAACAATCAATTTGTATATTTGAGGAAGATAATATTTTTATTTGTTATGAAAAGAAGGCTGAACTTCTAAGAACATCTAAAAATGATGAAATATATCTCAGTACAGGAGAAATTTGCAACAATCTAAATATATTATGGAAAAGTTGAATGTGAATATTTCCTAAAAATAAATTGTTATGTTTTAATGAACTAGGTAGGGTAACTTTCATTTAAAAAGCACTTATATAATATTTTAAAAACAAAAGAGTACTTTCTAATTTGTTTAATAAATATAAATATATATTGTTAAATGCTTGAAAATAGAATCAGTTCTGATGGTGTAGCCTTTCTATCATTCCTTCACAATGTCTAATAGCCACTAAATGTTTAGGTAAATGAATTTTCATACTGTAGTCCTGTAATAGAAAAGTGCTTGGTATAGTCTGGCAGTGTAGGGTCTAAAATCTGCATAGGTTGCTTAGCCTTATAGAATATCAGTTTCTTTTCCAGTAAAATAAGCAAAATAATAATTACCTCTAATGTATGTATAGTGCCTAGCATGACATATAGTTGATGTTCAGTAAATATTTCTGTGCCCTTTGCATGGAACCCCACTGTTAGTAATCACATTCCATATCTGCATGACTTTTGTAAAAGACAATTTACATAAAATTGCAAGTGGAAGGGAATCAGAGAATACTAAATATATGATTCTATTGGGCATTTAGAGTTCAGATTTAATTGCATAGTGGTTTTGTGAAGGTGGTGGTGGTGGTGGTGGTGATGTGTGTTTTCGGAAGGCAGATTGGGGTAGTTAGGATATTCGTAGTATTTGTTGTTTCCTTTTAGGACATAAGGGTAAAGTCAGTTACAGCTTGGTTTAATTGTTTAATTTATTTTCTACAATGGGAATGGCATAGTAATGACTCATTCTGTAGTGAAATGACCTCAAATAGAACCAGGAGATTTGTTATGTAGTTTTTTTTGGGAGGTGGCATGGACTAGAGGATTGGAGAGAGTGGGATACTGTGGATTCTTACAAAACATTAGTTCATTTATGAAACAAACATTCCTAGGCACTGTAGTACAGGGTTTAGTTCTAAATAAAAACACTGTACTAAATAAAATATGATCTCTTGAATTATTCAGTCCCTATTACGGTATAAAGAAGCTTTCTGCTACCTTTTCATAGAAAAACATTTTTGCTTCAGAAAACTACTAATCTTATGTGATATTTTTTTGTTTTGCTTATAATAATGATATTTGTAGGGAACTTTAAAGTAATTTTCATATTTTTATCACATTCAGAAATTTAGGCAGATATATAAGTTGTCATTGTTGGTTCACTGAAAGTTCACTTAAAGTGCCAAGTTAAGAATTCTTTCTTGGAAGCTGTTTTTGTAATTACTATTTTGTAATTAAAATAAACTGAAAATGCTATATGCCTGAAAAGTTGTTTTTACAATTTCTGGCAAGTGCTGTTTTTCTTAAAAGTAATATAGCCTCTTTTAAGGAGACAGATTTTGTCTCACTAGTCTCCTTGATGTTTTTCTTTTCTGATCTTTTTATAGAAACAGATATGATTTGTTGGACACTCTGTCCTCTTGGCAACAAATGGTGATTCAGTAGCAAGACAAGCATCAGAGAAAGAATGTAAAAATAATACTTTTCAACACTGCCTCTTTTATCAGTGCTCAGGGAAAAATAAAACCTAGAACAACAAAAGCAAAATAAAATCTCTTCCTTGGACTTTACCTTTTCTTTAAGCGACTGCCATATCTTCCTATTTTCATTTTACCTTATAATTTGATGAAAACAATAATCAAGTTTGCTCAGTGTTTCTACTTCCTCAACTTCCATTCTTGCTCTTATCATTTGTATTCTGGCTTCTATTTTCACTACTATGTTGAAGCTACTCTTGGTATTGAAATTTCCTTCACTAGAAAAGCTCTTTCTTCCCCTCCATTTCAGCTCCATTCAGTCTTCATAGCCCATTTCAAATGTCACTTTTTCCCATGAATTCAATTGAAGGAACATTCAAATACCTGTCATGTTCAGCAGAGTCATATCATATGTACATTTAACTTATTTGAATTTAACTAAAGTTGAAAACAACTAGGGAGAAAAATAGCAAAGAATTATTTTCTTCCCCCAGTAAAAGTGTTTTTGAAACAACATGGTTGCCAAAAGCAAGCCAACTGGTTTTCCACAAAACAAACAGTAGTTTATTACAATGCTGGAGGAAAACCTAGCTGAGTTGGATTTATATAAGATATTACAATAAGCACAGAACAGTGTATAGTATACTTTATGGTCTAGTTTAGTGATTTTTGAGGGGTTAGTTTGACCAGTTTTTGCCTTACTCTAGCTTTAGAGCCTAATCTTTGTGCAAGATATGACTTTACTGTTACAGTTATGTTGAAAGTGTCAGTCACATCACTTAGGAGCCTTCTAAGTAAGTAACATTTGGATCTATCTTGGATGTTAAGGTGTAGAACTATCTGAGGCAGAGATGACTAGTGTAGTTCCTTTTCTGTCTTTATTTTTGCATTTTTCAGGAGATAAATTTATATGAATGCAATTATGGTCAATATAGTTTAAAGCGGAGGGAGAGAATGCTATTCTTTTTATATTTCATGTTCTCCTATAGCTTGAGACCCTTGGCTTTCTGAAAACGAATTGCTTGTGTCTACAAACACATTGTTGCATTTAGTTTTCATATGAACTATAGTAGTTCTACATCAATACAAATAATTTTTTTTTAACATGCAGGGTTAGATTGTAATTGTATTTGAGATGCTTTAATGATAATAATCTTTTTTTTATATATATTATTTCCTAGTTTTTCCTCAACATTTTAAGTTTCTAAATATGTTACATTTTATTTTTGAAATTCTTTCTCAAGAAATAGTTTATATGGTATAACAAGTTTCAAAATAGAATAGCTATGTTATTAAAGAATGCTTTTCTATGTGGTAATTTGAAGACTAAATGGTGTGTTGCAGAAAGGGGCTTTATTTATTTAACAAAGCCTTAAAGTAGTTTCAGTGGAGTGAACAGATTTTGATGAAGTTTCCAGGGCCAGTTTGATAGAAACGGTTTCAGAGACTTGGCTTGGTGAGGTGAGGATATAACTCTTTTAGAGCTATTTGACTTCTAATGTTGAACAAGAAGCTTAAACCCAGCTAGGTAGTCATAGAAATTCTCCTTTGACGTTTTAAAGCATGTCTTACATATTTGAATGGAACTGATCAACAAAGAGATAGAAAAATATGGTGCTATTCCTTGTGTATTCAGGATGAAACCTCTTGAAAGATTTGGATATGAATTCTGGAAAAGGTTGTTTTTTTTCTGAGAGCAAAATTTTTTGGGGAAAATTGGTAATCCATCAGGCACCATATTTTAAAAGACATGGAATGCTTATAAAGGCTGATTTGTGGGAATAAGTCAGCAAATCTCCATCCATAATAATTTGTTTTTAAAGATATATTCTGCTCATTCTAAAACATGCATTCAGAAAGGGAATGTAGCCTGATGATTTTAGTAGAGAGCTGGGAATCGGGGGATTAGTGCTTGTTTGTTGTTTTTCACTGGCTGTTTCTCTAGTATATATAGAATCATTATTTATACTGAATTTTGGGAAAATTGCTTGTATGTTTTATGATACATTATGAGGTAGTGGCTTATTTGCACTTAGTGATCATGAACTCATAGCATGTTAGACCTTGAAGAACATGTAGTCCAACCGTCCAGTTTGCCCCTTCACCCCCATTGTAGGTAATGAAAATGAAGCTTAGAGAAATTGTATCACATAAGTTCCTTTTAGTTCAGAGGCAGTGCCGGCGTAAGTGTATAGCAGTTACCTCTTACCATGCAGGGTCTTATCCCTCATTTGTCTTATGCTATTTATTGTTAATTTTGAAAGAAATTAGAGAAAGCCATTTGTATGGGGGAAAATGAATTGTACTTACCATGAAATTATATGCTACCAGGAAGTGATTACCATACAGCCGTTGCAGTGATGACAGGCTGATATTCCCCTAGAATGACCAGAACAGCATAGAATAAAAATTGCTCTCTTTGCTCCTAAAATAGAAAGAACTGAATTACCAAAGGAAAAAAAAAGTTACTTAGAATGAGCAGCTTGAAGGTAGTGCCAGGTATAGTTTTTAAGTATTCTCTATCCCATTTGTGTAAAAACACACACAAACACACACACAATTAAAAAAATATGTATGCACAAATAGAGAAAACATGTAGCTATGTGCACACACATTTTTAAATTATTAGGACATTTACCAACATAGAAACAGTATTTCAGGAATAACTTAGTTGATATTCTAAAAGGTCTACTGTAGATATTTTCTTTGGAAATAGTCACTAGAATGATATTGGTTTAATGTTCTGAGAACAGTGAAATAGTCTGTTTTCTAATTCCCGTTAGCAATGTGACACATTCTATAGGATTTGATAAATTTAACGTGAGGGGACCAATTTTGTGAAAACCACCACTATCTTTGTTTTATAGTTTATTTGCTTTGCATTTGGATAATTCAAAGAAATAAAAGTAGAAGGCACAATCTCATTGGAAAGTGATTTACTAGAATATAAGCTCCCTGAAGGCAGGGTCTTGGATCTGTTTTGTTCACTGCTGTACTTGTTAGTTCTTCATATATAATTAGTGTTCAATGTTTGTTATGTGAATAACCACAATGTTTTGTTATCTAAAATTTTGTTAAAATGAGTTTTTAAGTGGCTAGAAAGCACATTTCCAGCCTAGGGACAAAAAGTACCCATTGACCCTTTGTAATGAATAAGTGAAAGAAAACAGTATTAAAGTGTGGTGACAGCAGGGATGTATTCCTTATGTACTCCCCATAGTACCTATATGTGATTAACAAAATTTCAATTGTTTATGCATAGTAAAAGTGTTCTTAAATTATAGAATTTGGAAACCGGATTTTAATCTTACGGTTTTCCTAGTATTCATACTCCTACACCAGATTACTGTTCACATGATATGTTATATTATTCATTCATTCATCCAAATACTGGGCAAATTTTTGGTGCCAGGCACGGTGTTGTAAGGCATGGCAGTGAACATAGGGCCTTACAGTCCAATGCGGGAGACCGATGTTAAATAGTTACAAAGAGAGTTTAGCAAGGTTACAGGATTTCTTAGCAAATATCTTGAAGATGAATGAGGCTAGCCTGGTAAATCAGTCATTTAAGTAAAACAGAAAAATTCAGAGAGTTCTGAGTCTTAAACTGTGTTAAAGGATTTTCAGAATCATTTAACCTATCACCCTACATTGCTAATACTTTATGAATTACAACCTCTTCTATGGTACTTTACAATCATATGCTGATTGATATGGATGGGTATTTTCTTTTTTAACATTTTTATTATTGCTTATTTCAACAACCTATATATGAATGATTACTAATTGACTATTTCTGTTGCTGTTATTTTTATTAGAAAATAATATTTTTCTTTAGTAATGTTATTCTAAATGGTTTTACTGCATTCTAAATGTGTGTGTGTGTGTGTGTGTGTGTGTGTGTGTGTTTGTGTTAACATAGTGACCAGAAGTCCTTTAAAGTAAAAGTTGTTTTCAGAGTTTATTTCATCTCTTATTGAATGGCTTCCTGAAATCTAGATTATGTAAATTTTCATTTGGCATTAAATCCTGCAGTGTTAGAGTTAGCACAAGAGGTAGTCTATGCTTTTCCTTTATTTGAGAAGAGAGAATAACAATATTTGTAGTGTATAGATTATCTAACAGATAAGTCTCAGTAAATTATAAACTATTTTTTATAGTAGACTTGAAACTTGCTGAGTAAGAAAACTTAATATATTTCAGATTATTAAAATTATAGCCATGTATAACTACTTTTGTCAGCATTGCATTGTTCTTCAAATGTTTGTAGGTTCTTCATGGAAATGAGCTGAATTTTGGAATCTTTCCACATATACTTATATTACTAGCTAGCAAATGATTGAAATATAATCTAGGACTTGAAGGTTTATCTTAGAAGAGAAACAGAGACTCCATTCTGTTACATTCCTGGGAAGCAAAAATATTAATTATGCGATTGAATGTCGAGTTTACATGCATCCTTCCTCCCCCTCTGTGGATATTTAACTAAGGTTCCATGATTTGCTGTTGCTCTTCTCACAGCATTTTTATTCTCGAAGCCTCATTTATTATTTATATGGCAACAACAGTAATCCAAAGGGCCTCAGTTTTGTGTTATACTTTTGAAAGCCAGTAAAATATACTTCAGTTACCTAATGTGGTTTTTTAAGGCGCATTGCTAGGATCTCACTCTTTATACATTTGCCTCCCCCAAATCTTATTTATTTTTGTCACTTTGCTCATCATTTTGATGGTGATGACAACAAAATTTCTCTTGATTTTATTTTTTATTTTTAGCTGCCTTTACTGAAAATTTCAACTTGGATATTTCATAGCAATGTTGAATTGATTCAAAGCATCTTGAACTCTTTATTTTATAGACAGCTTTATTGAGGTAAAATATATTTACCATAAAAAATACTCATTTTAAATGTACAGTGCAATGATTTTTGTACTTAATTGCGGTCACTCCTAGCCCCTCACAGTTACTAATCTACTTTCTGTCTCTGTAGTTTTACCTTTTCTAGATATTTCATATAAATGGAATCATACAATATATAGACTTTTGGGTGTCTTCTTTTACTTAGCATAATGTTTTTGAAGTTCATTTATGTTGCAGCATGTATCAATATTCCCTTTTTGTTGCTGAATAGTATTCAGCATATTTTATGATTATTAAATGAATGAATTATTCATATTGTATGACTATACCTCATTTTGTTTATCTGTTCACCAGTTGATGGTCATTTAGATTGTTTCCACTATTTGGCTACTATGAATAATGCTGCTATAAACATTCTTGTACAAGTCTTTGTGTGGTCATATATTTTCATTTCTTTTGGGTAGATGCCTATGAGTGGAATTACTAAGTTGTATAGTAAATTTATTTATAAATTTAAGAAAAACTGCCAAATTAATTTCCAAAGTGGTTACACCTTTGCACACACTCATCAACAATGTAAGCGGGTTCCAATTTCTCCACAATTTAGTAATACTGTTTATTGTCTGTCCTTTTGATTATAGCCAGTCTAGTGGATATGAAGTAGTATTTCCTTGTGGTTTTAATTTGCGTTTTCCTAAAGATTAATAATGTAGAGCATCTTTTCATACTCAGTAGCCATTTGTGTATCTTCTTGGGTGAAATGTCTACTAAAATTTTTTGCCCATTTAAAAAACTTTTTTTGAGTTTTTAAAAAAATACTTATAAGAGTACTTTGCATATATTATGGATACAAATTCTTTTTAAGGCATGTGATTTGCAAATATTTTCTCCTAGTCTATATTTTAACTTTTTTAATCTTCTCTACCCATTTCTTCCCTTTCCCAGTTTTCCTTGTTTCTGTTAGTCTTCAGCTCTGTTTTTCACAATTTTGTATTCAACTCAGCTATCCTGATTGCTAGTTTGCAGTTTTAATTATAATTATTCCTTTTTCTTTTCCTCTCAGTTACCGCTTAAATCTAGAACATATTACTTTGACTCTAATTGCTAAAATAGCTACAAACTTGACCTACTTGATTCCAGGCTCTTCTTTCTTTGGTATGATTATATTTTTCTGTGCTATAAATGCATAACTGTTTTTCTTTCAAAACTAACCAAAATTCCATAACACATTTTAAAACTTTATAATGAAAAATTTCAAAAATAGCAAAGTTGAAAAATAATACAACAAATACTCATATACCTAATGTCTAGATTCAATAATCTTTAATTTGCTTCATATACCCTGTTTCCCTGAAAATAAGACCTAGCCACACAATCAGCTCTAATGCGTCTTTTGGTACAAAAATTAATATAAAACCGGGTCTTATATAATATAATATATTACATTACATTACATTATAGACCCGGTCTTATAGTAAAATAAGACTGGGTCTTATATTACTTTTTGCTCCAAAAGATACATTAGAGCTGATTGTCCAGCTAGGTCTTATTTTCTTATTTTCGGGAAACACTATACATATATAATTTCTTTTTTCTTTTTTCTGAACTAGGTTAAAGTAAATTGTAGTTATCATGAAGTTTTTTTTTACTCTGCATCTCTGGCTGACTTGCCCTGGCATAGGATGTTCGTATACATAACCATAATGCCATAACTACACCAAACAAAATTAGTAACATTTCTCTAATGTAACCTAATACCCAATCCATATTCAAATTTTCCCCTTTGTCCTTAAAATGTCTTATGACTGTTTTTTTTCCTTCCTAAATCAATACTGAGCTAATGACTCTTATTATATTTATTAAACCCTGTAATTCTCTTTTAATCAATCTAGAATGGCTCCCATTCTATGCTACAACTTTTTACTATTGTTGTTTGTCATGACATTGACTTACTGAAGAGACCAGGCCAGTTTTCCTGTAGTATGATTTTTTTATTTTTATTTTTTTCCCTATGGTAGTATTCAATATGGTCCTTAGTATATTTTTATATTTTTTATGGTTATAAATGTAAAATATACCCATTTTGGCCAATTTAGAAAATTCTCTATAAAGATAAAATTATGAGTAGTTTATAATCTCATCACCTAGAGATAATTACAGTTAACATTTTGGTGGTTTTCATTATGCAGATTTAAAAAATAGTTTAGTTGCTCCTGATTATATACTTAATATTAATTTCTCATTAAAATAATTTCAAATGGCATACATAGTTACATTTACATTTACTTAATTAACTATATACTCCATTTTATTTAAATTTCTCAATATTGCTGAGCATTTATAATCCTTTAGGTTTTCACAGTTATAAATTAAACTATGAGGTCTTTTGAATAAAGATTTGATTATATTTCTGATTTTTATCTTATAAATTGTTCAACTGGAATTATATGAATATTTCAATGGTTTACTAAATTGCTTTTTTATAAAGAAGCAGTTCCATAATTTGCTCTCCTATTTGTTTTATAACTTATTTGGTAATTTGATGGAGGTAAGATATTTCTATATTGTTTTAAAGGGTCTGATTTTTTTTACAATACGAGTTTAAAGTAGTCTTGGAGTATTCTCTGGATGCAATTTAAGCTATACTAGACTGCCTTAGTCTCTCCCCACCCCTGCCTCCCTATATACCCATTCTCTGCTTCTGTTTAGTTGTTATTGTCTCAAGACACAACATACTACTGTGGTAATATTGCTGTTCTCCCTATTGCCTTGCTTTTGTAGACTTTGTCTGCCCTCTGAGGTCTAGCACAAGTTGTACTGTTTCATTTTCCCACATTTTATTGATTCTTCCTCTCTTTTCATTTTTCTATTGCCCTTCAAGTGTATACTATATCATTTGACAAGTCAAATTTAATTCAGCTGTTATATATCACTAGTGCATCATGCAGTGTGACTGCCTTAATCTGAATCTTCCTTTTTCTGATAGTTTAGAATAATATCACACTTACTGTTTTGATGGGAATATCACATTCATTTACCGTTTTGCATCCAGAAATGTTTGAACACCTTTTTTGCCACCAGTCACTTAAAACCCCTAATACTTTCCTCATGGGACTTGTTAAGACATTTAGTCTCTTGGTGATTAAAAAAAACACCTTAATTATGGCAATGACTTGTCCTGTAAATTCTTCCCTAGCTTTGGATTTGAGAAACTTGGCCTCTATCTCACACTAGTTCAGAAAGATAGATTGAATGTTACAAGACCAGGTTGCACATCATTTATGAACTTTATTATTTTCATGTTAAACAGAATTACCACAGAGTAATTTTTTTCTAAATGCTGTTTGTAATTTCTTTCTAAATGATGTTTTTTTCTCTCTAAATGTCATAATTTTTTTTAAAAAAAGTAATTTTTGAGCCTATGGTATTTTGACCATATCTAATTATTAGATTTTGTATAAAATTTTGTTTTAAATCTAGAATTTACTATTTATGTCAAACTGTTAAATTGAGCAACTATAAGTATATTGTCTGAAAGTAGGATTTAAAAGGCAGTGTGGTATGGTAGAACCCACTCTGGACAGGAATTAGGAGATATGGTTCTATGCAACCTTAGGAAAATTTATATTTTGGAGGGGGTGGAATCTAAGTTTCTTTAGCCATAAAACAAGGAAGTTAGGGGAAACTTTAGAATTTGACAAATTCTAAATTCACAGGCTTTAGAATTTGACAAACTTGGCTTCTAATCCTCAACCTGCCATTAACTACAGTATGACCTTGCCAAGTAACAAATCTAAACCCCCGTTCATCATCCATAAAGTAAGGATGATAGTATTTAATCTCATAAAACTATTGTGAATTCTAATGAAATAATTCATAAGAAGCTCTTAGATGTGCCCAGCACTGGGTAAATAATGTTAACTACTATTACTATCAGAGGATCTTTTATGTACTCACAGACTTTCAAAGAAGACTTTGGATTATATAACATAGCTTCAGTTACTTGGGCATCATTGCTAATATTTAGAAAATGATTACTTTTAATATGTTGTTTCCTACTCTAATAACTTAAAAGAGCCTATCTTTTTTGAATATTATCTTACCTGGGAGATATTCCAGCTCTTGAAAAGACCCATTTGGTATCATTTTTCCTGGGCCTTGATCTCTTATTTTGTGAAAATAGAGTAATCAGACAAAGTAATCTATAGTACTGTGTTAGTGGGACTATAATAGGTGTCCTTTTTAAATTCTTACAGTTTTTTTTCTTTTATTTTTTCTAACTTGAAAATGTGACACTAATACTGCATCATGTGGCAGGAGAATTTAGTACTTGGTAGCTTATGAAGATGACATTTGAAACAGAGATGTCAGAATGCCACTTAAAATATTCCACTGAGGCAGGCCTCTTCTTAACCCATATAATGTTCTGTACTCATATGCATTTTTCAGAAATTGGATTACTGTGAGATAGTGCAAAATTTAGCTCGGTAGTTTCATGTTTATTTAAAAAGGCTGTGAAACATATGAAGGTTAAGGATTAAAATAATGTTAATGAGGTTTTCCAGATATTTCACTTTTTACTTTTTTTCCTATGTTTTATTCCAGTCAGGTAAATGAGTAAGTCAGAGTACCCAAAACCCATTTTTAAATATTGTGGTAAAATATATAAAACATAAACTTTACCATTTTAATCATTTTAAGTATCCAGTTCTTGGCATTAAGAAGTTGGCATTGACATCATTGTCCACCCATGGCCACTGTCCAGCTCCAGAATTTTTTTTATCTTCTCCAATGAAAACTCTGTACCCATTAAATACTAATACCCTATCCCCTGACTCCCCTAGGCTCTGGCAACCATCATTCTACTTGCTGTCTCTATAAATTTGACTATTGTAGGAACTTCATATAATTGGAATCATATAATATTTGTACTTTTGTGACTGGCTTATTTCACTTAGCATAATGTCTTTAGGGTTGGTTCATCCATGTTTCAGCATGTGTCAAAATTTTATTGTTTTTTAAGGCTGAGTAGCGTTCCATTATGTATATGTACCACATTTTGTTTATTCATTCATCTATTGATGAACACATGGGTTGCTTCTATCTTTTTGCTATTATGAATAATGCTGCTATGAACATGGGTGTACAAATAGGTGTCCAGTTCCTACTTTCACTACTTTTGGGTATACGAGTATACCCAGAGGTAGAATTGTTGGCTCATATGGTAATTCTACATTTAATTTTTTGAGGAATCTCCACCCTGTTTTTCATAGTGGTTGTACCATTTTACATCCCTACCAGCAAAGAACAAGAGTTCCAATTTCTCCACATGCTTGCCAGCACTTGTTATTTATTGTGTGGTTTTTTTGTTTTCTTATTTTTTTGTATGTATGTATGTATTTATTTGATAATAGCCATTCTAAATAGGCATGAGTGTTAAGTGGCATATCTCTGTTTTGATTTGCATTTTCCTAATGACTTGTGATGTTAAGTATCTTTTCATGTGTTTTTTGGCTATTCATGTATCGGAGAAATGTCTATTCAAGTCCTTTGTCTGTGTTTGGTGAAGGACTTTTGAGGTCCTTCAAAAAAAAAGCTATTGATGTGTCGGTAAACTAGCTAGGATGATGCTACATGGGATAAAATTTGTTGACGAGACAGACCACGAGTCAGATGCTAATATCTTCAGCGGTCCTTCCTGACAGCCTCAATTGCACTTTATCACTTTTAAGTCATGGTTTTTACTTTAAAAAAAAGAAAGATAACAAATATACTATGTATTCAATTTAGTAATTTAGGGGTAAAAGTAAAGAAAACCGAGGGAGGTAACAATAGAAATAAATTACAAACTAGAAATCAGTGGAAGTAATTAGTACAAGGACTAATTTTTATTAAAAAATTAAGAAATAGAGAAATTGATGAGAACTATACCAAGAAAAATTACAGAACTAGAGTTAGAATGAGAAACTTGGACTACATTAAAAAAATAGGGATTTAAAAATAGAATTCTATACTCAGATATCTGATAATTATGTAAATCTCAATGTAATGATGCTATATGGGTGTGACATTTTATTTCGTATACTTGTGATCAAATATGGTCCTTTTATTTTAGTTATCTAATAGTTATTTCTTTTAAAAAAATACCTGGATGTTTCATTCAACTTAATTTATAGCATAACATTTTTTCATTTTAGGTGTGTGTGTGTGTGTGTGTGTGTGTGTGTGTGTGTGTGTGTATGTGTATGTGTGTAAGTGTAAATAGACTTCATATACACACATTCAGTAATTAAGTTTGATTCCATTGTAAAGACTTAATATAATAGATATTTATGTGGTAAAACTTTGCAGAGAATAGTTTCATTATTGTCCCTCCTTAATTAGAGCTTTCAACAAAACATTGATTACCAAAACTGTCAAAGTTGTATAATAAAAATAGAAAAATGTGAGGATGGACTATGCTTATATATTTGTTGAATTTTACCAATGACATTGAGCTGTTTAAGACTAAATTTGAATTTAATGATGGATTTGATTTTCCTCCTTTAAATCATATATCAATGACTACGTTAATTACATAATGTGGGTTTGAGTAGTGTAATGAATTGTATCCATGGAATAGCAGACATAATGAATAATATTTTAAATTTGAGGAATTTAGTCCATCTTTGAAATGATTATAAGTCAATAGTAATATGAAAGTAATATTAAAAGGTATCGCTTTCCTTCATTTTTCTAACAGGGTCAACATATTTCATTAGCACCTATTCAAAAGCTAGAAGAAGCTCTATATGAATATCAACCACTGCAAATAGAGACATGTGGACCACGAGTTCCTGAGTTTGAGATGCTAGGAAGACTTGGGTAAGTGCCCAAAAGAACTTCTCATTGAAGAGTGGATGTTTAGGGCTTTGTTGTTATTGTTTCTAACTCACACTTTAACATTATTAGACTTTGAGTTTACAGAATTTTACACTCTTTAGTAAAAAAGAATGGCGCTTAATACTAAGTTAATACATTATTTTTTCTATGGTCTTGTTAGGTTTTTTGAGATTGAGATTGGATTGTATTAGTTCCCTTTTAAGGCGGTCCTTGGCAACCATATTGAAGTAGCTGTTCATTTTCAGCTCACTGCATACTTTTTTAGAAATAGGGGCTTATGTCACTAGTAAGCCAGTAATAATATAAGAGTTGAGCTCCTTGCCATGAAAAAGAGTAGATTTACTCACTGTCTGCTGTCTATAGTGAAACTATATTTATGAGAAATGAGCCACAAAATGTATTTTGTGAAAAGGTGTATGTAGAGCTGGCCAGTGACTCAAAAGCCATATTATATTTATCCATTTTGAAAATGAATGTGGGATTATGGCTTTTGTCAGTGATGAAGGGGATCAGTCTTTCTCACAGGAGGAGGTGGCATTTGTGTACTTGAAAAGTACAGGCACAGACTTTGTTGGATGGAGCAAATAATATCTTGTTCTGGTGTCTCAACCTAAGCGATTGAATAACAAGATGATCCTGAATTGGTTGTTTCCAACAACAGCACAGAAACAGTGTAAAGATATAACGTGAAAGAAAAAAGTGGGTACAATGAAACCAAGTAATTAAAAAGTAATTAAGAAAAAAACCCAATAGCAAAAACAAGATAGATTAAACAGACAAAATCTACATTCATCTTTAAAACCAAAACCAGAGTCTTGAACATGATGCATAGTATTTTGCATATGAACATGGAGGCTCCAAGGTCAAATTATTATTAAAATGATAGATAATTTACGTATCTGTTATTTGGTAGATCTTAAGACTTTCTTTGGTTCTGTATGCTATGAAGCCCTTTGCTCTACGTTCAGGAACACGACAGAGTTGTCCCCTATCAACACTGCTTTTCAACATAGTATTCAAAGTCCTAGCCAGAGCAATCAGGCAAGAGAAAGAAATAAAAGGCATCCGAATTGGGAATGAAGAAGTTGAATTATCACTTTTTGCAGATGACATGATTCTAGATATAGAAAAATCCTAAAGACTCCACCAAAAAACTGTTAGAAATAGTGAATGAGTACAGTAAAGTTGCCGGCTACAAAATCAACATACAAAAAGCCATTGCATTTGTAAATACTAACAATGAAATCTCAGAAAAAGAAGTCCTATGGCTCCCAAGCATGAAGCCAAGGGGATGTGAAACAAAACCTAAAACCCTTTTTTGAGTTTGAAATAACAAATTCATCAAATAATTGGCCTACATGCTAAAATTGAAGCTTCAGGAGACAGATAATGTAGGGTTTTACAATTTGAAAAATTATAAGTGATATAGACATTGATTTCTTATCTCTTACTGGGTATGCAAGAGCCAGAATTCTGTATCTCCAAAATAAATTTTCTTAAAATCTTGACACTTATGTCAGTGAAGACAAAGTATTTAAAATAGTACTCCTCTATTACAGGGTTTTGCATTTTCCAATAATTTTGTCATCAAAATTGCATTTGAAAGATCATTGTTATTCATAATAACAATGCACAAGTAAACTGTATGACAACAATTAATGCAAAGGATGGGAAGAGGGAAAAAACTGTGCTGTTGTAATGTTCTTGTACAATATGTGATGTAGTATAATAGTATCTGGTGGTAAGTTAAAGATGTTTAATATAACCCTAGAACAACTACTAAAAACGTAAAACAAAGTGGGATAGTCAGTAAATCAATATCAGAGAAAATAATGAGGTCACAAGAAATACTTCATTAGTAAAAAGGAGTGCAGGAAAAGAGGGAGGCAAAAAATAAAGAAATGGTACAATTAGGAAATAAATAGCATAGTGTTAGATTTAATCTTAACTATATCAGTAATTGCATTAAGTGTAAATGTTCTAAACTAGCACTATCCAATAAAACTTTCTAAAGTGATGGAAATATTCTCTGTCTGTGCTCTCCAAGATATTAGCCACCAGTTACATGTTTCTACTGAACATTTGAATATGCCTAGTGCAACTGAAGACTTGCATTTTAAATTTTATTCAATATTTTTAAATAAACACATATGGCTTATAGCTACTATATTGGATAGCACAGGTCTAAATATTCCAAATAATAGACTGAGATTGCCAGATTGGATTAAAAAAGCAAGATTTATGTGTTTTCTATGATACAAGGATCTGGCATTATATATACAGCTCAGTTTCTCTGAGCTTGAAAAGTTTCTCTGAAGTTCTTGGATCTATAATTCATTGTTATTTTGTAACTATCTCAACTGTTATCTCTTCACAGATTTATTCTGCTCCATCTTCTCATTATTTTCATTCTGAGATTCTGATTTCACATGTTAGACCTTTCTATATTATTGTAGAGGTCTTGGGTGCTCTGTTTTGTTTTTCAATTTTTTCTTAAATTTGTGTTTCAAAATTTGGATAATTCCTGTTGTCCTTTCCTCAAGTTCACTTATTCTTCTTCTGTCTTCCTTCTGCTGATAAGTCTATCAAAGGAATTCTTTCTGATACGGCAGTTTTCATATCTAGCATTTCCACTCCTTTTTGTAATTTCCATCTCTGCTGAAATTCCCTAGGTGTTTGTACATGTTATCCACCTTTTTTTCAGTAGAGCTTTTAACTTATTAATCATGTAATTGTGAAGTGCCTCTTTGATACTTCCAACATCTCTTGGTCTGGTCTTGTTGACTGTTTTATGTCTTGATAGATTTGCTTTTCCTGCTTTCTTGTTTTTATTGTAATTATTGCTTGAATATTGGACCTTCTGTGCAACAGAACAGTAGAGACTGAGATAAATAATATATATGCCAAGAAATATTTGTCCCTTTTTCTGTCAGGCCATTAGTGTAGGGAGTTGAGTATTAAGTCTGGAGTTTGGTCCCAGTTTGGGTTTTTGTGTTTGCTCTAGTTACCATCACTGTATCACAGGGTTCAGCTTCTTCTAGTTGTGATTTGTTGCCACACTGTGCCTGTTATGAGGACTGGAGTGCTGGAGGGATTTTCTCAGTCTTCTTGCTCCACTGTTGGCTTTCAACAGGCTCTGCAAGCCTGAGCCACAGAGTTTTCTCTTGATGCTCCTCCCCAGCAATAGATTGCTCTTGCTTTTTACTTGGAGTAAGTCTTGTGGTGGGAGCAAGGGGGTTTCTTAGTTCTCCTATTTGAGCTTTAGTTGTAGGAGGTCCTGTGTGCCAGAGCCTCAGGGGGGAGCTTTCTTACTGTACCTTCTCTTTCCCAGAGGCAAAAAACTTCTGCCTCCTGCTTCAGGGTGCAGGTGGGTTTGCTGTTCCTTCCCAGCCTCACAACTGAACTCTGTCCTGCCTTTCCTGAGTGGTTGAAGGCTTTTGTCTGTGTCAGTATAGAGTTGGGGAGGGTGGAAATAGGTTTTATACTCCTTCCCCAGTGAAACCCAGTTTTGCCTTTCCCCAGAAACTGAGTCTCGACTGTTTTTTTTTCTTTTTTATAATTCATTTCCTCTTCTATTTAGTGTTCAGTTATTACAATTTTTATTAGATCTCTATAATGGAATATCCTCTTCATCTTCCTTTTTTTAATGTGATATGGTGCTGGTGCTGCTATATATACATGTGTATGTGAGTATTTAACGAATGGATAGACTTCTGTATGAAATAGATGTCTGGTAGATTGTTTTTATCCCTTGTTTTAAGTAAATTATTAAGTTGAATAAACTTGAGCAACACTTTTGATTGGAGTCCTTTTGGTTTCCTTCTGCAATTATGGTTTAGATTTTTAAAGGTAGGGTAAGTGTCCTTTAGATAAGGTATAACCACAGTGTTTGTATTTTTTCCCAAGTTTTTCATATTAAAATCTTATTTAAACTTAATAAGTTTAATAAAAGGAAGCTGGATCACTTTTTGGGGGGTGGTTGTGCTGGTTGGGAGTCTTTCATTATTAATCATTGACTGTTTAGAATATAGTTAGTTCCAGATTTCTAGAAGTAGATTTTTGTCTCTTTCAACAAAGACTGTACATATATTTTATATCCACAAAAGCTAAGAAGGCAAATTGTTCTGATTACAAATAAACGTGTATGTATTTCAAGCAGTAGTCCTTGACTGTGACAGTTGCTTTTAGACATCCGTGGCTAAGGAATGAAGGAATTTCTAGATTATCAATAGTGATATCAGAATTGCTAAAGAAACATTGGCTTTTTCTTGGCATAAACTATTTACCCAAATAGAATGTATCTCATACCTTCCTTCTCGTCAGCCTTCTTCCTTGAGAAAGGGATTGAATTCCATATGGACAGTTTTAGTTTTTGGAGCTGGGATTAGCGCTAGCAGTCTCTTTGGTAATATGTTAGGATCTGATATTTAAATATTTGCCAAAATAAATCCTAACTTGAATTCTTGTACTACTAGTTCATTTTCTGCTCTGGAATTATTATTTGAAACCATATGTTTTCTTACTTTTTTCTTACTACTTCAGACCTAGGAATACAGTTTTATTTACCACAATTTTCAGAAACATTTAGAGAGAAACCGAAGAAGTTACTCTGTGAAATTAGTTTTCAAAGAATGATTTGGTATCCTCAAAGGTGCTGCTTTTAAGGTACAAGGAATATTAACTACAGTTGACTAAAGATATAATTGTCACACATCTGTCCTAAGAGTTGTCCACATCTTAGCTAGAAGATTGTATCTAATAAACCCCAGTTATCCCTTTATAGTGGAGCTTTCCCCCTCCCCCCATCCTCTAGCTTCTACTCCTCTCTTTTCTTCTCCTATTGCAACAAAATTTCCATTTTATATGACCTTATTCTACAAAGGGAACAAATTTAATTTCTCTAGAGGCAAACAGAGAATAAATTAACTGCCTCATTTCCATTTTTTTATATCTGCTTTTGAAATCTTTATGACATGATGAAGTTAAGAATAATACATTTTGTAGCTTCACTTCAGTTGGCTCAAAACTGTGGATGCAGGCACTTTCAAAATAATTTGAATTATATATTTTTGGGAGTGGGTGACATAAGTCTTGGGAGAATGCCTCCAAAAAAACTTATGTTTTTGTTTTCATGTATAGCTTTGATAAAAGATGAAATCCAAAGTACGTTGTCATGAGATTTTAGGTGGTTTTTACTGAGATTTTGTCTAAAGTTAGTTAAACTTGAGAAGTAGATGAAGAATAAATGAGAATTTCTCTTTCAGGAGGGTACTATGAATATATAATTATAGTTCAAATTGCACTGGCAGCACTCTTCTGGTTTGCTCAAGGCAATATGTAAACATGTTTTATTAATTCTGTGCCAGTGGGAGCAAGCATTGGGAAAACTTAACTGCTAATTGAAATTCCCCAGACTACGGCTTTAGTGGTTAGTTTAGTAAAGTCTCTTGATTGGCACTGTGAGACTGTCTTTTTAATAATCAACTGGCTTTCTAGTGAATATTTTACTACCTTCCACCCAAAGAAGAATTATTCCCTTAACTGACATAAATTTTAAGCATTTATCAACTTTATTCATCAATTTCAAATTATTTAATCAGATATCACTACTGTTTTAAATAGATATATGATTTACTTAATAAAGACTGTTCATTTGTGAGCCTATTATAGAAATAAGGAAAAACTGTTTTATAAGATAAAATATGGTCTTTAAGATGTGTATTTTTCAGTTATCCTTAATTTATGAATTTAAATGAAGCCATTTGCTATTAATTTATGAATTTAAATGAAGCCATTTGCTATCACAGTTCTATAGAATGAAATTTCAATCTTCATTTCCTGTAGAACTTTTCTGTGTGTTTCTTTGTGGTAGAGTGTTGTAGCCAAATGCACATGTTCGTTTCTTTCTCTTCTGCTAATGTAACTGACAAAAGTTATGTGCTATCAATTATGATAGCTTTAAAAAATAGATTTAAACTATGATAGTTCAATATCTTGAGTCCTTCCTAACCAGGTGATAGATTTTTAAACTATTATTCTGTAATTAGTAGAGAAGATAATTGTGGAAGTAATGATAGCATTGAATTAACCCAGTTAACTAGAACCTGATGATAATTAGAAGTTTCTTGTTTGCTGTCCATCAGCAGCTATGACTTTCTTTTCTTGTGTAGCCATAGACTACAATGATAAAAACCAATTTGCTGAGCAAAACTTACTGACCTATAACAAATCCATTACTGTTTCTGGCACAGCAATTAAAAGTGTTCATTTTTGAGGGAATAGGGTGAGGGTATAGTCCCTCCAAAGTAGAAGATCCACTTTCATGGTAACCTTGGAGACACTTTTCATGACCATTCTTTTGTTCTTAAAAATTGGTAAATTAGAACTTTCTATGTCAAGAATTTGAGATGAGACGTTAAACATATATTTTTGTTTTTTTTATAATTAAAGTTTATTGGGGTGACAGTAGTTATAAAATTACATAGGTTTCAGGTGTATAATTCTGTAATGCATCATCTATGTATCACATTGTGTGTTCACCACCCAGAGTCAGTTCTCTCTTTTCATCACCATATATTTGATCCCTTTTACCCTCATCCTACCACCTCTTCTCCCCTTACCCTCTGGTAACCACTAAATTATTGTCCATCTCTATGAATTTTTGTTTCTTTGTTTGTTTGTCTTGTTCCTTTGTTTTCAGTTTTATGTACCACGTATCAGTGAAATCATGTGGTTTTTGACTTTTTCTGTCTGGCTTATTTCACTTAACACAGTAATCTGAAGATCCATCCATATTGTTGCAAATGGCACTATTTCATCTTTTCTTATGGCAGAATAGTATTCCATTGTGTATATATACCACAACTTTTTTATCCAATCATCTTTCGAAGGACACTTTGGTTGTTTTCATGTCTTGGCCACCAAAAAGAAAGCTTCAGTAAACATCAGAACACATATATCTTTACGGATAAATGTTTTCAGGTTTTTTGGGTAGATACCCAGGCTCTGTTATTAATATCCTTCAGTGGTTCATCTTCACCTGCATAATCTGAACTCTGTCTACCTTCATGGCCATATAGTCCTGCCCCTCTCATACTTGGTGTTTCTTAAGAACCTCATGGTGTCACAGGCATTTTTGTGCCCTAACATGTGTTGTTTCAATTCCTCAAGAGGCTCTTTGCCTTTATATTTGTGGCATAGCCCCCTCTAGTAAGTTCTTTCCATCTTTTCTGCCCTATGCGTGAATTGTCTGTTTATGCCCCATGTCCCCCTTTCTATTAGGGTAGTATTGTTTTCCTTATTGTATGAGTCAGCCATATAGTAAGACTATTAATCCTTGAAATTCCAAAATTTTTTTGCTATTCTTACATTGTTTATGATGTGTTGTAGTTTTAATCTCTGAGCTGTAAAGTATTTTGATGATGTCCTGTTAATTTTCCATTGTTCTTCTACTTAGGAAGTCCTAAACCAACACACAGAACCTTGTATATATTTATTTATAGTCTAATTTTTATGTAGCTTCAATTTTTACATCTAATCACTTAATCCATCTGGATTTATTTTGTGAGGAGCTATAAAATAATTTTTATATTTTTCAACATAGTAAATCAGTTGGCCCAGAATAATTTATTTATTTTCTTTTCTCCATGGATGTGTTACATAACTATACTAGGACTTTTTCTCTGCTGCCCTTTCTTTTCCATTAGTCTATGTTTTAATTTTTCAACAGTATCACATTATTAATTTAAATTCATGATATGTTTTAATATTAAGTTGTGTATTTATTTTCTATTGTTGTGTATTAAATTACCACAGATTTAAGTGGCTTAAAACAATATCCATTTTTATCTCATTTATTATCAGTACCTGAGTCAGCAGTGTGGGCATGGGTTACCAGGATCCTCTATTCTGGTTGCACATGGTTGCAATCAAAGTCTCAGCAGGTGCTATGGTTCCTTGTAAGCGATTCTTGGGGGTTGTCTTTCAAGCTCATTCAGGTTATTGGTAGAATTGGGTTCCTTGCAGGTATAGAATTTACGATGACTGCCATCTTTTTGAATGCTACCAGAAGAAAATCTCTTTGACTCTCTTCCTTTTTAAGGGCTCCTACCTGATTAAGTGTGGCCCACCTAAATAATTTCCCTTTTTATTAATTCTCAATCAACCAATTTGAGATCTTAATTACATCTGCAAAATCCCTTTTGCCATTTACAGTAGTGCCCCCTTATCTGTGGGGTACATGTTCCAAGACCCCCAGTTGATACCTGAAACCAGGATAGTTTATAGTATATGTATATAGTATATATGAGTATACTGTGTTTTTCCTACAGATAGATAGATACATACATACATACATACCTATGAAAAAGTTTTATTTATAAATTAGGCACAATAAGAGATTAACAACAATAATAAAATAGAACGACTATAACAATACACTAATAAAAGCTATGTGAATGTGGTCTTTCTCTCGCTCTACAAAATAGTGTACTATACTCTCCCTTCTGCTTGTGATGATGTGAGATAATAAAATGCCAAACCTATTTCTGAATCTGTGTGACCATCCCTTACTTGCAGGAAATGGCTTGATGTCACTCATTTCAGGGGATCCTTTGCTAAAGTCTTCATATAGGGTCAGCGCTTTCTGATCCAACATGTTGCCTCAGTTGGAACACATTTTCTGTTCATGTTTACCACCCACAAATTTAATGCCATTTCCATTTTAACTAAGCACTTAATCACATGTTATGGTGGTGATGTTTGCAGTTTGAGGTGGTACAGCAAAACTAGCACAAATTTCTTTTTCACAATTTCAGAGATAGATTTGTTTGTTCTTACTATAGATCTTAGCAATCTCAGCATGCAATTTTTTTCTTTCCTTATTAAGTTGAAAACTTTTACCTTTCCACTCCCTTTGCAGCTTTTCTTTGGCATATACGAATTGCCAGCATCACTACTCTTGCACTTTGGGCCATTATTAAGTAAAATAAGCGTTACTTGAACACAAGCACTGTGATACCATGACAGTTGATACGACAACCAAGATGGCTACTAAGTGACTAATGGGCGGGTGGTATATACAGCATGGATACCCTGGATAAAGGGTTGATTCACATCTCAGGCAGGATGCAAGGATGATGCAAGATGTCAACATTCTACTCAGAACAGTGCGCAATCTAAAACTTATGAATTGTTTATTTCTGGAATTTTCCAGTAACATAATATTTTGGGCTGCAGTTGACCGTGGGTAACTGAAGCCACAGAAAGCAAAAATAACAGGGGACTACTGTAATATAATCTCAGGAGTGAAATCTGTCAGATCCAGGGGAAAGGAAGCATATAGGCAGTGGGAATCGTGGGGGCCATCTGAGAATTCTTCTTACCATAGGTAGAGCAAGTCTTCCTTTGCTACTTATCTTTTTCAGAGTATTCTTAGCATCTTTATACATTTATTCTTCTAAAAGAATTGTCCAAAGCAACAAAGCACTCTACACTTCTTGAAAGTTTTCTATACCTTTGAAAATTTTCAAAATAAAATATTGTGAAACAAGTAATGAAACAAATCAAACCAAAACCTTCAATAACTTAACTAAATTCCTATAGCACCCCAGATAACAAACAGCCAAATACCACTCCTTTTGGGATTTTATTTGGAATTGCTTTAAAATTATAAACTGATTAGAAAAGAACGGGCATTTAAAATTTATTCAGTTTTCATATATCTCACACATTTCTTGGAAATTAATTTTCATTATATTAACTTGTGATGCTGTTACAAAGTTTTCATTATGCTTTCTAACTGATTCTTGCTAAAATGTATTCTAACTGATTCTTGCTTAAATATGTATATTTTTGTATCTAGCTGCTTTACTGAGCTCTTATAATTTTAATTGTTCTATTAGGTGAATATCTGGGGTTTTATTTGGAAGTCAGTCATCTGAAAAAATGAATTTTTTCTTTTAAATACTCTATTTCTAACTTCAGTTTAATATTTTACTGCATTTGGCTAGAACTTCTTGACCTGGTGTTATACAGTTCTGGTAATAGCAGTTTCTTGTTTCTGATTTTTTTGTGAATGCTTCAAGTGTTTCATCGTTAAGTATTTGCTGGCTGTTTGTTTACGTGATGTTTCTTATCTTGTATTTTTAAAAATCACATTGAGGAAATTTGTGTTCTTTGGTCAAGATCTTTACCTATTGACTAATTGTTCATGGATTACCTAAGAATGGAGAAAAGTATTTGTTTTGCTTTATGTTTGTTTTGTTTTTGATGCTGTCCACTTAAGTTTATATGTTAGTTTTAGAAGAAGTCTCAGGGACGTCAGAAAAATCAAAGAACACGGAAAAATACAAAAGTCATAAAAATGATTGCAACATGTACCATGTTTCCCCCAAAATAAGACCTAAGCCGGACAATCAGCTCAAATGCATCTTTTGGAGCAAAAATTAATATAAGACTCGATATTGTATCATATCATATCATATATCATATCAGACCCGGTCTTATTTTATAATACAATATCGAGTCTTATGTTAACTTTTGCTCCAAAAGATGCATTCGAGCTGATTGTCTGGCTAGGTCTTATTTTCAGGGAAACGGTATATGTATACAATATATGATATATATTGTACTTTGTTGTAATTATAAGAGTATTACTAAATTAACTTTTTTTTGCTGGCTATGACAGCAAAATGTCTTTAGTATCTGTTTTTGTTGGCATTTGAATGAGAAATCAACTCACACATCTAACACGAACCTTTTTGCTTAAAGTTTTAGTCTGGCTCTAGTCTGGTAAGTTTTAAATCTTTGTTATGCAATCATGGAAAAAATATGTTTCTACTTGAAGCAGTTGTCAAACAAGCTTCTTTCATCGACAGTCAGACACAGGGCAGCTGAATGAGGCTGTTTAGTCTAGAGTAAATGCTCACGAGATTACAAGGTCACTAAGGAAATGTAATTATGCAGTTGATTCCAGAATAGTCTTTTGTAGTAAGGACTTTAAGAGTATTACATCACAATATTAATTTAAAAAAATATATTCCAGAATTAAGCTCAGAAAGAAAAGCAGCACTAAATAAATCAAATTATTTAATTCAATGATAAAATTATAATTATAAATTATTACAATGAAATGTAGTTTTAATTCAGATTTTTATAGGACCCTAAAACAGCAAGTTCAATTTATTATTGGAATTTGGTCAATTTCTCCCAAATCACATTCGGTAGACCCTGTATATCTATATATAATTTTCTCCATTGTGAAATGAAACCTCATAGTAGTTACCTCATGTTAATTGAGAAAACAATTGATTATTTAGCAGTTCCTTTACTTTTGTTATTTGTTTGATTATCAATCACCTCCTGTGTGCCCGTTGTTCTGTGTGCTGAGAAAACAGCAGTAAGGAAAACAGAGAAAACACCTACTGTCATTAAGCTTACATTCTACTGGGATGAAACCAACAATAAAAATACGTGAATGAATTTGTTAGATAATAATTAGTACTTTAAAGACAAATACAGCATGATGAAGGGACATGTAGTGATTGGAGTACAGTGCTATTTTTACGTAGGTAGTGATGGAATCTTTTGTAGGATATTTGAACAGAAATGAATTAAGCAAAGAAGCTAATCATGTGATATCATGGGGAGAGTCAGAAGTAACTGTAAGGGCAAAGGCCCTGAGGTGAGGGTGTGTATGAGGAAGAGAAAGGAGGCAAGTGTCTGAAGCGGAGTGAATTGGGAAATGGTAGGAGATGAGGTGAGAGTGGTAGCAGGTTTGTATGTAAGGAGGCAGGCTGGTCCCAGTTAGATCATGTATAGCTTTTTAGATGATGGTCACGATTTGGGCTTGTAATTTAAAGATGAGAAGTCAAAGGCGAGTTTTGGACAAAGGTGTGTTATATGACTTACATTTAGAAAGATCTTTTATGGGAGAATCAGTGGTGGGGTGAAAGCAAGAAAACTCTCAGGTGGTCCTGGTTAAGATGGTAGTGGCTTAGATAAGATGGTGGCAGTGTAGCACTGAGAAAGTGGCCAGATTATGGATATAATTTTGGTGGCAAAGTAACAATTTTTAATGGCTTGGATGTAGGGAGTATGAAAAAGTTGCTCCTAGGGTTATACCTGAGTGACAAAGCTACCATTTACTGCGATGACAGAAACTGGGGGAGGGGTTCTTTGAGGCAGCATAGTAGTTCCAGTTGTTTATAAATTCAATTATTTATCAACTATTATTATTAAAAAATATGTTTCTAAAGAGACTGCAAGAGCTGGGAAAAAAGAAACTTTTGAGATAACAATGCAACTCTTCTTTTACAGAAGACTTAACTCATGAGATCACTATAGGGGAGGCAGGAGAAAAAAACAACTCTTGTTCTCATAGTCACATCTCTGGTTAGTGCAAAGTTAGGACCAGATTCTTAGTTTCTTAAAATAATTTTTCTTTGCTGTACCATATGACCTTGCCATATCCAGAGCTTTCAAAATCTGAATGGGCTTTATTTTTATTAGGTTTTCAGATTATTATGGTTGCAAGCAGTATATTTAAGGACTGTGTATTCAATTATATAGCAACTTTCTTGATGTTCTCACAAAAAAAGAAAAGAAAATTATTCTACTCTAAGTGTGAGCCAAGTTCTCAGTCTCCGTTCTGTGGTGTGTGTGTGTGTGTGTGTGTGTGTGTGTGTGTGTGTGTAAAATAGGTTATGTTGGGCACGGTGTCTCACAAGCTGTTGGGTTGGAGCATAGGGAAAGATAACCTGATTGCAGAGATGTAGCAAGGGCAGAGTGTAGCAGTGGTCTGTCCCAGGAGCAGGAAATAAGGAGTTGCATTGTCTGTAGAGAATTTAAAAAATAATAAAGCCAATTAAAAGTTAGTCTGTTTTTTATCACCATGTGCTAGCAATTCTAAACAATGTCGGTTTTCAAATACTCCTTCCTGAAAAAATCTTTTTTGGTCCAAGTTCTAAACAATTGCTGTCATTACTTTTGAACTTAATAGCATATATGTAAGCTTCCAATTAGCACATCTTTATTTTTGTTCTTTAATAACATTGTATTGTACACAGAAGTTCATTCAGAAACTGCCTCAGACTCTATTCCCCCACCCCCAATACCCGCAAACTCAGCTACATTTAGCCTTGCTCAAGAGTAAGTTTGTAAGGTTTTAGAATCTATCCGACTCCTTTTGGTAAAATTTCTATTTCCCACTCCGCTGTGGTACTGTATATTCCTGAGCTATGAATAGAACTTTATGTTCTTGGAGCATTCATTTGTGTTTCAAGTTGTCAACTGGGAGATATCTGAAAGTTGCTAGAATCAATTCTAAAGAAAGACATGAACAGTATTGCAATTTCTGGAATATATTGTGAAATAGATATTTTTTGAAACTCTGTCAAACTCATCCTTATCATTAAGATATTTCCTAGCTGTTCGATATATTTTGCTTCAGGAAGGAAAGTTGAAATTAAAATTAACAAAAAAAAAAATATTCTTGAGTTGATTATGAGCAAAGAAAGGTAAATTGACAAATCTGGATTTATTACCTATTGAGCATGAATATGCAAAATAGAACAATTCTAGTGAATTCACTGACAAATTTGCAGAAAAGCTCAAAACAGATGCTATAATGTGACAGTCTATTTACGTACTTACATATTCCTGTTTTCAAAAATTAAATTAATGTAATTAATGGGTATTTTAATCTGTTACTTTCCCCTTTTTTGTGGCATAAATTTTATTTTTCATTAACATTTTTTACTGGCATAATTATGTGTGCAAAGTCCAATAAATGAAAAATCTCACTATCTGCATATCTTTTCTGCATTGTTACTATTTTTCATTTTATGATTATTACAGAAAATTTCATTGTACATAGGAGCATGTGTGGTAAAAATATGATATTCTCTGGCTATCCAATGTGCTAGGTATGCAACTGCCTGCTAATAGTTGGCCTTGAGGATGGGATCATATGCCATATGGTTCTATAACAACAAAATATCTTGTCAATTTCGTCATAAAAATAAATTCTCCATTATATTTGGTCATATTGCTTTCAGAAGAATGTGAAGACTTAGAGAGATTTGAAAAAAAAGGCAACAAAAATATGTAATGGTCAGGAATTAGATACTACATACGTAGGTTAAAAGAATTGTGATTATTTAATCTGGAAAACAAATGGCTATGTTTTGGGAAAGCATGATTGGTAATCATTTTTTTAATTGATGAAGGATTTTTGAAGGGAATACCGTTTTTTGAAAGGAAAATTGCCGATAAAATGGTAAAATATGGATCAGATGACCAGCTTATTGGCTCTTACTGCTGAGATATTTCAGTTTGCTAGAAGATACTGATTGGTTTTATGTAGCTTTGACATTTATTTGACTAAGAGCAAAATGCTATTTCAGGTAATTTTTTAAAGCCCTTTGCCATTCTTGGATTCTACATGCCTCAACCCAACTTTGTTGACTCTGCCCAGCTTTTAAATCTTAGGTTTTGGTCATAGTATTTATCATCTATTTCAAAATAACACAATTATACTGTAGCTTCTTGATTTCTAATTTTAGACCTGTCTCGTGACATCCTAATGTAAGAGATGAAGATTTAGCCGTTAGAGATTCCTTCCCTAACCTTATTTCACTTGCCCTATTATCTCCCAGTAGAGTTACATCATACTTTAAAAATTGAATCAGTATTCACGATTTCCATGGTAAATATATAAATATTATTTTCAGTTAAGCTACACACATACAATGATTGTGTTTCTTTAGATTTCTCATAATGATTGCCCTTTTTTTTCCCTTCAAATTTTTCTGAAATTTCTTCAGATTTCATCTGTATCTTGCCTACCTCATCCAACTCTAATATCATCTTACCTTTTCTGGGGTTAATAGATATGAAAACAAAATAGAATCTTACCATTTGTTACCTTTCACTTTCTTGAACCTCTTTACCCAGTGTCGATGGCATTACAGTGCTGTTTTTGTTGATAGCTTAATCTCTCCTGTCCTGTTTGCCCTGCATGCAATTTGTCTGCTTTGCTAATTTGTGGTGGGCTACATTCTGGGCTTGTGGCATTGCTACTTTCTAAATCTTTTAAAAATATTCTGCCAAGGAGTGATAGCTGTCTTTAGATCTAGAGAAAATTTAGTCAACCTGTATGTTTTTTGTCTTGAGTTTTACCTCAAACTTAGAAAGAATGAAAGTTAGGGAGGCAGAAACAATAATTTCATTCTCTTATTTCCACTCCTTTATCCCAGAGACGAGGAAGAAAGATTCAGTGGCTTGGACTTGATAATTGAGAGATTGGAGTCTTCTCATTTATAAGACATATTTGAACAGCAAATGAGTCAACAGCAGGAGGGTATTTCTTGGCACTCTTTGGTACTTTTCCAAGAATCTGCCATTCTTTCTTAAGAAGGCTTACCTTTATCTTCTTATTTGGTTGAAATTAACATTTATAACATGATGTTGACTCTGCCACTTCCATCTGTTTCTTGAGCTTGTCTACTGGTCTTGGTAGTTTTTATTTATTTGTTACACATAATTTATCCAATACCATCTTAACTTCAACTTACACCTACTGTTTTAAAATGTTATATCAAAAGGCTATATCATTAGTGTTTTCAGATTGTGGATTATATTTAGTATTTTAAAAAATGGAATAAAATAGAAAATAAACCAGCCAAGGCCATTGTACTTAGTAAGTATTGTTTTGTGAAATTCTTGTTTTAGGTATGTGTGTGTATACACATTTGTAGTAGGTTTACATATAAAGTATATATACTAATTATGGTAAGAAAAGTTTGAGAAATGTTGCTTTAAAGACAGAGCACACAGTAGTAGAAGTAGTTACAACTCAAATCTAAAGACTAGGAAACATACTTTTGAGGTCTAAGGGAAATTATGTATGGGCATAGGTGGGCATAGCCTCTGATTTTCTTTTATCATAATACTTTATGGAATTTCATCAGTTCCTAACCCTCTTTTTATCAGGAAAAATAGTCATTCCCATTTATGATCTACATTTAACAGATCCTTGTTATTTTTTATAATTTTAAGGATAATTTTCAGATGTAAGAATAAGTGAATAATGGAATACAACTGTAGTAGGAAATTCAGTAGAGTTTTAAACATAGCACAATCATATTTTTATTCCATATGTTCTTGGTTTAGACGGTATATATACATAAAATTGACAACGTCTTTAGAGTGCAACTAACCACTGATCAATGGTCATACATAAACATGGAACATACCTATCTTTAATTAATTGAGTACAGTTTTCAAATGTATCTCTAATAGATTCTAGCTTATCACTACTCTGCTTACATTTGTAGCATCAAAATGCAAACAGATCAATACGTTTGAGCTTATTATTATCTCTTTTTTTACATTTGCATTGTCAAGATTAAAAACTTTGATGCCTTGTAATTTGAAGAGAGGACCACCATCTCTTATTTTCCTGTAATTACAAAAGGTTCTCATTTTTAGATTTATAAACACAAGTTAGAATGACTAATTTCATTAATTGTTCATTTCTGCATCATCTTCTTTTCCAATACCTTTGTATATGCACCTACCTGCCTATAGCATTTATACACTTAAAAGCTATAACAAGTAAATTATGGTACACAAACATAAAAAAATGTTGACACACATTGTTTTATCAAAACTGATAGTCAAAGTTCTTGTCCCATATTCTGTGGAATGAAATCCATCTTGTTTAATGACTGACTGGATGAGAATGTAATATTGCTTTTCTGTCCTTAAAATTATATACTTGAATGATTGTAAATGGGCATCAGGGATCTATTTTGAGGTGATGTAAGTGTTCTAAAATTGGGTTGTGTTGATGGTTGCACAACTCTAAATTTACTAAAAATCATTGAATTGTACACTTAAGAGTATATAGAATATATTGGTAACTCACTGATTTTTGAGTTTACAAAAATTCATTTAGGATATTGTCATATCCTCTTAAGAGATGATACAAAAAAAGAAGATGCAATAATTTGGGCAAGAAAACAGAATTGATATAATAGTGATTTATTTAACTACTATTGTATCATTCTTCAGGTGATTTCATTATTCTTTTGCTTTTTATTAGTTTTATTTTTTATTTTATTTATTGGGGTGACATTGTTTAGCAAAATTATATATGTTTCAAGTATACAATTCTATAATACATCATGTATATATTGCATTGTGTGTTCACCACCCAGAGTCAGTTCTCCTTCCATCACCATGTATTTGATTCCCTTTACCCTCCTCTATCATCCCCTCCTTCCTTACCCTCTGGTAACCACTAAACTGTTGTCTGTGTCTATGAGTTTTTGTTGCTTTTAGTTTTATATCCCACATATGAGTGAAATCATGTGATTCTCGATTTTTTCTGTCTGATTTATTTCGCTTAGCACTATAATCTCAAGATCCATCTATGTTGTTGCAAATGGCAATACAGTGGTACCTCGGTTTTTGAACATAATCCATTCCGGAAGACCATTCGAGTTCTGAAACATTCGAAAACTGAGGTGCGGTTTCCCCATAGGAAGTAATGCAAAATGGATTAATCTGTTCCCAACCTTTAAAATCAACCCCTAAAACTGCATATTTAGAATGAATTTTACTGTCTAATGATACCATAGATCCATAAAATTTACAGCGTTCATAAACTGAAATGTTCGTCAATGGAGATGTTCGAAAACCGAGGTACCACTGTATTTCATCTTTTCTTATAGCTGAGTGCTATTCCATTGTATATATGTACCACATCTTCTTTATCAAATTATCTGTTGAAGGACACTTTGGTTGTTTCCATGTCTTGGCCACCGTGAATAATGCTGCAATGAAATAGGGGTACATTTATCTTTACAGATAAACATTTTCAGATTTTTTGGGTAGATACCCAAAAGAGAGATTGCTGGGTCATATGGTAATTCTAGTCTTAATTTTTGAGGAACATCCATACAATTTTTCATAGTGGCTGTAACAATTTACATTCCTACCAATAGTACATGAGGGTTCTTTTTTCTCTACAACCTCTCCAACACTCGTTAGCACTTGTCTTGTTGATAATAGCCATCCTAATAGGCATGAGGTAGTATCTCATTGTGGCTTTGATGTGCATTTCCCTAATAGCTAGTGAAGTTGAGCATTTTTTCATATATCTGTTAGCCGTTTGTGTGTCTTCTTGGGAGAAGTGTCTGTTAACATGTAATGGGCTTTTCTTGTTATTTTAAAATGAATTACAGTTGACCTTGAACAATGTGGGGGTTAGGGACACCGATCCCCCGTGCAATAGAAAGTCTTTTGACTTCCCCCAAACTTAGCCGTTAGTAGCCTACTGTTGACCTGGAAGTCTTACTGGTAACATAAAGTCTATTAACACATTTTTTTATATGTTATAAGTATTATATACTATACTATATTCTTACAATAAAGGAAGCTAATGTTAGGAAAAATGTTAGGAAAACCATAAGGTAGAAAAAAATACACTTACAGTATTTATTGAAAAAAATTCATGTATAAGTGGACCCACATAGTTCAAACCTTTGTTCTTCATTGGTCAACTATAATAAATATTTTCTAATTTTTTTGGTTTTAGTTCTTAATATAGAAAATATAGGTAGATATAATTCACCAAACAAAAGCTCTTTGGGAATCCTCAGTAATTTTTAAGAGTGTAACGAGGTCCTAAGGCCAAAAAATTTGAGAATTGCCAATCTGTTACATGTATTTTTTCATTAGATATGCAGCTTTTGTAGTAATTATCTGTCTATTCATCCATTTATTCATTAGATGTTCAGTAAATCCAATTTGTTTTTAGGGAATAAATGTATATAAGACATGGTTTTCGTAATCAAAGAACTCTTGATATAGAGTTGAGGGATACGATGGTGTCTAAATAAGTGGGGCACAATGCAATATGCTCCCATAGTGTCACTGTGTCTAGCACAGTGTTAAACATATCTGCCTTTCAATCCAAGTTTTGTTCCTTAGTTATGAGAACTTCTCCTCTCTGAACCTCACTTTTCTTATTTGTAAAATGGAGATGATAATAGAATTGGTCTCTCAGGATTGTTTTGATTATATAATTTAATTTATAGTACTTGAGGCGTAGTACTTTTAATACTTAGAAAAATTCAATAACTGTTAGCTGTTATTGTTGTTTTAATGGCAAAGAATGTTTTATGGAGCAAGGGAGAGGTAGAGGTCAAATACGGCTTTAGAGACAAGGGAAGGGTTCATGGAGGTAGACTTTTGTTGAATGAGTTTATTTTTGAATGGGCAAGAATGGAGGCTAGTTAATATAGACAAAAGGAATGCCTTGTAGTTGGTAGGATTATATACTGCCTCCACCTGATAAAAATTATTCAATTAATGAATATCACCAGGATGATAAATTGCCAATAGGAATAATGTCATGTATTCCTAGTTAATTTATCAAACATACTCGTAAGATGTAATAATACCAAACTATTTAAAGTTGATCACATTAACCATTTAGTGTAGGGATTAAGAGAACATACTCAGGGGCCGGCCTGGTGGCTCAGGCGGTTAGAGCTCCATGCTTCTAACTCTGAAGGCTGCCGGTTCGATTCCCACATGGGCCAGTGGGCTCTCAACCACAAGGTTGCCGGTTAGAGTCCTGCAAGGGATGGTGGGCTGTGCCCCCTGCAACTAGAAACTGGACCTGGTGATGAGCTGTGCCCTCCACAACTAAGACTGAAAGGACAACAACTTGACTTGGAAAATAAAAGGCCTGGAAGTACACACTGTTCCCCAAAAAACTGTCCTGCCCCCCCAAAAAAAAGAGAACATACTCAGGAGCTAGACTGCCTGGGCTTAAATATTGGGTTTTTCATTAACTAGTTTTAATACCCTGCGCGGTTAACTAATCTTTCTGTGTTTTAGTTTCTTCATTTTCAAAAGTGTAGATAATATTAGTGCTTATCTCATAGAATTGTAAGGATTAGAAGAGTTAATAAATAATAAACCCTTAGAAAAATATCTGACACATGTTAAGTACTATATAAATGTTAGCTATTTGAGTGACAAATGCTACCACTGGAGTTAACATTTGTTACTGGAATATTGCTAATATGTAGTAAGCTCTGTAAATATTGAACTTCAACTCATTTTGAAAGTTTAAATTCATCTTAACTTTGTTGACTGGTTTTGTTTATTTTCTTATGAGATTATCATAATCTCGTATTTTCTCATATCATAATCTCATAATTTCTCACTGTCAAATTGTATTTTCAGGCCAAAGTTACTTTAATATAAAAACGAATGGATTTAATTGTCCTACATGATCTATATGAGTTGATTCTTTTTCAAAATTGTTTTGTTTTTAATCTACGTAGTGTTTCTATTTCTGTGTCTCTACTTTTTATTAAGTGTAATGATTTTTAAAAGCTTATTAAGAATAATTTTACCCTGTAGTTTGTTTTCTATCCAAATTTATGGATAAATATCAATATATATAATTTACACATATACCAGGGAGGATTATTTCCTAGTTAGTGTTGTATAGCTGAAGTAGTAATCAAGGAATTCTTGTTAAAGGAAGAAGTGAGATGAGTATGCTAGTAGGTCTTTATCATTTATCTTTTGCTTGTAATTGTTCTGAGGAAAACTTAATGGAAAATGTTAAGTGTTTTTAGAGGTAGTTTCAAGTTTTGTAAATAATGATTTTAACAATAAAATGTAGAACAAAAATTAATCACTTAAAGATTTATATTCACATTGAGGATAATATGTCTGTTCTTGTATGAAGTGAGGGTCTTTAAAAACATCAGCAATAGAAGTCTCTTTTGATTATATGTTGGCTAGCCCATTAGTTGAAGGTACTATGAAGTGTACAGTCACTCATTAATTCTTCATTTTCTTGGCAGGAACTCAGGTTCACAGGCTAGGATTCAGGTAACTATTTGGAGGTGTGCCCTGAAAGATTCATATTCTCTTAAAAACCACTTACAAATAGAGATAACTTTATTTTCTTTAGGTATGTCGAAATTGTATTTCCTCTTAAAGAGACTAAAGTTTAAAAAAAAGAAAAATAATCTGGAGATTGAGTTGTTAGGAAATTATTAGACATGTGTAACTTGGTGACTCTCTTAACCTTTCAAATGTAAAACATGTTGGCTCTTGGGTTAAAGAACCCTGATAATTTATAGTTATCATATTCTATGATTGTAACCTAGGTCTGTTTTCTTTTTCTGTCTCCTTATTAGCTAAGATATATCATGCTTTTAATTTCTGTAAATCCTTCTACCATGTATTTTCCAATTAAATTAAGCATCTGGGATAAGAAACATTAGATTTTATACAGGCTATTAGAAATTGTCATTCATTCGTATTTTCAGAAAGAATAGAGATTATAAAAATTTAAATTTGAAAGAAGATATGTATTATGTAATGTGTTAAGAAGACAAGCATGCTTTTTTTCTCTAAGAGTTTCTCCCAGTCAGTGGAGTCACATGTAGTTTTTTAAACAGCTTCTATTAAAATAAATAAGTTCATTGAATTTTCCCCATTATAAAGGTAATATATATTCATTACAGAAAAACTTTGAAAATATAAGTAAACAGAAGAAAAATTACTCACGTTTCGACTATTGAGTTATTGTTTTTTTCCAATATGCAAAATCCTAATAAGTCATAAGTGGTCTCTATTCTCAGGAAATAATACCCATATCCCCTATGCGTTTTGTTAGCACTTTATTACCTAAATGTCAACCCCCCTCTTCCTGGTTTGGAAGAAGCCAGTATCACCAGTCCTCAAACAAAAATCCAACAAGTGAAAACTAGATAGTTTGTTCTGCTGGTACAGAATCAAAATATATTTAAGCTTTGCTTCTAATAATATTCAGTTATTTTAACATGATAAGAATGCCCAAAGTAGTTAGTATTCTGATTTGAAGGTAATGTTACCATGTTTTTTTGTTTCTCTATATAACTGGTTTTAAATGTAAAAACATAAATCCTGAAGAGTGGGAGTGGAAAAACGGGATGGTTTTCATTTGCTACAATTTCCTGTGAGACACAGCTCTAAACAAGACCCATATTTACACAAGATAATATAGTTTTATATACAGTGATATATTCAGCACATTTTGAAATTCTTTAACTAGTCGTCTGTATTTAATACTTTCATAGTAAATGTGTTTAATAATGCTAGGTGAAATTTGAAATAATTTTAAAATAATTTTACAGTAGAAACACCAGTTAAATCAACCTTTTGGTAATAAATGTCGGAAAAAAATTAATCATTTTTGCTGCCACTGCAAAATCAATTGTGTAACTGTTCTTTTTAAACTGACTTTTACATTACTAAATTCTAAACACTAGACTCCTGTAACTTGTCAGAAGCAGGTTTTGGTTAATAGATATTTTCAGTGATGTAATGGGAACTTTTGGCAGTGAGTCAGAATATAATGGACTGTGATTAATGTTTTAATAAGTACTTTTCTATTGCTCATGATGTAGAAGAGAAATGGTTTCCTGCTCAGATTGATAGGAGAATAGCAGGTGTGCATATAGGATTTTTTAAAAAGCATTGGAATATTTTTCTTAGAATAACATTAATGTTTTTATATGGCTAACATTCATTATCACAGGAGATGCATATGTTACCACAGAAACCTGCAGTTGATTTGGAAAAATAAAATTCGATGATTACCGATTGCTTAAATCTTTTAATTTTTAATCTTTGTTTTTTTATGAAGCTATAACTTGAAGTCTCTGTAGTTTGATACTAGTTTTCACTATAAGGTAAAAGGAAATCAGGGATCTGCTTAAATCCTAGGATATGTGAGTTCTATGCCCCGTTGTTTCTAAAACATTCATATTGTTAAAAAATTTTTTTAAATCTTTGAACTTCTCTAAAAAGTTTTTCTCTTAAAACCAGGAAGTGCAGATTGATAATCAAATGGAATACTGATCATGTGAATTCTCCATTTGCAAAGGCTACTAGTTCAACTTATAAACTCTATAAAGTTCAGAAGTTTGGAAAGTTAAACCCAGGAGATTTTGTGTCAGCATTGGAATCTGAAAAAGTGAAGACAAATCAAAAGAAATATTGGCATGCCAGACTTGAGGACTTGGTTTACAGTTTTCTTTCAATTTTCTCAATTTAATTTTGGCAATTTATATGCAATAAGTATGTGTTATTTGTTGTAGGTAAAGAGTCAAAGGGCTCAATAGATATATTTTACCCTCTGCCCTATCTTTGTCTTTGAAATATATGTAAAATAGAGCATTTGTCCAAATGTGCACTTTTGAGGGCGAAAGTTCATAATTTTCATCAGTCTCAAAGAGATCTTAATCCCAGTGAGCATTTAGAGTAATAGTCCTCAAACTTTGGTATGCACTAGCACCACCTGGAGGGTTTACTAAAGCATAGGTTGCCGTATCCTCCCTCTAGGCCGGGTTTCTGATCAATAGGACTGGAGCGGGGCCCCAGAATTTTCCTTTCTAACAACTTCTCTAGTGATTCTGCTGATTGGGGGCTACACTTTGACAACTACTGGGATAGCCTTGGTAAATAGCGTTCTAGACCTTTTCCTGTTTTCATGTATAGTGTGGATTTTACAAAAATACTTAACGCTGTACTGTTTTCTTACCTCTTTTAACTTACTATATTTTCCCCATAGCATCATTTAAAGTATTCCATATCATAATTTTAATCAGTTCTCTAGTGGACATTTAAGTCATTTTTCATTTGTTGTTTTTATAAATACCGTGTTTCCCGAAAATGAGACCTAGCCGGACCATCAGTTCTAATGCATCTTTTGGAGCAAAAATTAATATAAGACCCGGTCTTATTTTACTATTATATGAGACCAGGTCTATATAATATAATATATAATATGATATGATATGATATGATATGATATGATATGATATGATATGATACCGGGTCTTATATTAATTTTTGGTCTAAAAGATTCATTAGAGCTGATGGTCCAGCTAGGTCTTATTTTCAGGAAAACTCAGTAGATTGTTGCTCAATTTTCCAATTATTTTGTTAGCAAAATCCCTGGATTGAAGAGTAGACATGTTTCTAAGGCCCATTTGAGGCTAAATGATTTTTAACATCTGACAGGCACTTGATCACTAATAAATGTAATGACTTCCACTTTAAAAGAGACAGAAGAAAATTTAAAAGTAAAACAAAAATCTTTGTTTCAGGAAACAGTGTTTTACCTTTCATTGATTCAATAGTTTGCATCTTTTTAATGATGAAAACTTGTTTGACAGTAGATTTTTCTAAGCTAAAAACATTTATTTCAATCTTTGTAACTGTAATGAAATTTCTGGAAAATAATAGTAGCTTTAAAAAAATGGGGATATTAGCTTTGTTACTTTATTGGTATGTCTCATAGACATAGTTTACAATTTGTACAAACATTTATATTACTAAGTTTGTCCCAGCAGAAAAGAGCTATTCATATTTAGTGCCTGTTTTTTTAAAAAAATTGTATTCCATGTCTTGAAAATAGCAAAACTGTGGTAGAGATCAATGTAGGGAAGTATTTTTTCTATCTAGAGATATAAAAAAAAATTAACAGATGTTTTTGAATTTGAGAAAAAAAATGAAGTATTCATTTACCTACTTTAAAAATTAAGAAATAGAAGTATATATTAAATCCCTGTTGTGTTGTAAAACCATCCTTACAAACAGCACCCCCCACACACACTCAAAATAAAATACTAAACCCATATAGAGAGAGACAAATAATCTCAAAGAGACTTCCATAATGTGATCACTGAAAGGGTCCAGCGCTGGGCATCTTGAGTCAAGCAAGCCAGGGAATGGGTTAGGGAAAGAGCTGACAATTGGGACACAAATTGAAGCAGACAGTAGATCAAATACAATCTGTCCTGTTACATTGCTTGTTTCTAGAACACATATCTGTACCACAAATTAGCTCACATGTGAATAGTAAATAGGGAATGATATCTATGTAATGTGAAAGTCATTTTGGTTTGCACATGGTTTTCCCCAGCGGGTGAATGTGTTACATCACCGAGTAATAGCAGCTGAACTCAGAAATACAGATACATTATACAGCTGAATGCAGCAAGGCATAGAAGAATGAATAAAGTACTGTACACAATGTCCATTCTCGCCGTGTTCTTTCTGTTGGCTTAGTTTTGCCATGCACTCTCTCTTGGAAGTGCTATTTTTGGAATTCTCCCCAGTTTTTGTACATTTTGCCCTTGTTTTTATAACTTGGCAACCTTACTGCTATCTTACAACTCCTTCCCTTCTAATTACATTCACTTTTTTTCTTCCTTTATCATAAAACTTACATTTACTGTATTATCTATTTATTTGGAATTTAACCAATCTTTTAAAATAAACTATGCTAATACTTTTGGGAGGATTGTTAATGTTTTTGTTAGTGCTCTGATTATGAGGTTTGTGTAGGTTTTGTGTGGACTCCATCAATCCAATTTTACACATAATTTTAAAGCATGCATTTTGGCAGCATGTGAGGTCTTTCAAGAACACTTATATCACGTTATCACAGAAACACCAACATAGATGTATAGGTTTCCGGTTCCCTGAGTCAGAGCAGGCTCAGTATGAAACAGTTTAACACTTGCAGTTGTTCAGTGTAAGAGGAGGTATTTGATGGAGATTTGATCTTGATTGTGGACTTTAATCCCAATGCAGTTTATTGGGTCCGACTCTCTGTTTAGAAAGCCCTAGCATTTAAAAGGTCATTTCTAGTTATGAGGTGAACTCATTACCTCAGGAATCACCCTATTCTATTGCAAAGAGTTGTCGATTTATACATTCAAAAGGAAAGCCTTATCTTCTGACCTGATGTGTGCCTTTCAGAGATACAATTGCTTTATCAGAGGAGACGTAAAATACAGACACATGCACTCTCTTTGATGCTTTACCCATTTGGTAAATTTTATTTCGTGTGCTGCCACCAGTCTTAAAGCCATTAAAAAAACTCAACATTTATTGAGGGACAATTTATATCCCATAGAGTTCACTCATGTAGAGTGTACAATTCAGTGAATTTTGATACATAAGCCAAGTTGTGCAGCCCTTACCGCAGTCAAGTCCTGCTTCACGTCTGTATGACTAGTGCAGTCTCGCGGGGCCCCATGCTCAGAAGGGGCCTCTGTGATTGGAGTTGAATGCTCTGTGGTCATCATCTTGAAATTCTTAATAATTTTAGTTTTGAATTTGTGTTCTGTAAGTAAAGTCTGATGGGCCAATGTGGCATATTTCAGGGGCGTGGAGCCACCTGGATCTGCCTCTCTAGACAGGTTCTCAGCACCTACTCCCTGTTCCTGCTCTGTTACTGCTGCTGCCAGCACCCCTGCAGGGCTGTGGACAGGGGAAGGTCAGGACCGCCCGCGTGTGTGCCCCGCATGCCTGTGGAGTGTCCTTGTGCCTGAGCGAGCACAATGTGGAACAGCAAATCAAAGTGCCGTGGCAGGTCTAGAGCCATCACAGAAGAACGGGAAAAAAATCCTGCGTTTTGAATTTTTCTTTTGTACTGAGCCTGCCCACAGTACAGTTTTAGAACTGTTCCGCCATCCCCAAAAGATCCGTTATGCCAGTTTATAGTTAGTTAATTCCTATTTCCCATCCCCAAACCAGGGCAACCATTTTTACCTCCTTTTTGTCTCCTTTTTATCTGTTTAGACATTTCACATAAATGTAACCATACAAGATGAGGTCTTTTGTGTTTGGCTTCTTCTGTGTTTTTAAGGTTCGTATTTTATCATATATCAGTATTTCTTTTTTGTTGTTACTGAATAATATGCATATACTGCATTTTATCTGTTATGTATCTTAACCATTCATCAGTTGATAGACTTTCGGATTGTTTCCACATTTGGGGTATTATGTTGCTATGAACATTCACATGTAAATCCTTGTGTGGACGTACGTTTTCATTTCTCTTGGGTGTATACCTAGGAATAGGTATAGAAACTATTTCATTTAACATTCCCAGCAACATGAGGAATCCCATTTTTCCATATCCTCAGCAACATTTATTGCTATCTGTCTTTTTTTTTTTTTTTAATTTAATGTGAGTGGCGTGCAGGGGTAGTGGTCAGGAGGAGGTGGGTGGACTTCTGTTTAGCTTTTGAAAAGATGCAAAATGTTTCCAATTCCTAAAATAAAACAAAATTTCTGAGAAGCTGTTGCCCTTTGTCCAGGTATGTGGATGGTCCAAAGATAGTATCACCTGTCATTTTGATTGTAACCATTCCAGTGGATGAAAGTGATGTCCCCCTGTGGCTTTAATTTGCGTTTCCCTAATGACTAATGACATTGAGCATCTTTTTATATCCTTATTAATCATTCTAATATCTTTATGGAAATGTTTATTCAGATCTTTTGCCTATTTTAAAATTGGTCATTTGTCTTTATGAGTTATAAGAGTTCTTTATATATCCTAGATACCAATTGTGTGGTTTTTTTTTTAAATTTTTTATTGGGGAATATTGGGTGGGAAACAGGGTGCTTCTCCACGGCCCATCACCTCCAAGTTGTCCTTCAATCTAGTTGTGGAGGGCGCAGCTCAGCTCCAAGTCCAGTTGCCATTTTCAATCTTTAGTTGCAGGAGGCGCACAATTCCCACCATCCCATGTGGGAATTGAACCGGCAACCTTGTTGTTAAGAGCTTGCGCTCTAACCAACTGAGCCATCCAGCCACCCCCCAATTCTTTATTAGATATATAACTTGTCAGTATTTTCTCCCAGCATGTGGTTTATATTTTCATTTTTTAATGGTGTCTTTTGAAGCATAACATATTGAATTTTCATGAAGTTCAGCTTACCAATTTTTTTCTTTCACGGATCATACTTTTAGTGTCATATCTAACACACCTTTACCTAACCAAAGGCCATGAAGATTTCCTGCTATGTTTAGCTCCTACATTTAGGCCTTTGATATGTGTTAACTTTTGTGTATGGTATGAGATATGGGTCCAAGTTCATCATTTTACACATAGATATCCAATTGTTCCAATACCATTTGTTGAAAAGAATATCCTTTCCCTGTTGAATCCCTTTAAAGCCATTTGTTTTGCATATCATCCTCAGTAATTCTTACTATAAGCAAAGTTATTTGATTATTAAGTCCTGAATTTTTCCTTGACCTCTGGAATGTTGTCTTTCTTTTCCTGAATTACATTTTTAGCTTTGAACCTACTGGCATAGTGAGTGTTAGACACGGGTGTGTATTAAGTTTGAGGAATGTTTAATTTTAAATGTGAAAACTACAAGGAAACATTTCACATATTTTCTGTCAATTTATAATTAAATCTTGAAATAAATATTTATTATTACTATTCTAGATCCAAGAGAGTCTCTGATTCCTCAGCCAGGAAACATTTTGACAGGAACTACCCCTTTTTACCCTCAAACAAACACCTAACTTTCTTTTCTAATGCCAAGAAGTCTAAATTTTGTTTCAGTCTTCAAACTCAAAATGTTTGTATTCAGAGGTCAGAAAAATATAACATGCCTTGGTAAAACAAAACTGGCTCCTTTAATTACTTTTCCAGGTCAAAAATTAGAGGTCATCGAGGCAGTGTTAAGTTTTGGCTGTGTTACAAACACTATCATCAGTTAATTCCAGAGTATTTGCTTAAGACATCGTCTTTCAAAATCCTTAGTAGTAAAGATTCATCTTCCTTCTTTATCTTTTTGTGTCTGCTTTCCCCTCTAGATTGTAAGTTCTTCTAAGTCTGGGAACATCTCTTATTCATTTTTGGTTTTCTTCATTGCACCCCATCCTGCGTCATCCCACAGTGCTTTGAAGGCACAGATGTTTCAGAAATGACTTTTTAAACTGAAGACAACTTAAGAGGTATAGCAGAGAGAGGTACGGTAGTGTCAAGTGCCAAGAGTCTTCTTCCTTCTGAAGTGTATTAAGTGTAATCAAGCTGAGTGCAAAAATTATGAACACCAGTCTTCCATGGTTCCTCCTGTAAAAGCTGACATCTGGAAATGGAAACTGTCATGTAAACAAGCATACCATTCGTTATATGAGAGGAAGCTTCATAGAGATGGTGGAATTTCAACTCCATTTAAAAGGATAAATTTGAGTCTAGTAGCATGCATAGACCATTCTGTTAGACAAGGAGAGAGATTTGGAAGAACATGGTGCCTTTGATAGAAATACAAGCAGTTCAGTCTGACAAGAGTACAGGGTTTCAAACAGAGAGGGACAGAAACTAGTTGGGAATCCAGATTATGAAAAACGTTATTTGCCATATTAAGTATTTTGGTTGATACATGGTTTCCCCTTTTCATTTCTGTGTGAATTAAATCAAGGTTGAAAAACTACTGTTTTCTTTATAGCTGGGCTCTGGACAGTGCACTTTGAGTAAAAGCGAGCTGTTGAAGAACTTTTAAAGTGACATATTCGGATTTATATTTTGGAAAAATACTTCTGAAGGCAGCAGTGTGGAGGATATATTTGAGTAGACTGAAATAAAAAGAAAAAAAAGCCAAAAATAGAGGGGTCTGAATAGTGAGAATGGAGTTAAGAGAATGAATTTGAGATTTAAGAGATAGAATTAGGAGGGCAACTGACTTGATGTGGAGTAGAGAATAGTCTAGGAAAAAGCCATGGCTTTTGGCTTGAGTGTCTGGATGACTGTGATGAATTTCAGAGAGAGAAGGCCTCCGTCAGAGTTTTGCGTGGCCTACAGAATATGACACTTGGACACAAGTCTGTGTGCGAGAGCTACAACCAGCACCTGAATGATTAAGGCAGCTGCTTTTGGCTTTCTTTCTCTCTGCTCACTTTTGTTGCCTGCAGTGTCAGGGAAAGCCCAGGGACAGAAGTCAGTGGGGGACAAGGACTGCATTTATTCTGCTGCCACAGAGTATGTGCAGCTGCCACTTCCTTCTGTTTCACCACCACCACTTGCCACAGCTGCTGGGCCCGACCAAAGTAGGTGGACAGTAAAAACTTCTGTCAGAACAAATCCCGCCACAGCTTTGGGTGTAGCTTCAAATTTTGTATTCACGATATTTCTCCAACTTTTGTCTTAGTGTCCTTTTATTTTAAAAATCTGTCTGTAGATATATATCTTAGACCTACACTGTTCATTTAATATGCTGAAACCCTTAATATTCATGAGTTAGTCAGTGTGGCTGAATACTACTACCTGTTTTAAAGTCCAAACATAAGTATGTTCTTATATATTTATATGTAAATATATAAATATATATTTATATATAATATATAAATATATAAAAATACTCATATATTATATATAATTTTTTAAATGTTTGTAGCTATGGAGTTGCTATTAGAGTCTGAGAAGAATTGCTTAGTTGTCAAAGTAAAAGATTTTTAAATACTCTCTTAGTCAGTTTTTTAAAATAATAGTGAATTAATTACGTGTTCCCTTAGATACATAGCTAACTATTTAAAATTTTTATTAAATGATTTTAGGAATTAAGCATGCTATTTGTCCATAGACAGTTGTATTTAAGTATTTGCCATTTCTAGAATGTTCAAACTTCTTTTTACTAATTTTTTTCTAGTACGAACTTCATATTATAAAGATATTAGTTTTCATCCATTTTATACTTAACTATCAAGTTTTTTTTCATTGTAGTATATGCCTTTATTTTTGCTTTGTACAAGTCCCTTGGGCTTTCCTATCTGGAAAAAGTCTTTTTTTTCTTTTTTTCTTTTTCTCTTTATCGTGTTCTTCATTCTGTAGCTGGTGATCTGTCTGAGGAGACCCAAAGCTCTTTCTAAGACTATCTTTGGGTTTATCATTTTATTTGATTATGCTTGATGGTAATCCAAGATACAAATGTGTCATTTTTGTAAAATTATAATCAGTGGCACAAAATATTTTATCAGGTTGACATTCCACGCCTCCCCCTACCCTTCTGCTTTTGTTTTGTTAATTTATGGAGAGCAGTACCATATTCATTGAGTGACTAGAGCCATTCCCCATCATGTTTATATGTGGGAAAATCTCTTTCAATTATTTGATATGTTCATACCTGTGTATGTTTGCTTTAGTGTTTAAAAATCACAGCTTCATTTTTTTAAAAACAAGTTGAACCTCTCATTTACCATTTTGTTAATGTTCCATTTCTGATGATTAGTAGATTGATTAATTGCCATTCATTTTTAATTTTTTCCATAACTTATTTGATAGAGAATATCAAATAAAATAAATGATAAAGGATCCTTTTCATTTTATGGACTCAACTGCATTTTTCATTTTATTTCCTGCTTTGTAGCCTTATAAAAGACAGATACTTTCAAATTGCCATGATATTGGTTCCAGTTGCAGATGGGAAAAATGAGGTTTTCTTACCAAAAGCATGCAGGCATTTTCTTTTAGTACTAATACTTTGCCACCCAACAACATCAGGAATTTATTATTACTTAACTTTGGGGAATGATTTCTCTCAAACAAGTTTTATTAAAGTTCCATTACCTTTCTACTTATGTTAAGTGCAGTCTAAAATTAGACTGACACACTAGTTTCTTATTCATTCTTATTTCTTAAAATGTATTTCATTGTTTTTGTAAAAAACAGCACTTTTTAAGAGAATTATATTTAGTTTTTCTTTTTCCTTGCAGAGCTACAACAACCTTAAATTATGCCATGGGTGTTCATCATAAATTGGTTCATCATACATTGGCTTGCATCCCAGATCTGTTAATGCCACTTATGATAGCATTTTATTTCATTTTTAGGAAGGAGTTACCATTTTTAGAAATTTTGGAGTTTTTTAACCCTTTCCTTAGAGATATGGTTGAATAATGACTAATATGGTTCAAGGAAATACTACAGGTGGAATGTGCAGCTATTTCAGCTATTTGTTTTTTACTTTTAAAGGGCTAACTGTCATAGGTACAACACCCATATTTAACGTCACTTATTTAAGAATCTTGGTCTGCACTTTTGACATTAATTCCCAACACCATTAAGCATGACATAGAATTGTTGTTCAACTGTTTCTTAACCTGTGATGTGCTAGCATTTATCATTTTTAAAGCCATGTCTCAGAAGTTATGCTCCTTTCTAAATAGCTAAATATTAGTGATTTTGCACCATAATTTTATGCAGTTACAATTTATTTTCAGAAAATTTGATTTGGTAAATATAATAGTAATCTTGAAAGCGAATCTTTGAAGACATATAAATGACTTTGTAAATAATAAGTTGCAGTGCAGTATAGATGTTGTGAGAAAGGTTTTTGGAGTTATATTGCCTAGGTTTAAATCCTGATCGTGCCTTTGCTTGGTTTATAACTCTGAGCAAGTGAATTAAATCATTCAGTTTCTTTATTTCCTCCTTTATAAAATAGAGATCATAATAGCACCTATCTTATAGGGCTGTTTTGAGTACTAAATTATATAATGTATGTAAGGCCCTGAGTACTGATTGGTAGAGTAAGTAAGTACAATATATAAAGTCTAATCTCTTAGAATCTACTACTATTATACTGTTTTTAGGTCTATTGAGTTTTCTTACCTTACTTCCCCTCCCCCAACTTGATCAATTAGGGGTATAAACTCAATGATAAATGGGTGTACTGCCATTCTTCCTTATAGCTTTGGCATTTAATTAAGTGTAAGCATTTGTTTTGTAATTACTTAAATAAAGACTTAGTTTATTTTTGAGAAAAATTAACAGTGGTATTCTAATGTTTTGAAATAGACAAAGTAGCAGGTAAGTTTTGCCCTAGTGATTTCATTTGTGCTCTGAACAAAACTATGGGAAAATCACAGGTAAGAATTTAAAGAACAATGTGAAGGAAAAAAGGGGAAGGGACATGAATGATTAATTCCCCACTTATTCATTTAATGACAGTTTTAATTGTCAAAAGAGGAAAGGATATGCCCTTCCGTCGGTATTGGTATTTAAATAAGAAGAATAATGACATGTAAAACATGAATCTCAAGAGTTCAATAGCTTGACAGTCAGAAGCCCTCCGCATAATTTTGTTGCTTTCCCTTGTTTACCTCCCTGCTCTACTTTTGCCCTGTGGTATTTCTTTAAGTGGCTCTGTCCCACCCTGTGTGGTACCTTGGATATAGAACTTTGTCACTTCTGTGAATTCCCCCAAGAGTCTGCTCATATTTTCCAGAAGATTTAAGGGTTACAAAAGGAGGGATCACATCACCTACCTGCAACTGTAATATCGTGTCACTTTGGGTTCATCTCTTCTCTCTCCCTTTTTCTTTTTTCTTTTTGGTAACATAAATTCCTTCCCTTACATCATGGAGGGCAATTTCTCTCACATTTAAGTGTTCTTGGAAGGGGCAGAGTGTTTCACCTTCTTCCCCAGATTATCAAGGGTTTCCTTCCAAACAAAAAGTGCAAACAAATACAAACAGTGCTTTCCCTGAAAGGAATTGTGGTAAAGTAGAATTTTCTGTACTTTAGTACAATACATTTGTGTTGTATTTGTTCATTAGTTCTTTTTTTAAAAATTTTAGATGGTAAGAAAATTGAGACATAAATATGAGAGAAGCAATGGAGCGGTCATACTTAGTAGGTTCTAAGCTTTACTCTTCATTTAGTTGTATAGCATTTCACAAGTGGCTTAACCTCTCTAAGCCTTAGTATCCTCATATCTAAAATGAGAAATGTAATACCTACTTCGTAGGGCTGTGGTGTGGGACAAATGAGATAAAGTGTTAAGGGGCTTAGGACAATTCTGGGCACATAGTTAGCCCTTAATAAACAGTTAGCTCCTCTCGCTGTGTCCTCACTCCCACCTCCACCATCATGGAGTGCTGCTGCCACACCCACTGCATTAGACAGTCATCTCCTTTCATAGGAAAAGCATCTGGTAAATGCTTTAACGTGTACTCATTGAAACCAGCAAAAAATTATGTACCACATAAGCTTAGATTATATATAATCTAAGAGAAGGTACAGTACAGATTTGGAAAAACCAGATTGTGTACTGTTTTTCTGGTTTGTCACACTTGGATGTTTATTGAAGTCTTATAGTTTGTCTTACATATTACAGAAAATTTAACTGAGTTTTAAATGAACCTTAGAAATCATCTAAGTAATATTGTTTTCCTTTTTCCTTTTTTTTTGCTAATTAGAGTGACTATATTTAGTAAAAAATGTGCTCCTGAAGAGGAAGGATCATTTGTGTTATGTAGATAGTGGCCACTTTCCAGGCAATTATTGAAATAATTTATGCAAAGTACAAGAATGTACTTAGATGTGGCATTGATGAAAAGTTGGCATTCTGATTCTTATTGATACTTTCCATTAGTCAAAGGAACTGGACACGTTTTATATTAATTTCCAGATGTGTTTCTGCTTTTCCCTTTAATCATGAAGTAGTTTCTTCTCTTATTTTTCATTATTTTTAATTCATTTGACAAATATTGTGTGTGAGTGCATTATGGGTACATGATGTATTTGACGTGAAAAATTCAAAGATATATAAATATGGTTTCTGCTTCCAGAGCTTACAGACTAGTCATACAAATTAGTAACCATAAGACAAAGTAGAAAGTGAGAACCACAGGAAAATAGATACAGAGTACTGTTGGGGTTCAGATGAGGGAATGAAGAAGGAGAACTAATTTTGAGGATATACAGTCCTAGTTTTGGAATACTACATGGAATGCTGAACACATCCACTCTTTGCCAGACACTGTACTAAGCGTTTATATACATTAATTCGTTTCACAATAACTCTATGATGGGTAGGTAAATTGTCACCATTTTATAGATATGGAGACAGGGCTTAAAGAGGCTAAATAACTTTCCAAAGTTAGAGCTTTGGAAAAAAGAATTAAACCTAGAACTGTCTGTCTAGTGTATATTCTTTCTACTCTTTGGAAGAGATCCTGGTAAACTTAGATGTTTTTCAGGAATTTCAGCTGGGGATAGGTATTTTGGACATCATGGAATTCTAGAGCGTTATCCATACAAGTTATGCACATAGAATGGTCCCTGATCTCTGGCTAGGACTGCAGTGTCCTTCCTCTTCCTGAGGCTACACAGGAGTGTTAAATTGCTTACTTGCAGTTGTCCCTGGCATTTCTGATTAGCTCATAATTTAGTACATCTGGCGATTTGGACCTAGAAATTTGAAAGAAACAGAATGTATTAACTATTGAAAGAGGTAGAATGTTTTCTGTATTGTAGTGCTGAGAAGGTAGACAGTTAACTGGCTCTTATCCTGAAGAAAATGACAAATGGTCAGCCGGTGCCCTTGCTCGTCAAAGACTTTCCGTTTATACAGTCCTGTAGTATGGAAGTGATTTGTAGATAAAAGGAGGACCGTGCTATAGAGTTCTTAGAAATAAGAATTTTAGACATTTTAAGAATTAGTTTTACATTACTAATTATATTGTATGAAAGTTCTGTTGCCATAGAGATTATGATAAGCATCTTCTTCTGATATTTTTAAAAAAACACTGAAGGCTGTTTTCTTGTTGCATATTACAAAAAGATTATATTTTTATATGTAAGCTTTAACATACTTTAAAAATAAGTTTAGAAAAAAATAACAAATTTAATGAAATATCTATGTTATCTTCTAATTGTGCTTGACTCCACTTGAAATTGATTAGTAAAAAGGTGCCTGTTTATCAGAAAAGGGTATGCTTTAAATGTTCATTTCTAAAATGGATAGAAATGTAAAAAGTAGAACATATTACAAAACATGGTTGATTATTTAAAAAGTGTCATAAATCGTTTGTGGAAGAAGTATTCAGCTTTACTTTTCAGGTCACTCAGTACGTAAAGCCCTCCTTTCAATTTCTCATTTCTATCAAAATGTCATTGTTTTAATAAGTATGCCACATTGGTATTGTTTTCCTTTCAACCAATCTTAAAATGATTTGTTTTTGTGACCCTCTTGTTTCTTTTCCGTTTTTCTTGTCTTATTCATCTGTTTCATAGCTATGACAAGTTTTAAACATTTTATGTTAGAATAGAAATAGAAAGTATAAACTGATCTAAGGATTTTCAAATCAAAAGCTTATTTTACAAGCTTTTCTAAATATGAAAAATGCAGAAATAGAATTATGTTAAAACTGGGATAACTATTGTGTACACCTGAAATTAATATTATATGTTAGCTATATTTTAATAAAAATCTTTTTAAAAAGTGGGATAAAATTCAGAAACAGCATATAAGAGGCAGTCATTAGGTTTGTTTTGGAGGGAGAGTGGAAATGTAATCTGGGAAAACTTTGCAAGAAGTGGTACCTAAGTATCTAAGTGGTACCTAGATTTTTGCCAGACTATTTACAAGGAGAAGGACATTCTAGTAGAAAGAAAAGTATATGTGAAGGCTCAGAGCCTGACCTAGGAGACTGTATTTCAGGAATTCCAAGTTGTTACTGCCAGAATAGAAGATAATGGTGATGGGGGGAGATGCAGGGAGGAGAAACACTCAGAGAGGAGATTGGAGAAATAGACAAATAGAGTAAGGGTCTTCTGTGTCCTACTGAAGACTTTGGATTTTATTATAGTATAGGTGATGTGAAACTAATTAAAGGTGTTCAGCAGGGAGGTGACACGATGAAATACTTTTGTAGAACATTTCTGGGAAGTTTAATTTCAAACATACTTAGAAGGTAATATCATGAGGTATTAGAAAAAGAGATTGTCTATCTTTTTTCTACTTTAAAAAAGTAAATTAAAAAATTTTAAACCTTACTATTTTAGAGTTTTCATAAAAAGTCATGTTTTATAAAAGTTACCCCCCCAAAAAAAAAAAATTGTCTGACTCACTATATAAAAGAACTAATATATAAGATATTACAGTTATTTTTCTTCATATACTTTGGGGCTACTTTTCAGGTGTATACAAGTTTATTAAATCTTCTTAGAAGATTACTCATTATGACATAGATTTCCTCTCTATTTCTATTAATAATGATTGTGTTTTAAATTTAAACAGGCCATTAACAATATGTTAAACCAGTTTTCTTTCTTGTTAGTATTTGCCATGTATGTGGGATTTAAAAAAAATTTTTTATTTTCATCTTTTGTGTGGTTTCTACTTTATGCCACTTAGAATATACATTGCCTTTGTTTTGTATTGAAAGAAATTTAGTCACTTATGTGTGAATTACTATGCAATTTATTAAAATGATAAATATAAACTTAACTATTCTTAAGCTTTTAATCTTACAGATTTTATTTTACTTATGAAACAAGTGATATTTAAATAAGAACCATTTTTTCTTAATGTTTAATTAACTCAGAAATTTAATTTGAACTCTAATTATAAATTTGAAAGTCTGATTCTTTAAAGCACATCAGACTCCTAATAAAGCTGATTTACAAATCTAACAAAAATTTTCCAAAAACTCAAAGAACTCCTGTAAATAGAATCAATCTGACTTAAAAATTAAGTAAATCAAATTATCTTAAGTGGTTCAAACGTTTTAAAAAGAAATCAGTATATACAACACAGTTCATTAATTACAGAATCTTTGTATATATACATGCAATTACAGTTTACACAAAAGTATCATTACTGTAGTTTCAATTTATTTCTTCTCCTAAGACTAATATTCACTCACTATCCAAGGTAAACAGAATTACTTATTTTAATCCTTCTGGAACTGAGTTAATAGCTTGGGATTCTTGATTGGAGATCTGGCTATGGGACATAGGACTTGGGAATTCTTTTTGTGATGGATATCTTTTGTTAGCTCCTTCAGATCCTTTCCCTTCTCTATCCTGCTACCTGCTACACCCTGGCTACTGACTTGTATGGACTGTATCAGTGGCTCTGGTGCCTTTTGGTTTCCAGGTTGGAGTGGGGGTGGGCAATGGGCAGCCTTAGCAGGAAATCAGAGAGAAGGAGGAGTGTGAGACAGTGGTATTTATTTCCATAGCACGTTGCCATATACTGGCTTTGTCCTTCAACAAAGAGTCACCATTCTTTTCAAGACAGTCCTTCCTAAATTCTTTTTTGGGTTCTTAAAACTACACTTGTTTCTCTTGCCTAGAGTGGCAGTGCCTCTGCTGCTACCCTGGGTTACTGAACTGTCCTACATTTTCACGTCTGTAAACCCTCTTCAGGTTATACTAAGTAAAGTGTGTCATCTGTTTTTAGTTGGAATCCTATTTGTTGCACAATTCTAACCCAAGCTAGGGTAGTCAGATCTTTACTGCTTGGTTAGCATGGCTTTCTGAACCCATGCTCTTCACCTGGTACTTAATTAATTGTAACAGTCATTTTCCCCCACCCTCCTTTTTTGGTCTTGTTGTTCAGTGCCTTCCCTGAGATGGTGAATCTCTTCAACTGTACCTAATGGTTTTATTTCATGGCCATGGCAATGACTTTTTAAAACAAATGTGTAATTTCCAGTCTTAAGTTCTGGTATGTATTGAGGGATCCTTTGTATGTATTGAATCCCTTATTTGGGCTGAAAATGGACTTCCATTCATTTTTTTCTTTTTGCAATAATATATTGAGGTGAAATTCACATAACATAAAATTTACCATTCTAAAGTGAACAATTCTGTGGCATTTAGTACATTCAAATATTGTACAACCACCACCTCAATCTAGTTCCACACATTCCCATCATTCCAAAGTAAAACCTCTTAACCATTAAGCAGTTTCTCTCTATTTTCCCACCCCCACCCCCTGCTAACCACAAATCTGTCTTCTGTCTCTATGCATTTGCCTCTTCTGGATGTTTCATATAAATAGAGTCAGTAATCTGTGACCTTTTGTGCCTGACTTCTTTCACAGAGCATAATATTTTTGAGGTCCATCCACATTGTCTCAGTACTTCATTCCTTTCTATACAATGATACTACATTGTAGGGATATATCACAATTTGTGTATACATTCATTTATTAATGGACATTTGGGCTGTTCCTGCCTTTTGGCTATTGTGAATAGTCTGCCATAAACATGTCTGTACATATATGTATTTCAGTACTTTTTAGTTCTTTGGGTATATACTGAGGAGTGGAATTGTGGGTCATATGGTAATTCTATATTGAACTTTTTGAGGAACTACCAAACTGTTCTCCACAGCAGCTGAACTGTGTTTCATTCCCACCAGCAATGTACAAGGGTTCCAATCTCTCTACATCTTTGCCAACACCTATTTTCCTTTTAAAAATTTATTCTAATCATCGTAGTGAGTGTGTGAAATGGAATCTCTTTATAGTTTTTCATTTGCATTTTCCTAATGACTAATTATGCTGAACATCTTTTATATCAGCTGGCCATTTGTACGTCTTTTTTTGGAGAAATGTTTATTCAGATCATTTTCCCATTTTTTAGTTAGGTTGTTTGCCTTTTTGTTATTGAGTTGTAAGAGTTATTTATTTATTCTGACTATTAGACCCTTATCAGATATAGGATTTGCAAATATTTCTCCCATTCTCTAGGTTGTCTTTCCATTTTTTTGATAATGTCCTTTGATGGACAAAATGTTTTAGTTTTGATGAAATCCAATTTATCTGTTTTTCTTTTGTTGCTTATGCTTTTGATGTCATTTATAAGAAAGACTCCATTGCCAAATCCGAGTTTAGGAAGATTTACCTTTCTTTTCTTCCAAAAGTTTTGTAGTTTTAGTGCATATAGTATTTAGGTTATTGACCCATTTTATTAATTTTTTTACATGGTACGAAGTAGAGGTCCAACTTCATTCTCTTCCATGTGGAAATCCAGTTGTTGCAACACCATTTGTTGAAGAGGCTATAGTTTCCCCACTGAATGGTGTTGGTACCCTTGTTGTAAAGTCATTTGGCCATAGATGTATGGGGTTATTTCTGTACTCTCAATTCTGTTAAATTGGGCTATATCTCTGTCCTTATGTTAGCACCACACTATGTTGATTACTGTGGCTTTTTATAGTAAGTTTTGAAATTGGGAAATGTGAGTCTTCCCATTTTGTTCTTCTTTTTCAAGATTGTTGTGGCTAATTGGGGCCTCTTCTAATTCCATGTGAATTTGAAGATCAACCTTTCCATTTCTGCAAAACATGCTGTGGTAATTTTGATAGAGATTGCATTGAATCTGTACATTGCCTTGGATAGTATTGACATCTTAACATTAAGTCTTCTAATCCATGAACATGGAATATTTTAAAATTTATTTAGGTCTTTAATTCCTCTCAGCAGTGTTTTGTAGTTTTCGATGTACAAGTCTTTCACCTTCTTGTCAAATTTATTCCTAGGTATTTTACTTTTCTGATGCTATTTTATAGATAGAATTGTTTTCTTAATTTTCTTCTTGGATTGTTTGTTGCTAGTATATAGAAATACAACGGTTTTTGTGTGTTGATCTTGTACCTTGCAGCTTTGCTGAATTTATTTAACTCTAATGAACTTTTTGTGGATTCTTTGAAATTTTCTATATATGTAGGACCATGTAATCTGTGAATAAAGGTAGTTTTACTTCTTCCTTTCCAATTTCAATACCATTTATTTCTTTTTCTTCCCTGGTTGCTCTTGTTAGAATTTCCAGTACAATGTTGAACAGCAGTGGTGAAGGCTGGCATCCTTGTCTTGTTCTTGATCTAGGGAGAAGCTTTTAGTTTTTCACCATCGAGTGTGATGTTAGCTGTGTTTTTGTGTAAATGCCCTTAATTATGTCGAGGAAGTTCCCTTCTATTGCTAGGTCTCTGAGTGTTTTTATTATGAAAAGGCATTGGATTTTTACAAATGCTTCTTCTGTGTCAATTGAGATGATCATGTGTTTTTCCCTGTGTTCTGTTAATGTGTTATATTACATTGATTAATTTTCTTATGTTGAACCATCTTTCTATTCCTGGGATAAATTCTACTTGTCATGGTATATAGTCTTTTTAATTTGCTGTTGAATTTCATTTGCTAGTATTTTGTTGAAGGTTTTAACATCTTTATTGATAAGGGATATTGGTCCATAATTTTCTTTTCTTGTGATTCTTTCTTTGGTTTTGATATTGGCAATATTGGCTTCATAGAATTAATTAGAAAGTGCCCCCCACCCTCCCAGTTCTATTTTTCAGAGGTGTTCTGCAAGGATTGGTGTTGATTATTATTTAAATGTTTGGTGAAAATCACCAACAAAGCCATTTGGTTCTGGACTTGTATTTGCTGAGAGGTGTTTGATTATTGATACAATGTCTTATTATAGGTCTTTTGAGATTTTCTGTTTCTTGAATCAGTTGAGGTAATTTGTGTGCTTCAACGAATTGTTCATGTCATCGAGGTATATACCATATTTTGCCGTGTTTAATGCACTCCCCTGTATAATGCACACCCATGTCTTTGGCCCAAACTTTCAGGGGAAAAGAAATCTTTCATTTTAATTTTTTAATTCAAATTTCTATCTGTTTACATTTAGGTACTTGTTTTCTGTATCATAAAGGAATTTTAGCATTTAGTTTTTGATATATTATGGCATGAGAAATTTTATGTAACAAATAATTACAAAACACAAGAACAGATACAAGGTACAAGAAATTTTACATACTGCTAACAAATTTACGACATTTATGCATCCTAGAAGGAAGGCCAGGAACTCTTTGTTGTTGCAAGTTTGTCATAAGTTCAACAAAACCGATGATCCCATTCCAGGTTATTATTTGGCATGTGGATATCGTTATTGATTTCTAGAGTTACACTTTTAACTCATAAGCATAAATAAAACAATTAAAAACATTTATACAGATACAGAATTAGTACTTCCCACGTATAATATGCATCCTTATTTTTCCCTCACAAAAAAGTGCACATTGTACATGGCAAAGTATGGTAATTTGTTGGCATACAATTGTTCATGGTTAGTTTTTTGTATCTTTTGTCTTTCCTTCGTCAATTTAGCTAAAGGTTTGTCAATTTTGTTAATCTTTTCAAAGTACCAACATTTGTTTTCATTGATTCTCTTTATTCTTTTTTGTTCTCTATTTCATTTATGTTCATTGTAATCATTATCATTTCCTTTTTTTTGCTAGCTTTGGGTTTAGTTTACTCTTTTTCTAATTCCTTCAGGTATAATGTTAGGTTATTGATTTGAGATCTGTCTTCTTTATTAATGTAGGCATTAAGTGCTATAAAATTTCCTCTAGCTCTGCCTTCTCTGTATCACATATGTTTTGTGTGTTGTACTTTCATTTTCATTCATCACCGATTGTTTTCTAATTTTTCTTTTGGTATTTTCTTTGACCCATTGCTTGTTTAAGTGTGTGTTGTTTAATTTCCACATAGTGATGAATTTTCCACTTTTCTATTGATTTCTAGCTTCATTTCATTGTGGTCAGAGAGGATGCTTTGTATGATGTCAGTCTTTTAAAATTTATTGAGAGTTGTTTTGTGGCCTAACATATATATGCTCTGTCCTGGAGAGTGTTCCATGTACATTTGTAAAAAAAGAAAAAGTGTCTTCTCTCCCCAGCTTCCCTCCCCCACTCCACTTCGGTTCAAGCCGTTGTTTCTCAGTCTAGTTGTTTCTCAGTCTGTGTATGACACAGCTCCCTGGCCCATGCTGGTATTATGAGCCTTGCACTCACTCCCCCACAGCTGACAGCAGCTTGGCTGCCGGCTGCTCTCGGCAGCCCGGCTCCTGGGAGAGCCGTAGTTCACAGTCTTAGCTGTAGAGGGTGCAGCTCACTGGCCCATGTGGGAATCGAACCAGCTACCTTGGTGTTAGGAGCACAGAGCTCCAAACACCTGAGCCACAGGGTTGGCCCCCTCATTCACTTTTATAATTCGTTTATGCATCCTTAACTACCATATGTAATCACTTTCTAGATAGTCTTATTCATGTTTCTGTACCCATTTCCTGGTAGGCAGAGGTGACAGTGTCTGTTACCTTGGGCAAATTTAACTTCTCTGAGCTTTGACTTGCTCTTCAGAAATTGAGGCTACACTCCTTTCCGACCCTCTTTCCTCCCTTACTGAGATCTTATGAAGACAAAAGAAGAATATGAACATGAAAGTATTTTCGTATATTTAATCTAATTATACAATCTTTTGATGTTGAACCTCATCAATGGCTTATTTTCTTTTGTCGCTGAAATATGAGTCTTCAAGAACCATTAAGCAGAAATAAGTTAAAGTGGGAGTTCTGTGAATCTATTCTCTGTTCCACATATTTTGTTAGTAAATTATGGTTACAGTAGAACATGCAATTTTTTTTTTGGATCAGTGCAGACTAAAATGCTTGCCCTTGATTGAGCAAAGAAAAGGAAGCAAACTAGGGGAAAACTCACATCATCAAACTTCTTTCAATCTTTCATAATTAAATATGAATTTAAACATTGCCAGTTACCTAAAATATTAAAGCATAATTTGACTAAAAACCTGTACTCAGTTTTCTGTGTCCTAGAGATCATTCTTAGCTTCTGTTTTCTTTATACTTGTATAAATTTCCATTTTCTTGACACAGGATCCAAAGACACTCTGTCAACCATTTGAAAATATTATCCTCTTAGAGGAAAACACAATAGGAATGATGAGATTCGCTGTAGACATATTTGTATAAAATCTGCTTTTCTGTGTGATTATAGTGTTATTGCTTTTTGTTATTTAAAAGACTTCTATGTGCAAATTAAAGTTATGATATATTTTTATGGAAAAATATATCCTTACATTCCATTTAAATTCTACTTAATGTACTATCTGTTATCCTTCAACAATGTTAAAACATCCTTATATAATTATTGCATTACTTTAACATTTGACACTTTATGGTCTTGATTGTTTTGTATAATGTTATTTTAGATAGAAATACAGAATTATTCCATAGACATACTTTACCATATTTAGTCTCTGAATATTTCTAATATATGCTAAATGATTTACCATCCTCTTGCAGGACTCCCCTCACCCATGCATTAATGTATATAGCTAATTAAATATTTGAGTTTCATGTATATTCACTTGTAACACATTGACAGACATTTCAGTATACTCCATTATATGGGAAATGTTGATTTGAGCATGCTATGCTATTTTTAAAATATTAAATATGAGATGTTTAGTTTCTTGTTTAGGTAGTATCTAAAATGTTTGTCCAAATTAGCCAACATGTGACCATTTTTTAAGTTTGCAGGATATATTGGTTTATACCAGAATAAAAACTGATTTCCTCCCAATTCCTTAAGAATCACAAAATTCCATAAGAATTACAAAACTACAAATTGTCCAAGTTCTGGTAAGCCAGGCACTTCAATTTTGGTTTCTAGAACTAATAATTTTCTGTGAGAAATTATCTCTTTTTTTCTGGCTAGTATTAAGAACCATTTTATTGTCTTAACTATTCATAAAAAAATAAATAATGAGAACTCAAGGAGTTTTAATGCAAACAGTGTTATTAAGGAGTGTTAAGTCTTTGTTCACTGTGCGGAAATAAATGTTTAGGAAATTCTTACTGTAAATGTGATTATAACAGTTTCCCAAAGCCAATAAAATAAGTATTTGGTCAGCTAATGAAAAATTCAGTCAATGCAATTAAGCAGCTAATGTGAAGACATTAATCAGAATTTCAAAGCTACTAAGTACCACTTACTATCATCATGTAGACTCAAGTGCTTTTCACTCATCAAGTCTCAGCAGTGTCCTTTCTTGTTCAGGGTAAACTTCTTTAGGAGTAAGGATATTTCCAAAATTATGGCTTCTTACTGTGTTCAGAAATGTTTTCTTGAGACACAGGTAGCATTTCACTTTTTAAAAATCCATCTTCTTAGTTTATGATATATCTTGCAAAAAACCTTATTATTTAAGAGGGCAGTCAGGTACTTTGGTCTCTACCCAGAGCTCTTTGCCAGGAAAAAGATAGAGGATCTCTGCATGAAGGAATTCTAAGAATATGTATACTCCTTGTTTTTATTTAGAGTAAATTTGAATACAAAATGGAGTCCTTATAAGAAACACTTTACAGTATGGACCCAGACCTAAGGCTGAATAAATCTTTGGTCATTCTTCTCTGTAACCACAAGACAAGGGCATAGGCTGTTGGGGTATTTTCTAAAATTTCTTTATAAGTACATACTTTATTTTTTATGAATCAAGATCTCATGAGTATTTTTAGTGTTTTAATTATATTATGCTAGTATATGCCATTTACATACAATTGGACATATTTTTTAAATATATGAATTATTATTAAATCACTTCTGCTGAGTACAGCTGGAGAAAATCATACAACTGAGCAGATTGATGCTAATTAGCAATGATTTTGCACAAACTCATGGTTGGCTTCTCTCTTTTCCCACAATGGCTTTCCCAGATAACCACTTTCCCAAATCCTTCATTCCCACCTTCCCTCTTTCACATTCAGCAGCTAACCTTTTAACCCACTACACAGAGAATACATAAGTATGAATGTATTCTCTCAAAAGCCACACCCCAACTATAAACTTGTCTATGTTTGAACACCCTGTTAATGCCTGTCCATTCTTAGAGGCAGAGGGGCCTACCGAGCATCTGAGGCTAATCCTGCCACCTGTGTTCTGGGGTCTACTTTGCCCTTCAACTCAGGGGTACTACATTATCAAGTTGGTCTTCACCCCTTTTTCAGATCTTCTCTCTTAGAATTTTAATTTACCATATGAACATACTCAGATATCCATTCGAAACAACTTACTTCATCAATCCTAAATCTTCCTCTAATTACTGTCCTTTCTCCTATATTCATCAACAAACTTTTGAAAGAAGTTTGATGTTTGCTGTCTCCACTGCCTTATTTTTTATTTATTCCCCAACCTAGTTAGTACATTTTGGCTTTTGCTTAGAATCTGATTTTGCTAATTCACCATTGACTTCCCAGTTACAAAATTTGATTTGTTATGTTGTAGTCCTTGTCTTACTTTACCTCTCCGCCAAACCACTCTCTTTTCCTCAAACTGTGTGTTTCCTTTGGTTTGTGACGCTACTTAGTTTTCTTTCATCCTCTCTGACCTCTCCTTTGAAATCTTTTTTTACTCTCTTCCTCTGCTAAAGTTGTTATTGTACAAGGACCCTCCTTTATCTTGTTCTTTTAGTCTCGTTCACTACTTGAGTACCTACCTGTTTCCCCAAAAATAAGACCTAGCTGGACAATCAGCTCTAATGCGTCTTTTGGAGCAAAAATTAATATAAGACCCGGTCTTAGAATAGAATAGAATAGAATAGAATAGAATAGAATAGAAGACTGGATCTTATATAAATTTTTGCTCCAAAAGACGCATTAGAGCTGATTGTCCAGCTAGATCTTATTTTCAGGGAAACAGGGTACTAGGTGCTAGGCTCTGCCCTAGGTTCCTCTTGTATATTGTTCCTGATAATTTATAACAACTCTGAGTAGTCATGTAACTTTCCTGAGTTCACTACTAGGGAAATAGTCAGAATTAAATACCATATCTGTTTGATTCTAAAGCTAAAATAGTTTTCAAACTTTTCAAAGAAACAGAATAGTTTTTCCTTTTAAATCTTCCTAGGATCCCCAAATATAAAACAGATGAAAGCATGACAACTCTGTTAGAGTGGGGGTAACAGGTCCAGCCTTGGCCCTCCTCCCATTCTGTCCTCACGATGCCCTAAAGGTACCTACTTAGAGCCCAAGGGCTCTGCAAAAGCCAGTTAAAGTTACAGTGATTTATATTAAATACCAAGCCTGTATTTATTTGTTTTAAACCCAGGTTTCCTATTGGATCCTAGACATTTGTATTTTTCTACCTGCGTGTCTGACAAGTACCTCAGTTCCTTAAATTCACAATGGAACTATCTTCTTTGTGAAACCTATTCTAACTCTTGTACAAGACTTGTTGAAGATTTTTTTCTTGCTGCTGGCTCACGTGTAATTAGACAATTGAGGTCCTTAGCATCATAGCCCCTAGAGGCACTTAGAGTCATTTTCTTTTCCTCTTTTTTCACCCTCTCTTTCTCCAATCTGTCTTTCATACAAAGATTTCTAAAATTCAGGTCAGATTGCATTACTCACCTACAAATATTTTTCACAGGTCCACATTATATATTTTTTTAAATATTTAAGGCATATAAGGCCCTTCAAATTTGACACTCAGAATACACCATGTTCTCTCAGGTCTCTGGACATTGTATACTTTTCCCCTTTCTTGAATACCCTCCTAGCCTCTTTTTCTACCTGGCAAATTGTTGTTCTTTCATATGTCAACTTATGTACTATGTTTTCCGCAAACACTATCTTGAATTCTCCACACTTCCAGTTCTCTTATATTTAAAAATTGTTTACCTCTGCTTCTTTCTTTATACTAGACTTTAAGCTCCTTGGGAACAGGGACTGTCATTTCATCTGGTACCTAGCACAATACTGGTACAAAGTAAGAGTTCAAAGATACATTTATTGAATAAGTGAATTCTTTCCAAGAAGATAAAAAACACATTAACCTATCTGGGTGTCAGCTGCTTTATCTGTTTATGAGGCAGTGGGATAAGAGGATTTCTAAAGTTCCCTTTCAGTTTTAAGATTCTGTGTTACTTCCCTTATTGTACTGTCTATACTTTCTTTACTCACTATTCTCATTTATTTTACAAAACATTTAAAATTTATTTTCAATAACCACATATATAGGATTAATTTGATCAGTATATTTAAAGGATGGGATTCTATCCCCTGGGTATTTATTTTATATTATTTTAAATAAAATCTTTTCTTTAGTTCCATAAAATATTAGTTTTTATAAATGGAGGCCAATTAGGAACAAAATATATCAAAATAATCTTAGTTTGGATTTTTCTTCTTTTTTTCTTTTTGTTGACTCATTGTGGCAGGTCCACCCGAAAGCATGATCTAGAGAAAAGAAAACTGTGTGGCTTATTTTATGAACTTGGTATGACAGGTGGAAGTAATTTTTCTCCCAAATGGTGGAATTCAAGAAAATAGGATTTTTTCCCTTTATTTTTGTCCTTTTAAATTAATGAAATAAGAAATCTAGGTTTTTAACTATAAAGAATTTTTATAATGTATAAGCAGGTTCTGTAAAATTAAACGTGTAAAACTTATGATTTTCAAAACAAGTCATATGTAAATGATTGGAATGTGTTTTTATTTAAAATGTTATACCAGCATGTGCAGTCATAATGCATTGCCAAAAAATGTAGTCTGGAAGCAAAACAGAATAGTGAAAGTAATGCGATATAATTTTTTAAATAAGAGGAAAATATTTTCTTTACACATAAAGTTTTTGGTTCAAATGGTATTTAACCAACTAAATGACCAGTTTATTAAAGCAGTCTATTCCAGAAAAACTTCATTTTTGATAAAATTGATTGTATTAGCACATTATTTATGATAATGGGCATATATTTTTCCCCCAAAAGTGATGCAGTGGTTTTGCTTTTGGAAGAGAGTGCAAGTTTTCTGTAGGCTTAAGTATTAAAAATGCTTCTTAAAAACTTTCAATTGTTATGCACTAAACCAGAACTCCTGGAGGTTTTTCAGATTTTATTGCTTACAGTCACTGGTCCCTTGAGTAGATATTTTATAAACCTGTTTCTACTTGCTGGAAAATAGAATTTTCCATAATTAAGAGAAAACATCAGTTATTTTATCCACTTGACTTTGTCTTTGCTTGTTATTGTTTGCTTTAGAGATTTATCTAAGTTATTGACATGATTCAGATTCCTGTGTATGAAACAGAGCTTTTGAGACGGTGCTTTGAATGGAAAAATAAATATCTTACAAAATATCTAGCTTTGGGTGTGTCCAGTTCTGTTTGAATTTCTTGTTTTTCTTTGCATTCACAGCTATATTCCATTATAGTATAGATCTTTGAGTATAAAATGGGTTAACACACTGAGAGTTCAGCTTATGAAACCAGATGATAAAATCTCAAAGCAATTTTTAGATATATGTATTAAAGAAAATACCAATATTTATATTTAAATTAAGTTATTTTACACTATACGTTATACCCCATCTTTCTGTCATTATTATAGGCATTTTCTAATTTCCAGAAAACTTTCCCATCTTCCTCAGTGACTGATGTGCCACCTGTGTTCCTTTCAATACTCTGCCATCTTCCTCCACAGCTTCATAATTTGTAGTGGTAATTTTTCATATCCTCTGTATTTTTATTTGCCATCTATTATCATGGCCATTCTTTAGATCTATTTCTTACCTAACCAGAATCTTGATTTAATTTTAAAATTCTACACACTGTGCTTACAAGTTAGGATGGTTTTTAAAAAGTGATAGCTGTTTAATGAGTAGATATTTATCTTGCTATCAAGAAACTTATCTAACAAGGAATGTATAACATTTATAAACAACCATGGTACTTATAAGACAGGTGAGAGATAAAGTACTATGTACATTCATAGGAGGAAAGAATTTTACCTGGGCAATCCAGAGGAGGTAGCATCTAAAATATTGTTAAATACTTCGAACATAGAGAAGTACAGACAGTAATATAATAAGACAAATTAAAAATCTGCCACTCAGAATTAACAAATGTTGTTTTCAGAAGTCTAAAGGTAACATCTCTTCCCATTCTGAACAAAACAAAGGTCAGAGAATGCTTAGACTTCCCCTCTTCTAATTTCGTTGCTACTTTTGTTAGTGTATGATGATGGTGGTGGTGGTATTTTTGCTTTATCTTTGCTCCTTGTATCCTTTTCTTCCCATTGGGGTTTAATTTTATTCTTGCTGAAATATCTCCTTTAGTGGTTCTTTCACATTTTCTGTCTTTTTAGCTTTGTTAAATTCTTCATGTTTTTCCTCATATTATCTTCCAATTCACTAATTTTCTCTCAATCTGTAATCAACTGTTTAACCTGTCCATTCAGATTTTTATTCCAAGAATTGCTGTTCAGTTTTTTTTAAAAAAGAAAATGCCTGTATGTTTCATATTGTCTTTTTCTTGTCCTATGGCATCTATTTCTTCATTTCTTTTAACATAGAATACACTTGACCATTGAATAATGTGGAGGTTAGGGGTGCTGACCGCTGTGCAGTTGAAAAATCCATGTATAACTTTTGACTGCCCCCCAAACTTAACTACAGTCCTTCATTATGTGCAAGGGATTGGTTCCAGGCCCCCCCCCCCCCCCCCCACACACACAGATACCAAAATTCGCGGATGCTCAAGTACCTTATGTAAAATGGCATAGAACAATGCATACAGTCAGCCCTCGGCATCCTCGGATTCCCATCGTCAGTTGGTTGACTCCACAGATGTGAAACCTGGGGATACAAAGGCCAACTGTATATTTATTGAAAAAAGTCCACTTATAAGAAGACCTGCATTGTTCAAACCCATGTTGTTCAAAGGTTAACTGTATACTTCTTTTGATGTTTCTTTTTAGATTCTCTTATCATGAGTTTGTCGTGACATTGGTTATGTCTTCTTTGGAAGTGAGGCTCATTTTATTTTTTTAAAACTATAAACCCCTTTTTAGTGGGAGTTGTTTTCCCATGAGCCTTGGATTGTGAAGGCATATTGATTCAGAGATTCATGTTTGCTTATATAATATAAGACTAGGTATAATAATAATAATGTAAAATAATATAATAATGGGTATAATATAATATAATACCAGGTCTTACATTAATTTTTGCTCCAAAAGACACATTAGAGCTGATTGTCCAGCTAGGTCTTATTTTCGGGCAAACACAGTAGGAAATATATATATATAGTATATACGTTTTACCAAGAATCATAAAAAACATTGCTGAGTCCTTTTCATTCTCATTATTCTTCCTCCTCTACGCCTTCAGATCCTATATTTTGAATCCCACTCATTGGTGTAGGAGATGGAACAGACGCCACACTGGCCAAAAGCTCCCCGTGTGCATTCTTCTCCCCTCACTGTGTCCCACTTCACATCAGAGAGCCCCTCACCCTTATATTGTGATTATCATTTCCTTGCTTTAACTTACAGATTGGCCATATTTACACATTCCATGTTTAGTTTTACATGTCCAGAACTTTATGTAAATGGAAGATGCTCTCCATATTTTCTGTAACTTGTGTTTTTGTTTTGTTTTATTTTTGCTTTTAACTCGGCATTGTGAGATTCGGCAATGTTGATGCATGTCATGTACGAGTATATAGCTGTAGCTCCTTTGTTTTCACTGCTGTATAGTATTCTACTGTACAAGTAATAGTAGCTTATTTGTTCATTCTTCTGTCAATGGAAATTTGGGTTGTTTCTTTTGTTCTTTTGCTATAAGAAACACTACTGTTACAAATACCATGAATAGGTCCCTTGGAGTCCCTAGACGGAGAAATCTAATAGGTCTCCTGTCCCCGTCTCAGCTATTATCTCCCTCAAATGACAAGAAGGGGTCAAGCACAAGTAACAGATTCTAACTCCTATCCAAGTGGCTTACACCTCTCTTACTTCTACCTCCTTTTCGAGTTCAGGGGAAGGGTGTGTCGGAGGTGTTGGCAGGGGATGGCAGCATGTGGTAAACCTGAACACTCCTTTCTCTTCAAAATAGCTCAGCTTCTGTATTAGTCGACATTGTCCAGAGAACAGAACCAATAGAAGAGGGAGGGAAGGGGGGGGGGGGAGAGAGAGAGAGAGAGAGAGAGAGAGAGAGAGAGAGAGAGAAGATTGATTATAAATAGGAAGAAAGAGATTTACTATAAGGTATTGGCTTATGTGATTATGAAAGCTGAGAAGTCCCATGATTTGCTGTTTGCAAGCTGGAGACCCAGGAAAGCCAGTGGTGTAGTTCCGAGGCCTGAGAGAGAACCACTGGTGTAGATGCCTATCCAAGCCTAGATGCCAGTCTGGAGCATCAAGGCCGGAGAAAATGGATGTTCCAGCTCAATCAGGCAGAGTGAATTCAGTCTTCCTTCACTTTTTTGTTATTCTCAGCTCCTCAATGGACTGGATAATACCCAACCACATAGGGAAGGGCCATCTGCTTTACTCAGTTCACCAATTCAAATGCTAATCTCTTCCAGAAACACCCCCAGATGAGCCAGATATCTGGGCATCCTGTGACCCACTCAACATAATTTCATGTTGACAGTAAAATTAACTGCGGCTTCTTTTGTCATACCATTATATGTTGTAGTTCTCTAAGTGGTTGCCTTAGGTCCTTCTCTTCTCATTCTATCCCCTCTTCCTAAATATTAGCACCTACTCCTGTGGTTTCAAATGCCATCTAAATACTGATAAGTCCCAAATGGTTTTCGTAATTTTATAACTTTTTCTTAGCACTTGGCCCATATATCCAGCTGTCACTCTGCATCTCCACTATTGTGTCTTTTCTATAATCACTTCAGAACCAAGTCTAAAATTAAACTCATGATCTTTTCTTTCTCTTCTGTCCCACCCCAGTTTGCTCCTTTTCCATTATCTCAGTGAGGGCATCTTCCCTGTTGCACATGACTAGAAAGCTGGAAGTTGACCTTGACACTTCTTTCTCTTTCCCTTCCCTTGTCCCCATATCCACACATTCTGTTGGTCCTTAAATATCTCTTGAACCAGTACTTTGTTTCCACTACCACCACCCTAATCCAGGCTCCAGTGTCTCAAGCCTGGAAAAGAGAAACATTTTCATAAGGAGTCTCTATGATCAACTACTGCTTTTCTCCAAACCATGGTACTGCCAAAGTAGCTTTATTTAAATTATCAGGTTCCTAATAGTAACTTTTCAGTGGCTGTCCATGGCCCTATGAATAAATTTCAGTTCTTAACATTTCCTGTAAGGAATTCTTCTGGATACTTTTTGCGTGTATCTCTAGCTTCTTCCTGAGCTGGAGCCACCTTTCTCCTCCCTGTGTTCTTAGTATGTGCTGTGGCTTCTTGCTGCTTCAGGTACGCTCCTCCCTCTGCTGGGTCTCTGCTCTGCTCCTCTTGCTCGTGTGCATCCTTTGGGTCTAAACTTAATTCATTTCTTCAGGGAGACCTTTTCCGAACTTGCTCATGTTGGCTTCCCTTTTTATCCACCCATAAAGCCTGGACTTTCTCATTCATAATTTTCAGTATTTAACATTCCCCCCCCCCCCCCCGTTGAATTATAAGATCCATGAAAACATGAATGTTTGCTCTGTTTTATTCCCATGGTTGCTTCAATACCTGGCACATATTAGGCACTCAGTAGATGGTTTTTTTTTTTTAAGAATGAATGAGCTGCATACAAAGTTTCTGCATTTTACTTGTCCTACCCTTGGGGAAAAATTACTCATCTTGCCTTTATAAAGATGTGGTGAAACTTCTGGCACATGTCTGTTATTAGCATGTAATTCATAGTAAAAAATTACATTAAATGATCAGAATCAGACACATGATTTTTTTTTTTTAGGAATTTTATTTAAGAAATTCAGAAACGAGGATATTTGTTTTTATAATATCTATTGCATCACTACCATGGAAGTAGCACTTGTCCCTCACTGGAATATACAAAATCTACATATGATTGGTTATTTTTATATGACCCTGATATGACTTATTATTTTTAGATTTTTTTTATGAAACTTTGCCTTCCCCTCTCTCCCCTGGGTACTACACATATCTCGAATAAGTTCTTAGAAATGAGTATCATAATGTTTTAAGAATAAGTAAACACGTTATACCATTTTTCTGCTTAATCTTATCTAAGCATCTAAGCACAATACTGTAATTAGCCAGACATATTATTATGATTGTTGCTGAGGTAAACATCTGATTTTGAGAAGTATATTTAAGATTTATCCAAAATCATTTGATCTGTTGGCTATTGTTTTTATGGCTCTTTTCAAATATATCCCATGGAACCTGATTCCTGAGATAGTCCTATATTTGTCTGTATTATATAGATAAAATCTATTCTTAGTGGTCTATCAGTTGAGATATCCAGAACTGACAACGGCCAATTGTTCATAGAATGTGTTACAGCTATATCTTCTCTGTGTTCAATAGTTGCGACACAAATCTAAGAAGTAAGAAGTATTCCTTTCGTTATATAGTTAAATGAACTTTCAGTAATAGCTAGCCTGTCCTAAAATATCTAGTGTGTTTTTTGATAGCAATAATTTGCACAGTGTACTTGAGTTATAATTCAGAAAGGCTTATCTGAGCAGCCTGTATTCAGCTATACACTTGGGCATCGTGTGACTTTTAATTTCCAAATCTGAGCTTCGGTGTTCGGATGCTCTAAATGTCTGGATTAATTGGTTACTTGATTCTCAAGTGTATTGGTATAAATTTGAAATCAGCTTTAATAATGAGTTTATTCAAATTCTGTTACTTGCTGGCCAGATAATAACGTGAAGAGTCACATCGTGACTGTTGGTGGAAGCTTGTCATCTTTTTGCTTGGAGTTCATGAAGCCATGTGTTTTTAGAAACAAACTGTGCTCAGAATTATGGAGAGTTCTGACTTATAGTGTTTTCCTCATTTATCTTAGACTATATGATCATCAGTTTCCCCCTGTATAGTTTGTCCATTATTCTGACGCCTTGATTAGGTTAGAATACCTGAGCACTAACCTCAGTTTTCAGAATGTTTCTGCTCTTTAGTGGTCATTGTCTGAGCACACTATTGCTCTGATTGTTTTTAAATCTCATTGAGATAGACTCCAGGTTGTTAATGTAAATCTTTTATAGCTTTGGCTGAATTTCTTACAAGAGCTCTTGGTCTTGACAGCTGAGATCAGATGGCTGATCTCTCTTAATGGCACTTATATTTGAGTTTTGTAGGCTGACAGGCAGAACTACTTGGCACTGGTCTGTTTAACGCATGATGGCTTTAAATGCAGACTTTAAAAAATGGGCCACCTTGTAAAAATAAAGTCTTAGTCTCTAGAGCTCACTCCCTTTCTTAGTTTAAACCAGTCCAAGTTTTTAACTCTATGGTTTTTTTTCTTTTAACTCTCCATAGGGCCTTGGTAATTTGAGGTAGAGGAAACTAATATGAACTTCACATTTTCATTTGAATTTAAATTCCAAGATTCTTTGATTCTCTGGAGCCAAAGTGTTTCAAGGGTTTTCATGAGGAGGTTATGACTGGAGGGGAAGAGTGCTGCCTCTTGGTCTTGAATGACGACCCCTGCCCTCTGCCCCTAGCTGAGAACTCAAAGCATTGTTGAATAGCACTAAAATGAGCTGAGTCCAAGGCTGCAACCAGATGGTCAATGCGGGGCTTTTAAAGGAAGGAAAATGGTAAAAGAGTAATCTCAGAGGAACTCTCTTATGTTAAAGAACTGAGAAAATGAAGTCTTTCTGAAGCTAAGTGTAAATTATACCACCTTCTTTGGGAGCAAAAGCTGCTAAATGCGACAGAAGAAAATGACAGTGTAGGAAATCAAAGTTCAGGAACAAACTTCAAGTGTGGTTTTCTGATGCTTAATCCTCTCTTACTACTCCCCTCTCAGGATCCATTGCCTCCTTCTCCTCCCCCTTCTCCAAAGTCTATTTGAAAGGGATCTTGATGGGTAATGGCAAAAGAAGGCAACTTTAGACGGAATATAAATTGGGGCATAAGATGCCCTTTGTATAGGGATTATCTTAGACATACTTTTGAAAACATACTTTTTTTTAGCCTTATTAAGAAAATAATCAAAGGTATGATTTTTAATCTTTGAGTTTAGTCTGCTTTCAGTAAAAATAAGGTATAGGTACCAAAATAAGCAAACTTCTTCCCCACTCCCCTGGTTTCTGCTTATAAGATTTACAGGTATTTAAAATAAACCCATGAAAAACAGAAATACTGCCCTGGGATTGGCTAAATAGTCAGAGCAATTACCTCTGGGCTCCAAAGTCCAACTGAGCTTGACTTTTGGAAATAAATTTGGCTAAGACTTCTTCCTCATTCTGCTGTATAAAGGTGTACATGAAATGATACTGACCTCTGCCAAAAACCCCAGGAATCCTACTCAGTGATGTACTTGTAACGGTCATGAAAGAATTAAAACAACACAGATGTGGATTAATGTGAAAAAGTAGGCAAAACACAAAATTCTCATTGTGTGGTTTCAATGTGGCAGATCCTTTAAAATACTTTGGTGTACCACAATAATTAAAGTGTTTAAGAACATTAAGATACCTAGAAAATAAAAGCCCACAGTAGAATAACAAGAATGAACTATGTTTTATTTTTTTAAAATTGGAATTAATGTAGGTTGCTATGGTGAAAATAGGTTGAAATATTTAACAGTAACTGTTTTGTGCAGCCCTAGAGATCAAAAACAGCAATGTAAATAGGCAGGTCTTTAAAGAATCATTCCCACAGACATGTTTAATGTAAATGATTGCTAGAAAGGAAATGCATTTTCTTCAGTGCTATGCAAAGAAATTTTAATTGACTTGGTTTTGGCACTGAAAATCTACAACTTAGCATTAATAACTCAAATTTTAAAATATTTGCTCATTGCTCTGGATTATGACTGCATTCAAGAAACACTATTTTCAAACACTAATTAATCATTTTAAATAAACTTTTTTTACACATTTATGGCATCAATGAGTATGACTGTTTATTACATTTTACCTATAAAAAGTTGAACTGTTTTATATACTCTTTATGGAAACAGTGCACAGTCATAAATTAAAAGATGCAACTGTTTTGGATATTTTACTGGTGGTCCTATGTTTTCCTGCCAGCAGTGCAGCTGTTTCAGGTTTCTCAGGATAACATATAAAAAGGTGTATGTACACTGCAAGTTTATGCTTGAATTGCCGAGCCAGATATGGTATGACTCAACTTTCCCAGAAGCAAGTTTTACCAAAATGTGATGAATCAAAACAGCTAGTTGCATAGTGGTTTGTATTACAGCTATGAAAACCAATTCTCATTTATGATAGTTGGCTTCTTAAGGCTGACAGACATTCCTCTGTGGTGCTTGAATTTTGCCATGAGTGAACAGCCATTGGAGCTGCTAAGACTATACTTTTCTTTTGAGGGTCTGAGGAAAGGAAAAAGGGTGATACAATATTATCTGGTGTATGGATAAAAATTAGCTGGAAACTTGTATCAGGAATGCAACATTGCATTTCTAAGATTCTTGTAAAAATATTACTCCCTTATTACTTGTATGATAGTTATTGCGTTCCCAGTGATAGTATGCTGTTCCAGGTTGATTTTTAGACTTTCTAAGGTGATTTAACACTTACCTCATTTCTCATGCTTCGGAGTCTTAACAGTTTGACATTTTATTGTGTCCTGGGAGGTAATAAACAGATGTCTTTATGGCCATGAAGTAGGTTTAGTGAATTCCTATTTAAATCCCGTAGGACCTAACGTTCTATCAAGAGTTTTGACAGTGACTGTTTAATAACAGTAGTCTCTGAAGTGGGATATATTCCACTGGGGTATGTCAGATGGGATATAGGAGAACTGTTATTGGAACTTTTATTTAAGTATTTTTATCTCAGCCTTTAAATATTTATATTATATATTTTATAATATACTTGTATTAGTATATTAGGTATATAATTATGTATCATGTAATAGTATACAATATATTAATACAAAATGTATATAATTTATAAATAAGTATACACATTTTGGAGATGCGTGCTCAAATATTTTTTACTGCTATAAATATACTATCGAAAAAGTTTGGAGATCGTTGCTCAATAAATATTAATTTCCTTTCTCCTTCCACTTTCCCCTTTCACCTTTGGCAGAGAAGCAAAAAATTGAGTTAACACCTTGATTTGTGGCAATGTGAATAAATTATAGCCGATTCCAGGAGCTCATGCCGTGTCTTACTTTGACCAGTTTTTCTATTTGGCCTCTTATATTGCCATATATTTTTTAATCACACAAGCTTATTAAACATGGATACAAATGAAAAACAGACTTGTTATTATGTTAGAAATAATAAGTTGCTCATGCATCAAGACTTTGACACACAGGAAGTTTGAATGAATGAGTAGAAAAGTTTCCAAGTTATTAAAATGTTCTGGTACCTGATTTATTCATTTGCCATACCCGTAATGCTAAGGCGGGTGAAGCTCCTTTACTTCCTGAGGCCTGAAGAAACAATGTGGTTTCTTAAACTAAGAATTAAAGCAAAGCTGGAAATATTTGTTTTCCAACAGTGCTGGTAGTCATGCTAACAAGTTGCCCTCTTTGGCTAGGATTCGCCCATGTTTTAAGCCTGCTTGTCTATCTTTATCAAGGTGGAAAGTTTTAATTGTTAAATAATATGCGTGTGATTGAAGAAAAATAGTGTGTAGTACACTGTCTTTTGATATCAGTTCAAAAGATTCTTCTGTATTTAATACGGGACATTCTTTTGAACTCAGGCTCAGTCTCAGAGATTTCTTGGACATGTAATTTTCTAAGGTTTCCTTTCCTATAAGATAGGAGACAATATATTTTGTAATATTAAAGTAATTTTGAAGCACCTAGTATGTTCTTTACCCTCCTCCATTGGTTTAGGTATTTGTTTCAGAACATATTTGTGTAAAATATTCAATATGTAAAGTATTAATACAGTAGGATCATGGTACTGTATTATGTTAAGAGTATGCCAGGAAGAAGAACAGCAGTTAGGTACCCAAACAACAGCCAACAAAACAAATTAGTTCTGAAATTTGGGAACAGTGAACATTTTAGTAGCAAGTACTATTTTTGAAACCTCGTTTAGAGCTGTTTTTAGATCTTCAAGTAATTTGTTTATAATTTAGTACTAGTTTAGGTACTCTATGTACAGTGGTATGTTTCATTTTAACAGGTAATAATGCATTTATAAAGTTTGAACATTTCAAATCAGAATTCCTCTTTAAAATTTGTATTTGCTTTACTATTGCTTTTTAAAAATGTTACCAATTTTTATGTGCTTTCTATATCAATGCTACACTTTTTGTTTTGTTTTAGGTATTTAAACCATGTCAGAGCTGCGTCTCCACAGGACCTTGCTGGGGGCTATACTTCTTCTCTTGCTTGTCACAGAGCACTACAGGATGCATTCAGTGGGCTTTTCTGGCAGGCCAGTTAACCTTTATTTCTCCTTTATAAGATCTGGGCCTTAGAGCCGAACCAGGGAGCTAGCAAAAGAAAGCAGACTTGTAAAATTATAGCCATATGCAGCTGCACAACAAGTGCTACCACTAGCAGCTGTGTTAGAGGATTTCTAAAGAGAAAATTTCAGAACTAAACTGAGTAATATAGTGGATATTTGTGGAAAAGATTTATTTTTTACTTACATTTTCCTGAGAGGGATTGAAGTTGGAAGCCTCCTCTGATGGAAGATATGAATAATATTTACCTATGTATATTTGAGGTTGACAGACTTGTAAAATCTTTTTTAAAATAAAGCTAGACTTTATGTTAAGTTTTGTGGTTTTTCTCTTATTACTGTGTTTTACTTGAACACATTATAAAATGCCATTTTGAATACGACATTTAGTGTTAATATCCAAGCCTATTATTTCTTCTCATAAAATGTTCCTTTTTTGCCCAATGTCTTCTTAATACAAGTCCAGACAAGTGGATATATTTCCTTCTACCAGCAGGTTGTGGCAAGTAAAACCTCACCTGTGATAATGTCACTCTCTTAATATTAAGGACTCAGTGCCTGTTTTGAGCAGTGGAAAGTGAGACAAACCTTGATCAAGGTGTTATAGTTCCCAGCTGTGAGCCACACTTAGGATAAACCAGAGCAGAGTATTAACCTGGTTTAATGACAAATTCAAAGAAGTAAGTTCATAAAATTTAATACTTAAATGGCACCTTTCACCTCAAATGTGAACTCATTTTATGATGAAACCTTGGAGCCTGGAATGGATACATTTTAAATGAAATTTCCCTATGAGACGCTGATGTAGTTTCTGTTGAAACTTCAAAGGCTTTTTAGTATACCCAGGATTTTGCTTAAAGAGTTTGGATGTGGATTGGATGGATATTTGTAGAATCTCAACCTTGTATGACTCTGTTACATAGACCACTGGGTATGACACAGTTTGTGAAGGAAATTAAGGGATTTCCTATCAAATCTCCATTACAACAGATGTTAATTTTATGGGTGCAAAGTTATGTGAAACAAGATTGGTTATATTAGAGTGGAATATCCTTATATAAAAACTCCATCTTACTTGACTAAGCAGGTATTAATTTCAGGAGTACATCTTCATCTTTACAGTACTTCTAACCATCTTTGATAATTGAGAAAACCAAGACACTGAATAATTGAGTAGACCAAGATCATATACACAAGGTAGTAAAAAGCCAGAATTAGAACAGGTTTTTTGTTTTTTTGCTTGTTTGTTTTTTTGTCTAGTTCTATCTATACTCTTACCAGGCTACATCCTATTTCTCATTCTATTAATATTCCCCAGTTGAGGATTAGCATTTTAAGTACAAACTATAATCTATTCAAAGAATAGTGAGAATACTGGACCTGTGGTTAAGCTGTACTCAACTGCCAAAGTTTGGTATCCAGTCATTAAAAAAGAAACACTATTACTTGTTCTCAGTACCTTGTATGATGTATTTAAATGGAATTAACTAACTAATATAACATTTCAAAAGCTTTCAAAACTTTTTGAGCCTACCTTAATATTGCAGGAATTGCCTGCACTTGATTTGGCAAATAAATTTGAAAACTTTTATACTATTTTGCCCTTACTATTGCCATACTTTGTTCAATAGGCCAAATTTAGAACTTGTTAACTCACCCTGTTAGGGTCAAAGGGAATGGTGAAAGATAACCTAATGACAACAATTCACTAAATAATAGAAATATTCTAAGTTGATGAGGTTATCCCATATCCTCCCAGTGATTTCCTCTCTAAGACAAAAGGCTGTACAAATCTTTTCATCTACGTGAATCAAGTCTTTTAACATCTTACAACACTAGCACAGAAATAATTGCTAACAACTACTGAGCATATGCCAAGCACCGAGCTTCATGCTTTGTGCATTATCTAATCCTTAAAACAGTACAAGTATTATTTTCCCCACTTTAACAGATGGAGAAACTGAAGCATAGAAGGGGTAAGTATGAGGTGTGATCAAACAATCTGGTGAATGTTTAAATAAAAAAAAAATTAATACAGTAAAAGACACATTGCCATTAATACCCCTCAAAATACTCCCTTCGCTTTGAACACACTTTTTCCGTCGTTCTTGCCACTTTTTAAAGCAGTTCTGGAAGTCCTCTTTTGTGAATGTCTTTACTTCATCCTCCATCATGACAACCCTCTGTGTCACATATCACTTCTGGTACAGCAATTTCTGTCAAATAAAAACATTAGGGTGTGTCCTCATCCACCTTCTTCACCGGATCTGGCACCATGTGACTTCTGGCTCTTCCCCAAAGTCAAAATGACCACAAAGGAAAACGTTTTGAATCGATTCAGGACATTGAGGCAGCCATGACAGTGCAACTAAAGTCACTCATAAAAGAGGACTTCCAGAACTGCTTCAGAAAGTGGCAAGAACGATGGGATAAGTGTGTTCGAAGCGAGAGGGAGTATTTTGAGGGGGATTAGTGGCAATGTCTTTTACTGTAATACATTTTTTTAAATTTAAATATTCACTGCATTTTTTTTATCACACCTTGTTAACTTGCCAAAGTTCAATACAACCTAAAAGTAGCAGAGTTTGGATTTAAAGTCAAGTGGTCAAAGTTGAGTCCATGCTCTAGAGATGACTGTCAGACTCAAACTTACAAACCAACAGCTGTGTAAAAGCAAGTCTAAGTAGAAAACTCCTTAAGACTTCAAGAAATTTTATAGATCAAGTATCTCGTTTTTTATGGGATATAAATGATATGAATAATAACCTTATTCATATCCTTGAGAGAAGTTTTAAGAAATTTGTTATGTAGAACATAATTGACTATTACCTACTACACTCCCTTTTAAGCAGATATTAATGGTATTGAATACATTTACATCATAGCTAGGATGCATTATTAGTTTTCCTTAATTTCACTCAATAAATGTTTGATCTAAGCTTTTCTTAGAAGTTATCTTTAGGCCATTAGCAGGTGGTCATATAATCATTTCAAATTAAGGTGGCAAAAAATTTGTCAAAAAGTTAACAAAATAAAAAACTTGAATATAATGAGCCTTCCAGCTGTCATTTTCTAGTGGATTCATGGAGTTTAGTTACCAAGTATCACATCAGAAAGTTTAGGGTGGGCCTAGGTTTAAATAATGAAATAATCACACATTCACTTATCCATTCTGAAGGAAAAAGGGGGAGGAGTTAAAATGTAAATAGAAGCATTTAACGATTATATTTTCTTTACAACTATATACTGCATATTTTGTTTAATTAAATTGTGACTGAATGGAGGCAGGAACTTTATGTGTACAGATAAGAACATCATTTGTATCCACACTTACTATTCATAACCTATCACATCAACATGTAGAACTAGAAAAATTTTTATTCCTACTTGCAAATTAATTCTCTTCACCTAGATCAGGAGAAGGCAAACTGTCAACCCTTGGCCAAATCCAGCTGCTGCCTTGTATGCTCCATGAGTTAAGACTGGTGTCTGTACGTGTGTGTGTGTGTGTGTGTAGTTGGAAAAAAGACAAAAGGTTAATATACTTTTAGCAGGTGAAAAGCTTATGAAATTCAAATAATGTGTCCATAAATAGGTTGTTTTTTTTTTGAACATTGCTTATGTATTATCTGTGGCAGCTTTTGGACTACTATGGCAGAGTTGAGAAGCTACAGAAACCTTACGGCTGGCAAAGCCCAAAATACTATCTGGCCCTTTACACAAAGTTTGCTGATCTCAGACCTACTTCTCAATTGGAGGGGAGAGAGGGTAAAAAAAACCAGAAGTCCCAAACTAGCAATACCTGGCTGAATTAGCCCCAAAGGTCTTGCAGAGGATAGGTTGGGTTAAGTTTCAAAAGAATTTTTAAGTGCCTTTAGATAAGGAATGAAGTCCAAGTCAGTATGTCCTTACACTTCTTACCATTTATTGCTTTTATATATTTAAATTACCTGTCTGGCTTCTGAAGGCATTTGAGTTTGTAATTAACAATTTAGATAAAGGGTCCTCAAACTTTTTCTGTAAGGCTAGACAGTAAATATTTTAGGCTTTGTGGGCTAAGAGGCAAAATTGAGGACATTAAAAAGTAGGTACTGGGCCAGCCCAGTGACTCAGGTGGTTGGAGCACCATGCTCCTAATGCGGAGATCACACGCCGCTGAGGTTGCAGGTTCAATTCCCACATGGGCCAGTGAGCTGCGCCCTCTACTGCTAAGATTGTGAACAACGGCGCTCCCTGGAGCTGGGCTGCTGTGAGCAGCCAGAGGTGGGCATGAGCTGCCGTGGGCTACTGTGTGCTGCCAGGAGCGGCCGACAGCCAATGTGAATGTCCAGCTGCCAGCGTGAGTGGCCGGCAGCCGGCAAGAGCTGCTGTGAGCGGCTGACCAGCAACCGGCCACCAACTGCCTCAGAGGGAGGGGCAGGGGGGGGAAGTGCAAGACTCATAATACCAGCATGGGCCAGGGAGCTGTGTCCTACACAACTAGACTGAGAAACAACGGCTTGAACTGGAGTCAGGGAGGGGGGAGGCGGAAGAAGGGGGGAAAAAGTAGGTACTTACATAACATGAGATAAAATAAATTAGCACAATTTTTTTAATTAACAAAATTCAAAATATAATTAAGTACATTTCTGTAATGCATTTTTTTGGGAAATAACATTTCTGTTAAGTAGGGTTCTTAGTGTTTCCTATCATTAAAATCAATTGTCAATGACCACCTGTGAATGGTTAACTGCAATGAGATTTTACACATTTCATCTTTAAAAATGTCTTTTCACACAGATACATACTGCCAAATACTGGTATCTATCCTGGAGCATGATTTTAACTGAGCATATTCACTCGGAAGGCATTTGTAAACTATTGGATTCTTCCTGTGACCTCTGCATTTTAGCATGTCATCACATAGCACATTATTCACTTCCAATTGAAGATTAGGTGGAAGCTCAATTATAGTTAAATGGATTTTGAAATATGGAAATTTCCTTTGCATTTGCACCAAGGTCCCCAAAATGCTGAATTCAGAAAGTATATCCATTGCTAATTTGTGTGAGAATGGAAATCCTGCTTCTTGTTTTCATTTTTGATAACATGAGCTATATGTAACACTGAATATTTTGATTCAAATGTCCGTTGTTGAAATGACTACTGCAGTATGTTTCACATCAAAGTTGTTTGCCTTGTAATTGTAGGCTGAAATCTTTTAAGAAATATTATCAAGTCTTTAGTAAAAGCTAATTTCCAAAGTCAGTCAGTGTCCTAGCATAGTGTTTAAGAGCGATTCTTAAGAAAAATTTCAGCCTTGACCTTAAACTCAAAAATTGCCATCAAACTTTACAGTTGCTAAGCAAATCAAACTTAGGTTGAGCAAGTCAGGAAATTCAGTTTCAATTTCTGACAAAATTCAAGGACTTCAAGATGGTTCAAGTCCATGAAAACATATGAAGTTTACCACTGACACTACTGGTTTACTAACACGTGGTAGATTCAAAAAAGTTTCTGCAAGGTACCGTGTTTCCCCAAAAATAAGACCTAACTGGAAAATAAGCCCTAGCATTTTTCAGGATGACATCCCCTGAATATAAGCCCTAAAGCATCTTTTGGAGCAAAAATTAATATAAGATTCGGTCTTATTTTCAGGGAAACACGATACTTGCTGGTGAAGATAGTGATAATCATAGGGTTTAAACATCTTACATTTTCACAAACTTTGTAAATTTCTCCAACTAGGTCTTTTTCTACCTCACACATTTTTACCACCATCAGTTATAACATCTTAGCAGATTCTACTTCAGGTTGTACAGAATTAGTGTTTTCTCAACTTCTTTGAAAATATTCACCTGTAGTTGTTCCATGCAGAATTAAATTAAGAACTGAGCAATATTAGTAACACCTATTAACTCATCAAATGTCATCAAATAATCCCTTGGACTCGTTTTACTTTTTTAATTGACTATTGATATTGCTTCCAATGTTCTCAACTCTAAACAATTGTTCTTGCCAAGTCTTAAAAAGTTTACTTTCTCTGGACACATTTCTTTGGCTGCTGCATTCAAACACAATTCAAAAAAGTAAATGGCTTTTTAACAGTAAATGGCTTTCTTGCTTGACTTACAAGTCATTTGGAGACTTACTTTGGTTGCAGCCTTGTTTTCATTTTTTATTTTGTAAAGAAATTCTGCTATGATATATCCAGTTTAAATTTCTTATTTTTCTGACAGTTGCTTGCCCCTGAGTTGGAAATACTGTGATGAGTGCTTCTTTTGGTAATGTCAGTGTATATTGTATTTAAATTCAGGTACAGATGCTTTGTTATCTAATTCTATATCAAAATAATTCTTACTCCACTGTGCCTTAGAAACACACTAGAAGTCCACTTTTCTTGTTTGGAAATGATGACTGCGCACTGGTAGTAACAAAATAAAATGTTACAGCTTAGTGACATAGATAGCATTCAAAATACTACTGAATTATAATATTACCATGTTACTGTGATTTGTAGTATGATGCACAGCGGTATGAAGTGATAAGAATCACATCCCGTCTGTGTTAACAACTACTCAGCTCTCCTGTTATACCATGAAAGCAGCCACAGACAGTATATAAACAAATGAGCATGGACACAAAAACTTTATGGACACTGAAAGTCAAATTTCATATAATTTTCACAACACAAAGTGTTATTCTTTTGAATATCAACCATTTAAAAACGTAAGACCATTCTCAAGTCACTTGCCATACAAAAACAGGTGGTGGGACAGATTTGGCTTGACGGGCCTGGTTTGCCTATCCCTGATCTAAATAATCTCATTTTTATTACTTTTATAGTGATAGTGTAGGAGTGCTTAAAACAAAACTTAGCTACAATCTTCAACTAAGGATAATAGCAAAATGATATCAGTGCTTTCCTAGTTAGCATGCAATTATCCTACCTTCAAAACTATTTTCCCAAGACAGACATATTTAAGTGTATTTAATTAAAAAATTGGATATAATTTAGATTATAAAATTATATATTATAACTTAAATAAAATGTTTAGTAGACTTATTTAAATTTTAATTTGACAATCCTCAATTTATAAGACAGCAAAGGTAAAATATAACAGTTCAGTACTAAAGTAACTGAGTGGTAAGATTTTATGAAATCATACAAATTATATTTCACTGCATAATGATCTAGTGGGGAGGTGGAGAAACCATTTTCAGTTACATGATTTAAGCAATTTGTGTTTTTTCTTTTGAAAAGGATTTATCTGTCCTCTGGCGTTTAAGAGGTGGCTCTTCATGCTTCTCTGTAACAAATGCAGAAAATATGTATTAGGTAAGATATTTAACATTTGAAAATACTTTAAAAGGCAAATAATATAGGCATTTTAAAGATTTTTAATCTATTCAACTTACACATGAAATAGTAACATTCCTGTGTAGTTATTATTTTAATGAAATAGCCTTCTACTTGACTGAACAGAGTTATACTAAAATTCGTGAAATTGGGAGAAATTAGTCACAATTAAATGGCAAGGGGTCTTAAACTGAAATATCTAACTAGTATTAGTTTAACCTATTCCAAATTTAAAATAATATAAAAAATATATATAGCCTAAGAAAGCTACATGAAAGGTATTACAGTTCCCAGAAGTTGCTCACCTAGATTTAGGGTCTGGTTCTTGTAGAGGACAGCAGCAGGAATCCGAAAGGTGATGCATAACATTTCCTTGTTAGGGGCCACGTTTCTTACTAGGTGAACTGAACTGCACGTGTCCAAGGAAGTGCCTAACACAGCTTCAGCTCGCTGCTGAACATCCTTAGCAGGATTAGCATCTTTGGAAAAGCTGTAACAGTGTACTATGGGAAGGAGCTCACTGCCGCATGACTGCCCATCTAAAAGCGACTTGAAAGCACTGAGAAACTCGATAGCCTTTGCTGGCAAGTTCATGACAATGTGCACAGAGTGTGTTCTTTCTTTTGACAGTCGTCCCAGCTGCTGCATTAACTCTTCTCTGACTGGTCCTTGGAGGAAGTCTTTCCCATCCAAGTTAAAGACTTTTACCTTTTGGTCCACTTTATTTAATTTACAGTTGTGCAATAGCCATTTATGGGATTCAGGATTGAGATCATTGGCAAATACAGTACAGTTTTTCTTTGCTACTGGAATGGCAAAAGGTCCGACCCCAGCAAAAACATCAAATAGGACATCCCCAGGTTTGAAAAGTTCTGTGATACGACTGTGTTCTGTAGAGAGACGAGGATTCCAATAGACTTTTGAAAAATCGAATTCATAGGTATAGCTGTTTTCTCGAACCTGAAAAAGGTATTATGCTTTTGATTAACCTGCTTAGTCTTAAATTCCAGCCACTGACATTGGAGAGGTGCACTCATGCACACAACACATTTCAACTTACCCCTGTTAAGAGCAAATAAAAGTGTATTTAAAGGCATTTTCATTAGAATTCTGGTGTTTATGCTATACTGAGGCCAGTAATTATTCTGCATTGGACTTTTTCATGAGAAGTCATCTCTTCAAAGCCAAATGACTCTCCATCTCATCCTAAAAGGTAACAGTGGTTCCCAGATCACATGAGGATTTTTCAGATAGGCCACTTGACTTGCTTCATTATACTCTTTAATGTGATCTGATGGAGGGGAAAAAAACTGTAATTTGAAATACCACACTATATGTACCTTGATGGTGGGTAGCTAAGTTACACACAGCAAACAAGCTTCCCTCCTTACTTAGTTTGCAGTTTGTAAGAGGGAGGCGTGATAGATGTGTCACGTATCATTTAATTTTCAGGTATTTTGCTGTTTTTAGATAGTTACTTGGACTTTGAAAATTTCATGTCTATAAATTAGAGGCAATTTAAATAAATATAAATGGAACAAATCATTCTCCTGTTTCTTTCCCAATTTTAATGGATAAAGAATGAAAGGCCAAAAAGTTCTATAAATCTGATAGCGATATACCTTCCGTATTCTACTTTCATGGATTTTAATTCCAAACGTGTACATATTTTTTTTCTTCTCAACCACATTAGATGCTCTGGCCATATTATTAAGGTTCCAGAGATGGAAATGTTTCCTCATGATTCTGCCAACTAAAAGTCTTTCTGGGTATATAACCTGGAAAGTTTAAATATGTCTTGTGAATGATTTTCCTGAAATCTCCTTTCTACTCCCCCTCTTAAGGTCCTTAATGTGAAGCACAGATCTAGTTTAAAAATTAGATTCTAAGTATCATTCTGGTTTTACTCATGCAGTCTTTGCTATCTCCCTTAGCAGTATTAATTTCAGCCAGATTCATTTTCAGGAATCCTTTCACTTACAATACACAAACATAGTACTTAATGTTTCATGAGCTCCTAAAGCTAAATGTAACTCTTTTTGGAGCACAGAAATTATACATTTGCACTTATTTTATAGTATAAATATTAGGTATAAAATATGTCCTAAGAACAAACTTTAGTTGACTAAGTTAATGACAAGGCATTTATAAAATTATAGTTTTCTCAGAACTTTTAGATCTTCTGAGATCTAAATGAGAAGAATGATGTTACCTGTTACCCTAAGGGATAGTACCAAGTAAATACCCACAATGTTTAATCAGGGTATGCCTTAATGTCAGCTGAGATAAACACTGTTATTACCAAAGGATTGACATTCAAATCTTACTTGCCATAACCGACCTCTTACATTATACCCAAGCAGTAGGCAGTGGAGGTCTGGCATACAAGGAAAGACCAAGCATGGACTCTGGAGGCAGAAGCCTGGCTCCAAACACCCTGCTCAGTCATGCCTTGTTACTTCGTAGCATAAACAATATTAATAACAGTCACCATTATCTTGTTGGGCATCTTAGGGTGTTACATTTCAAGCATTTAGCTCAGGGCCTAACAGTAAGTATGTAGTAAATGGTACTCTGATACTATTAAATTATGGAGAAATTATATTTAAAATAATATTCACTTAAATTTATGCAGCCTAGAATCTTAAAATGTAATTATTTTGCATAAGCTCTGTCCCAAATTTTATAAAGTCCTGTTTAAAAGATATATCTAACATTTTAAGAGTGGCCTTCATTATTAAAATTTTTGTCAAGTTATAGAGTTTATTAGCCTATTTCCTAGCTCAGGTACAAAATTACACATAACGTTAACATATGTGTAACAATATAATAAGACTTTTGGTTTAAAAAAAGTTTATTATATCCAGCACTCTAGAGGATTTTGGGGTGGGGGATGAGAAAGTGTTTTATACCAGGAAACTATTCCTACATATTTTAAAATTTTTATTTGAAATATATTTTTCTTTTAAAAGAAATATGTACTCAGTAGAAAAGTATAAAGAAGATAACAAAGGTCACCAAAATACCAAATAAAAAATAGGCCCACTGTTAACATTCTGATGTATGTATATATTTACATAGATACTTAGTTAAAATGGAACAAGGTTATATATACTATTCTACAACTTGTTTTGTCACTTAACATATCAATGGGCAATTTATTTTTATAAGTATGGAGCTAACCTTTAATGATGGAATATTCCATTGGATTGTTATACCAGAATTTAATCAATTCTCTACTGATGAACTTTTAGGTTGTTTCCATTCCTTTGTTCATTTTGTTATTATAAAAATAATAATGAAGAATCTAGTACATATATCATTACAATTTTGTTTAATTATATCCTTGGGATAACTTCCTATAAATGGAATGCCAGGTCAAAGGATATACCTATTCAAAATTGAGATATATTACCACACACACTTCCTTAATGTATCAAATTTGCACTCCTATCTATAGTATATGTAAATGCTCACTTTCTCACGTACTCAATATTGAGTATTAAAAATACTTGAATCTTTGTCATCTGTTATGATTCTAAACATTAATCTTATACACACCATACTAGGAAACAATAAAATACTTCATACCTTGGTTATCATGTTCTCCTCTCCAGATAACACTTCCATTTGGAAATTTCGGTACGTATTATCGATATTATTGATTTTATTTACTGCTGAGGTGATTCCTGGGTTTTTGTCAATCATAACTTGACCTAAAAGAAGAGAATTCATAACAAATATTGCCTATTGACTGCATAATAAAAACTAAAACTGCAAGTATGAAATGGAAATGAACTGTATTTTCTTATAATTGATTGATACAAACTGCATCTAATGTGTATAAAATGGCATGCAATTCTAAAAAATTCAACAGATTGTTAAAATTAATGTCTGACAGCCTCTAATACAAACACAAAAAAATGTATGGGTACATTTTTAAAGAAACAATTTTGAGGAGTTTGGGTCTACTTACTATTTTTCCATGTGTTTTACTAAATGTCAAATGTACCAATATTACAGTAAGCAAAAAGGTAGACCATAGGGAATTGGTAAAGAATAAAAAGAAGAAATGTAGGAACCCTGGCAACAAATGTTGTCAGAAAACACCAGCCTGTCGTCATTGGTCTCAAACCAAATGTTTACTTTACTGTGTACTTGAAACATACGTCTCCACTTTGGAAACATATATCAGCAAAATAATGTTTTCAAACAGCTTCTTTAGTCTTATATAAATAAAATGTTCATTTACTCTATTCTTTTTGTCAAATATTTGCCATACCAGAAAAAGCTACAATGATAATAAAATATACGAGAAATGGTATATTAATGCCCTTTAATCAAAGTGTACTTTTTTTATCAGCAATTAAAAAATTTATAAGAATCTATGTACTATCTCATTGCATAAGGAAAGATAACTTGATTTGTAAGTTAGTAAAAAGTACTCAATAATACAAACATGCTGAAACACAACCAGAAATTATCCAATTTCTGATAATTAGATATCTGATTTGAATATGATATCAATGAACTCTAGTCAATCACTGTTCTTATCCTGTTCTGCTTCAGATATCAGAACTCAATTTTTAAGGTACAGAAGTTAGTTTGAAATGAGGAATTAAATTTTAAAAAGAACTTATTCTGAAGGTCTATAGTAAAAGTTTTAATATTACCAGTGTGAAAATGTTTCACTTTTAATCTATGAGTGCTCCTTTATGAAACAGAGTTTATAAAGTAGGAACAACAAAAGGAATGTTTGAGTTAGGATGACAGGCAATGGCGCTTAGGAAAGCTTAGACTTGACATTTGCACCTTCATAATGACAAGGATCTGTTTACGTATTTATTATGTTACCACGATGCATTATCAGCTCTCCATCAATAAAAACAAAGGAAATGCATAAGAGAATTATTTCTGAAATTCTACCCATGCAAAATACTGAGCACTACATTTTAAGCTGAAACTAATTCCCAGAAGTTCTGACTCTACACTGAAATGATTAATCTGGAGAATGCATGGACATAAAATATTCATATAATGACAAGTGCAATTTTAATTAGTTTTCTACTTCTTTCTTATCCCAAAGAATAAAGTATCCAAACTCAAACTTGGGGCTACAGAGGTATGACATACACAAGCATTGTTTCTAAAAGGCTAGGGGTACTAAAAAAACAAAGTATCGTGCCTGAATGCAGAAGACGCTCAAATAGTTGAATCAATTAAAGTATTAATATGAGTACAGTGTCTTGTACTTTTGACCATAAAACACTCAAATTTATGAAACCTAGCATTCAACCTAGTCCTTGAGGCCTACTAAGTCCACTGTACCAAAATGACGAGCTGCTAAAGAATTCTGCCAAAGCAAGTGGTTCAAGTTTTACCTATGCTTATGTACTGTGTACACAAAAGCTGGAACTGATATTTAAAAGTTGCTATGACTCTGGAAAGAGTATTCCAAAATGTCCCTCAAAAGAGAGTATGTAGCTCAAGATCTAGCTTAAAATTAAAATGAAAAAATGTCCTGCTCCTGTAATTTGGCATTTAAAAAATAATTTTAGAAACTAAAATTAGAACTTGCTAATTGCTTTCCAGAACCTACCAATTAAATGCTTGAAAGGTAGTTGATGATCTCGAAGGTTCAGGTGGGCAATATGTCCAACTCTGCTAAACCCTGAAGTCACATCTTGACCTTCAGGAAGGACAGCTCTCAATATTTCTTCTGACTTAAAGTTTTCATAAGTTAGTTCCAAATTATATTTAGAGACCTGTGGACTGACATTAAGTTGCTTTAAAATACTGAGTTCTGCTTTCTCAAAGGAATCATCAGTAAACATTTTATAGGGATCCAACATAATTAGTCTATTTTCTTCATCTTCTGGGTCTTCAATCACACGTTTTATGCCTGGGCGCTGCAGTGCTACCCTTTTAAGGGATCGCATCAATTTATTGACAATTTCTTTCCTCACTTTAAGCACTGGGATGGTGACTGTCTTTTTAAAAGCGGTTCTATCAAGTTTTGTCATTCCTCGAACATCAGAGGGTGGTGAAAACAATTCATAGTGTCTCTCACTTAGTTCTAGTTCAGGCATGGTTGAGAATCTTTTTCTTTGATCCAACAAGAAAATGCCAGGTGCTCTGCCAGGTTTCTGTATCAGTGATGTCCAAGCTAGTGGAATCAACGATTCTGATTCAGTTATTCTATAGCTTTCCACTTGGAGAAGTCTTCTTAAGAACCCAGATGGCCTCCATAAGATCCTAAAAAAAAAAAGTATTTACTTTGAAAAAAATACCATGAAGTTACAAACCAACTTACATGTTCACAATACCTTTTGAGAATAAAAATCTAAATTGTTTTACATAACCACTAAATGCTGGTAATTAAAACTTTTAGTATGTGTGAGAAGCATACTATCTTTTCCAAACAGAATGACTTTTATTAATGGTAAATAATAAATTTGCACCTTCAACCTCCTGTTGCCAGGATGAGGGCTTAGTGATCTATCAGCCTCCTTGTACTTAATGAACCTCTCCACCCACAATTTGCTACAGAATACATTTGGGGTTGGAAGGCTGAGATTTGAGTTAAAGGATCATCTCTCAATGAAATGGTCATTATTTTTATAGCTTTACCAATGCCAGTATTTACTAGGACGATCTCATGGGTGCTTATTGTGTCAGATGCTGTGTTTAAATGCTTTACACACGTTATCAATCTTGGGAGGTGTGTGGTATAGCATCTTCATTTTGCAAATGAAGAAACTAAAGCTCAGAGAAATAGATTAACTCACCCAGTCTCCTTGCTTAGTAAATGGCTGAGCAAGGATTAAAACCCAGGTCTGACTTCAGTGAACACTTTATTGCTACAAGTTCTGGCTATAACTAGAGGTTTGAGTATTTTGAGGTCGAGGACTTTGCTAAGTGTTATATACACACGCCATTAGGAGTATCAGTTATTCACATTTCCTTCTAGAATACCAAAGAAGTAATTGCAAGAGGAAAGGGCCCTGCCCAAGAAACCTGTAGAGCAAACATCAAACTTCACAGGGTCAAATTGAGTCTAGCAGTTAACCAGCTGTGTGATCTTAGGTACATTACTTAATCCGAGTCTCGGCTTCTCACACGTAAAATATGGCAGAAAACTTTTGAGAAGGTTAAACAGTTCCTTACTACCAGCCCTGGGACCTAGGCTAAGCACCCGGGCCGGTGGGTGACCTCGCGACGTTTCCGCGCCCAGGCAGCGCGAGGCGGGGAGCAGCCCGGGACTAACGGGTACCGCACCGGGCCCTCAGCCCCTTCGAACTATCGAGGGCACCGCGGCCGCCATCTCACCAAGGTTACCATCCAATGCGTGATGTCGCTCTGCAGCTGGCTTCGCGGCCAGACCCCTCACCTCATGCTCTGGCGCGGCTCGGCAAGGAGTCGCAGGTGGATGGGCTGGCCCTGGATTACATCATCACTGCTCGCCGCCGAGGGGCGAGCGTCATTAGATCACGTCCATTCCCCCCCTGTCTTCCCGGCCCTGGTGAGCTACGGAAACCCGAAAGGGCCAGACTCACAGCTCCGCCCCTGGCGCGACTAACGACGGGCGGGCCAGGTTAACAGCTCTCAGATGGACCTGGTAGTCGGCCAGCAAGCAGCATGGAGGCCCCCTGGGGGATCATCAACGTCGAGCCAGGCTGGCATGTCTCTGCCCAGCAGCCGGTCGAGGCGGAGGCGGAAGAGTTGAGCCCGTTGCTAAGCAACGTAAGTTGCTCCGCGTGCTTCTCTGAGCTGACAGCCACCCGGTTTCCCTGAAGTGCCTGTCAAATAAGACCCAGAAAAGAAGGGGGATGGCACGGGCAGAGGGGAGAAGCTTGAGGCCTAGGGCCCACAGACCCCATCGAAATTCAGATGCGATCTGGCGGAGTTCATGAATGTGACCGCAGCCTAACGTGCCCTAGGAAGAAAAGCTGACGTAAAGGTGCAGGCTCAGGTGGACCAGGTGCAGCTGGGGACCCGACAGGCGGAGCAGCCCTAAGGTTGTTATGTAGCTCACTGTTCCTTGTTAGTATCTTTGTCAGCTTCCTGTTTTCTCCACCAGTCTTGTGAGGTTTTTGCAAGAGTCACAAGATTTTTCTTTTCTCGACTTAGTCATTGGGGACCGTAAACATCTGAATACAGACATCCTTAACGGTGAAGGAGTGGAGGTGGCTTGGTAATAAGTACATAGGGCGTCCCTGACCCTAAAGCCTGTGCAATGAGCCCTCGGCTGTTTAAAGTCGCTGGACTGTAACAATTTCTAGGACTCTGTTCTTAAATGCTGATTTGGGGGAGGATGTTTTCAGGGGTATCCCCCCCAGAGCAGCGTGAATTGCTTCTACTTATTATATTTGTTATTGCAAGGTATTCCTGACCATCTTTGCAGCTGGGCCGACTTAATTCATTAAGTATATAGAGATTAGTTTTGCAGTACTAGTAATCGAGGAGCAACGGTTGTCTACAGCAGCCTCAGGATGATTCAGGAATTCTTCAGTAGTCACATGAGCTGAGACCATCTGCCTCCTCTCCGTCCCCACCCCACTCCTATCTTCATCTTTTGCAGTCACGAGATTAATCATGGCTCTTACTGAAGCCTACCTGGCTTCTATATTGATGGACACGACTTTCCAAGGAAACTAGATTCTGGAGTTGCACTAGTGGGAGGTGAGAAGGGAAGGGAAGGAAACCAGTGCTAGTTGAACAACTAAGTGTGTAACACAATGTCTGTGGTTTGCAGACTTTCTACATAACCTGTCAGTCATTCCTTGATGAAACTTGAACTTCACCATCCAAACATTTAACACTATTAAATTTCTGTGCTCACAGGAACTTCACAGACAGGGATCCCCAGGTGTTTCATTTGGTTTCTCAGTGTTTAATTTGATGCATGCCATCATGGGAAGTGGCATCCTTGGCTTAGCTTTTGTTATGGCTCATACTGGTATCCTTGGATTTAGGTGAGTTTTTTCTTATTTTACCGTTCCTTTTTTTTTCATTTGATTGTACAATGAGGAGCAAAGAGATAGGTTCCAGAAGCTGATGTTGTATAATTTCTAGTTAAATTATTTCTTGGGTTTTAACATTTTCCTGGTACTCTTATATTGTTGGTAGTCTGTAGCTTGGAAAGATGCTATATAATTTGCATTTTTTTATCCAAAAGTGTGGCTAATTTTAAAAAATGGAAACTGGATCCACACTCGTTTATAACCTTAAGAAGTGGCTTGTTGTGTCAAGATGGCCAAAGTGTCAAAATTTATTAGCCATGCAGATTACTTATAAGTAGCAATTTTGTGAGTGTAAGTAATCTTTTCATTTTTATTTCCTCCTCTCCTCCCACTGTAGTCTTGTTTCCTTCCTGAGGCCAGACATGTGTTCTGTGCCTACTTCTTTTCATCTTTCAAGACACTGCAGATATGCCAGTTTGCCTAAAATAAAAGACATTCCTGGCTTTTCTGGGTTCCCATAGTACTTTGTATATTCATTCTATTATTATAATGTAATACAATGATTTGTTTGCAAGTTAGTTTCCCCACTAAACTCTGAAATTCTTTAGAACTGGACCTTATCTTTAGCATCTAGCACTATGGTTAATAGAATGAATGAACAAGTTTTTTTTGTTTGTTTTGTTAGTGGAAGCAGACCTACTTTACTAGGCAATTTAAAATACATATACAGAGTCTCAGTTTGTTTTTTTCTGCTTTTATTTTGAATTTCTTGATAAGCAAACTAACTTCTAAGTAACCCAGCTTGCTTTTATTATGGGATGTATTCACAAACTTTCATAATTTTAAAACTTCAAAATTATATGTGACACCTTAGGTGAGACGTAATCATAGGACTTATTTTTTGGTTCCCTTTCAAAAATCATGTTTTATGCTCCAGGATCTTACATGCAGATGTATACCACTGAATGTGAGCTCATTGAATCATATCATACATCACACTTCCCATTTGGTGACACCAAACTGTTACTTCGTGAGGTCTCTGTTGTCAGTTTACTGATAGGTGTACTTTCACCTCTCAGTTTTCCTACTTATTAACAAGTATTAAGTGGACCACAAAGATAGAATTTCTTTGACTATTGGGGCTCTCCACTGTGGACAGCTTTGTAGAAGCTTGCCCAGTCAGTATCATCCTGAGAATAAGTAGGGGATTATGCATGTAGTTTCATTTCACCCTGTTGGTGAGAGAACCCCAATTACTTCATCGTTTGCACATTTTTCAAATTGTGTCATTAGAAATATGTTAACTGCATTTTTTTTTTTTTTTGGTTTGGTTTGGTAAGTGTGTGTGTGTGTGTGTGTAATAGATGACAGGAAATTCAGCCTTAATTCAATATTAAAGATAAAGATATCATTCTAAGGGGAGACATGGAGGGAAGTAAAAAGGAGAGGACAATGAGTTTTCACAAGTAAAACTTTTGTTTAGACATAGGATAGGAAAAAATAGTTATAAAGAATATCGCAAGATCGTTGAATGGCTGAACTAGCAATCAGCAGACAAGAGTGCTAAAGTAGGAAATTTGTTTTTATTTTAAATAAAGTTTGTTTCTTTCTGATTTCTTTTTTTTAATTTTAAAAGCAGTATCTTTTCATTTAAATAAAATTTGGTAAATAGAGGAAGAGTATCTTCTTACTTTCTTTAATGACCATAATCCAACTACTCAAAGATAGTCCCTATGAACATATGCATGTGAAACAGAATTTGTTGTTGTAATGAGATACCATAAAAAAGAAACTTTTGGGGGAGCTTGACCATGTACTCTTTTATATTTTAGTTTCTTGCTGCTGATAGTTGCTCTCCTGGCTGCTTTCTCAGTTCATCTCCTGCTTAGCATGTGTATTCAGACAGGTGAGTAAAAACATGTTGATTTATTTGATGAAGCAGCCCCTTGTGATTGTATCCACATACAAGATTGGATGTCTCAAGTCTAATTTCCAGTGGGCATACATTATTATTAGGTAGGGTGGTTGAAATGGAGAATTTCGAAAGGCCAGGGTATATAGACTCAGCCCTATTGGGGAATATGCAAGGACAGGACAAGAGGGGGAAAGTAGCATTCTTATCTGCCTTTCTCTACCACACACAGCATAGTTTTCTGGGTTAGAGTATATTGGGGGAAGGATCTAAAAGGAATTCAAAGAATACAACCTTATGCTTATGGGGAAGTAGTAAACATATGTTCCTTCGATCATATTTCTCCTAGGGTGATCATTTCCTCAAGGAGAACAGCTTCCCAGATCTAATATTGCCTTCCCTGTCTCCTCTCTGTCTCTGAGACAGAGGTAAGCGTGGCAGAATTAGGATTGTTGGAGGCAAGATCCCTAAGTTTTGGATTTATTTAGTTTGTATTTTTACTTGCAAGTCTAGAATAAGGTAGTTTTTTGTGACAGTTGTATGTTCAATTAGTACTCTCTCTCTCTCTTTGTGTATATGTTATTTTCCATTTGGAAAACTTTATTATGCAATTCAGTCATTTATTAAGTTCTTTTAAATTGTAATAAATAAGAGTATAGTATATGAATTATAGAACTGCTTTTATGAGGTTTTTTTGTTTGGCATTACAGATATTACATGCCTATCAATCCTGGTCTTTTTATCTGTCTAGTCTTTTCTTTCTTTGGATTAGGTCAGTTATGATGCCAGAATCACGAGTTTAGTACCTATGTGGGTGAGTTCACTTTGTTCTAGCCGGTCTTGTAGTTTTCAGACTTTTAAGAAGCAGACTGGGTACATAAAATAGATAAAAATGGGATTATTCTGGCTGAAACAGGTGAGAGATGCCCAAAAGTATTTCTTGGTAATTTTAAGACTCTTCAGAACATAATTCTAAATCCACAGCTCTGTTTGCCTAAATATGTCTATTTATCACACACACACCTGTGAATCTTTTTGTAAACAGAGTTTTCTAAGCCATAGGGATTCTAATTCCAAAAATCTGAGATGGGATTTTGGACTATGTTTTTAACAAGTTCTCCAGGTTAGTCTTATGCAAAACCGATTTAGGACCCATAGTTCATAGCTGTAACTTGTACCAATGCCGTTGGCCATCAACCTACAAGTGTAGGCCCCTTCTTTCAAGGGGCTTGGGCAAAAGTGCAGAGAGTGAAAATATTAGGAACCAATACAAATATTAATTTCAAAGTAACAAGTTCATAACAGCATCCAAAATTCAGGAATAATATCATTAAAAGAAGTGTATTTGTAAATCCTCCTGAAATTTGACTAGAATTTTTATGACATGTTTTGAAATTTTGCTTTTCTTGGTGAAAAAATTTTTACTTATTTGTGATAGTTATCTAACATCTTAATAGTTTGTTTTATTATGGATTCTACTAAAAGATTAATGTTAGTCAACTATGTAGCAATTATGTCTTTATTAACTAACATGTTTTGTTTTATTAATTTCAATTACTTGGGAGTAATATTCTTATGAAGGTTTTCAAAGTAATGCTAAGTATTTTGTTCTTCAGTTCATCTATATTTAACTTTAAAATTCTGATGCTGTCTGTTGTTCTTTTCTGTAAATTTGGGGCATATAAAGTGAAAATTCGGTTTCAATTTCTTTCTTTTTCTTTGATTTTTGTAGCTTACTTGGTCTATAAACTAACTTGTTCATGGTTCTTCATACGTACTGATGCACCTGTCTTCTGTTGATTGAATTCCTTCAGTCATTGTAAAATTCTTTGTGGAGGTGGGCTTTTTTTTGTTAAATACATATATACTACAGAATAGCATGTAGCTAAATTTGTTCCTCAGTTTATTGTACTAGCATAAAGGAATATTATGCTCAGATAGAATTCAATGGTCAGAGAAAGGGATGTCGTAAGTCTTTACAACATAACTTCATTTACTTGTCTGGAGGTAAAAGGTGAAGAGAAATTTTTATCTTTATAAAAGTAAAGGACTTATGCGTATGAAATTTTGCTATTTTAGATTTTATGTAGTGTTTGAGGTCTGTCAGGACTTTTTTAGGAGCTGAGGTAGCATATTAGGTACCTTAATCTCGCTAGCCTTAGTTTGTCACCTATAAAATGGTAATGATAATACTTTCCTCTTGGGATTGTTGTGAGAATGAAATAAAATAATGTATGTAAAATACCAGGTCCTTGGTAAGTACTAACTTTTGTTAATGAGTTCTCACTGAGGCAAAACCCTTAAGGATTGCAAGGTATTGTACACACTGCTGTCTGAGAAACAGTTGGCTGATTGTGATTCTTTGGGAAAACGTCTGTGCTCTGGCAATAAACTCAAAGCTCCCCTCCACATCCTTATCACTAGGAGGGAATGAGAGTTCTAGAACTCTGCATGCTTCTAGTCAAATCCCTGCTCCCTAGTCCTCGATCCCCATTACTCACTTAATTATAACCATTATTTTCCTTGAGATCATTTGAATTAATTACATTATACCATTTATCTAAATTTATGTCAGTCACTTCAGGAATCTTAGGTTATCCTTCATTTTCCAGACTCATTTCATATAGCTCTGTCATCCATATTCTGACCTCATCTCCCACTCCTCCCCACCTCCTGAAACCCTTCCATTTTGCTTTCTAGAACTCATGGTCAATCAACAACAAAAGTTCTGTATCCTCAACTCTTCTAAACATTTCCTTCACTTACTCTGAAAGACTGTAAGTATTTTCTGAAGACACTGCTTTCCCTGTAGTCCTCTCAAGTAGCCACTCTTTTCTCTTCCATGTCCCTCATACTAGTCTGAAGATAACCTTCAAAATATGGGGGGAAAGTGATTTCAATATAAAATTCTATACCCAGCCAAACTACATTTAAATGAGAAGGTAGAATAATGACATTTTCATATATGCAAGGATTTAAAAATTATCTCCCATACACTCTTGAGCAATAAACGATGCCGTTTACCACAGTTAGGGAATAACAAAGAAACAGAATCTAGCACCAGAGAGAAGTAAAGGGAATTTCCAGGAAACAACTGAGCAGCAGATCTAAGCCCCCTCCAGATGGGAGAAGTTTTTTTACAAAGGCAGAGCCAGCTCTCCAGGCCATGCTTGTCCTCAGGATCATGTTCAGGATGGAAACCCTTTTCTTTTTTTTTTTTTCCTGAAGGGAGCGCCTTTCTCATTTGTCTGTCTAGCTCTAATTTGCACTAACAGTAGGTTAGCAGTCAAGCCTGGCTGTTACAAAAGTCTAAGAATCAAATAGTGGGAGATTGAAACAAGGTATTATCAAGGGAATAAAAGAAAGAAACAGGCTAAGGAAGGTGAAGGAATTAGAATTGAGAGGAGCTAATGTCTCACTGAATGTGGAAAGTAATGGAGAAGGAGATGTCTAAGGATATCTCTCAGATTTCTGGTATAGGCCACTTGGTTATTGATAGTATCATCAGTGGAGACAAGAACAGCAGGAGGTGTTGGTTCAAAACAAAAATGAGTTCAGTTTTGGATATGTGGACTTTGAAGTAAATCTAGGTGGACAGATCCTAGAACTAAAGCCCAGGATAGAAGTTGATTCATTCAATACTATTAACTATTAGGAATACAGAGATAAATAAGACTCACTTCCTTCCCAGAAAAAGCTTTTAGTCTAATAGGGAAGACAAATATATAAGAAAATAATTTATAATTCCTTTTGTCTAATGGGTAGTTCTCAGCTGAGCTTAATTTGTCTCCTCCAGGTGCATTTGGCAACGTGTAGAGATATTTCTGGTTGTTACAGCTGGGGAAGTGGGGTATGAGGTGCTACTGGCATCTGGTAGGTAAAGGCCAGGGATGCTGCTAAACATCCTACAATGCACAAGGCAGCCCTCCCAACAAAGAATTATCCAGGCCAAAAATGTCAGTAGTGGCAAGTGTGGATGAACAACTCTGGGCTACGTTATGTGTGTGCTCTGCTCGTGTAGTGACTCCTTCATATTGTTTGCCGTGACATTAGAGTAAGTGCTTTCTATAGCAGAAACTGAACTTTTTCTTATTGGGCTACAGGGAAAGGATGGGTGTGAGTCTCTGCAGGGTTAGATCCATTTTTAAGTAAGTCTCTTCTTTTATTTTTATCAAAAGGAATACATGGTCACACACGTGTGAATGACTGTGTATATGTGTGCACGCTTGTGCAGGAGGACTTGAAGCAATTATCTATCCATTCTTCCCCACTTCTAGTTCCATTTCCCAGAGTTAGCAACATACAGAGTTTTTGTTTTCAAACTTTGGGTATTACCTTCCTAAATCTAAATAATACTTTTCTACTTTTGTTTATTGATTTAAGAGATTATCGGTTGATGCTTCATTATGAAAGGTGAGGAGTCAGCTTGGGTACACTAATCCTCCTCTCCCCCCTTCTAATTTTCACTAGTTTGTATTCAATTTCATTGATTATTCTGTACCTCTAAATAATACATTTGAACCCTTATTTTTTTCCATGTACCCTATACAGTATCTCTTGACTCTACTATATGTATTATTAGTGCTCCTGTCCTTTCTTTCACCTGTTCTCTTCCTATTTCCCAGTCTTTCTGCTGTACCCTTATATTGTCAAGGTTGATAATATTTACTTTCTGTTTTGTAATCATGTCTTATCTGTAAGTTGAGTCTCAAAGTTGAAAACTAATGCATAGCCTTTATAGAATATGTCTGTGTAAATATTGTTCACTGCAGAACCAAGCAGTATATTGGGATCCCAGAACTTTCCTTATGCATGAATATCCCAGCCTCTGTACCATTTGAAAGGAGCATATTCCTAGTATGCCATCATTCTATTTTCTTTTACTGCACTGAGTTCTCTAAAATTATACTACATTAAATTGGTAAACTGACATTTAAGTATGTATTAAGAAAGATCAAAAGTGGCAATATAATTGCATAGTAGACATTCAATAAATGAATGCCCTGCATGACACTGTTAGAAAAACGGTGAGAGGAAAATGATGGAAAACCCAAGAAAGAAAAGTATTTCAAAATAATAAGGGTATATTCCAAACGGCCAACTTTCTGAGAGTTGAACTGTATTTGAATAACTCATGTCCCTCAGCCCAGATCCAAAGATAATATTGCTGCTGCTGAAACTTGGGCTTTGTACTGTAACCAGAGTTTATTAATTGTCCTTTTTCATTGAAGAAAAAATGCAAAGCAGACAGAACACTGGAGAAACTAGCTGGAAATATTCCACTACTTCATGGGAATCAGCTTTCCAAATGATTCCTGTGGAGGCCAAGGTCTTGGTCTAGCCAAAACAGCACTAAAGTGTGCCTTGATGGTACATTAAAGAAGAAAATTTCCCCCAATTTACTTCATTAAGATTTACAGCCTTTCTGCCCCTTCAAAAACATAACATTGATTTCTTTAATATCAAAAAATAATTTCCTAAAGTAGATTGCTTATGACTGCTTTCAGTTATTTATTTAAGGAGGATTGTGCCAAGTACTGCTTATATGAATTCCTGTAAAAGACTGAATTAATTTCATAATTTTCATAATTAATGTTATTCCTGTTCTGTAGAAATAATGCTATTAATGTGACTGGTCATCACCACATCTTATTTTGCTATTTCTCAAAACATCTTTCACTTTATAAATAAGGTATTAGAACATGGATCACATGAAAGAGCAGAAAAATTATCCCTTATTAGTAGGCAAAGTGATGCTTAAATTATTAAACACCAGAGAAATTAAAAACTGAGTTTAAATAAGCTCTATCAGATATTTGGTGGAGGAAATGGAACTATTCAAGTAATACAGTTTTTAAAAGTAAAGTTTTACCACTCTGTTATAGTCATTACAGAATTTGAATCCCTGCCCCCCAAAAAAGGAAGAAAAATAAGAGTACACAACCACTTGTTTATAATTCATTCCACTCTTTTTATGTTTTGCTTTCTAGATCATACTCAATCCTATTTTTTCACTTAATGTTGACATTTTTCATGGATTATAAATACAGTTTTTAACGACTACATATTATTCATTCAGGTATACGTACTGTAATTTATTTAACCACTTTACCATCATTGAGCTCTTAGGTAGTTTTTTTATTTTCAATGTAAATAATACGTGATGAGTATCTTTGCATATAATAATTTCTCTGATTTTTGTCTTTTTTCCTAAGATGCAAGCTCCTAGTGGTCAAATCTTATAAATACAGAGGGTACCAAAAAAATGTATATACATTTTAAGAAAGGAAAAAACTGTATTAAAATTGTAAAACTCAGTTTATACCGATAACAAAAGATGAATACAAGTCATGCATATACATTTTTTTGGCACCCCCAGTGTTTTAAAGGTTCATTGTTCAGATTGCATTCCATAAGTCAGTACTAGTTTATATTGTTGACAGCATCTTAATTGCCCAAATGACAGAACTTTAAAAGTATACTGTTGTTTTGGTTTGCATGTTTAGATGATCCAGAAAAACCATTAAAAAGTGAACATGTAGAGGTAAAGCATTTGGCTGACTATGTACACATTTTATTTTAATAAAGCCTCAATGTTAAGCCAGAAGACATTATTCATATTCATGATGTCTCAGTTATGGAAAAGTACTTCTAATTTTGTAACATAAAAGAAGGATGATGACAGTGACAGAACTGAATGACTAGCCAGACATTCCTGATTTGAAAGACAGAGTCAGGGTTTGAACATTGTACTTAGTCTCCACTTAAAAGTCTAATAAGCCTTTTTCACTCTGAATTTGGGAGTGTATTGTATTTAGAGATATTTTCCTAAAACTGGAAAATAATAGACAGCAATTTGAGATTGCTAAAATATATGCCGCTATTGTCAGAAGTTGCAATTACAACTGTCTTCATTATGCTGTTGGTTTGATTATATTTTCTGGAACAAGAAAGGTTGTGTTCTAATTAAAAACTTAAAAATAAATGCTTAATTTATTTAAATTTAGATAAGTGAGATACCGATTGCTTTTGGAATCTTTTAATAACAATGTTTGCTTATGGGAAGGTTATTTGCTTTTCAAGTTTACTAAATATATAATCTATACTCATTTTCTGCTGTTTAAAAATAAAACAGACCCTAGTTAAACTTTTTGATGAGTATCATCTTGATTACTTGCTCACTGACTGAGAAACCGATACAAAATAGGTCATTTTAAAAGTAAGTTATTTGAACAAAACAGAAATGGACTCATAGAGAACAAACTGGTAGTTGCCAGAGGGAAGAGGGATGGGCAGATTGGGTGAAACAGGTGAAGGGGATTAAGAGGTACAAACTTCCAATTATAAAATAAGTCACTGGGATGTAATATACAACATAGGGAATACAGTCAATAATCTAATAACTTCATATGGTGACAGATGGTAACTATACTTACTGTAGTGATCATTTTGTAATGTACAAAAATACCAAATCACAATATTGTATTCCTGAAACTAATATAATATTGTATATCAACTGTAATTCAATAAAAATAAAAGTAAATTAAGTTAAATTAAAAAATAAAAGCAAGTTATTTGATATAGTCCCATATGTATTGGTAACACTGAAAAGTCTCCTTGCTTTAAATTCTTGGAAGGAAAGTTTTTCTTAAGAAAGAACAGACACATTTAACTATAATATAAAAAAGGGATGTTAAAAATGAACAATGATATTTCTTTAATCTCATAGTGATAGATCAGAGACTTTCTGGAGACTTGGTTCACGTAAACATAATATATAGCAAAATTACCTTCTCAATGTCAAATTAGATAGAAGCTAACATTTAGAGAATTTTCTGGGTTTTTTTTATACATACCAAGGCTTTGGAATGTTAAATTTAAGGAACTGTGTCCCTATATAACATTAACATTCAATTATGTTTGGGAATATTAAAACAAACTAATAAAGATTTATTGATTAAAATACTTATTAATAATGTCGTTGTGATGACATTCACTTTATATGTATTTGAAAAAAAAGAATGTTGGCATTTCCTGCAGGAGGAATAAATTCTAGCTCTTAGTTTTGTAATTCTGCTTTTTAATTTTATGTTCTAAAATACAGTTGACCTGTGAACAACATGGCTTTGAACTGTTGGGTCCACTTGTACCCAGATTTTTTTCCGTAAATATATTGGAAAAATTTTTGGAGATTTTCTTACAACTGTAAAGCAGTCGTATCAATTACACTAGCTACCATAAAGCAATTGTATTGCTACTTCTTTGTTATTAATGCATGAATTGTTATATGTGTAAATAAATACGGATTTCTTTTTCAAATTATCTTTTCATTTTTGATATGTTAGTAATATATGTAACATCTATAAATTTTCATATCACTAAAACAATATTGATGTAGGTACTGACAGATGATTCATCTTGTAAAAAGATGACATGACTTACAGTATCCATCAATAGAGTACAGTACTGTAAATGTATTCTTCCTTATGATTTTCTTAATAATATTTTATTTTCTCTAGCTTACTTTATTGTAAGAACACAGTATATAATGCATATACAAAATATGTGTTCATTGACTTTATGTTATCAGTAAAGCTTCTGGCCAGCAGTAGGCTATTAGCAGTTAAATTTGAAGGGAATCAAAAGTCATACACAGATTTTTGACTGCTCTGGGATCGACACCCGTAACCCCCGTATTGTTCAAGGGTCAACTGTGTATCTAAAAAATCTACCCCTATAAAGTTATTATTGAAGTCTTTCCTTGTTAAAGCATAAAGGCTCCTCCTTAAAATCAAACGATATATCCCAAATTCAAAAGTAAATTGTCATCCATTGTATTTAATAGTATGTAAATACATTTTTAAAAATGGCTGTATGATCCAAAAAGTTTCTAAATTATTTGATTAATTCTGATGGTAAAGTTAAAATTTTAAATGTATACTTGGCAAAAAAAAAAAAAAAGGTTAATATCTCCATTCTGAATTATTAAAACTTATTTGTCAGCATTTCACTCTTTTCTTTCTGACTTTGTAGTTATAACATGTAAAGACCATATGCAGTTTTAAAAATGCTTGTTTTTACATATCTGGAAGTCTTTGTTTATGAAAGTCTAGAGGAGTTTTTCGTTAATTTAGTGGACATTTAAGGAAAACTCGTGTATATCTAGAGTCTGGATGTATTAAAACTTGCTTTGAGTTTGGCTCAGTAGCAGATGTGTGTTGCTATACCAGGCCTTAGTAGCTGCTAGTGTGCTGCTTTTTAGTGTAAGAAGTATAAGGTTAAGCATTTTTTAAACTATAGGATTATACACATGTTTTTATGTCTCTTATTTTTACCAGTGGTGTCATTAGTTAGAACATGAAGCTATATGGACTGAGGACAAATTTAGTTCTTTTATCAGCCATTTTGTTTTCATCTTTTCTGTGACCACAGTTTTTGAACATGAATGAAAATGTAACTTTATACTCTTTTATGATGAGAAAAGAAAATGCGTGCCCTACTAATTATGGGGTAATGAGGGTGTTTCTTCTATCATGAATACATTATCATCATCCTAAGTAGCTGGAAAAGTCAATGTCTCCGAAAGTATGATACAACTTTCATATTTCATCTAACTTTATTTACATACACAGTTTTTTTAAACTGTGACCAACAGAAGCTTACATTTGGACAGTGTAGTATGCAAGTACTGTTGAGTGCGAAGAAGTGGGGTTGTTCTTGAGTAATTATCCCATTGGAATTAATGCAACCTGGATTGTTAGACAAACTTGGGATTCGCTAAGCTCTATTTATTCTAAGAGGACTCTATCCTTACAGACCATAAGTCTTCAAAAGTTTCCCAAAAAGTGATTACTTGTGCTTTAAATTGAGTTTGATCATCTAATAAATATAAGGTAGTAGTGGAATAGCTTTCTTCCCTTTAAGACTTGACACACGAATACTTTTTTGTAAAAATGAAAATTATGATTTCTTTTAACAGCTGTGACATCTTATGAAGATCTTGGACTCTTTGCATTTGGGTTACTTGGAAAGGTAATTCTTTTTTTTCTCCTCATATTGCCCCAAATCCAGAGAGGGATATTTTTCTTCTGTTTCCAGTTAAAAGAGACAAGTATATAAAAGAGAAAGAAATTAGGTGAATAAGAGGAAGCTAAACTGTAGAAAGACAGAATAATGGTCTCAGATAGATTCAATTTCAATTTTTTGGTACTTTGATAATCACTGATTACTAGATTTTTAACACTTTTAACTTTAAAAATGACTGCCAATAAAACTTTCAAAAGTATTCTTTTTAAAAAAAATAAATTTTATTGGGGAATATTGGGGGACATTGTGCTTTTCCAGGGTCCATCAGCTCCAAGTAGTCCTTCAAACTAGTTGTGGAGGGCGCAGCTCAACTCCAAGTCCAGTCAACAACCTCAATCTTTAGTTGCAGGAGGCGCAGTCTACCATCCCATGTGGGAATCGAACCAGCAACCCTGCTGTTCAGAGCTCACGCTCCAACCGAGCCATCTGGCTGCCCCCAAAAGTATTCTTTATAGTAAGCTTGAAACTGTTAAAGAAAGGCTTTTTATGTGATGATTATTAGTTTTATGTATTACAAATGGTTGGCAAAATTGATTCTTTCCAGCTCCCCTCTTCTCGACTTCTGCATCTGTTTTTTAGTAATAGTTATTGGATTTTAATAAAATACTGATCCTTTTATTTTATTTTCCCTTTCATCTTCTGAATACATTTGGTCTTTTGTAGGTGGTGGTGGCAGCAACTATAATAATTCAGAATATTGGAGGTAAGCAATTAAAAGTGCACTGCTTATGCATAGATGTGATGGAAATGATTTCCTCCGTTGGTTTCTTGCCTTACTACAGGTCTAGCTGGGAACCTGAATCTCTGTAGACATAGGTATCTTCAGAAATTCTGTGTGTTGTCTTCATTACTCCTTTTTGTAGACCCTTTTCAGCAGCCCGTCTGGACAATAGCTTCTAAATCAGTTCCAGGTAAACCCTTGATTTCAATCTTGTTATTAGGTCTGCAGTGCACCTCTAAAGCATTGGTTTTCTATAGTTGTGATAGTGGTGAGATACTGTTTGGAAAAACTCTCCAGGTGATTCTAACATATTTCCCCTCTGCTTTTGTCCTAATCACCCCGCTTAACTGTGCACTTGTCTCTAATATGAATATATATTTTGATTTTCCAACCCTTCATCATCTTCTCCATTGGTGGACACTGCTTTAGCGCTAATGGTGTTCCGTGAGCTGTGAACAATCAGCTGTGGACAAGCAATGTCCTCTTGCAACAAAGTCAGTATGATCAAGTGGTTTAAAAAATAAGCTTTGAGACAAATAAACATTCTCACATTTATCTGTTATCTTGTTCCCTTTAAAAAATGATCCTCAATATCAAGAACCATTGTAGAAGCAAAAATCACTGTTAATTGTAGACAGTTGTTGACTAAATGTACTAAGCATTTAAAGCCAAAATAGGGGAATTATGTTTGTATGTGTTGTGAAGAAGTTATGTAGTGTTGAACATGCTTTTACCGTTGGCTGGAATGCTGCATAAATGCTGTTAGTTTAAAGGAAAATACAGAAAATGTTGGCACGCATTTTGGATCTTACAGAAGATTATATGGTCAGAGGAAATTTTAATCTTCTGACATGTAACAGTTCAAAATAATTTAAAGATGACAACTTTAATAAAGTTCAACTCTGATACTCAAGAAACCTGAGCTATTTCACTTTAAGTAGTATTCAACCAAATTCCTTCTTTAATGGCTTTCTTGGTCAAAGAAAAAATTAACATTCCAACAGTAAATTGTAGTTGCCATTGTTTTGGAAATTCTCAACATTCATGTTTCAATTCTTTGAATTTACATGAGGAAAAGTTATTATTGAATGAGAAGAATGCTTTCCTGGATGCCATACCAAATAATGTCCTTCTAACACATACTACTTCATCCTTCAGACTAGAAATCACTAACACTAGTCTCTTCCTTTATGAATCTATATAATGCCATTGATTTTAAGATCTCCTTTGGAATAATTTATTTTAGCAAATTGCTTAACTGCACTTGTCTCTAATATGAATGTATATTTTGATTTTTCAACCCTTTATTATCTTCTCCATATGATTACTAAGAACATTACTAAACTTTGTGTTTAGATTAGGTTGAGCTGTTGTTTAGCATTTTATGCAGAGTTTTCAATCCAGGAATTTAGATCCAAATTTGTGACTATGCCACAGTGCCTGCTGTTGTATTCTCTATTTCCTTCACCCTGATCCCTTCCTTGTTCTCTACTCTTGTATGTGACTGTTATTGAACATGGATCTATTTTAGCACTTGCTGTTACTAGATTAAAGTTACCTCTGTATATGCCTTTCTCCCCCACTATATTGTAAGCTCCTCCAGGGCAAGGATTATGCCTCATTTTTCTTTGTATTTCCAGAACGTAGCAGAATACCTGGGACTTAATAAACCTTTGTTGAACTGAAAATGGAGCTGAATATGATTTGCATGAGTTATTTCCAAGTACTTTTAAGTATTCTAGATACATTTATCAAGAAAGAAAAAGGGGACTGGCTAGACTGATCACTCGCTTTAAATATTTGCAAAGCTGAACATGAAATACAAAAAAGATACTAGACTGATTCAGTATTGTTCCAGAGAGCAGAACTAGTTCTAATGGGTAGAAGTCTACAGTGAAGCTAGCTGGGGTTCATTTGGAATACCTTTGTAACTGTGCTGTGTGATAACGGGGATGGCCTACACTCCTTTGAAAATGTTCCTTATCCCTGAAAACGTTCAAACAGAGCTTGTTGGTCAATTTTCAGGATGTTTTAGAAAAGATTCCTGCATTTGGTGGTGGATAAATCATCCGTTCCCCTGACTATAAGTTTGTTGATTTGCTTGCTTGCTTTGTTTTAGAACCTTCTTTAAAAGTGACTTAGAAGCAGTCACAGCATTTTTAATGTCCCTCAAATTCAGAAAAGCTGCTAATGCTTGTTTAGTTTTTAGAATAATGTCTTCATGATTTTCTTTACCTTGGGTAAATTTTACTTATTGCCAGCCCAGTAAGTAATAACTGAAACATATTTCAGAGATTTTTTTTTCTTTTGTCTTAGCCAGATGTGCATAAATCATTCCTTTATTATAATAGATAGAAGCTTGCTCTTGTGAGCAAAACACTGAGTTGGAAAGCAGATACCTTGAATTCTGTCTATTCCAGTCTCTGCTGTTGGGTAGCCATGTGTCTTGGGGAAATCCCTCTCACTTTCTTGGCTTCAGTTACCTCTTTGTTAAATTGCTGTGGGTAGGATGGGAAGCAGGGAGCTTAAGCCTCCTTCTTACCCGAAAATTCAAATTCTAATTTGGTACTTTGGGAAGCATGTTAATTCTTTCAGAGCATTAAAATATTTTATTACAAGAAAGTTCAGTGGGAGGGTTACACTTGGTTTAAAAGATGATTTAATCTTTTCTTGGGTATTTTTAACTAATCAGCATCTATTGCTCTAAAAGCTTTCGTAGGTACCAGTACGTTCCTTGTCAGAAAAGGGGAGTCTTAGTTCTTGGAACCACCCTTGAGGGCAGCCGCTGAGCCTCTGAGGTTAATGACTAGCAACTCCAGCCATAAGTAGTTTCTTGATTGATGTTTAAGTTGGGTCTTTGGAAGGCCTAAATAGTTACTACACTATGTATGCTTGAGAAGAAACACTTATTTGGGAGAATCTGTAATGTGTTGTGCATATTACTTATTTAATGTTATTTCTTCAAAGTGCATTTTGACTTTTTCTTTGTTAATTGGAAATACACTGGATATTTATAAGATGCTATAAAGTGTACAGCATCAGATTGAATTTTTATACTTCTTGCTTGCCTATCTGCATATAATATAGTTCAAACAGCATTTTTTGAAAGAGGATGTTCATTATCAGTATAAATCGTCTGAGTTTTTTCAATAATTGTTTAGGACCGAAAAATAATATAATAAATTCTATTTACGTCAAGTTTTCCACTAGCCACGTCAGTTATACTCACACCTCTTCAAGGCAGATGACAGTATCCTCATTTCACAGAAGAGGGACTAGTTTGCTTCCTTTTCCTCCTTAATAAAGCTCAGGACTCAAACCTCCTTCTGTCTATTTCTAAAGCCTTTGTTCTTTACAAATATTGTAAATGTTTGAAAAGCTGTGAAAAGATTAGATGTTGAGGATTTTAAAAACTCCTTGGGGACAGGAACTATGTGTTTTTATAACTTGGTCTAGTTTCTGGTAGAAGAACTCAATAAATACTATTTGTTGAATGAATGAGATAGTTTCAAAAGTTCTACTTAAAAACCTAAGATTTTGCCTCAAAGAGACAATTTTATATATTATATAAATGATAGGGAGAAACTTGAAAGCCTATAGTATGATTTATAGTTTAGAATTATATAAAAATTAAAAAGTTGAAAGTATTGGGGAGAGTAGGATCTTTGGTAAAATAGAAAATATTTTGAAATCTGTTTTCAGGTTAGGTAATCATGTCACAGATTAATGCTTCCTACTCGTTTATTCTTTGTAACATTTAAACATTTCTCAGTTTTCTTGGGATTCTATGCCCCTCATGCATCTATGAGAAAAATGGAACAGAGAAACCTTCAAAAGCAAAATGCTTATGAATTGCTCTTGATCAATGTTTGTTACATGGATCTTTCAGTGAAGCCCCTGTTTATTCCCTACATCCCCGTGGTCCATAAATCTAAGTATGATAACTTGCTCATTCATTTATGTCCTTGGTACCTAGCACATAGTAGGCATTTAGTAAGTGATATTTATTATAGAAAGAAAGGAAGGACTAAGAGAAGGAGTGAGAGAAGGAAAAGCCAGCAACCTGGTTTGGTACTCCTGTAGGAGGATAACATTGTTGATCAACTGGGAAGACAAGACCACAGAATATATAAATGAACATACAGTTTCTTTGGGAAAGCATCTACTGTCAGAACTCCACAGAAAACCCTTTTCCCCAAGATCAATCAGGCACAAGTAGTAATCACAGGGCACTAATGTGGTCTAACAAATTGATCGGAAAAATCTACTGTCTTTGAATAATCTCTAAACTTTATGACAGAAAAAAAATGTGACTCACTAAATTTAGCGCTGTTATTCTAAGGTTATAGGAACCTCTGCCTTAGGAAAATGGAGAGCGATATAGTAAAATACTACTTAAAAGCAGTTCCCAACACTAATGAATTAGGGGGACTGAAATAGGCCAGAGCCAGAGATAGCCCCCAGCTGCTGCCCATTTCCTCAGGCACGGGAGTGGCATTTGCTGAGAGTCATTGCTTCTGGGACACAAAGTCAGAAAAGAGGCATCTGGGAGTTTTAATATTTAATGCTGTTAAAGACAAGAGAACTCTGGCTTGGAGTTTGAATTTAGTGTAGTACTAGAAAAAGGATTAAGAACTGTAATAGCAAATAAGTATAGATAGTTTACGCATAGTTTCCTCTGCATTGCATTATGAGATGCTTTTCTTAAAAACCAAGGTAAGTAGTTATGCGGTTTCAATTCATTTCAACTCCTGAGCTAGACCACCCAGTACACTAAAATGTCCCTAGAAATCAAATAGTAAGCCCCAAATCATCTTTAGTCAAGCTAGAGAACGTCTTATTAACACTTACAAATATCTGATAAAAGTGAAGTTAATTAATGTTATTTCTGGTTTCTTATCTTGCCCAACTCAAAATGTGGAAAGGTGAGTGACTTCTAGGAGTATGTTAAATTCTTCTTTTGCTCTTATACAATGTGAAGGGCCACTACGGACAGCATATTCTTTCCTTAGTTCTTTACAACCCCTGTTCTTTAAAGGAGATTAAAGATAGAATAACTGCTGCATATTGTGAAAGGAGAACGCTAAACATTTGGTAGTCTTACTGAAACCTCCTGGAACAGCTAGACTGACCCAGGGTTTTCCAGTCTGGCACAGATCCCACAAACCTTACTCTAGCAGCCTTGATTAACACCTCAGTTTGGGAATCCAAGTTTTAAGAGAAACTCAGCAGCCCTTTTATGTACTCAAGCAGCACAGTTACTGAATCTCATAAACAGAGGTATAAATAAGGTCATTTTCAGTTGAGAACTATAAAAATTTCAAATTCTCAGTGTTTTTTCAAATTTATGATTTAATATTAGATAAATTAGAAGCTATTTGGTTTTACTTTATTCCTTGGTTTTTGTTGTTGTTGTTTGTTGTTTTGTAGGATAGTGAAGTCTTTTAGTGGTACTATGTAGTTTGTATTGTCTCCTGGGAAACGGGGATTGGGTGTGCTGTTACAGCGCCATCTGCTGGTAAGTCAAACTACAGCTGTTTTGAGCCTGAACAATATTGTCCAGAAATTCTAGGAAGCACTGCCTTAGAATAGGAGAGATATAGAGAATTTGGAAGGAGTCTTCTTCACAAGTACTTCCTTTGACAGAATTTTCTTGTAATATGTCACTTTAAAAAGGTTTAGAATATAATGCATTTTTTAGTAATTTTTTATTGAAGTTTAATTACAGGAGTTTTCAGAATTAGGGAAATGACATTGTTTTGAGGGTTTTAAGAAACGTCCTTTTTTAAAAAGAGGGAGATTTTGTTGTGTCCTATTTTGAGTGGGTATAGACTTTGAATGGTATTTGGTCTTTTAATAGAAACATCAGGTTAATAAGACATGTTGAATAAAATAAACCCTTTGCTATCCATGACTAAAAACCTGTTTGAAGTAAAATTGAACCTCTCTTAGATGGAAAGGCAAACTTATTATTTCCTCCCAAAGTACACCTGTTTAGGGCTGGCTGACTAATCCTGTAAGAAATTGCTGAACATCCTCCAAGGGCTGAAAACCTAATTTTGTTTTAAACATAGCTGTACATAATTTTATCTTCACATGCGTATTTTAAGTGTTTAACAAAAAAGATAATTGCTTTTGTAGACTAATGATTTCTTAGGCCCGAACTCCAATCGAGGCTCTGTCTTTTTTTTTTTTTTTTTTAAGGAGTCCTGGGAAAAATAGTCCAATAAGAGTATAGGGTTTGTGGGAAGAGGGATTGATTTTCATTTAAAATTTTTCAGATTTCAGTGTTGTGTTACTATCTTAATTGTGTGAGAATAGGAAACTTTCTCTTCTGAACTACAACAACGGATGCTGATGCAGTACAATCGTGGTGTGGAGTCCTATCAGTAGAGTCTTATCCTGAAATTCCTTTGCTTGTCTGAGGAATCTTGGACTGATCACCAAACCAGCTCATAAAACTGAAATGAATTATATGGAAAATACATTTCAAAGTGAAATGAACATTCTAAGTGTTTTTAAAGCTTCTAACTTACATTCCGTGTTGTATAAATTCTTTTTTTTTTTTTTTGAACCCAATGGTTAAACTCAGCATTTAGAAGCAATTTGTTGTTTCAATGCTGATGAAAAAAGAATAATCCTGGGGAGTGGTCCTTTGATAGACTTTCCTTATTTTTCTTCACTGTGGTAGATTTAGTCTTCACTTTGCTCCTGCGCTTTCCCACAGCATAAGCGTTAATAATGTGAATTTCTCAAACCAGGCTGGCTGTTTCCACCATTGCTGGCTTGGGCAAGTCACTCTTTTGTGCCTCCCTTTCTTTATCTGTGCAATAAATAATAGGCTTGTGGTGGAGCTCAAATGAGGAAATAACTTGCAAATCACTTAGAATACTGTCAAGCATATAATCCAGCATCCAAAACCCCAAAAATGTTTGCTGTTCTCATTCTTCTCCCACAGAGCCCTTCCCCCTTTCTCCGTTTCTGACGTTTCTCCCCTCAGCCTCCATACTTCCAACTCATGTGTTTCTCTTTATGATTAGATCAACCAGTATTAATACCTTACTACTTGCTATTGCCTAATCAAATTTTACCCTATTTTAGTCATTTCTTAATATGAGTCGCTTCTCCACATGTTTTTTAAAGAATACTTTCAACTTCTGTGTTTTGATTAGGTTGACAGATTTTTATATTTCCTTCCCAGGGCAGTTTCCATTAAATGAGTTCTATTAGTTATGTTTAAAATGAAGGAGAAAAGAATACTTATTTAGTTAATGTGGTGAAACTAAATGATTTGTAATGGTTGAATACCTGTCATCAAGGTATGTCTTCTAGCACTAATTCTTTGGTGGTATGTAGGCCAGAACCACTTAACTATAACCATAGCTCTTATGGATGACCCTGTTACAGCTATTAATTTAGAGTACAACATGGTGTGTCTTGTATTAGGAGTCTATGGTATGTATTGATGTCAGCAAAAATCATTTACAAATTCTTGCTTATGATCTGTCTCTAAGATGTCTTTAAACACTTCCTTATGCCATTAATAGAAGACATGAGACAAAAGGTGTGACAGGCAGCTATTTGATCTGGTGAAACTTTTGGTTAAAAACAATGGATATATGAGCTTTCTTATTGCTATTGTATCTTTAAAACTTTTCCAGTTTATTTTATGGAGCTGATTGTTCTTTTCATATGATTCTAATTAAGATGTATTTCCTAACTTAATGTATATTTTTGTTTCCTCTCTGTATTATATATAACATGTTAAGGTGCTAGTCCTTGCATGAAAGTTTACTTGTGGTTAAGAAAACAATAATTTAGACAGTGAAAAGGAGAGTGTCTTTCTTAGTTTTACTTGCTTCATCAGTGCGTTTTATCCCCCCATCATCAGCTCTGTGGTTTTGTAACTTTTAAAATAAGCACCAACATTCTCTAAGAAAGAAACAGTATTTTGAATGTTTTATTATATTTATATCTTGTATGCTGAGATCTTTTTTTGAGAGAGAAACATATGTTTGGTGAGTTCATATTTCTTGAAATATACATGGTTCTTCAGACTGGAATCTAATGAAATAGGACACCCATTTGAAATCCAAAGAGTTAAGGCTGCAACAGAGGATAAAAGTGATCAAATGATTAGCCAGGGGCTAATAGAAATTCTGGGAAGAATGACAGATTGTATATTAGAAAGAAATATGATCTCATATTCATTGAAGCTTTTTACAACTAAAGATCTAAAAGAAATAATAGAAAATTACTGAAAGAGATGAATGTCTGAAACTTTAGAAATGCATGTGGTGTTGGATTAATCCAAGCAAGAAAGACGGATGGGCAGATAATAAATTACATTGTGTAGGAAGTCTGCATTCCTTGTTTTTGTCTCCCCCCACCCTGCTGCCCTGCAAGATATATTTAAGTAGCTCTAAGCCATTTTTAGAAAATTCAGTTCATGATTTTCATCATCATACCGTATGTGTATGATTCTTTGGAATAAATAGAGACTCCACATTCTTGAGGGGAGGAAATTAAACCTTCCTTCTGTTCTGTGCCAAATTGATAACATTTTTTCTTATGAGAATATAAACAGTATGGAACACTTTTTCACAATCAATTGTTAATACCCCATGAGTGAAAGAGAGTTTGAAGAAACATACTGTACTTCTGCTGCGGAAAAAACTATACTTCCACAGCTGTACTTCTGAGGAAACAAATAGTCATAAACTGGAAAGTGTGTATATGTACACATTTTCATTACAAAGAAGTGATTAGTTATTTAACTGTACTGAATTTTACTTTGTCAGAGGTGCTTTATTATTTTTCTAAAAAATTGAGTGTATGTTTGTGTGTGTAGTAAGTATTGTTTCTCTTCATATCAATTTACACACCAACTAGTGTATATCCTTTTTTTTCGTGCAGGGTTAAGTGGTCACACAGTACTGTGATAATTATAGAGAAGTTCAGCTACCCTTAAATATATTGATTGAGAAATACACATTCTTCTTCTTAAACTATTTGAACCTTTTAATCAATTTCCCCCCAGATTTTTGCCATTCAGACTTGGCATTCATTTGTGTTCTTAGTTTTTGTAGGTCCAAGGAGAAAGTGAAGTGTTTCCTGAAATATATGTATAAGTAATAAAATTAACGTGCACACAGAGTACACTGTTTATTCTTCATGGACATATTCTTGTTGGCTCTTTTTCAATATATACTTAACCTCTGGGGGGAAAGAGAGATTATTACTCTGTTAAACTGAAGTTCTGACTCCAAATCATCTGGGTTTCTATATACTTAAGCATTTAAGCTTAAACTCAAGTATTTACATATAAATGAGTTCTGTATTCTGTAACCGTATTAAAACATTTCCTAGTACGTAATGGAAGGTTTATAGGATTTGTTTTTGGATTTTTTTTATAGCTACATCAGAAATAGGATCATTATTAAAATGCTGTAAAAGCTAGTTATTTCTTGGATCCTGTCAGATTAAATGTGAGAAATAGTGCTAGCTTCAGATTTTGATTACATAGTACAGATGAGTTTTGTTAATAAAATGAAATAAAAGTTGTAAGTTTTGTCCCTTTAATACTGCTTAATTGTTTCCATTGACTCTTTTGTAATCTGTTTTAGAAGAGAATTTAAAATGTAATTTATTATGAATTTTGTTTTGTTTTATCATGCTATGTCCATAATGTGCTTGTCTAATGGATCAGGTGGGAACAGAGACAGGGAGTGAGAGGGAGTGAGACTTCTGGGGGGCGGTCTCTAATAAGAAAGAACAAATAATGAATGTTATTACCTATATTTATTAAACTCCTGTTTCTTTATCAATTGTTGCTAAACTAACCTCTGATGCCTTGGACAGGGGTGATATCATAAAAGATTTTTTGTAAAACTTCAAACAAATTTCATTTATAAATGGCCTATAATTAAGACTCTTTCTCATACCAATGCCTTGGACTTGAAATGTAAACAAAGGATACTTAATAAGCTTACAATTATTCTTCTCTACGGAGAATTATTTATCTCCAGTCTTAGTATATATATCTTCAATAGTGCAATATGAATTAATCTTCCACATGTTGTCGTAGACCTAATGGATATCTGTGTTTTGGGATACATTATTCTTTAAATGCTTAAAAATCATAGAATGCTAACAGGAACTCTTTTTTTCTTTTTCTTTTTGCAGCTATGTCATCTTATCTTTTAATTATTAAAAACGAGCTTCCTACTGCTATTTCAGAATTTTTGTCTGGAGACTATAGTGGGTAAGAAAAATATTTCACATCATGTGCATTTATTTATTAATTCATCATTAATTGATAGGGCACAGGTATTAGCTAGATCTTGGAGAAGAGTAAAGGAGAAATTTGGGGGGAGATGAAACTTTGGGGTGAGGGATGGAGGGTGGAAGAAGGCTTAAAGTACTGATAGTAAAGATCTTAAACAAAGGAGAAAGTGGGTAATACTGCTGTCACTTCTCAGCCAACCACAGTGATAAAGGTAAATCATATTGATAATATTACAAAAATACTTGTGTGAGATTCCTATTATTCAGGGACTGAATTGTTTTATTTCCTGTTTTTTGACAAAATTGTAAATAATACTAAACCACATTGTACTTGCTTTCTCATTTTAAAAACACTGGGTTCTAAAGACTATTGATTCATCTCTTTTTAGGGGAAAAACTAATTATACTTTTCCTTTCATTACATAGAACAAGAAATTTTAAGAAAAATAAACTTGAAAAGACAGGAAAAATTCTTTTGTCATTATTACACATAATTTCTAAACTACAAAAAAAAACACCTGTCAGACTTTTACATTTAAATATTTAGCTGTAATCTCAAGCAAGATGCATTCATTTTGTCGCAAATGGCACTATTTCAACTTTTCTTATGGCAGAGTAGTATTCCGTTGAGATTATCATGCTAAGCAAAATGAGTCACACAGAAAAAGTCAAGACAAGAACCATGTGATTTCACTGATATGTGGGATGTAAAACTGAAAGCAACAAAGACAAGACAAAGAAAGAAACAAAAACTCATAGATACAGACGATACTTTAGTGGTTACCAGAGGGTAAGGGGGGAGAGGGGTGGTAGATGAGGGTAAACAGGATCAAATACGTATATGGTGATGGAAGGAGAACTGACTCTGGGTGATGAACACACAATGTGATATATAGATGATGTATTACAGAATTGTACACCTGAAGTCTATGTAACTTTACTAACAATTGTCACCCCAATAAGTTTTAATTAAAAATAAATAAATATTTGGCTGTTTTGCTCTAATATTTGAACTTGTCCTGGATTGAAAGGCAAATTTTCAAAATATGTATTTGCAGTTTTCTAAGTAGAATGATTTCATGGAAGCCAAGCTTTTACAACTTGGCTTCCACGAAATCATTCTACTTAGAAAACTGCAAATACATATTTATAAGGATAGTATGGTATACTTTAGATCTGAATAGGAACCATCGAGAAAATGTGAAAAAATGCAGGTAGAAGTTCTTAATGATTTTTCATTATCAGAAGATAATGTGCCTTAATATAGTACTTTATAGTTCACAAGGTTTCCACACTCTGTCACATTTGATGCTCACCAGTATCAACAACTTTATACAGTTACTTTTAATTTTTATGTCTTAGTTTGATAAACAGCTCCTATAAGAAATAGCTATGTGAAATTCACTTTTGCACTTGTGCTAAAAATACTGAAGACAACGTCTATTACTCAAAGAATTCTATGTGATAAATTTCTTTCATAGTTTAGGGCTAATAACTCAAGGCAATATGCAATAGAGTAAACATGTTAGACTAAGAGTAAGGAGGAATGTGTCCTATCTATTTCATATTCAATAACTTCAGGAAATTAATTTAACTTCTTTTAGCCATATAACTTAATTTTAAACCTTAGGTTTCTTCACTTGGTATAACAGGGGTACCAATATTGCCTTCTTAACAAAGTTGTTGGGATGATCAAATAAGATATTATACATACACATGCTTTTGTAAGCTGATAGCATAGTGTAAATATGGAGAATTAAAAAATTCCATAATGTATCTCAATTATAGCTCAATAAAAAATTCCAATAATAATAGCTATAAAGGTGTTTTTTTCTTATTTACTCTGCTTGTCAGGAAAGTCAGATTCAAATTTTAATGTATTGCATAAACTATGTTAGTCGTAATAGTTGTCACGTTTGTGTTTTCTTTTTTCTTGGGCCTGAATTTGGTGACTTCTATTGACATTTCTTTATTGTTATGTGTATTTGTGAAATAGGAGGGATAAATATACATATAAAATTTTACAAATAATTAAGGTAGTATGTGACAAAACTGCTATTAAAACTTGGGTCTACTTTCTCTAAAAGTGATTCTTTTACCATTGCTTCATCTTAAATCAATTGCCATTCACTTTTTTTTTCTTATTTGTTTAAATAAAATAAAAACTAACTCCCATCTCATTGATATCAGTAAAAAATTGATTTAAAAATGCTATTTTTACATGTCACGCATGGATTTTTAAAACTATATACTTCAAAATATTGTGGCCAGTTTGCATTACCTCTTATGACGTTTAATTTAAAATTGCACATATTTTTAACAGCCTCATTTTGTTTAAAACGTAATATATGTGTTTGCTTATATTGGATTTAAAAGTTTTAAAAACCATTATGTATTTAAGTGATGATATGGTTAGAATGCAGATAAATCATTAGGTTTTAAAGCTTCATGCTGTAAAATAACTAAGAAACAAATGTTACGGTAATTTACTTAACTCTGTAGGGAAGTTTATTTCTAAATAGTTACATAGCAATATTTCTTCTATGAGATCAATATGATATTGATATACTATTATTTTAAGATTTGATTTACAGTGACTTGCAGTTAAAATCTTTTAGTTGTGCTTATTTTCTGGGTTATCTGTGAGATTTGATGTACCTTGGTGAAATATAAACCTTTACAAAGATTTTATCAAAAAGAAACTTTATGTTCATAATCTTCTAATCTCAAAAATTACTATTAGAAGTCAGAAGCTATAATATTTAATACCGAACTTTTATGTGACATCTATATTTTTCATAGAATAACTTATATTTTAAAAATCTATGGCTGTTAAAAGTTGGAAGCTCTCTGTTAACATTTAATGATCTTGTCAGGGGAATATGATTGACACAATTAAGTTGTCTTGCATTTGAGTTACAAAATTGATATGGGATGTGAGTAAGATCCTAATTCAGAACATATGATACTCTTGTTCCATTCCATTCGAGAATGAAATTAAAGCATCTTATAAATAAATCTGGTTTTCATTAAAATATGGGGGGAAAAAAACATCTGCATGCCAGAGCATTTGAGATACAACTAAGGATTTATACTCTATATTTCATACTTGGAACATTTTTATCATATAGGATTAAATCCACAGATCAAACAAGTTTTCTAGGCAGTATAAAACTTTTTACTCTAATTTTATTGGCTTAAAGAGCATGTATATTTAGATCACAGTAGGAAAACAGAGGTTCTGTAAGATAATTCTTTTTTCCCTCCTCTTAGGAAAAAAATTAAGATTGGTATAGTCATCTAAAATCTTGATTTGTAAAATATATTTATTTAATATGTGCTGTTTGAGATTTCTTTTTACTGGTTTGTATTTCTCAGGCTGGGGTTTTATTTTGTAAGTTTAATCATTTCTGTTCTTTGGCAATCCATTGCCAAACACAATTCAGTTGACTGTGACAGGCACATGAAATGTAAACTAACTTTTACTGTGCTTTTCTATATTGCCTGTATTGTTGCTGAATGATAAAGAAATGTACTGTGTTTACAACGGGCTTGATTAATACAACTTAATAAGGATAAGAAATGAGTAATAATAACCAATAGCCAAGCAGGGATAGAGAAATTACGTTTCGAGTAAAGTTCTTTTTATATTAGGAATTTAAAGTTCAGTGCTATGAAGAGGAGAGTGAAGAAAGCACAATCTTGAGAAAAATGAAGGTATATCTGAAAAATACCATAAACTCAAGAGAGATTATTCAGAGTAGAGAGTATTTCCATTGCTTCTGTCACTATGATTGTCATCCTTTTGCTGATTTTACTGACATATAAAACGAAGCTGTTGAATCAAATGACCTGTGAGATCTCTTGTAGCTCTAGCATGCCATAACTCTGGGATTCTGAGTTACTACTAGGAGGTGGTGAAGTTATCTTCAGAACCACAGTTCAGTGCTTTGGGAAGTCATGTGGCATCTATGGACCTGAGCAAACTATGATCTGAGATAGTGTAACATTATAAAGTATAACATAGTATAAGTTACAAAGTTCGGGATTTCAAAATGTACCTTTATTCTTAAGCAAGAGCAAAGGGTCGGGCCTGAGGATGAACGCGCTCCCTTTGCACAGCTCTACCTTCATGACAGCAGGCACAGCAGAACTAACAGATGGAATCTGCTTTGGTGCTGCTTTGGGCCTTTTTTCTCCTGGCGCTGCAACTGTCTGGGTCTGATATGGGTCCCAGAGGGAAGGAGATTTTACTCATAGAGCCCTGGGCCTTTTGCCAGCTTAAGAAGTTTAGTTGCCAGGTGTTCCTCAGTGAGGGATAGTTTGAAGTTCCCATTCTCATACTTACTTAAGAGTGCCTAGAAGGTTAACGTGCCGAGTATCCTCTTGTATTGCTAATATGTGTACTCTTAGGCCCTCCTCCGAACCTGGAATTGAGGGGCATGTGTAAATGCAGAGAGCACAGCTTCAGGTCCATTAGACATAGAAATAGGTTTTAGTTTCTGGCATATGCATTTTCTAAAGACATGAATTAGGGTGGAGAAGGGAAAGGTGTGATCATGGTGCTATTTCTGCGGCTGTTCCTTCAGTTCTGTTAAGGATGAAGTTGTCAGTACCCAGTAGTATCCAGTAAAGATACATTAAAGAGGACTTCCTCATAAACCAGGATGTAAAAAGAGAAACAGTGAATCATAAAATCCACCTTAGAAGCCAGGGGTTGAAACCACGTAGAGGAAGACCTTTTCTCCCTCTCTTCTTCCCTCCCTTTCTTCCTGCCTTGCTATTGAGATATAATTGATATATAACATTGTGTAAGATTAAGGTGTAAAATGTGTTGACTTGATACACTTATACATTGCAATATGATTACCAAAGCCGTGTTAGCTAACACCTCAGTAATTATCATATCACATAGTTATTTCTTTTTTGTGGTGAGTATATTTAAGAGTTAGTCTCTTAGCAGCTTTCAAGTGTGTAGTGCAGTATTGCTAACTATAATCACCATGCTTGCTGTACATTAGATCCCCGAACTTATTCATCCTCTAACTGCAAGTTTGTGCCATTTGATCAACATCTCCTTGGTTCCCCTGACCTCCAGCACCATTCTGCTCTGTTTCTCTAAGTTAGCATGTTTTAGATTCCATATGTAAGTAATATGCAGTATTTCTTTTTCTGTCTTACCTCATTTAGTATAATGCTCTCAGGGTTCATCCATGTTGTCACAAATAGCAGGATTTCCTTCTTTCTCCTGCCTGAATAATATTTCAGTGTTACACACACACACACACACACACACACACACACACTCATATACGGGGGGTGGTGCCAAAAAAATATATACAAGTGGACACTTTGGTTAGTGTTGCTCAAGCAGCAGTTTGCTGTAATCAGAAGTGTCTGGACGCTGATGGTAACCACTTTGAGCACCTCTTGTCATTGCAGAAGTCAAACGTGACTTGTATTCATCTTTTGTTATCGGTATATATTATTACAATTTTAATAGTTTTTTTATTTTCTTAAAATGTGTATACATTTTTTGGTACCATCTGTATATGTGTGTGTGTATAAGTGTGTGTGTGTGTATGTGTATATATGTATATATATGTGTATATATGACATTGAAATATGTATGAAATATATATGTATTTGTTGATTAGTTCTAACAATTGTTTTCATTGAGTCTTTAGTATTTTCTATATATAAGATTGTATCATCTGCAAAGAAAAACAGATTTACTTCTTCCTTTCCAATTTGGATGCCTTTTATTGCTTTATCTTGCTTGATTGCTCTAACTAGGACTTTCAGTACTACATTAAATAAGAGTGATGAGAGTGGGCACCCTTGTCTTGTTCCTGATCTTGGAGAAAAAGCTTTCAACCTTTCACTGTTAAGTATGATGTGAGCTGTGGGTTTGTAGTATATGGTCTTTATTATGTTGAGGTATATTCTTTCTATACCCAATTTGTTGAGGGGTTTTATCATGAAAGGATATTGTATTTTGTCAGATGCTTTTTCTGCATCTATTGAGATGATCATATGATTTTTATCTTTCATTCTGTTAATGTGCAGTATCACATTTATTAATTTTGGATGTTGACTCATCATTGCATACCATTTGATCATGATGTATGATCCCTTGAGTGTGCTATTGAATTTGGTTTGCTAATATTTTGTTGAGAATTTTTGCATCTACATTCACCAGGGATATTGGTCTGTAGTTTTCTCTTTTTGTACTGTTTTTATCTGGCTTTGGTATTAGGATATGCTGACTTTGTAAAATGAGTTTGGAAGTATTCCCTCCTTCAATTTTTTGGAAGAGTTTGAAAAGGATTAGCATTAATTCTTTAAATGTTTGCTAAAATTCACTAGTAAAATGATCTGGTCCTGGACTTTTATGGGAGGTTTTTGATTACTGATTCACTCACCTTACTCATTATTGATCTGTTCGTATTTTCTGTTCTTCATGATTCAGTGTTGTATGTTTCTAGGAAATTATCCATTTTCTTAATTTAACATGGTAGTGGGAGATTTTGGTTATCAGGTAAAGAAAGAGGATGCATTATCACAAACTGGGAATTCTGAGAACATCTACCAAATTATTTGAAAGAGTAATGCCTATTGTCTTTGATGTTCCCACCTTCCATGTTAGCATGAATATTACTCTGTTATTATTATGCATGTGTATAGATGTATATGTTTCAGTGTAAAAATATATCTATATTACAGAAAATTTAGAAAAGAAAGCAAATCACAATTACACATAATACCATCTCATATCTAATCACCGTTATCATTTTATTTCCTTTAAATTTTTCCCAAAATACTTTTTAAAAACATAATTAATAATCATATATTTTATATTTCTATTATTAGCTTTTTCCATTTTACTAAATTATCTTTTTTAAAAAGCTGCATAATATTCCATTGAGTATGCTGTTGTTGATCTAAATATTTTCTATTGTACATATAGAATTTCCCCAACTTCTTAATATTATAATAATGTTATAACAACAGCTGCATGCACAGAGAATTCTTTATATGTTAAATTGTTTTCTTAGAGTAGATTACCACATTTTTATTGCTGTTGCTACATATTATTAATGTTTTTCCAGAAGGTAGTACTAGATTGACAAGATCACTAGCAACATGTAAAGGACCAATTATGCCACATCCTCAAATATTATGTTAAAAATAATTTTAGTAGTTTAATTTATACAGTCTACTATTAAAGTCTTGGGAAATTAACTTTTTAAAACTTCTATGCAGTATTTTATATTGAAAATTTGATATCATTTATGCAAACAAGGAGAAAATAAAATGGTTCATATTGCTGTCACATAGAAATATACACTTTTGGTATTTTAAGTGTAACTTTCTAACTTTTTTTATGTGCATCCAGTTTTTTTTTTTAAATTATTAAATACACCGTCCCACTTTTAACCTACCTTTTCTCATTCAATATTCTAATGCTTTTATATGAAAAATTTAATACTTTTTTCCTGGTAATCCATTCCCTTTTCTGAAAATTTGAAAAATATAGCAAACTATAAAGAAGAAAAATTACCCATCATTCTACCACCCAGAGATAATGGCTATCAATTTATTGCAGTTCCTTTCCGTTTTTAATGAACCTATAATTTTTCTCAACGTTTCTATCATGCTACATATATTTATGATGTTTACTGAATATTAATTATATTATTATACCTATAAAATATTCCTTTTATGATGGTCTCATAGTTCCATTATCTATTTTTACATTGTCATGGTTTTAGATGTTAGTTTCCAATATTCATTTTTTAAAAAATGTTTTCAATAAACATCTTTTTACAAAAATTTTTTTGTTGTTGCTGATTGTTTCCTTATTTTAATAGTCTTTTGTAAGTGTTAAACATTTGTAAGCTCTCAATATCTGTTGCCAAATCGCTTTTCAGAAAGGTAATACACACAGTTTTTACTTTCACCAGTTTTGTGCATACCTCATCACTCCTCACCAACACTGACTATTATCATATTTTTAAATATTTGCTAATTTGGTAGTTGAAAAATGGCATCTCATTGTTTTAATACATTTCTTAAATGTAAATTCATTAATAAGAATACAGGATTCCACAACACATATCTTAGCAAAAGGAAGTGGGCTTTTCTTAGTGGTGTGTGTGTGTGTGTGTGTGTGTGTATCTCTCTGTGTGTGTCTGCGTGTGTGTGTCTGTGCGTGTGTGTGCCCATGCATGTGCGCTCAAACACTGGAGTCCTATGCTTAAAATTGAACTTTTTGTTTTCTAACAGGTCTTGGTATCTTGATGGACAAACACTACTAATAATCATTTGTGTTGTCATTGTGTTCCCTCTTGCACTTCTTCCTAAAATAGGTAAGTCTTTTTAGAAAAGGACCTTATTTGTTTAGAAAAAAGAAGGGAAATAATATTAAGGGGCTTTGAAAGTTCACGGTACCACATTTTTAGCAGATGGGTGGCGGTTGTGCATAATTTTGAGCTTGGACTTAGTTTAGGTTGTTCGGCCTTCAGCCCTGTCTAGTTAACCTATTACTTGGTTTGCAGTAGTATTTTGTCTGCCCCACTAAAATAAAATCTTTACAGCGGAACATTAAAGAGCAGCCTTTCCTTACAGTGTACCATTAGTGGTAAGCCAGTTCCAATTCTGCTGTACAGAGCTACATAAATGATCTGTGACAGATAGTTGGAATGTTGTTATTCTCAGCCCTAAGCCCCAGATACCAAACACTGTAATAGAAAACATGCCCAAGATGTATAGCTTTAGCTGTACTCTGGGATCATTTTCCTTATAAATTGCTTTTTATTTTACTGTTATTTTACAGGCTTTCTTGGCTACACAAGTAGTTTATCATTTTTCTTTATGGTGTTCTTTGCTCTTGTGGTAAGTTTAAAATATAGTGTATTGCTTATCTCCTCACTAAAATTGAACTCATTCTGTTAATGTCTTTTTTTTCTTTTCTTTTAGCTCTGTTTTGTTTTGGGGAGGTATCCTATTTTATTTCAGTGTGTTATTAAAAGCACTTTTATTCCAGAAAATTACTTCCTTCATTTTATCTATTTTGAAGAGGCTTAGCTAGCGCAGCATTTCAAATTCAATGTCTCTTGTGGTTAACTAGAGAGGAGAGCACACCAATTCTATTAAAACCTTAGATGGAGTATAATTCTTTGTGTAGGTTGTGTATCATTTTATTTCTGTACAGTACTGTGTGTGAATGTGTGTAGGGGTAGTCAAGCATGAGAATCAGGCTGGTTTTAATTGTAAAATCAGTTTGATACTAGTCATCCTAATTTTGAAACTTTGTTCCATTAATGAAACCAGAGCTTCTGGGATTTAACCCTTGAGATCTACTAGGAACTGAGGTGCCTGAATTCTGTCTGGTCTGGTTTATTCATCATAGATAAGTTTTGCTAAAAAGAAAATTGCAAAGAAATATTTTTCTTTACATGTGGAATATGTTTTCTTATTTTTAAAATTAGCTTATTTTTATTATAACAGAAAAAATACCAGATGGTAAAATTAATTTATTTCAATATTTATAACATAAGTTAATATAATGATAAAAGATAGTTTGAATTTCATATTTTCTTTTAATTCTTCTAATACAGATTTTAACATTCCAAAGATAGTATCTGTGTGAAATTTTGAAAAAATCGTTTTCCTCTTTGTATAGTTTATTCTGTAGTATGTGTCAAAACTAAGGTAGGATTAAACATTTTAAACTTGCCAAAATGATGCATATCTAAATGGCTTGATTAAACTCTTAAAATCATTAAGTTTGATTAAACTCTCCCTTGTTAATGAGAAATAAATAAAAGAAAAATGCGACCCAAAAGAGCAAGATAATACATCAGTAGTTAAACCATATTATATAGCCAGATTTCTGTGCTGTCAAAACAACGTAGGATGTATTTAACTTATGCAGACTATCTCCTGGGATAAAAGGATAAAACAACTTAGATTATTTAAGTGAGGTGGAAGTGACGCTAGTTTCAATGAACAGAAATAGTTATACTTTGATGAATGTTCTTGAAACTAAAATACTTCACAGTGTTTACATTTAATCATTTGTTGACTTTATCAACATTAAAATCATTGCCCTTCCCCCTCAAATTGTCTGACTGACTGTATCTTACAAGTAAGTGAATTGAACATATACTTTCTGCAGATTTTTTTCTTTCAATTTTATTGAGATACAATTGACATACAGCACTGACTGTATAAGTTGAAGGTGTACAGCATGGCTTGATTTACATATATTGCGAAATGATTACCACAGTAGGTTTAGTTCACATCCATGAACATGCACTTTTTAGCCCCCACAATGAAGAGGGAAACAAATATTTTCATCATAATTTGATTGTTGAGAAGAACTACATGTTAGAAGTGGCCTGTGTATGCAAATAAACATATGGATGCTAAAGAAAGTCAGTGTAGATAACATTGAATTTTTTCCTCACAGGTAATTGGCAATGCAAGCATTGCACAGGTAGGAGTGGTTTGGTTTTTATAGCCAATAGTTTGAAGCAGGTAAAATGTATTGATACGATGTATCTATTGTACATAGTTTTCACAGTATTCATATCTGTCATTGCAGATACTCTAATTCTATGCAGGTTTCTGCTGTAGTGTCATATAGGAATAATACCCTTATTCTGCGTTTATTGTAATGCTTCACAAACTATCTGCTCAGATTTTTGCCTGTGAGCACTATTTAAATTTGGTCCTCAATGGGACAATGAAGTGACACCATACACTTTTTTTTAATGCTCTTTTTAACTGGCATATTTATTTTAGAGTCTCTAAGTATTAGGTTTTGAAATACATAGTAGTTGGGGAAGGACACGTATATATTCACCCAAATTTATTTTGAAAGACGCCAATTTTTTCATTGATTGTTTTGTCAGTATGTGTTTGTAAATCTGTTTAGCATATTACATTTTTTTTAAATCCAGAAAACTTAAATTACACTCTACAAATAATGCAAATCAAAACCTATACTCGTATCTGTTGTTCCAGATCCTTACTTTGCATAAAAAATTTTAACATCAAGTTTTGCCCCCTCTGAAATATCTAAAGCTTGAAAAATAAATTTTATTTTAGCAGTGGCTCAGAATGATGGTAACCAGATAGATCTACCTTTTTTGGTCTGTTTTAGAACACAAATGTATTTCTATTCTTTCCAAAAGTTCTGTCTGAGTACAGATTAGTGTTCTGACTTTAATAAGTCAGTAACCAAAATAGAGAATGATTGAATGGATTTTAGTCAGAAGCTTTCTTCCTACTGAGCAGTATGCTAGGCATTGTAGAATTATGGGAATTTCACCTGGACACTACTCAAGGATCTGTCAATCTAGTAGTAGGTGAGATAAGATAAATTTACTAGAAAAAAAATAGAGAACAATATAGGCAATACATAGTTAAGTATTGATTTATTTGCTTCAGAATAAGAATTGCAAGAGTTGAGAGGAGAGAAAGGATCACTGAGAGCTGAGTAAAGGAGGATGTGGAAGCAAATAAAACTTGAGCTGAGCATTGAAAGAGGGGAAAGCTGGGAGCAGAGGGAAAGAAGGGCCTTTTATGCAAATGACCCCTGGAGTTATCTTCTCACCATGTTCTGTCTTCTCCCTGAGCTAGGATGCCCTGTTCCTCTTTGTTGTTGGGTACCTTCCATTCCTGTTCTGTACTTCTGCTTTATAGGAGATCACTTCTATCCACCCTAGTCCATTGTGCAGGCATGCATGGGGTTGGGATGTATCTCTGCAGAGAAATTAGCTATAGAACTGAATTACATATTTGTATAAAATCAGGCTGCTAATTATATTTCTAATTAATGAGAAATAATGATTATATTGCGTTTTGGAGCAAATGTTTTGAACTATTTTGATTTGCAAGCCTAGTAATAACAGCTGATAAAATAAATGCAATATCTCACATAACGACCTTAATCACAGTACATGGTACACAACAAGTGCTCAATAAATGGCTGTTGCTGCCACCACCATCACTGTTAGTAAGGGGGAATGTGAGACACTGAACTAGGAGCAGGGCTAAAGAGAGAGACCAGTAACACAGCGTTGCTTCTCTAGCTTCCACCCTACCCCATCCTCATCCTTTTTTTTTTTTTAAAGCATATCAGAAAAAGAATGATGACATTATTACTTTTGATTTCTTTCTTTCCTCTTGGTAAGTTGAACATTTAGTTTTATTACATATTGAAAATTTATTTAGAAATGTCAACACAATTTGCCTAGTTTATCCTTATAATTCTTCCCCCAACCCCTTGGTGAAGGTTTTAATGAAGAGTTAGTCTTTAAGTTCACTCATTAACTTAATCCTAAATCCTAAAAGTATATGTTTTCCTTAGATTTGTTTTATCACTGTATAAAATCTTGGTTGAATTAGTTTTAAATCCAAAACTAGATAAATACCAAAATAGAACTAGGAATAGGAACAGTATTTACTTATTGGTCTCCTGCAAAGGACAAATGCTTCCTTTATTCTCCCCTGCCCCTTTGTATGCTGGGCTTTAGCCTGGAGCAAATATTTACAGAGTAATTATGTGCCCTGAAACCACCACAACAATGGTGATGTTGACACAACCACAACTATAGGTCTAGGAACAGGATGGCCATAATTAAGAGTAAAATCCTGAAACATTTTCATTTCCATGATTATTTCTGGGAAATGGCATCCCTCTGGATTTCTTTTTATTTTTTTTAAATTTATTTTTAACAGCTGGAGTTCCCTAGCTATGTGTTATCATTCTTAGCCAGTTTTATCCACATTCCCTGAAAGTAATAGAAGTCTGAACAAAGCAAGGAGGGACAGTACTTACATATCAGAAATCTCTGAGCTCACCCTTTGAATAAGGTCTCTACTTATTTCTGCCTGTGGCCATTTCCAAAATGGCTATTAATATTTTTCTATCTGCTACTGATGCCAGGTCCACAAAATCACCATATTCTTGTACCATTATCACTAAAAACATTATGTTCCCATTTTGATTTGCACTTTTTTTTTTAATGCCTTGATGCTATTAGGGTTTTGAAAGTTGACATAAGAGTACTCTCAGCCTTTAATGGGAAATTCCCACTAACCAGATATGCAGTACCCCTCATAACCCTGCCATTGGGACCCATCCTAACTGGGGAAAATCATCTGAGCAAAGAATCTTCTGTTAGCTCGCATGTGATTTGGCGTGGGTGTTAGATTAATTGAAATAATGCTGACCTATTTTAAATCAAATTTTAGTCATGAATTTTATAAGAAAAAATCTGAGTGTTGATTCGATTTATTCTTACAGGTAATAATTAAAAAATGGTCCATCCCTTGTCCTCTGATATTAAATTGTAAAGAGCAATACTTCCAGGTAATAGTTTATATTTTCTTTTCAGTTTCTTCCTCTTTTAGTTTAAGCTAAAGAGAATAAAAAAATAAGTAAGACTAATAATGATTTTTCCCCACAATAAATGGAAAAGCAATGACTATATTGCATTTTGGAACTTTGTTTTGAAATATTTTTATTTGAAAGCCTAGTAATAATAAACTCATCATGTTTGTTGATGTATTCTGACTTTTAATGACTGTTGGTTTCTCTTTTTCCCCCTCAATCCTCTTAAACAGATTTCAAATGCTACAGATGATTGTAAACCAAAGCTCTTTCATTTCTCCAAAGAGGTGTGTAAGTTATTAACAGATACTTTTGGTTGGTTTTTCACATTTCAAGTTTTAAGAGATTTGTGTAACAGGGTCTCTTAGGTCTTTGTACCTGTAAGTAATTAATTTTCATGAAAGTGCTAAGTATAGGGTTGCCTACCAGAAGAATAATATTATTTAACACAGGGTGGCCCATTATGAAACAGCCACCTTTTTTTTTTTTGGCATGCCTTTAAATGGAGCCTGTTTTAAATGGGCCACTGCCTAAAAGAACAGATTTACCAAATGTCTGGTCTGGCCAATAAGGTCCTCTGTGGATACAGACTTCCTGTTGCCCTCTGGACTTGTAAAGCTAAATAGCCAATTATATCAAAAACTCCTCCCTTGTGAGGAGAACCTTGGTCTGTAGCTAAACAGCCTCATCATTGGACCAGCTAGTGAGCCCTGCCAGTAGGTCTTCTGGCTGACATTCCAGCAGTGAAATTTATGATGCCTGGAGCGGAGAGCAGAAGGCCAAGTCCCCTGGCCTCGTCTGAGAGACCTAGGATGCTGGAGATGTCTGCAAGAGCGAGTCTCTGAGCATCAAGCAGTGGCAACAGGAACTGTGATCTGTGTGATCTCTACCATTCTAGGAGAGCTGGAGGTCTTCCCTGTTGCTGCAAGTTTCTTCATCTACACGTTTTGGTTCTGCTGAAAAGCAGAATACTAGAATCTAGACACTAGAATCCCCTCCACTCGTGTGCAGTTCTATTAGTGTAGCATATTAGTGTGGTAATTCCTCCATGCAGAATTTTCCTTTATATCCCCAGTTTTTACATGAGAAATGCCTCTCTGGTCCCACAGGGGAGGTTACCACATCTTTTACATGGTAAGGGCCTCCGTGTGCCCGAAAAGATCTCGGTCGGGTAGTTGACAAGCCAGGAAATTAAGCAATCTAGGAAAGAGAGTTTGTGAATTAAACTCTCATTCCCCTAATCCAGCCCCAAGAAACACTACAGCTTTCCTTCCTCCCAATTCCCTTCAGATATTTAAGGAGGCATTATATCCCAAGATAGGTCTTCAGTCATCTGGAACTTCTTTTGCTGAAGAGGCTCAAGTTAGGGGAAATTTTTTTAGAGTAGAAAAAAGAAAGTAAATCATCACCATCCATTTTATAAAGACACTATTTTCATTTACATGGTAACTTTTGTTTGCCTAGTAACTACCTCTGACTCTTAAGTATTCTAATTAAAGAAAAACAACTTATGTTTGTATATTGGAGTGGATCTCTAAGAATTTGTCAGTCTAGTATAAATCTGTTCATTCCAACTGAAAGACTCTAGCCAGAGATTCTAAGGATGTGATTCATATTTTCAGTATTCCCTTAGATTAAATTGGTGATATTTCCTTGGATTGAGTTGGTGAAAGCAAGTTCAAAAGCATTAACAATTATTACTACTTAGGGTAATAAGATGTTTTTAAGTTTCCTAATGCATACATTAGGCAAGACTGAGAATTACAATACAGTTATTTCTAAGATGCTATTATTTTGAATCTTACCTAAATATTATTTATCTCACCTAAATTATTTTTATCTTACCCAAATAATATAGAAGCAGCAGTGATTATAGTAAAAGTAACATAGTGCAGAAGCCAGCCAATAAATATCTAACTGGTACAGACAAGCCATCTATCAAGGAAAACATTTGCTGGTGAACGTAGTTGTGTCTCTCTTTGAAAAAAACAACAAAAACAAACAAACAAAAAACTCAACAACCTATTTTATAGAGATGATTTATGAAAAAATGAAATAAGTTTAACCAAATTGACCTTTTTTTGAAGAACTGAACTTATTGTCAAATGAAGTAGTGGTTTCAACAGAGTAGCATTTAATAATTTTATCTTAAAAAAATTTTTTTCAGAGTGTTTATGCTATACCAACCATGGCTTTTTCATTTCTCTGCCATACCTCCATATTGCCCATCTACTGTGAACTTCAAAGGTACCATAGAATCCTGGAATATTTTAAATGTATTAAGTATGTCTTTTTACTTCTAGGACTTTCAGATTGGATGACAGTCTCCTTTATGAGTTCTTCCCTCCCATCACTGGGTTCTAACTATTAGTTTAAAATAAAACAAAGCAACCGAAAGTTAGTTCTGTCCAAGTTGAGAATGTTTACTGGAAGCGTGACCTTTGTGCAGTAATTTCAAATCAGGAATTCTGGTGTATAGTTATTAATGAACTAGGTCTTGAATGATTACGGGATACTCTTGATTAGCTTGGGAGACATTTGTTTCCGTAGATACAGTTCAGATCACTGATTTCTACTTTTGCCATTTTTGTCTTTTAGCCCTTCAAAGAAAAGAATGCAGAATGTAACCAATACAGCAATTGCTTTAAGTTTTCTCATTTATTTTATATCTGCACTCTTTGGGTACCTCACTTTTTATGGTAAGTATGTTATTTAATTATAGATCACAAAATAAATTGTTCCATAGTTGATCTCACACTTGAATATGGACTTTATTTCTGTCTTTCCTTAGTAAGTTAATTTGTTCAGGCCGCCAGAATTCACGGCAACACTGTGATAGCTCTATGGGCCTTAAAGAATTGATTTTCTTTCTCTTATGAAGGTAGATCAAGGTCAAGATTAATAGCTTTATATGAAAATTTTCTTAAACACCTGATGAAAATGTCAGGCTAAGGGACATTGATGTCTTTCTATAAGAAATGTGCAATAATTATTTAATTTTTAAAAAATGTTCTAGAATAAATATTATTTTTGATAGACTCTAGTTCTCTATATTAATTCAAAGTCCACTCATTAATCCAAATCTGCTCTGCATTTTTGTACTGATGTAGAATAAGAGTGGTAGAGCTCTGTGTATACCATCAGGAAAAGCATTATTTCCAACATGAGCATAGTTCACTGCTGGATGCACTACAAAGAAAATCAAAACAGATCGTTAAGCTTTTTGATCATCGCTAATGAAACAAAATTCTTGAAATACAAAGCTCTATTTTTGGTTGTTGTGTTTGTTAGTTTTTGTAGAGACTTGAGCTCAGTAAGACTTTGTTATATCAATAAGATACTAGGGTCTTTGTCGAGATTCAGCAAAAACAGTATAGCAGAACAGCTGTATATTTTTCTAAATTAAAATTACCATCTGGCCCAAATACTGTTATATTTAGGGATCCTAAACATTGAGGAAAAAGTCCAAAAAATGGACCTCTCCTCCTCCTCCCTGTAGATACATAGAGCTAGCTATCTGGAAGGAACCTCAAAGGGCCTACGGCTCTCCAGGATAGCTGAGAAATGGTTACATACTTACCGTAAGATGCTTAGGAGCTGTGTTAAACTGTAAGAAAGCTCAGATGGAAAGGAAAGTGGAGGACCCATGGATGCTAATACATTTATTGAGCTAACATTTATTATGTAGGTGCCAGGTATTTATATACACTGCCTAGTTTAATCCTGTGACAACTATGCAAGGATAGGTTCATATAGGTTGAGTAATTTGGCCGGATACCGCAGCTAATGAATAAGATGGGACTTGAATCCAGTTTGACTCTCTCCAAAGCCAATGCTGTTATTACTATGCTGCTTCCTCAGGAATTAGAAACCAGATTTCCTCATTCCAAGTCTTTGTCAAAGTGAACTTTTGGAAAACCTGGCTCACTTACGCTCCATGCATATCTCTATATCTATCTATCTATCTATCTATCTATCTATCTATCTATCTATCTTCAATCATTGCTTGAACACAGAGGCTAAACAGTTTCATCCTGTAAATGTTTCCTACACAGGGATTTTCCTGGTTCTCAAGTAAAGCTGTTATGTTGTCTCTGACTTAATCCTTCTCTGCCAATGCAAATTCTTCAGAGTATCCACATTTTATATAACGGAGAAATACACATCCAAGAAAAAGCACGTGGTAGGTGTGTGTGTGTGTGTGTGTGTGTGTGTGTGTGTGTGTGAGAGAGAGAGAGAGAGAGAGAGAGAGAGAGAAGAAATTTCTTATTCAAAGACAGAAGAAGATTCAGATACCGATTTGCTGTTCATAGTGGTTTTCTTTGGGGTTGTTAATCATAACTAGGGGAAATCTTTTATGGTATATTTCTTACTGGGACAATAGTAGGTTCTCATTCTTGTAGAAAGAAATTGCTAATTAAGCCTGAGACCTTATTCAAGAGGGTCACAAGTTAATGTCTTCAACTCATTTTATAGATGAGCAACTAAAACCCATACAGGTGAAGTAGCCTGTCCCACAATTAATGGCAGGTCTCCTGAATACTAATTCAGTGATCTTTCCTCTGTTCTGTGGTAATGTTTATAAACTTCATACCCAGTGTGCTAATGTGTATTAAACAGGACAGCCTACTGACTTCAATAGCAGATGCAACTTGCAGAAATCATTGTCAGGTCCTTACTGAGATTTGCAGAGATTTTTCTGAATCCAGAGCAGCGTGTTATACTCTGTTTCTTACATATGTTAAGCCTCAGCTAAGAACACAGAGCTCACTGCGTCAGAAGAAAGGTTTTAATCCTGGGAAAGTAGAGAGTGGGCATGTAACATATTTTGAATATATAATAAATCTAGTTCTTCAGGCTTCTGGAACTGTTTGGGGTCCTTTCATCCAGAGCTCCCAAGGCTTAGTTAATACTTAAATTGTCAGATTGAAGTGACCTATAAACATATACCTAGATTAATAATATTGGCTCTGATTGCCAATGTTAAAACATTATATGGTGAGGAATAAAAAATGTTTCTCTGGTGAGCCAGGCCAATGCCAAAATGTTCCATAATAGTAAGATCATTTAAAAAGTCTATGAGGTTATTAAGCAGTAAGTGTTAATAGTTTATTTTTATGGTTCAGAAAGTGGAAATAAAATAGTTTGCCATATTTCTCTAAAACTCACAAGTATCTCACAGATTTGGGAATAAAATCCAGCTATAATCTCCTACTCAGTCCATTGTTGTCCCACATTGTGTAAAGTATGTCTTTGATAATTTAGACAATTACTTTCTTCCCCATTTCCATAATCTCTAGTCTAATTCAGATTCTCGGTACCTCTCTGTGATTATGACAGTGGCCTTCTAACTGTTATCCCTGTTGTGAGTCTCTTTTCCTTCCAGTCTGCCCTGCTTAGTTCAGATCATAATATACTATTCTTCATAAGTTGTTGCATCTCCGTGGCCTACCGGATTGAGTCCAAGCCTTATAAAGAGTTCCATTGCTGGGTCTTAATGCATTTGCAGCCTTACCACCCACTACTCTTTACACTACAGCATACTCTGTTTCAGCCAATGTAGTTAGGACTCCTGGGCTACTCATTTTCTCAGGTGCATATTCCCGCCACTGCTTGAGGGCTTCTGCTAGTGCTGGTTCCTTGCTCCTAGAGAGAATCTCTTCCCCACATCTTTTCGTGTCAGCACACATACATTAACTCATTTAATGTTCTCAGTAACTCTATAGATCAGCATATTATTGTTTCCATTTTACAGATGTAAGAACTGAGAGACTTGGAGAAGTTAGGTTGCTATTAATTCGTGGGAGTTGAACATTAGTTTGTGTGGTCCTGGAATTCAAGCTCTCCTGCCATCCTGCTGCTCACTATGTCATGATGACTCTTCCCGAGCCTTCCTGGATTTCCCTCTTTCTCACCCCAAAGCCACATTTATCTTTCCCTGTTCAGAATCACCATAGCTCTTTATTTAGATCTTTTTCTGCCACTTACGTGTGTATCTGTGTTTATACACTATTGTATGTGTGCATTCATCTCATCTCCCCTTTAAATTTTAAGATCCTTGAAAAAAGAGGTGTGTTTGATTTGTTTTTTATTTCCTCCAAAGCATCTTTTCCAAAATGTCCACTCTCAAATTCAAATAGCATCATTCTGTGTTAAGTACAAACTGATCTTTCCCTACGAGGCAGAGGTATTCAAAGTTCTTGAATACCCTCTCTTTTCGTACCCCTTGTCTGGCGTGGGGTGAGGAAGACATTGGGAGAGTGGAAGAGCACCGTGGAGCAGAGCATGGCCTCGTACAGATTCTGTCACTGCTTCCCTCACTGGCCTGCTCAGCAAGCCATTTCCCTCAAACTGCACTCTCATGAAAGATGAATTCACAGATGCACTGTCAGTGAAGCAGGTAACATATACACAACTCTGAGATTCTAGAAAACATTGTGGTATTGAGGAAAAGGTATTGGCTTTGGCACCAGAAAAACGCCCGAGATCGATTGGGTCCAGGGAATCCCAAATCTGTTAAGATCCATTTGTGCAAAGGAAAATAATTTTGCTGTTATTGACATCTTAGTAGTTTATAATGTGATCCTTATTGTTATTTTTTTACATTTACAGATGAAGTGGCATCAGATCTACTACAAGGTTATAGTAAATACTTGCCACATGATGTTGTTGTCATGACTGTGAAGCTATGCATACTGTTTGCTGTGCTTCTGACAGTCCCTTTAATCCACTTCCCTGTAAGTACTCTTAAAGGCTTTGTTGCTTAGTGTAGCAGCTCCCTAATGTGGCAACACTAATTCTTTGCAGACTAGAATGTTTGACTCACATTTAGTCTTGTATATCTTATTCATTTGTCAAGTAATTGATCAAAGACCTCATACTTGCATATGGCCCCATGAAAGCACAAAAATAACAGTGAGCCACTAAGCTAATTTGTGCCTTTGGAGATTTAGTTTAGATTTACGCTCTCCCACAGCATTGTTTCCAACTTAGAGAGTATAGTTCTTCCCAAGTTTGGGGAATTTTTTTTTTTCCCCTTTAATTCTGTATTCCATTTTCAAAAGAATGTGCATGAAGAGGAAAAAGTAAAGTCAGCAAAAATATGCTCCTCCTGGTTGATTGTAAATTTATTTTCACATAGACATTCTAGTTTCATCTTAGTCAAAATATTTTATTTGCTCTAGAATTATAATTGAAGGGGGTGAATGGATCTTTTTTTCTGCACTTAGTTGCCATCTGTAAGAATCTTAAGAATTTCTGAGAAAATGGAAACAAAGGCTTTGGGTATAAATGCTTCTGCATGGATGTCTTGAATTCCTAAACAGTGAGTTCCTTAAGAACTGGGCCTTCGAGATTTTTTTGCCTCCTCCCTATGCAGACCGCAGTGCCAGGAGTGCAGCGGGGGCTGGGTAAACATTTGTGGGACGTGACCGCCCGCTGCCCGCCTGAGCAGTGGGAAGTGTCATGAACTAGTTTTCATATATACATGCTGTGAAACAGATAATATAAAATAAAACAGTAAATGGTATTTCTTTCTCATGGCAAGATTTCTTTTTCCGTTTTAAACCTTTTGTTCTTCTATCTGTTGAATTTAATGAAAACGATTCTCTGAGATTTCATCACACAGTGTTATTGTCAATAATTTTGAAAATTATGCAACCTTAAGAAATTGCATGTGAAAGGTTTTTTTCAAGAATTCAAGCAAAATAATTTTATGAAGCTCACACAAATCTATATTTCTTAATTCATGTATAATAAACACGATAATAGTTTGTTATATTTTTGGAATCTAAATGGCTTAGGGGACAAAAATATGGTTACTGTACTATACATGTGTTTTCCTAAGTGAGTATTTTAGCTTTGACACTTTCTCTTGATTAAATCTGTTTTTCTTTATGTTATACAGGCAAGGAAAGCTTTAATGATGATGTTTTTCTCCAGTTTTCCATTCTCATGGATTCACCATTTTTTGATCACTCTAGCACTCAACATTATCATTGTCTTACTTGCAATATATGTTCCTGACATTAGGAATGTATTTGGTGTAGTTGGTAAGTTTTCCATTTCAAAAAATCCACATAATAAAATGGATAAAATTTTCAGCCAGCCTCACACCCAAATTTCGAAATAATCCTCTTTTTCCCCCTCCCACTTAAAGGTTCGAGTACATCAACGTGTTTGATTTTTGTATTCCCGGGACTATTTTATCTTAAACTTAGCAGAGAGGATTTTCTCTCACGGAAAAAGCTTGGGGTAGGTTGGTTTTTGTTTGTTTCTTTTAATAACCCTACTTTAAGAATACTTTCTCATTTTATGATTATTTTATCAACTTCAAGAAAGTTAATGTATTTTGAACTATGACATAATTATTGGACAGGGTGGAGGTTTAAAACATACTCTAATTTTTCTTTATCTTTTTCCTTATTTCCACAGGCTTTTGTTTTGCTCATCTTTGGAATTTTGTTTGGGAATTTTAGTTTAGCGCTCATCATTTTTAATTGGATTAACAAATGAAAGATGTATTTTCCCACTTCTTATGAAGAATAATTTGCCTCCACATGCAAAAAGGAATAGCTCTGGAAGACACCTTGGCTGAATCCTCTATAGATGGGTTAACATTTTGGAAACATTATTAACAGAAAAGTGGAACAAAACAGGAGTGGGTAGGAGAAAGTAGGCTCAATAGCAATTTTAATCAAAATAAGAAACAAACTCAAAATGCTCTTAAATATAGTAGGTGAATCTTGTTTGTTTATTTGTGGGCCTATTGGTTTTCTAAATCAATAGACTTTATTTTTTATGGTAGTTTTCATGTTTACAGAAATATTGAGCAGAAAGTACAGAGTTCCCATGTATCCCTTCACCCCAACACAGCCGTAGTTTCCCATGTTATTAACATCTTGAATTAGTGTGGTTCATTCATTATACTTGTTGAGCCAATATTGATACATTATTATTAACTAAAGTCCATAGTTTACATTAGGGTTCACTCTTGATGAAAGCATTGACAATCACTAATCTTTTTACTGTCTTCATAAAAACTATGAGCCTTTTCCAGAATGTCATATAGTTGAAATCATATATTAGCTAACCTTTCAGACTGGATTCTTTGACTTAACAATATGCAAGTAAGTTTCCTCCATGTCTTTTCATGGCTTGATAGCTCATTTCTTTTTATTACTGAATAATATTCCATTGTATGGATGTACCACAGTTTTTCCATTCAACTGTTGAGGGACCCCTTTGGCTGTTTCCAGATTTTGGCAGTTTTGAATAAAGCTGCTATAAACATTTGTGTGCAGGTTCTTGTGTGGACATAAGTTTTCAGCTTATTTGGGTTAATACTAAAGAGCACAATTACTGCATCGTATGGTAAGAATATGTTTAGTATTGTAAGAAACTGCCAAACTGTCTTCCAAAGTGGCTGCACCATTGTGTGTTTCCACCAGCAATGAATGTGAGTTCCTGTGTGTCCACATCCTCTCAGCATTTGGTGGTGTCAGTGTTTTGGATTTTCGCCATTCTAATGGGTGTGTATTTGTATCTTGTTTTAATTTGTATTTTCTTATGACTTATGATTTTGGGCATCTTTTCATATGCTCTTTGGCCATCTGTATATTTTCTTTGGTGAGGTTCAGCTCTTTTGCCCATTTATAAACATTGGGTTGTTTTCTCCTTGTTGAGTTTTAAGCATTCTTTATACGAGTCCTTTATCAGATATGTGTTTTGCAAAGATTTTTATCCCCGTCTGTGGCTTGTCTTTTCATTCTCTTAACAGTATCTTTCACAGAGCAGAAGTTTTTAATGTTATTAAGTATACGGAGTCCATCTTTTGTTTGTTTTTTAAGAAATCAGTGTGTTAAGCTTATATACAAAATCGAATGTTAGCCTGTGGATTTGTGTTGTCAGCATCCATCAATAATAACAAAACTGGGGGATTACTCCATTTGGTATTTTGCCCTGCCTCCAAATCCTGTCTAACAAACTTTTGTGATTTTTCTCTGTTGTTCATTATGAGATCGAGCTGTGATGACCATCTGTGGATTTTAAAGTTCTCTGAGCTTTCTTGTTTGTCACTAAAACATGCAACTTTCTACTTGGCAAACAGAGACAAATATTGATGATTTATGTCATATTTTGTTTGGAGGTTATAAATCATTCCAGTCTTCCTGTGGAGATGGCTTATTTCTGGTTGGAAACCAGAAGCTAGTTCTCTTCGCCCCATGAGTATTCTATGTAAAGGGCACTGCTAGCCGCCTACCAAAGCCAGGGTGTATCAGTAAAAGTGTAATTCCACCCCTGGGCACATGTAAAGTAGGGAATGGCATGCAAAGTGCCAATTTGCATGTATGGAAATCCACACTTTTGCAGGTGCCCCCTTGCTTCCCACTTAGGAAATGGACTGAAAATTTGACAACTGGACTTCTTTTTGAGTTAGGATACTTCTCTGGCAACTTGAGATCAGCAAGGTATAATGGAAAAAGTCCAAGTTTGGGGGTTAGAAAGACTTAGATTCAAATTTCAGTGAGTTTAGGCAAAACTACTTAACCTTTTTAAGCTTCCACTTTCACATAGGTATCAGATGGAGTTAATACCAATTATATAGGGTTGTGTTGAGAGGATTAAATGACCTTGTATAAATTAGGTACAGACTGAAACAAGCTCCCTTAATAGATTAGATATTTATCCCCTTTCTCCCATCCTGTCATTTAGAACAGTAAAGTGTATTTGCTTTCAATCAGGGACATGGAATTTCTTCATCTTCCATCTTGCACAACTAATATGTTTAGAATCTTTCTCTTGCCTTCACTCACAGGGGAACTGGCCCCATGTGCATTCTTTTTAGTGCTTTCCCACAGTTCTACCCCAGCTGTACTCTCCTACTAATGCCTTCCTGAAACTAGGCACTTAGCATGGTCCCAAGGGCATAGCCAGATATGGCCTCCCATGTGGCTTCAGGTCAGCTAGAGCCCATCAATCTGATAAGCTCATTCTTGTACCCTCTTTTTATGAAATTATAGATCCAAATGCAAATAGGTGTTCAGCTGCTTAAATAAATCTAACTCCAGTATTACCAAAATAACCCTAAATCTGCAACAGATGCAAGGATGCCCCCTGGGGCAAATGTTAAGTGTGATGACAGCTGGGCATCAATTAATACATTTGTCACCTGCTCATGGGATAGGACTATGGGAGGTTTGGCAAAGGGACAAGTAACCCATTGAACACTCTGCACAAAACTTAGTTGATACCAAAAGAAATTATTTGTACAGGTGTTTATTTTTATTTTACTTTAATATTCTGCCTTATCTAGTTGCCTGTTTAGAGTCACAACTTTCCCTGTGAGTTTGGAAGAAGCTAATAAGGTGGCTAGTAAGTGCAGTGCCCTCTGCACCAGGATTACCTAAAAACCTTGTTCACGTACTCCTCAGCCTCTTTCCTGGGAAATATAGGCCTTCTCATTATGGGCTCAATGTTCATAATTTATTAGGTAGTAACTATTTAAAATAAAACTAAGTAAAGCACAAAATATATACTTTTCCAACACTTGGAGACTTGTTTCCTAAATTAAAAGATGAGGTGCTGAGAATATAAATTACTTTCGTATGTTGAAGGTGAATGTTTACATTGTACTTTTTTTAGAGGAATGTTTACTCATGAGCTTAGCATTTAAATGGTTAAAACAAGCCTTTGAAGTTAACACTCCATTAAGATGAATGGGGGTAATTCACACCTCTGCTGGTGCTGTATTACTTCAGTCTGGCTGTGGAGAAAACAAGACAGCAGTAGGTTGATTTACTGTGTGAAGGCCCTTTAAACACCCAAGGTCTGGAAATCTTTGTGTTTTTTCTTTTTTTCTTTTTTTTCACCTAGAAGCAGAATCTGAAATTCTGCACAGTCTAGGTATAGAATTGAAGTCTTGAAAGTACCATAGATTCTCTACTATCTGGCAATTTCTAACTGGCTTATTTGCTTCTGTACTCTAGTGTTTCTTCCTACCATGGCACCTTTTAAATTCAAGTTTAGTAATTCACCAGTGGAAAAGCAGAAATCAACCATCCATTTTCAGGTCAACTTTACACATATCTTTAAATTGGTTATGAACTAATCTTCGGCCTTCTAAAAACTATCATTTCGCAAAAATCTCATGTTCTGTATTTGCTGGTATATAAAGTATCTACCTGTAAACACTTTTTTCTTCCTCGTTTTTTTGGGGGCTGGGGGGAATGGATGTGGGTGAAATGAGCAGAGATCAGTTGAGAAAGATTCATTTCTCAGTATGTTCTTTGCACCAGGACTATTTTGTATTTGAAATGTGTATTATCCCCATTGGTGGAAGTGTTGTAGCCATTTGACTCAGAAATCGTTTTAGAGCCTAGGAATAAGGTTAAGGTTAGGTGAACATTGTATGAGATGTTAATGAATTTGGAAGATCTCTTTTTAAGGTAAAGAGATTTTTTTCTTCTGCATTCTCTGCCCTGTGTATTTGAGGATCAAGTTACTAGATAATCTGTGGGTAGCTGGGTGTGGAGAGTATTTCTATTTGGGCTGTTTCTCATGCCAACATTGCCAGGACAACATTGCCTGTACTTAGAGGGATGGAAAATAGATGCTAGAAACAAAGGGACCCAAACAATTAATTTTAACCTGTTTTTCTTTTTAGTATGTTGACAGTACCCTGTGGCTGTGTTAGAATTGGCCCTATTGGAAACATACTTTGTTTCTGCAAATTGCTCTGGCTAAATATTAGGTGTCATAAGTTTTGGTCTTAGAACTTCTGAGACTTTCTATAGCACTGAGAAATTTGCTTTTCTAATTTAAACACACAATTTATTCATTTTTTCTACTATAATCCTTCCATAGTCTTTTCTTTTTAAATTTTTATTGGTGTGTTTTTCCAGGACCCATCAGCTCCAAGCCAAGTTGTTGTTTTCAATCTCATTGTGGAAGGCACTGGTCCATGTGGGAATCGAACCAGCTACCTGGGTGTTATGAGCACTGCACTGCACTCTAACCAACTGAGCCAACCGGTCACCCCTTTAGTCTTTTCATAATGAAGTAGGAAAAATAAGAAAACAAAATTTTGGTGAAGGATGAGTAAAGATATTGTGGGTGTCGTTTCCTCATTGCAATTAGAATTCTTTCTGTGTCTTACCCTTCCTAAACAATCTGATACATGTTTTTACTATCATCACGATCCTCTGTCCTAGTTTGCCAGGCTGTCAGTTAAGGCAAGCAGTTATGAGGGGCAGGAAGACTCATCTTGGCTGATGGCCAGGTGGACAGGTGGGAATGAGAGGTTTATTTGCTTATGGGACAAAGTAAATGGGTGGAAAGGGAAATGGAGTTGCCAGGAAAAAAGAAAAAAAGACAGATGGATTTAAAGGCGTTGTAATATGGGATGCTATAAAGAAAAAAGACTTGCAGAGAAGTGTTTCTCACTTGTTTGAATGTGTATGTTTTGTCTTATGCTGGCCAGTGGACTGATGCACACAATACAAGCAAAAGGGCAGTTTAATTCATGGAGCAAATATTTACTGAGCACATATTATGTACTGGAAGTTGTACTAGTCCTAAAGCTGTCAAGCTAAATAAGGTACATTTCTTACCTGAAAAAAGGTCAGATACAACCTTGCTTTTTCTGACTGAAACTTTTCAGGTAGACTTGATAAGTGAAACTGCTTAATGCAAAAGAAAATTATATATATATATATTTTTCATATATGTATATACCCATATATATATATATATATATATATATATATATATATATATATATATATATATATTTTTTTTTAAAGAAGATTTTGGAGTCAAACTTACCTGTGTTCAAATCCCAGCTCTACCTCTTTCTAATTTTGGACAAGTTACTTGAATTCTCTTAAGACCCTCAATGTTTAAAGACTGAGTTTTCTCTCAGGCAGGGGAAGTACACCTTGTTTTTTCAAGTTAGATCACATGATATTTGGTAAGATCTCGAGCATGCTGGTAAGCACTGAATGGAATATATGTACAATTTTATTACTTGACTGTTCCTCAAATCACATAGTTTTCCACCTAGTCAGCAGCCTGATCGGAAAATAGTATTCTGGAAATAATCCTGACCAATGCAGTTTATTTCACTACTTATGTATTCTTCCCCAGAAAAATAATTTTTGTAATTTTGTAATAAATATTATCACCTTACTCTGATTTTACATTACCATACTCTGACATTACACTTTTTTTATTAGTGTCAGGTGAACAAAACAATGTAATCGTTAGACATTTATCATTTATATCCCTCACAGTGTCAACCCCCCTCCCCCATCCACTGTCCCTCTGACATCGCACACAGCCATTACATTTCCACTGTCTCTATTCCCAATGCTGTACTCCGCTTCTTGTAAGTATATACATACACACACACACACACACACACACACACACACACATATATACACAAACTTGTAGTTGACATTCCTTATTGTTCAGCTTCAGCTTCAGGTGTACAGTGCAGTGATCAGGCATCTACATTATCCCTGAGGTGGTCTCCCTAACGAGACAAGTGTCCATTGGATACCATACAAAATCTTTACAACATTGTTGATTACATTCCCCAAATTAACTTGTGTAACCCCATGGCTATCTTGTGGTTACTGACTGTGCTTTCTAATCCCCTCACCTTCCTCCTAATCCCCTCCATCCTGCAACCCTCAGTTTTTCCTCTGTGTCTCTGAAACTGTTTCTGATTAGTTCATTCATTTATTCTTTTTTTAGATTCCACATATAAGTGAGATCATATGATATTTGTCTTTCTCTGTCTGACTTAGTTCACTTAACATAATGTTCTCTAGGTCCATCCATGTTGTTGCAAATGGCAAGATTTCTTTCTGCTTTATGGCTGCGTAATACTCCATTGTATAAATGTACCACAGTTTCTTAATCCAGTCGTCTACCGATGGGCATTTCGGTTGTTTCCATGACATTACACTTTAGGTTCATAAAGTATGTTGTCGGTAAAAGTTCCAGGTCTTTTTCAGGGAACTGTCAGATTTCTAGGACTGTGTGCTATTTTTTTTTAAGTATGAAGGAACACACACACACACACACACACACACACACACACACACACACACCTGTTACCTGTCTATGTATCTGTTAAATTGCTTGTCATTAGCTTCAGCTCATCCTTCCAGTAGGAGTTGAGATCTTTTTTGATTCTAGTGCATCAGTCATTGTTCCCTGCTTTTTGACATTCTTCATTTTCCTGCCATTTCTTCATCCCATTCACAGATAAAAATGGTCAATGAGACAAGACTAACTACAGAGCACTGGCCCCACCACCAGAAACATTTCTTCCAAGTTGTTACTAATCTCTTCTTTGGGTGAAGTTGCTACATTCCTGTAGTCTCATCTAACCTGCATTTCTTCAGCCCCAGTGGAAGTGTATCCACATCAGTAGGGACAACCTAAATCCTCACTTAGTTTTCATATTTCTAGCAGCTTCAGGACCTTTCTGCCTGGATGCCGCACGGTTACCTCAAACTCAACATTTTCAAATCTATTCTGCAGTTTTCCCGTGTCTGTCAGCGGCCCCACTATTTTAATCTAACCTCCCAACTGATTTTCTTGCTTCCATGTCTGCCACCTGCAATCCATTTTCACACTGCAGCCAAAGTAGTTGTTTAAAATGTAAAATCAGATCATGTCACTACCCTGCTTAATTTCCTCCAAGGGCTTCTTCCCATTTCACTTAGCGTGAAATCTGTGCCATGGCCCTTCTTGGCTCTGTTTTGTCTGTACCTACATATTTCTCTGACCTCGTCTCCTATCTGTCTCTCACTCTTCTCCAGCCACGCAGGCTTTTCTGCCCGTTGAAGACACCAAGCTTGTTTGTGTGTGCTTACTGCTTTTCCCAGTGAGAACAGCCCCTTTAAAGACCTTTGCAAGCTTGGCTCCCCATCATTCAAGCCTCAGCGCAGATATGACCCGCTCAGAGTGTTCTTCCCTGACCACCTCACAGAAACAAGCAGCCCCCAGCATGCAGTCATGCTTTATAACTACCTTGTTAGACAGGTTGCTACCAGAGAGCTTGTTTATTTATTTGTTGTCTGTCCACCAGACTGCAAGTTTCATAAGAACCAGGACTTATCTGTCTTGTTCTTCAGAAAATCCTTAGAGCCTTGGGAGTGGCTTAAGAAATATTTGTTGGATGAATGCGTAATGGAATCTAACAGACTGTGTATCTTTTCACTTTTTATCTCCAGTCTGTCACCATCAGTTCTTCCTTTGAAATGTCTCCTAGATTTCCTTTCTCTCTACCCCCCACCTCCTGCCAGCACATGAACCTCAGCCTTCGTCTCTTTGTGCCTGGATTATTGTGGTGATTCTCAGTCTAGGCTGCTCTTTAGAATCGCTTGGGGAGCTTTAAAAAATGGTAATGTCCAGGCTCCACCCCACACCAATTAAGTCAGTGGTGGGGCAGGGGGGAAGACAGGGGCATTGATATAGATTTTTTAAAGCTTCCCAGATGACTGTAATGGGCAACCACGGGGTCGCTACGTCAGCCTTCTCACAGATGTCTGTTTTCCAGTCCATTTTGTCTGTTGTTGTCCACTGATCTCCTTGGAATCCTGCTTTCATACTATCACTTCCCTGCTCAAGAGCCTGCGGGGCTCCCTACTGCCCAACACATTAATTCCACATTCCCCTGCCTCAGCTGCTACCACAGTGCTTTATCCTTTCCTTACCTGCATTCTACAGAAACTGAAACTGTTCCACTGTCTGGCACTTGCCTTTCATGACCCTGCTTCAACATTTTTTTTATTTTTATATTTTTGCTTCAACATTTTTACTTCCACTGTCTTTCTCTCCCACTCTGATGTCCACACACACACACCCAGAATGTCCTTATTGCTCTCCTTTACCTATCTACATACTTCCCATTCTTCAAGAACCAGTGCAAATCCCACCTTGTAAATACTTCATTCTCCACTCCAATCTACCCCTTATCTCTATGATTCTTTTGGTATATATCATTAGTACCTTGTAATCTATTTTCTATTTTTTTCATAAATTGCTTTGTGTTTCATTTTTTAATAAATAATATGCACATGGTACAAATTCAAAATTCACAAAATTGCCTCCCTCACACCTCTGCCCCAAGCACCCAGTTTTCCTCCTTGGAAGTAACCACTCGTAACAACTTCCTGTATCCTTGCAAATATATTCTAAGCCTAGTTAACCATATATTAATATAGAATACACACACACAAATGTTGGCATACTGCATGCAATCCTTTGTACCTTGACTTTTTTTCATATAAATATAAAGAGACAGACAGATAGGTATTTTTAATTGTGGTAAAAAATACCCAACAGGAAATCTGCCCCCCTAACAAACTTTTAAGTGTACAATACTATTGTTAATTACATGTATGTATTTGTACTGCAGAGCTCTAGAACTTTTTCATCTTGTATGACTAAAACTCTATACACATTGAACAGAAACTCCCCATTTTCCCCTACACAGCCCTGGCACCCACATTGTACTTTCTGCTTCTATGAGTTTGATTTCGTTAGCTCCCTCATATGGTGGAATCATGCATTATTTGTCCTTTTGTTTCATTTCGCATAATGTCTTCAAGGTTCATCCATGTAGCATGTGACAGGATTTTTTTTAAGGCTGAATAATGCTCCACTGTATGTATGTATCACAATTTCCTTACACGTTCATCTGTCAATGGACATTTAGATTGTTTCCACCTCTTAGCTATTGTGGACAATCTATGAATATCATGTAAATATCTCTTTTAGTTCTTTAGGATAAATACCCAGAAGTGGAATTGCTGGATCATATGGTAGTTCTATTTTTAATTTTTTGAGGAACCTATATATTGTTTTCAATAATGGCTGCACCACTTTACATTTCCACCAACAACGCGCAAGGTTTCCAATTTCTCCACATCCTCACCAGCATTTGTTGTTTTTTAGTTTTTTATAATGACCACCCTAACAGGTTTGAGGTGCTATCTCATTGTGCTTTGATTTGCATTTCCCTGATAATTAATGATGTTGAACATCTTTTCATATATCAATTGGCCATCTGTATGTCTTCTCTGGAGAAATGTCTGTGTGAGTCCTTTTCCCATTTTTAAATAAGGCTATTTGGTTTTTTGGTGCTAAGTTGTAAGTTCTTATATATTTTAGATATTAATTACTTAACAGATACTTGGTTTGCAAATATTTTCTCCTATTCTGTAGGTTACATTTTTACTCTTTGATTGTTTTCTTTGCTATTCAGAAGCTTTTAAGTTTGATATAGTCCCACTTTTCTATTTTTGCCTTAACATTATGTTTTGGAGATTATTCTGTATCAATACATAAAGATATCTAACTCTATTTAACAGCTACATAGTATTCCATTCATGCATGTAGATTTTTTCTTTTTTTTTTAAATTTTGCTATTTTATATAATGCTTCAATTATTATCTTTACACATACATTATTTAACCCATGTATGAATATATCTGTAGGTTAAATTCCTGCTTATTTAACTGGAATTCTGAGTCAAAGGGTATATGCGTTTCTAATTTTGATAGATATTACTAAATTGCTCTCCATTTTGCCAACTTACATTCCCACCAACAATGTAGTAATTGCTCTTTAAGTTTTGCGCTGTTATTTAGATTTTCACATTTAAACACCTTCTCTCCTTGACTTGGTTGTTATTAACCCAAAGATAGAAACCATGTCCTGTACATTTTAGCGTGTACACAACACCTAACACCATGTTTACTTAATTAGTGCTCCGTAAATATTTGTTAAATCTTCATCATAGCCATAAGAAAACTCCCTAAACACACAATGGAGATCATAGTGTGTTTAGGGAGTTTTCTTATGGCTATGATGAATGTCATGTGAGAGCTGTCTCCTTTACATGTGTGCTACTCCCAAGGGAGGAGGTGACCTGTGTGTGAAATTCTTAGGCGAGATGTCATCCATTGATATTGATCTTCCAGAATTCTGTATTATTGTCTCAGGCCAATCAGCTGTTGCATCTGTTATCAGGTTTGGTTACTTTGAATATTTCACTATGAGGACTGCAGCTGGCACCAAACATGTGCCCAGCACCTTTCATATCCTAAGACTTTGTGGACAACACATTTTTCTACCACTTACTTTAAATTATCAACACAAAAAAGCTCTACTCCATGAATTTTTCCCAACTTTTTATTATGAAAAATTTCAAACATATATAAGTTGGAAAGCTATGTCCACATACCCACTGAAATTTAACATTTGTTCATATTTGTTTTACTAGCCACATATAAATTTATATATAAACATATACACATATATATTTGCTGAATGATTTGCAAGTAAATTCCTGATATTCCATTGAGTAGTAAATAAAGCTGGAAATTAGTTTTGTAAATATCACCTTCTGTGAACAAATCTATTTTAAATGTTTCACAACATTTTTTTTTTCAAATTATATCCCTTTCTCTGAAAGGATGAGAAGCTGTTTGATGGCATCTTTTCTTCAAACATCAAAGGACTTGTATCCAAGGTAGGACAAGGCTTAAGTGGTGTGGTGGGGCTGGGGGGAGAAGCTGATACCAGAATTTCTCTTAGTAAGGGAAAGATCTTTAATGTCTTTGATTAAGAAAATATCTTGTTAGGTCATTTCGTGGGGAGGGGTGTGTGTGTGTGTGTGTGTGTGTGTGTGTGTGTGTGTGTGTGTGCGCGCTTGTGCCCTTCTCAAGCCACATGGGGCCAAACAAGAACAGTACATGCGTAAGCCAGGTGATCCAGAAACCTCAGAAAAAGTAGACTTCAGAGCCAGAGATGACCAATAAAAATGTAAGCCACTGCTTTCTTCCTGAGTCCTTGGGGACATCAGGAGGGTTGTGAGACTATCCTCATGTGAGGATGTAATTGAACGGAGCCTGACTCTAAAAGTGCAGGCAACTTTAGTCGACATCTCAGTAGCAATATAGTGTCATTTAATTTACTTAAGGTTTCATTCTTGATTAGTCATCAATTGTACTTGTAGGAAAATGCCTCTTTTTTAACCACAAAAGACCAAACCTTCAAAGAAGTGGATCTGGGCTGTTGGGGACAGCTCGACACTTCCCGACACTTCCCCTTAGAGTCATGGTCCTATGTTCTCCAGAACCAAGCCTAGTAGTTCAGAGACTGGGCTCCCAGAACTTGCCTTACATCCACCTGAGATGTTTTGTTTGGGATCAGAACCCTTTGACCCTCACTTCTAGGTGAGTGGTGATAGAAGGGATCTAAGGGAGGTGGATCCCTATGAACGGGCAGTCCCTTGGAGAAAGAGAAGACCATTTTTGTAGTTCCCTGCTTCTCTTATTCACTTCTTTGTTCAAATCTGAGAGAGTTTGGTATTTTATAATATATGAATGGAAGGTTGTCAGTCTCATCAAGTAATATGACAGTGATGATTGGGTCCTTCGATATATGGACCAGGCACCATGTCCAGTACAGTATTTCATGTAACCTGAGGTATGTAAAGTTATATTCCCTCATTTAGTAGGGTAGAAATTAAAGTTGAGAGAGGTTTTGAAGTTAAGTGACTTGTCCAAGGTCACACATCCAGAATGTAAACTTAAGTTTGACTATAAAGTCTGTCCTTAACTATCATGCTAATAATTAAGTACATTTGACTGTTGGAGTTTTTCCCACAAATAGGTTCCGCTCATAGTGCATACATAGTCAATACTGGCTGTGTTGAAGGTGGCTTCATTTATTTAAAACGTTGCTCCTAAGTCTAAGTCTGTTCTGTCACACCAGCCAGACAGCGTTTGGGCCTGCTTTGTCTGCTTTGCGTCATGGTCTGCTGCCACCACATTGCTGTTTCTTTGTTAAGTATTTCACAGGAAATCCTAAGCAAAGGAGATATATATGGGCTTTTAAGTAGAGCAGAAACATGTTCCAATATTTGTCCATCAGACATTGAAAAAACCTGGATCCCTTGAAAAAGTGTCAGAAATCCATTTCTGTGTTCTAGGAATCTTTAAAAATACAGTTTTTAAAAAATTCAACTATAGCTCAGACCACTAACAATCTTATTCAGTGTTTTCCAGAATTTGGATTTCTTTTGGATCCTTAGAAATTCAAAATAAATTTTGGGGACAGTCATAAGATTGCCAACTTTTTATTTAGCAAATTGAGGACATTAAAAAAATTTGCCATCTATCATCGTTGTCCTTTAATATGAAAAAGTAAGGAAGGTCATAATTAATAAACTGCAGTCCTTTAAATTCAATAGGTCTAGATTTGTTAACAACTTGCTATATATTCCTTGTGTTTTTTTAATCAAGGACCAATGAAAACTTTCTCACGGGCCAGCAATTGAAAACTATTGGTCTAAATAACTAGAGTCTGTATTTAAAAATTCAGTAAAGATTTCTGCACCTCTAATGCTAATTGATTTCATTTATCTTATCATTGAAAGGAATTATATATAAAAATAGATCTTGGTTACAAAAATAGATTAACAATTTAGTTGGCTTTCTCCCTAATAATTGCTGATCCTAAACTTTGGAAGGGAAAAATATCTAAATTGATTCCTGGTTTACAAATTTATAAAATTTTGCCAACATTTCAGGGTTTAGGGTAAAAAAAAACAGCATTTCTACTATAAAACTTCATAAGTTTAAATATTATATTGAAAGTCTGTCAGTAATGTATTACATTTCACAGTAATACTTACATTTCACAGGGCAGCAAAATACTTGGGATTCCCCATGTTTCTGCCTAAAGATTTGTCATTTATTTGCATTCAAATTAATTCTTTTTTTTTTCACTCATCCAGAATTGTTCTCAACTTATTAGCTAACCAGACTAAGTAGAGTTGCATTCATGCATTTTAATGTCAATGTAAAAATGCTTTTCGCAGATCTTTTCTTTTCAATCAAATCTCCCCAAAGATGTCTAATCACTCCCAGACTCAGTTACTTAAACATTTCATAATGTTGTCACTTCTATAGTAAAACAAAAAGAAACTTGCTTTCAGTAAATCAGAGCCATAGTCTAGCAATTTAGAACTTTATTCTTGTGAGAGAAAGTTCTTGAATTCCATTCCCTACCTCATTTGTAAATGGATGATTTTTACCAGTCACATAGGTATTATGGCATTGTTCAGTATATATAGTGTTTGTTCTTTATTGATAAACCACTCCTGGAGCTTACAATCCAAGAGGCAACCTGTATACGGTAACTAGGATTATAATACCCTAAAGGACAGGGTTTTGCCATAGTGTGTGCCATGTGTATATTAGGCCATGAGTGGGTGCTGGTTGAAAGAATGACAAGGCTTGGTGAGTAATATGAACCCTAAAAGCTCTGAGGGACAATTTTATAGGCATGGGGGCTCACTGCCTTCTGGGTGAGGTGGGGTGATTTTGTGGAGGAAGTGACAGCTGAGTAAAATTGCAGAATAACCAAAGTAGAAATGAGAATGGGAAGAAGGCAATCCCATCTGGAAAGAAAATACTAACAAATGTACAAGAAAATGGTATATTTTAGAAATGACAAGTAAAAGTTTTGCCAGGAGCAAAGAGGTAAAGGCAGTTGGAGAAATAAAGCTGAGAGGTAGGATCCTGGTTGTAGAGCATGTTGGAAGCCAGGCTGAGTTTGGACTTCACATTAGACAAAAGGTAGGGTTTTGGTTGAAGGCCTTTGAGAAAGGCATAATCAAAAACAGTGATAGAGAAATGTCAGTAGCCTCTGTGCACTGTCACCATCACCATCTTCCAAAAGTGATATGAAAAGAAGCACTTTCAGCCTTCAAGGGCTGGTCATCTAAAAACCCACATTTAGGGATTTCTGGTCAGGTTGGCGGAATAGGTCATCACTGTACTTGCATCTGTGAAGTTTGGGTTTTCACCATTCTTCAACTCCAGCTTCTTTTCACTGGCATGTGTAGAGCTTCTAGAACAGTCCCCACCAAGAGAGAATCACTTTGTCTGCCTCCTTCCTGTGCTCACTGGCTCCAGTCTGTCTGGGCCTGATGGTGAGGATCAGCATACGGGCTCTTAACATGGTCCTTCCGTTAATAACCTGGGATTGGGCACCACGAACAGTAAGCATTAAAAAACCCTCTTGATTTTATCCAGGCTTAATCTCTGTTAACTCACTTTTATCCTTCATCTGTTCTCTCATACCTACGACTAACAATGGTCAGGACAGCCCACCCCACATACATACCTAATTCCATCCCTCCATATTTCACTTAGTGTTCTCTAGAGCCTGGTTGTCATGTGGCCTGCTGTGGGGAGAGGCCCAGCTGAGGGAATCCATGATGCCAGATGGGCAAAGGCATACTTCTCTGTCCAGGTGCCAGCCTGGTAAAAATCATAGCACCTGAGGATTTGGAGCTGGCTCTCTTCCTTGGAAATTGTGCCGTCCAAAAATATATCTTAGGCTGCCTGTCCCTGCAGGCATGGTCTTTGACTGTCACCAACTGCTGCTTCAGACTGAGCTTCAGAGTCCCACCTTATGGATGCAAGTCAAAACAGAGCTCAGAATCAAGTCTGGGAAGCAAGTTGGAGTGATCTGATTTGCATAGAAGAGCTTTTGTTGCTGAGTGAAACCAGCCAAATTCCCTGGACATCCCAACACTCCGGAAATAAGCTTTACAGGACTTGGGGGCCCGGGCCCAACAGGGTGGGCATGATTTGAATGTTCACTGCCACAGCTGCTGCGCCCAGCACTAGTCACTGCCATCGGTTTCGCTCCATTTTACTACCTCAGAATCCCCCTGTGCATGTTAGTGGTTAATACAGCAGCCAGGAGACGCCAGACAGCTCTCGGCACCTGGTTCAAATTTAAGGCTCATTTACACATGATGTCACACACGCATTGTCAGCGCAAGGGAGGTCAGGATGGTTCATTTTGGGAAGGTTCGCATTGTTGAGTCTTTACAACACTCACTGCTATTAATGCTTTAACCATCTGACTTGGATTTCGGTTTTCTGGCATGAGGTAATCCCAGGCACTAGATTTATATGCTGAATGGGAAGCCAGCAGTGGTGGCTAATCATGCTGGTTTGCAGATCTGCACCTCTGGAGCCTTGGGATGGAATTAGAGGGCCACATGGCATGTAGCAAATCATGGAGGTTTGGAGCATGAGGGGAATTAGCCAGACTTGGAAGCTGGCGTGGAGGGGGTGGTGCCTGAGGCCGAGGGCTTGGCTGAAGAATAGAATGCCCAGAGTCCATAGGAATTACTCTCATTTGGCCAGTTTTGGGTTATTACTTGACACATCCTTTTGCTCTCTGTCCATAGAAATTCCAAACCCACCTTCCCAGGCCCAATTCAAGTCTCTCGTATTGCATGAAGCCTTCCTAACCAGCCAGCCCATGGTGATTTCTCTCCCGAATCCCTGAGTACTTTGGTCAATAAAACAATTAACAATTACTGGGTACTTAATTTGTGCTACTAGCTCATTTTACCCTCACAACAATCCTTTGTGGAAGGCACTGTTCTTACTATTGTACAGATGATGGCATAGCTTCGGAGAGATTATGTAATGTGTCGAATGTCAGAGGTGGTAAGAGTCAGGACGGAAGACTGATTCCAAAGCCTGCGACCTGAACCACTAGTGTCAGTATTTGATGCCGTAGAGCTGTATTTCCTGTGCTACATAGGAGAGAGTCTGTGCCTCCGGGAAATGTTTCAGGAGTACACAGTGCTATTGTCTTATGCCTCACATGTCAATGTTGTCTCTCTTGCCTGGGTGTAAGTAACTGCAAGGCACGGACCATCATTTCTGCTTTTCTGGGCCCCCTGAGCCCCTAACATGACCCCCCAGGGAATGCTCTGAGAAGTAAATGGATACCAGCTCCCACTTCACCCTCACTTATGCTGTTTTCCTCCCTAAAACATTAAAATGTTGAGATCTTTGGATAACCACTCCTATCACTTGCTATTGTCCTCTGACACATGACTAAAACAAGAAAATTGGCCTGCCTATTTACATCTCCAGTAAGGGTCTCCTTACATTACAGGAGTGTCATGCGGGGGACCTGCTCACTGTGCCATTTGTCGTGTGAGGCGGCCTGCGGGGTCTTTGGTCCCACTCCCCACATAAGAATGCAGGATATGGCTAGGCCAAAAAGGAACACCCACGGAGCCATAGTTAGGGGAGTCATACCACTATAGTCTCACTGGCGGCACTATAGTCTCACTGGAGGCTGGATCCACACGACCTGCAACCTGCTGTCCGCTTCTCTGCCTGCCAACCGACCAACTGACTAACCAACCAACACAGCCACAGCAGTTATATCAGTGGCTAATTGGCTAACTGGTTACAGCTGATGGTCAATTAGCCACAGCTGATGGCCATCTACTACCCGAGCCAGCACCTTTGCACATGAGGCCGAGAGCCTGGAAACCGCTCTCTGGGACTCTGTTCCCACAAGGAGGTTCAGAGAATGTCTTTTAGTCCTGCTGACTGCCTTGATTTTGTTTTTGAATCTGGACCAAGGTCTATTGCCAATGGTGGATCCCCACTAATGGGCTTCTTTTTTGTTCTCTGAGTCTCTGTTTTAGTCATGCAAACTGGCATTACAATGGGAACAACAGATAACACTAACCTGGGCCTAAGCATCCAGGACAGGGTTCTGGGAATGGGAACACTCTTGAAAGATGAGTAAGAGTCAGTCAGTGCAAAGGAGTGTGAAGGGCAGTCCAGGCACAGGGAGCAGCTCGGAGGCGTGATCACATGCCCCGCGGAACTCAGTGCCTGTACAGAGCTCTGAGGAGAGGACGGAAACCCAGGTCACACCTGACTCTTCTCGCTGTCCACCTGAGCAATGACGTCTTCAGACGTCTCTGAAGACTGTTTTTTAGGAAACGACTCCTCAGAATGATCCCACAGACATTCGTTTCCTCGGTGTCCTTTCAACTTTGAACATACTCAGGAATAATTGAAATAATTTAGATGCCCCTCTTGTAAATCACCATTGCTTCAGAGCAGAGTTTAATGTTCAGTTTGCCAGCCATACTATCTTGTACATGCCCTTCCCCACCCCACTCTAGGCTGAGGAGGCTGACCCCGGGGTACCATGTCAATGGGTCCCCTTGCCTCTTGTTTCCAATTGGGTTCTGCTGAAGGGAGGCACCAGTGGGAACTCAGAGATGGGAGGAAAGTGATGTCAGGGTATTTATTCCCTTCCCCCACTCCCTCCCTGCCAGGCTCTGTGGGCTGCACCTCTGCACCAAAGCCACATCTGTCAGGTGGCCTTCTCCATGTAACTATCCCTGCCAGGGTCTGGGCTCTGCTAACTTCCATGTCCTCTTACCCCTTCAGTCATAGGGTGGTGATAACCCATCGCCCCCATTATGGGCTAAATTGTGTCTCCTCCAAAATTCATATGTTGAAGCCCCAACCCCCAACACTTCGGAGTATACCTATATTTGGAGATAGGGCCTTTAAAAGGTGATTCAGTTAAAATGGGGCCATTCGAGTGGGCTCTAATCCAATCTGACTGGTGTCGATATTAAAGGAGAAGAGGACACACACAGGGACACCCTGGATGCACATGTAAAGAGGAAAGGCCATGTGAGGACACAGTGAGAAGGTGGCTGTCTACAAGCCCAGGAGAGAGGCCTCAGGAGAAACCAAACCTGTCAACACCTTGATCTTGGACTTCCAGCCTCCAGAACAGTGAGGAGCAAATTAACTTCTATTGTTTAAGCCTCCCAGTCTGTGGTATTTTTGTTATGGCAGCTCTAGCAAACGGATACACTAGCCCTGAGGGCACTTCACTACCCCTTGGTGATTTCCTTAAACCTTGCTCATTACGTAAAGTCCCTTTGTTAAACTTTCTTTTTGGGCATGTCATCTGTTCCTTGCTGAGACTCAGACTTATACACAAGCTTAGACTTCAACAGGAGGGCTTGGTGACAAAGGCAAAACATTGGTGAAAGCCAGTCCCACTTAAAGGTGTCCCCCCACTTTCCTCATCGTGTACACCCTCCTGGGTTTGCTGGTGCTTTATACTCAAGGGGTTTCTTCTCCTTAGGCACTGGGTGCTGTAGCTTAGTCATTCCCTAGGAGCTTCGATTTCCCAGTCTGTAAAGCATAGATAACAAAAGCTACCTCTTTGGGGGTACTTTGAGGTGAATGTTGGAGGCAAGTGTGAATTAACTGAGAGAACCCTGCAAAGAAAGTGCTCCTCTGTAGCCTATCCAGAAGCAATTTCATTGATAAGTATGCACAAAGCAGTGAAATCTTTGAAGGCGAGAGAATGGTGATTTTTACTATGAAAGACTGCCCTGAGTGTATTAGGTTGGTGCACAAGTAATTGCAGTTTTTGCAATTATTTTTCACCTTTTAAACCGCAATTACTTGTGCACCAACCTAATAGGTTAGGGGGCGGCTCTGCTATTTGCTCAGCAGCTTCCTATTAGCTCTCCATTAAAAAAAAAAAAAGAAAAGAAATCCACCTTTCTTCCACACTGGTACAGGCCCCACGCACAACAGATGACGGTGTGCATCTCTTTGCCTTGTCCCTCCTTTTTGTTGGAGAATGAAGTCGAATGAACCAGCTGGAGGCCAGAGCAGATGAGACACTTGAAACGGTACACAGTGTGGAGTAGGAGCAGACTGTGTCTTCTGGGTCCAGTTTCCTATTTCCATCAAATGGGGCTCCTCAAGCATCTTGTCTCCACCTGCGAAAGCTGAAACAATTTTCACTGCCCCCCACAGCTGCACGGAGGGAAATCCTGACATTACATATGGGGTTGCTGCTAATATGGAGGCAGGTCTCGGCTTTCCAGATTGCAACTGTGAGGGGACAGACAGGTGCTGGAGACTGAAACAAGGCCTGGAACGTGAAGGGGACCAGGTGGCTTCTTGCATCCTTGTTGCCCTCTCTGCAAGCTGTACTCTCTACTGGCCCTTCCCAGCATGGGGCAGGTGACCCAGGGTTCCTGCTCAGTTGGACCTCTGGCTTGCCACAAAGTAGAGCTGACTCTTGGAAGGGTGGTGCCTCCAGGGTGATAGGAGCACCTTCTTGTTAGTGTATTATTATCTCCATCAAATTTTCATCAGCTGTGGCTGTCACTAAGGCATTCTTGTGGGTATGAAAAGCATGCTGAGGAATGAAATGGCCTTGTGGTTTAGCTAGGTGAAAAGAGAATTAAAAGCTTAAGATGTAGAGATCTAAGAGTGTCACCTCCATTCTTAAAACAAAAAACAAACAAAATCTCCAGAGAAGCTGCAAGTTCACTACTTTTTTTCGACCCATCAGAAAGCTGAGGTCACAGGGCAATCAACTAGCCTGGAATCTACACGGGGCATGAGCCTTGCTTAGCTGGGTGCATATGCAGCTAATAGAACTCATGTGGAGTAGGTGAGAGTGGAGAATGAGTGTGAGCTGGGAAGAGAGCGTGGAGGTTCTGGGGACTACATATAGAGAGGGAAGTGGCCTCTTCCTGTAGGCTTTCCTCCACGGAGCCCATCAGGCACTTACAGAAAAGACCGGCCTAAGTCCTGAGAAAGAATCATAGTGCAGGTCTGGGGAAGGGAAAAACAGCCACTGCTCAGGGGCATGAAACCCCACCTGGACCCCTCCTCCATCTCCCTTCTGGAACAGAAGCCCTAATCTCCAGGAGAAAGGATGAAACACTGTTTCCCTTAGAGCACTGGCAAAACCCGGGAAAGGAAACAGAAAAACACCACCAAAAACCAGCCACCCTAACCAAGGGGCAACAATTCAGAAAAAGAAAACTGAGACTTAACTGCCAACAGATGTACTCTACAAGGAATGTTAAAGAAGCTCTTCCCGCAGGAGGAATGTAATACAGGATTGCAACACTTATCTAAACAAAGATATGAGAAACATGGGAGTTGAATAAGTGAAGGTAAAGTACAATACATTTAACATTTAAAAAAAATATTGTTCTAAAAGATAAATGACTGTCTAGAGTAACAATATAGTAGCAATGTACTGTGTGTATAAATTGTAAAAGTAAAACGTATAAAATAGTACAAATGTTGGGAGGGAGAAATTGGCAATATACTGTGGTAAGGTCCTTACATTATGTGTTAAAAAAACAATTCAACTGAGTACATTTTAAAGAACTTATTGGCGTTACTCAAAGATGCGTGAATCCGGCAGCATCCAATCTAGCAGACAGAAAGGAGCTCCGAGGAGCTATACAAAATGAGAGACGTTTATAGGCAGAACAGAGAAGGAGCAAGGAAGGCATGCTAAGCAAAAAAGCAAGTTGGTTGTTGCAGAGGTTACTTTTTCTTTAGGGGATGGCAGGGATCTCTCAGGCAGACTGCCTGACTAGTACAGATTAGGCAATTCCTGATTGGCTGGTGTAAGATTCCATTTCTGGGAGAAACTTTAGTAAGGTAAGTCTTGGTTAGGTGACATGGAACTTAGCATACATGACTCCATTTTGTCTTGTTTTCATCTAGCCTGCACCAGAGAGGGAGCATTCTTTGCTCTCCTGCTCTGCTTTCAATCCTTTCTCAAGCAGTGGGCGGAGGCCTATGGAGAAGAGCCTGCTCTTCTCTGTGAATTCCTCTTGTATTTGCAAACATTGCGGTGGAGGTGGGAGTGCTGTACACTCAGGCTAGTTGACCCTTAGTCTTCAGCGATTTATTAAAATTTTTAGCAGAATTCTTTTTATTTTTTGCATGGTACCCAGTGTCTCTTCTTCCTACACTCAACCACAAGTAAGCCCTTATGTCCCATCTGTCCTTGGAGAAGAAGGCTGTATTTCCTTAGAGTTTAGGTTTTTTGATTCTGTATGACTTTGGCTTTCTGATGGATTCAAAAAAATTGATGGTTTTGTAGTTTATCTCACTTCTTTGTTGTCATTATTAGGGCGGGAGAGGCACTGTTTTCAGCTTTCTACATTCTAGGCAGGAGTGGAACTCATGTTTTTGGATCAAATCAAGCATGTATCCTCTCCTTATTCTTCTTAAAATTTTCTAGGCTAGTCTCATGTATTTATTCTGTTAAATACACTTCAGAACAGTTTTGTCAAGCTCCTCATCTCCCAAACTTCCCTCTCCCCAAACAAATCTTTCCTGATTAAAATGATGTTAAAATACCATGTTTCCCCCAAAATAAGACCTAGCCGTTCAATCAGCTGTAATGTGTCTTTTGGAGCAAAAATTAAGATCAAGTCTTATATTAATTTTTGCTCCAAAAGACACGTTAGAGCTGATTGTCTGGCTAGGCCTTATTTTCGAGGAAACATGGCATATAGACTTTGAGGTTCAGATAGTGTTGAAACCTCCAACCCCAAGATCTGAACACAGCAGCCAGAGCAGGTGTTGTGATTGGAAGAATCCTCAAAGGCCAGCCTGCCTCTAAATCTTACACATTTGTCCTGGTGCCTTGAAATTCCTGCGTTAGAAGTAAGAGTATTTCCAGAACCTTGGGGCATTAAAAATGTATGCAATTTGCCTTGGAAGGACCCATATAGTAACTAATTTTCAACCATCACTCCACCTACAAATGAAGGCCACAGAACTAGACAAAGTTTTAAGTGAATCGAGTGAGTGAGTGAGTGAGAATGTGTGGGTACAGAGGGGAGGGGGATTTGGTGAAGAACATGGAAGCTGGAGGGGAAATTACTGGATCTGGAACTAGAGCAGCTGAGTAATTGAAAATGAGGACACTCCAGCCCCTGGTGAAGAGGGGCAGTGGGAGTGAAAGCCCCACACCACCACCGCTGTGGTCATCACACTTCAATGTGGCAGCCAGAGCAAAGCCAGAGCCGGAGCAGACGCCACTCCTCAGAGCCATGAGGCATGAGTGGGCAGCAAGGACTCTCTAGGGTATATGTTGGAGGAAAAAGTTCTCCAAGAGGAACCCACAATTATCACACCTATTGATTTGTACTCCCACGGCCCACGCAACTATGAATGTCTTGTAATCCAATGAAAAAAAAACCAAGAAATAACCATCAATAGTTTCAGAAAGAATTTTCCAGTAGGGGAAATAGGGAAAGAAAAAAAAAATCTGAGAAAGAAAACACACACACACACACACACACAACTTCTTGATGTCTTCCCCAGACTGCTTTAGAAAGAAAAAGAATTATGCAATTCAATAAAAGCCCATGATCCTTGGTTGACCCAGGACATTTCACAGACCCAAAGCCAGAGGAACGCAGAAGCGCAGACGCCCACATGCAGGCCTCAGTTTTGACTTCTAAGATGCAACAATTTTTTGTAAATTAATATTTAATTTTCAACTGACTCCAGCACCTCATTAAGGAGGAGCCTGTTCTTTGCCAAACTCTTCCGAGGGAACCTGCTTGGGTTGAGTGTAGGTGTCAGCAAACATTTCCCAGTGTGCTCTAATGGGGAAATATTTATTTTGTAACACTCCTCCCTGACCAAAAATACAATTATGTGACATGTTTTATATGACCAAGGGGATTTGGACTAAGATTTCACATCCATAATGTACCCTAACTTTGAGAAACACAATTTTAAAAGTTTTTTTCCTTTGGCACGAACAGGGTGCTGCATCCTGGAAGAGTGGGGCTTCATGGGTATTTCTCTTTCCTAAGAAAGAAAGGAACACATAAGACTATGTTTGGTTTGGGATCTTGAATCCTAGAAGGTCTCTGAATGAAGCAAATGGGTGTATGAAATAATTATTAGTTAACTGCAAGTCCAGTTTATAACGGCCCATAAAAACACACAAATTCCATTTCTGAAGCTGCTATGCCTTTACTAAAACTCTTTTTCAAACAAGAAAGACTTTCCACAAAGTCATTTTCTGCTCTTGGATGGATAACATGTAGAGCAAGGTATAAAGGAACTTTGCCAGAATAATTACCATTTACGGCAAAGATCTCCAAGATTTTACTTGGAGCTGAAGGTGCTGGCACTGCCCCTGCTCTGTGGACACACATCACACTCCTCTGGCCACCATGGGAAAGCCAGGCGCCCTGCTAGGCAAGCTGCAGCACTAATATAAATCACATGTTCTAAAGGGTGAAATGTGATTACCTGCGAGTGAAGCCTCTGTCAGGAGAAGCCAGAGGGATGGCAACAACATGCCGAAATCAACACCCATGGAGGGATCCCAACACTTTTTCATCATCCCCCTTTTATGTGTTAGAACATGTCCCTGTGGACACCTCTAGGGTGTGGGTGCCAGGACTCAGTGTCCCCAGCCCAAGGCAAGTTTATGAGCAGAGGCATCATTGACATGGCTGTTGCATCTGGAACGCATGGTAATTCAGTGGTTTCAAATCACTAGAACAAGGGATAGAGATGTGTTATGGCCTAAGGCAGACCTGGGACTCATATTCAAGAGACCAGCCAGTCTGTGCATTAATTAGTGTCCTGCAGGTAGTTCTGTTAGGAAGGACCATCGTATGTCACTAAATTATGACCTTTTATTAGGAGAGAACTGTTTTTATATCATAGGGATGCTATGAAAGTGGTCAGAGGCAGATAGCACGTATACTAGTGAAAATCAAATTCACCATTCAACTGGCATACAAACACATGGGAAGTAGGTGCACTGATTCAGCATAACGTTTGGTTTGAGGCACGACTGGTAGAGGACATACTTATTGGCTGCAAAGTCAGCTTTGGGAACATCTCCCACCCTCGTCCTATTTTCACTTAGTAATTTCTTATGATTCCTTAATCCATCTACCTCTAAACCAGTGACCCACTCCTAGTTGTCACTGTGTGAAAAGTAGTGCTTTTTTTATCCTCCTACCCAGCAATATTTCCCTGTACGTACCTCAATTTACCTTGATCTCCATGGTAGAAAGGAAAAGTAATTCTGTTATTTTGGAATTTGGAACCAACTTTCCATGTTTGATCTTCTTTGTGCTTTTCAGTTTTATAGCTTTTTATCACATTTTCTTCCAGCTCTCATCTTTCCAGGAAAAAGAGTTTTCGGTTTTTTTTTTGGTCTGTATAGAAACCATTCCATTTTCTTGACCATATTATTGCATTTCTCTGGATCTTCTCCAGCTCCATTTTTGCCTTCCCAGCAAAGAGATGTTTTTAAAAAGCAGTGATTTGGGGGAATAACATCAATATGGTTTATTATTTTTCCTGCTTCATTAAACACCAGTTTACTGTACCAACAGCTGTTAGTAAAGCCAAAAGTTAGTTAAGTAAGTAAATAGTGTAGTTTAAAAATAGAAGTGTTGACACAGGCATAATGTACTAATTTGCTAGTCCTTTGGGACACACACACACACACACACACACACACTCATAACTAATTTTGTACACACCCACATAACTTCAGAACACCCAAGGTGGTAATAGAATTACGCACCCACCCGTGGCTGCCAGTCAGTGATCGATAAATTGGCAAATTGTGTGTGTACTGATATATTTATATAATCAATGAGACTGTAGAAGGTACAAGTTAGTCATAGGTTTCCACAATTAAACAGCTGGAGCAACACCTGAAGTATCCAAGTCAAACTGTTGTCTTTCTTGTAAACTCATAGATCTCTTATTATGCATTGACATTGACTGTGGCCAGCACTGTGTCAGGCGGAAAGATCAGTGGGACCAGGCTCTGGCTATGAAAGTAGAGCGATGCTGGGGTTGCTGAGCCATTGCGGTTATTGAGAGGATTAACTCAGTGAACATCTGCAAACTGCTTAGAAGAGGTCCAGGCTTGTAGTCAGCTTTGCATAAGTTGGTTATTATTTCGGTTTCAACATTTTAACTTTTATGTTGTCATAACCAGAAGGAAGTGGCCTATTAAAAAACACCTAATGCGATGTGCTGGACGAGAAGTATGAATAGAGTACTGTGGGGGCCCAGACAAAGGAGGGATTGGGCCCGCCTTGGGGAGTCGGGCTGGGGATCAGGAAGAAGTTCATTCGGGCCCTGGAAGATGGAGGAAGTGGGGGAAGAGATATCCAGGCTGGGGGAACAGCAAGTAGTGACCAGACCCATTCTTGTTTCATTTTGAGGCAATTTCCTCTTGTTCAGGACTTTGGAGAGATAGAGAACACTGATAGGAGATGCCCTGACAATAACCCGGGTGTCTTTTTTGATGAGAGTAAATCATCCATAATAAATAACCTTCCCTCTGGACCATAATCTGCCCAGTTCTCCTTTTCTTTCCTCGGGGGATTGGGGGATTTATTTGCATCTCCCCCCACCCTCGCCCCTTCCTCACTCCCCCCACCCCACTGTTTGGTGGAGAGGCAGCTAGGAAAAACCTTGACTGACTTTCTCCCAGTGTGAAGTTCCCCCCCCCCCCCATGCCTCTCCCTGTGCTGGCTGAACCCGGCTCCCATGGTTCAGAGAAGAAGGAACTTATGAGCCCACATCCACAGGGCTGGCCTGAATGTACCGCGAACTGTCTGCATCCTAAAAGCAAACTTTCTGAGAATAATGTTTTTATGTAGAGGTTCTTAGACCAGTAAACTTTTAAAAAATTTTGGCAACCCCTGACAAAGTGCTAACTTTTTATTTTGTAATGTGAGAACATTGAAAAGAAAAATTCCTACCTAATATCACCCATACTTCCTAAAAGAAAGCATATTTTAACATGAAATAATGGAAAGGGTAGAATTTCAGAATAAAGGATAGTCTTTTTACATGGGACATACTTAACTTATGAAAATCCACTACCTTTATTTTGCTGCTGACTTGTGATGGTAATTCCGGAAGTGCTGCATGAACTCTCGAAGGGATGAATACCTAACGGTGGAAAGTCAGACACCCACAGGGGCTGAGTGGGAATAGACCAGAAAGTAACTGAGTTTCTTTGCTGCTCTGCCTGCCATGTCGACCATGGGCTCTCTACATGTCTCAGTAGCTCAGCTTTGTCAGCTTCCAGCTCATGACTGTTTTGGGAACTGAGCCTTGGTTGCTAGGATCAACTGCCCAGACCGTCAGGGTCAGGAATTAACCTAAATGGACCTGTTGTTAGTGAAGGCCGTATCAAATCTCCTTAGTCAGTTAGCGTCACTGTTTCAAAACATGAAGTCAAAATCCATGCTTGACCATGGCCCAAGCCTTGAAGAACACATTAGTCCTAACTGTCTGTCAAGGTTTAGAAACGTTGACTGCATCAAGTGAGGCGAATGTGCTTAAAATATTAGACTTTGATGTAAGTGCTCTTCTGAAGGTAACTGTCACCTTTGAGATACCTACCAGGTCAAGCCAACTTGAGACACGTCACGTGTCAATAAAGTTTGATTAATCACAGCAGCCATCCAGGGTCAAAGTGCTAGCATTAGGGAAGGAAATATGCAAAACCTGCTTTTCTATTTTTGGTCATGCTCTGCAGCATGGTTCCTAGAATAAATTGCCACTGCACAGCAGGATTCAAAGAAACAGTGCTGACGGCCTCACTCATCTTGCATTGTGATGCCCAGAGAAAGATCAGCCCACTGCTGACTTATGTCTTGAATAAAAAATGGATTCCAGGTAGAACTATGGCTCCTTACAATTTACTGGATCTTGCTCAAGAGAAATATACATAAGTATTTACTTATAGCTGCTTGACTCCCTTTCAGACACACTCCAAATTTATTATTCTTGAAATTGAATTAGTTGTAATCACTGACTGTGGAAACATTGAACAGTTTCAAGGCAGGCTGGGAGGAAACCTTTGTCATCAGACTCTCCTGCATTAAATCCTGCCTCCAGCTCTGTGCCTTTGGCAGTGACTTAATCGTTTCATTGTCTGTATTTTCACATCTGTAAAAAGGGGATATACCACTTACATTACAGAATTACAGACCCTCAATAAATAGTTCTGGAAATTGTTATCAATAATTTTTAGGGTGGGAAAGCAAGCTTCTTTGTGGTCCTCTGGAATTTCCTTCGTCCTCTGGGACAGGGGTGGAGGTGAGGGGCTTCTGGGAGAATATGGTCTTTTTCATTGTGCTCGCTTCTAAAAATGTTTTCTTCTTCTGGAATCATGGAAGGGCAAGGACAGATGTCTAGCGTGACTTGAGGAAGTGGGAGAGCAAACAGCTTCTCTTTGCCCTCAAGTTCAGGGCCCTCAGCCACAATGCCTGTGCTGTTAGTGATAGTTCACCTGCACGTTTCACGTGCAGTTGGTTGAAACACTACTTGTAGGCATGTACTCCAACCCGAACTGCTCTGTATGTCCCCTGTAAATCACACAGCAAATGCTTGTTGGCTAACTTTGGGAGCCAGGTTAGTGCAAAGAAAATAGGGCTTGGATGAGCTCAGGGATAGCAGCTAATGCAGTTGGACAAATAACTGCTTCTTGCTTCCACTGAAAGAAATAGTAGGAGGGCGTAGGATGCCTCTGCTCATCTAGACCAAGTTCAAAGACAGGGTCACCACAGAACAATCTCCTATTTTTTAAAGTTCTCCTCTGCTGTTAGTATTGCACTTTGTAAACACTCAGCACTCAATAAATGCTGACAGACAGATGGAAGCAGTGATGCCAACCACCTGGCCTAGAAGTACTGACTGCCCAGCCACCAGAGCATGGCCGCCGGTGAGGAGAGGTTCTTGCAGATTCTGAGTCTTGGTGTGTGGCAGAGCCCTGGCTAAGGCCCACACCTCCAACTTAGCACCTGTCAATCTCCTGTCTTCTATGAAAGAGCCTGTTTTTCTCCCTGCTGGGCCCTCCACTTGTCTGGGATTTCCTCAGTGCTGTCTGTCCAAATTTTTTTGCTGCTGGAGGTTTTGGGCCCAGAAACACTGGGAATGGAAAAACTAGCAGCTCTAGGCCTGGCTACAAACTCTTCACCTTCTCAGCAGCCTGGGGTTTTTCTTCTTACCAGGACAACAGTGAGTCTCATTCTCAGACTCTCTGAAGTCGGGCCAGCCGAGGCTTCTGCCCTCTTGCACTGGCCCAGGCCAGCTCTGATGCTGTCCCTGCCCAAAGGGCAGATACCCATGTAGTTTCAAGGGGTCAGAGGAATAGGGAGGGAACGGAAGGGTTGAGGGCCTTTTCTGTTGAAGCTCAAAGGCTCCCTGCCCTGGATACAGGCCCACGTGCTCAGCCTGCCCAGTTCTTTGTGTGTTAGTACATGGCAGCTGGGGTCACAAATGGGATAAAATCATGCAATTTTTAATTCTGCATAATGCTGCCATGAAAACGGGCTTAACTGCTTTTCAGTATGGTCATTATGACTTTCTTAACTTCCTTCCCCATGAAACCTTGCATGAGTCATGGCTGGGGAATCTCACTCCAGCCCACTGCCCCCACTGCCCCCAGAAGCAGAAAGGCTGGCTTCCTGGGGTTTCTCTTCCTGGCAGTAAACACTGTGGTCCCTGCAGGACTGTTATAACTAATCCAAGGTTAGAACATCAGGGAGCCCGTAACCTGGCAGGGGTGGGGCTTCTCCTTACCAGCTCACCACCCATCCAGGATGGAAGACCAGTGTCTGCTGCAGATTTCCCATTATGGGGAGTAGGGTGGAGGGAGGAAGACCATGAGGCAGACTGAGCACAAAGGGCTGCCCTGTGAAGGCCCCAGGTCTAGCCAGGACCCTCCCTTCCCAAACTCAGGGCTATTTGCTCCCAGGGTCAGTTGAGCTCTTTTCATTGTAAAGGACAAACACTCACTTAGGCCTCTGTGTTAGTTTACTAGGAGGATTGCTGTAACCAAGTGCCACAGAGTGGGTGGCTTCAACAATGAAAATTCATTGACTCACAATTTTGGAATCTGGAAGTCCAAACTCAAGGTGTCAGCAGGGTTGCTTATGTCTGAGGGTCATGGGGGAACAATCTGTTCCAGGCCTCTCTCCTTGACTTGTAAATGGATGTCTCCTCCCCATGTTTTCCCATCATCTTCCCTCTATGCATGTTCTTGTGCCCAAATTTCTCCACCAGTCATCGGATCAGGCCCTACCTTAATGACCTCATTTTAAATTATTATTCTTAAAGTTCTTATCTCCAAATGCAGTCATATTCTGAGGTACTGGGGGTTAAGACTTCAACATATGAATTTTTGAGGGGGTTATTTCAAGGATACTCCAGGCCCAAGGCTGAGTGGGTCAATGTGGGTGGCAGCCCGAGTTTTTCTTTCTTAGTCTCTCTCTTGGCCTTTCCATTTCCTCCAGATGAAGTTGGATCTTTCTGTTATACACGCTCCTAACACCCCTTTGTCTTCCACAGGGAATTTACCAGCACTGTAATAAATACTGTGTGGTAAAGTTATCTAGTCCACGTCCATCTCCATGCTAAATGGGAAGCAGCAGGGCAGCAGGGCAAGTGAGTGTTTTGTTCTTTGGCTCAGGACTTGGCCCAGGCTTGGCAAATAAAGGTATTTAGCTCGTGGTTGTTGAGTTGAAGGTCTTTCTTGGTGTTTTGGCGCCCTTCTCCTCTAGTTCCTTACTGGCCAATTCCTCAGTCGCTAATAATCCAATTTGCCAGCATTTCAGAGAGTCACGTCCTGTATACCATATTTTACTTTGTGCTACTTGTACTATTTCTTACAAACGTCTTCTTTTAAAATAATTCACAATTTTACATATACAAATTTATTTTTTTAAAAAAACATTGTATCATGGATTAATAGTATTAATATGCTTAAATAAATAGATGTTAAAACAAACACATGACTTAAAATAAATGTTTGTGTAACAGTTAAAGTCATCTCTGGAACCACTGGTGGGCTACCTGTCCTGCTCAGGTCCTGGAGGGACATAGTCCCCTGGCTTAGGTGACCATCTCTCGGGTGATATCGGGTGCTCTTGGCTGCAAGTAACAGAAACACCACGGAAGAAGCTGACATTTAAATAATAAGGACATTTATTACCTTACACAGCTGAGATATTGGAATAGTGAGGTGTGAAGTCTCGTTGTTTTAGGGGTTCAATTAGCTCATCAAAGAATGAAGTTCTTTCTACCTCTGTGTCCTACTAGCCTCAGTGTTGGTTTAATCTTCTGGCAGTAGCAAGATGGCAGCAGCCATCATAGTATCTCACTGAGACACAGCATGCAGAGAAATAAGGGAGATTGTCTTTGTCACTCTCTTTCCCTAGAAGTCGCCCAATGGACTTCCTTATAAATTTCATTGGCTAGAATTGAGTCACATGTTCATGCTTTGGAAAGGGAAGTGAAATGGCCAGGAAGGTTCTCCGGGGTGGAAATGGTGTTGTGGTGACAACCGCAGTGTCCATCACACACGTCGATGACTAGCTGAAGAACAGGTTGTCATTGAGGCAGGTGCCTACTACTGGTCCATTCAGGGGCTGTCCATGACCCCAAACCAGCATAGTTTAAGTGCAGACAGTTTCAACCAGAGGAGGAGATGCGCATGGCAAGTGCCACAAGTGATACATCAGTGCTCTCCCTTCAGGTGATAGTTTCTATGCCCTTAAGCTCTGTTGGGCCTTAGGCAGAGCCATCAGCTTCCAAAATGATGCTGCAGCTTCATGACTCCCCCTCGCTCTGGCTCACAGCAGACCTGAGCAAACAGAGCCAGCCACCGTCCCACCTTGGCTCCCAGTCTGGGAAGAGAGACTCTGCCCTAAGTCTGCTTTTGATGGGGCTGGGCCAGACCCGCAGGGCTCATTTTCTCTGTCTCCTGCTAAATTCCCTGGCTGCTCCTCAGCTGTCAGATTGCCAAGCCCTGAGCGTCTCTTGGCTCCCTCTGCAACAGGAAATGGGCCTGACAATTGTTCTTCCAGAGTCGGTAATTTTTCAATATGCGTTTGTATGGATCCCACCCACGCTTCATCTCTAAAACCCCAGCTTGTATTCAGCTCTGATTTACTAAGCACGTACTACAAGCCCAGCTCTGTAGGCAGCTCTCGATGGGGGAGGGGCCAAGGAATGTGAGGAGCTTGGGAGGGCATGGAGGAAGCATCTGACACCTGCTCTGATTTGGGGCTTGTACTCTAGCCATAGAGACAGCCACACACTTGGAAAGTGAGAGCAGCAGCCAGGGAGGCTCTATGTGGCTACAGGTCACATAAGTGGCCCAGATAGATAATGCTGTGTGGGTTCAGAGGAGGGCAACGTAGACAGGGCAGCGTGTGTGCTGACGAATCTGTCTGCCCCCTACGCACCCCAGAGCCACACTCTTTCCTGCTAGGTGTCCTGGAACAGATTGCTTTCGACCACATCAACTGGCCCTTTGCCTCCAGCTTCCAGAGGGGCCTGCCAATGGAGCCACAGGCAGGAGATGGGAGGGCAGGAGGACAGTGAGGCCTGGGATGTATTCCCTCTGCTTCCTCCCTGTCTTATTGCATTTCTGGTTTGGCTGGTTCCTCTAAAGCCACAGCTCCTGTAGGCACAGGACCGTGTGGCTTCCTGCTGTTGCTGGTCCCTGGTTCCAGCAGCAGCAGGAATAGTCTCTTTATTCTGCAGAGTTCCCTCAAGTGTGCTGGGTCACTGACTGGTAAGCCATCTTAGAAAATACCCTTCTGAAGGAGCAGAGCATGGAGCTGGGCTCCTGAGGGTGCGTTGAAGTTGGGTAAACAGAGAGGAGACAGAAGGGCATTCCAGGGGGAACCCAGCTCAAGCAGAGGTGCCAGGGGGAGACTGAGTGACGGCCGGGAGACTTTGCCTAGACAAGGCGCGAGGGCTGGAAAACAAGACGAAGGCTTCTCATGGAAGTCCTGCAAGGCTGAGGGACTAGGTGTTCATCTCTGGGGCTACATGGACCTACCTACTGGAAGATTTTAAGCTAATAAGACAGAAGTATTGACTTTATTATTAATGGGTTTGTTTTGATTTTTATTTGTACTTTTTCCTTGTTATTGATTTTTTAAAATATAATTTTATTAGTTTCAGGTGCACAAGACAAAGCAAAACTTAGACGTTTATCATTTATATCCCTCACACTGTGTGAACCCCCCTCCCCCCATCCACTATCCCTCTGACATCGCACAGAGCCATTACATTTCCACTGTCTCTATTCTTGATGCTGTACTCCGCTTCCTCCTTGTTATTGATTTTACTGTCATTAATAAAAAGCTAATATTTATGAAACACATATGAGTTGAATTCTGTCCCCCCCCAAATTCATATGTTGAAGTCCTAACCCCCAGTACCTCAGAGTGTGACTTCATGTGGAAAAAGGATCTTCACAAAGGTAATCAAGTTAAAATAAAGTCTTTTGGGTAGGCCCTAGACCAATATGACTGTTGTCCTCAGAAGAAGGAGAAATGTGGACACAGAATGATGCATAGAGGGAAGACAATGTGGAGAGACACAGGGAGAAGACGGCCATCTAGAAGCCAAGGAGAGAGGCCTGGAACAAATGTTCCTCAGAGCCCTCAGGAGGAAACCACCCTGCCGACACCTTGATCTTGGCCGTCTGGCCTCCAGAACTGTGACATAATTTCTGCTATTTAAGCCTTCCAGTCTGTAGTGCTTTGTTCCAGCAGCTCCAGCAAACACACTTACCACCTAATGGTCATGTCCTAATCAGTCATGCATGGTCATGTGCACATGCGCAGTGAGTTAACCAGAGTCATTCTCACAGCAGCTCTGCTCTGCAGGTGACTCCTCTGGCCCCTCTCCAGCTCAGCACACTTTAATTCCAGCCGTAACACTCAGAGCTCTGACACATTTCTATGCTTATTAACATATTCGTTTGTTGAGCACCTACCCTGTTTCCCCGAAAATAAGACCTAGCTGGACAATTAGCTCTAATGCATCTTTTGGAGCAAAAAATAATATAAGACTGGTTATATTATATTATAAAGACCTGGTCTTATATTATAGCAAAATAAGACCGGCTCTTACATTAATTTTTGTTCCAAAAGATGCATTAGAGCTGATTGTCCGGCTAGGTCTTATTTTCAGGGAAACATGGTATTATGTGTGCCAAGCACTGTTCTAGGGTCTGGGGAGACAAAACAAACAGAAATCCTTACTGTCCTGGAGCTGACCTTTGATGTTTCTGTATTTGTTTCTTGTTGTCTCCACCAGAAAAAGAGCAGGTCCTCGATAGCAGGACTGTATCTGTCGTGCTTGTGACAGACACTTGAATGTTGGTTGAATGAATGAGAATGAAACTAAGATTAAAATGTTGAGGTCTCCAACTCAAGGTCCATAAGTGGCAAGGCCAGAATCCAGATGCTGCAAATTAGACGAGCTAAGCCTTCAGATGGTTATTGTCAACTCAATATCTCCTCTCACACTGAAGGGACAAAGGAGTTACACCACCAGAAGGAGCAAGCCACTTTACAAGACCTTATTAATGCCCATAGCTCCCAGTTTTTCATTTGGTGTACAGATGCCATGATTTCTGCTCAGAGGACTTGAGGTTGTTTAAAAGGGAGGGACACGTATTTAGACTTTCTGTGGAATGTCCATTTTGGTTTTAATTGCATCTAAATACCCAATTAGCTTGAGAGAACTCTGGGCCTGCCTGTAGGCCAGCAGCGGCCTCTGATGAGTGTAGGCCACTACCTTCCCAGTGATAGATAGTTCGTCCAAGAACCTTTGGCCATTCTGAGGAATGGGGCTCGGTGATGTGGTGTCGCTGCTGGCTCGAGTCACAGCCCTGAGATCCATGCTTTCGGCTGCATTCTCTATTGGAGGCATGAAGGACAGGGAAAGGAGTCACCAGCTTGCTTGCTGGAGGCCTAAGATGTGGGACAAAGAAAGCAGATTCTAGAAGCTGAGAGAACCCTTCAGCCTCATTTCCTGGGAATTTGTCTCACAGGCATTATTTCCTCATGTTTTCCTCTCTGGTCCCCCTCAAAGTTCTAAGGCCCTCATTGCCAGCCCACCTTCCTCAGCCTCACCTACTCAAAGGCCCAGGGACCAGGTCACATGCCTTCTTTTGGGCCATGAGATCATAAACTTGATTATCTTGACAAGGTAATTCTACTTTAGTTCCTGCAACCCTGGCCAGACATGGAAATTCTCAGTTGACAACAATGGGAGTGCAGAAAACTGAAATGCTCCGTAGTGGGTGACACCAGCCCTGGGCCACCACTTCTAAGAGGCTGGGGACGCCAGCCTGGAATGATGGCCAATCCCTCATAGCAGACCCTGAAATTAGCACAGCCAGACCTGCTGTCCAGGAGTCAAACAGAAACCCCCTGGAAGCTCGATGTAGCCCCAGCTCTCCTCTCAATCGTGGTCCCAACAAGACTACACGTGGACAACAGTCATTTGTCCCAGTAAAGTATCAGAGTGTGTGAATGACTTGTTCACTAATTTTTTATAACTAGAGTGACTTCTAGATTACCCCATAGTAATGCCCCTCATACTCACTCTTATCCCACGCTTTGGTGGGAGGAAGAGGAAGGTGTGGAGAGCAGCTAGTAGTATGCTGCGAATTGGGCCTAAGCATGGGTTGGTCCATGGGAGTGTGTTGCCCAAATAAGTGTCATCATCTTGTATGTTGTGGCAGAAAAAGATGGGAACCAAACCTCTTTCAGGTTAAGAGATGGGCTTCTGGAAGACCCATTAACAGAATGCTTTGGAAACCAGCTTGGAAAACTTGACACGTTGTCACTTTCATCTGCTAAGCAGCTTACAAACATTCTCCCATTCCTTCCCATGACTCTCTCCAACTTCTTTGCTTCAGCTGGACCAGCCGAATTTCCAAGTGAGATCACAGGCCCAGAGCAGGTGAGTGTCTGGGAGATGTGAGGTTTGGGGACAGGAGCTATCAGTCCTTAGGAAAGTTTCCCATTTCGTGGTATCTTCTGTGATATCAAAACCCTGCTCGTCACAAGGCAACTGATTCCTAAATTCCTCAGAGCTCCGACCTCATCTGTAGCAGCCCTCGCAGTAATTATGCTGCACACAAGACTACGAGGCCCCCTGGCTCTCCTGGCTGGTGGGGATACAAACTTCCTTGTGCTGACTCCTGGTGCTTCTCGGGATGTAGATGAGCTCAGGACACTTTTCAAGAACAGGCTTCAGGGACCAGAGGGGCTTCTCTGATGTTTTAGAATGCGCACTGTGACAGGCAAAGGCCAGCCAAAGGGTCATTCTATTTTTTAGGAAATCTCAGCATCTCCTTCTGATTCTCCTGCCCTCTGACTTTTGTTGCAATGTCCCAGAGGAAAATCTTAGGCGTGCCCACCTCCCACCCAGGAGTAGGATCTCTGAGCCCTGGCTCTGGACTGGTGAGGCACTGTGGAGTTAACTATCTCTCTTTTTAATGTGTGTCTCCGTGCCTTCCCTGTGAGAGGCATGATGGATGCCCTGAGCTCCCCGGGGGGCAAAGCTGAGGGATGAACTGAGGTGGGAAAGAAAAGCAGGCTTGTAAATAAATAAGAGCAGAGTTGGAGACCCAGGGCCTCATTTCTGCCGTGGCTTTCCGGGCTTCTGACGAGGGGAGCTCCTGAGGCTCCCTCTGGAGCGGCTGGGGAGTCCGTTATTGTTTTTGGATTTCACTAAGATGAACTCCAGATGATTTTCCAAGGGCTGATTTCACAGCACATTTGCTCCATCTGAGTAATCACTCTTTGCAACAGTCGGATTTCCATTCGGCATTTACCTCGTGTGCCCGGAATCAGGACTGTCTGCCTCCTTAGGGTCGAATCATTTTATTTTCTTTGGGGCTTGGCCAAACCCTTTCTGTCAGCCTTGGTTCCATCTAGGCCTTTCCATTTGTGTGTGGGCAAGATGAGAGCAAGTTCACAGAGGTTTCCGGAGCAGAAGGACAGTGTCCACTCCTTGTAGAATATAAAAAGTGGGGAGAGAATCCACCAAATCTTTAAATTTCACAGAGATAGATATTTAACTACAAGGGAAGACAACAAAAGCCAGATTGATACCCAATTTAGGAAATACCATGATCTCTGCCAGGGCATTTCCTGAGGATCCAGGACGGGCCTCTGGAGGAGGGGTGACAGGACCGTGTGAGGAAGAACAGGTTGGTGGGAAGCAATGCGTGCAGCGAAGAGAATGCTTGGAGATGTGCAAGGGGTTGGGGGGTCCCAGTGTCATCTGATTGAGCTGTTTTGGGGACAGAGACACACTAGACTTGACATTGAGAAGTTTTGTGTTCATGTGTATTGAGTTGTACAGAGACTCACAGTGCTTCTTTATTTTAATTTTCTATCTTAAACATGTTGCAATATTTATTATACTTTTGTAGTACAAATAAAACCAGCCCCAGAAGTCAACCTGCAGGTCATTTTTTTCACTCAAGGAATCTGTGCCCAGCAGAGGCACTCGGTGTCTAAGTTGTTTGTGAAGGTGAAGAGCAGCGTGTTTTCTGTGGCGTGTCCTAAACACAGCGCGCTCAGTGTTAACCCTGTGTTAAGCCTGTCCTCATTTCCTCACCAGGACATGCATCCTTCCCTGGGGCTGCCTCTGCCTCCCCAAGCTGAGTCCTGAGATTCCCCCTACTCAGGTCCACGGTGACAGCCCCTTTATCTGGCCTCTGACCTCACTTCCCTGGCCTCGCTATGTGGCTAAGGGTCTACCTCTTCTGGTTCCCTGGTGTCTTCCTCAGCATTTGCCACAGGGACAGGGCCACAGAGGGTGCCTGTCATTCACTTGCTGATTGAACACACTCCATCATGGCTCATGGCCTTTCCAATCCCACTGCTTTCTCCAGCCTCTGCCGCCCTCCTTTTCACGTCCCCAAAGATAGCCAAGAACTGCGCTTGATGGCCCAGCTGGGGGCATCCACCCTGCAGAAGAACGAGTCCAGTTTCCAGAATCAGACACAAAATGCCAGGCCTGCCCCTGCCACTTGTTACCTGTGCACCCGTAAACTCGTTTCTCAACCGCCCTGGGCCTCAGGGTCCTCACCTGCAAAAACAGAGAGGGTTAGTTGTAATTATACACGACAGAATCTGGAGTTCTTAAATAGCTTCCAAATTTTAGGGAAGTATGAAAGAAAGGAGTTCCTCTCCACTGGGGTTTATTTTATAGTTAACAAGGGTTAGGGAGCCCTCTCTGAAACGTTTTTCTTAGACGCCTGAGATTCCATTGAATCCCAGAGAAATCTACATCCAAACTGAATTCTAGAAGGAAAGAAAAGAAAGGAAGTAGAAGTTTGCCAGACCCTCGGGGATTGAAGCACTTATGCAGTTCCATTTGCTGTACTCTGTGTATCTCTGGAATGTGGGGATCAATTTTAATCATTCAACGATGAAGATGGCTGATTATTCCCTGACATGGGTCTGTGTTGTAATGGGGGGTGGCCTCTGAGTCTGCAGCTGTTGCCTTCATTCATCTTGTCTTTTTCTCTTTACTCGGACCTCTTAGTTAGTAAACATGGCTTGGTCTTTCTTTAGACTCCACTCCTCTCCTTCCCTGTGCCGTTCTCCTGACTCCATGCTCCAGATCCTTACCAGAAGGCCCCAGGGAGATGACCTTGGGCATTTGAGGAAGAAATTGGCTAACTATTTTCACTACCCAGGTCTCTCCATTGCTTTTCATTCCACTACCCCAAGATCTGTGGTTGGGAAAAAGCACTTGAAGGTGTGGAATGAGATCATTGCCTCAGAGGACCTGAAGAGAAAACTTGTGATTAGAGTACAGTGGTACCTCGGTTTTCGAACATAATCCACGAGTTCTGAAACGTTCAAAAACAGTCGACAGCTAGGCCTCAGGATCTTGCACTCAGTGGAAGCTGTGTGACATGTTCTACTTCTGAGTTGTGTTCAAAAACCAAAGCGTTTACTCCAGGTTTACGGCGTTCATAAACCAAAATGTTCGTCAATGGAGACGTTCGAAAACCGAGGTACCACTGTATGCATCTGTGTCTTTCCACTGGGAGCCCCACTGTGTTTAGGCATCATTTCCCACTGAAAAGGGAAATCTATGCTCCAAATGCCTATATTGTCTTCCAGGAAATATCTTCCAGGAAAGAAAACGGCTTGAGTTATGGTACAAGGCCCATGGAAAGGCCGAGAGGGGATTATGAAATACAAAATGCCGATTTCTTCAATGCAAATGATGTCCTATTCTACAAACTTTCGTTACTGTGAACTACTAAAGGTTATTGACCCAAAGGCTACTAAGAATTATTATACACTGCTAAACTTTTGAAGAAAGCATTGTTTCATGTTATAAAACATGTAACATAATTAAATTATAAAACATATTCACATAATGAGAAATGGGTATTATATATAACAGAAATAATTTAGTACAAAATCATGTATTTATGTTTATAATGTTTTTATAAAGCAAATAAGAAATTCTAGTTTGTTCCTCTAATTTTTGTTTTGTTTTGTTTTAATTTTCTTCTGGAAAGAGGGAACAGGCAGAGGGACAGGGACTATGGGGACTTCTGCCAAGCCTAACTTGGGCACAGTCAAAAAGTTTGACGGCACCATCCAGAGAAAGAACGCGGCAAACAATTTTTCCCAGGTTCCTTCCTCTATTTTTCCTCAAAATGGTTTGAGAATTAATGGCTGGGCAGTAAAGCATTTTCATGTCCCTACATAGGCAATGGTGGAAAAGTTCTAAGTGTGATAGTATGAATGTATATTATCATCTAAGACAGAAATATTTGCCTTGTCTACCCAAAGATGCAATGGCCATACAGCTTTGTTGTCTTTTCATCTCAATTTACTATGTGTAGAATTTCCTTTCAATAAAAGAACAGAAAAAAATAAAACTAATCCAGCAGTGTAGCTTCTGCTCTTTTATAAGGAGAGAAAAGACACTCAAAGTAAAAAATCAGGGTGGAATGATATTTTACTTGCAAGCTTTGAGGAGATGCATATAAACAGAGATCAAAGAAGGCCAAGAAACCAGGAGACAGTGGTTGATTTTATCCTTCCAACAACTCTAATTGTGCTTCAATTTGCAGGGCGATAGTTTCCCTTTCACAGATCCAATAATGTGAGCTGCAGAAGGCTCTGGGCTGCAGACGAGACCAGAACATGTCCAGCAAGTCCCAGAGCTCTAGCTTGGGGGTTCCCCGTGGTCTCTGGTGTATTAGTGAGTGGGCAGGGTTCCTGTCCCCCAGTGCTGCCTGGGTTTCACAAAGAGTCAGAGTCCAAGGTGGGATCTGGGCCCACCAGGCTTCTCATCAACCCAGAAGCAGAGCACCCACAGAGAAACACACACTTCACATGCCACATGGAATGGCAATGCTTTGTATTTACACTTATTGTTTTTTCTTAATAATAAAATGTATTATACAAGAGTTGGAAAATTCTAAGCCATATGAAAATGAAAATAAATATCATAATCCCACTACTCAAGAGGAATAACCACTGTTGAAATCCCGGTACTTCTTTCAGTCCTATGTGCATGTGTGTGTGTGTGTGTGTATTGATATGCAAGTCAGATATCAGCCAGGATTTTCCAGCCTCTTGCAGTCCTGGAGAGGCTCGGCCCTGTTGCATACTCTCTAGAAGTCCACAGTCCTCCCCAGTATTTCTGGAAATTCCAGGGAGTCTTAACGTCCTTAGGATGACCTCTGCCTCTGATAATATATGTCTACAGCTATTGTAATAGTGTTGTTCTACATTTCGTGAACCTAGCCATCTAGGATCAGTCTTTCTCTGGATTTCCAGCTCAAATGTCCACTCCTACAAAGCATGTATTGAAGTGGACTTTACTGAAAATTTCAGGTGGAGACAAGAGTTGGGGTTTAGCTTGTAGCCACAGCAGCACCTTCAAACGGAACACCAGGCATGATGGTGTCCTGTAGGCAGCCTCCGTGTGGAATGTCTTGCCTGCCTCGCTCTGGCAGGTCTCAGTCTCACACCTCCCGGCTTCTTGCTCATCTTTTGGTCCCATGCCCTCTTCTCTCCATCCGCACCACCATAGACCCCCAAATTCTCCTGTTGCTTTGCACCTGTCAACACCTCACCTTCAAGGTCTCCCTTCTCGTACAAGTAGCTGATGAAGCAATTTTCTTGAACAAGGATCTTTCTTCGTATAGCAATTGTTACAATAATAAAAATCTTGAGATTATACTCTATAAACAGTCTTTATTCTGCCTTTGTAAATTGAGCTTTACGTTTTTAGCACTTTCCCATATCATTAAATATGTACTGACACAGTAGTTCATTAACTACAGGCACTGTTATTCATTTCGCTATCCTGCTCTTGTTGGGCTCTCTTTGCTTCGGGGAAATATATAAAGCAGAAATGATGATTAACTCAAGGGATGTGAATATTTTTAATGTCCAACACTAATTGCCAAATTGTCCTTCAGAGAGGTTATGTCGATTTGCACACTCCCCAGCTGTAAGTAAGAGTGTCAAGTGACTATTCTTTAAATGATTTGTTAAATTGGCATGGGCTGAGGGAGAGGCTATTTCAGAACAATAAAGTGTCTGGTCAGTCGCAGCCACTTAGAGCCTGGGACATGGAGGGAGTTGTTGGCCTGGCTGGACTCCAGGGCCCTGGGGCAGTCAACAAACCTCTCAGGACCTGTGGTCCTGCTGTCCCAGCCAGGCAGGGATGCCGACTGGCTCCTGTAATCCAAGCAGGTCTTCACCCCTGCCTCCTGCTCTGGGAGATGCAACATTCCCTGGGTAGCTCTCATTCACCTTGGATAAGCTGCCCTCAGCCACTCCTCCCGGCTATTCCTCAATGTGACTTTGGGCACACGAACCTCTTCCCCAGCTCAGTGGGGAACTGGGTCTCTGGGACCCACCAAAATCCTTTTCCTCCCCCTCATTGGAGTAGGGAAGGGATCAGGGGCATCAGCTCCCACAGCATCCCATCGCTCCAGTAGACTGTTTCATGGGTCTGCTTTTCCTCTTCCTACAGGCCAGGAGCACACAAAGGCAGTCTCCGAGCCCGTCTTTCCTTTCTGGAGATGAGAGACGGAATCCGAGACTTCTCCCACCCTTCACTCCAGCAGGACGTTGGTGAGTTCTGCATTTCCCACTTTGTGAGCAAAGCACACATGTGCACAAACGACCGAGATGCTGGCTGTCCAGACTATTTTTAAATAGACTAAAAATACTCACTTACCTCAGAGGATTGTGCTGAAGGAGCTTGTGTAGGGTGTCTGATGGACCTTTACAAATATAAATGCTTTGCGTCACCTTTTCTTACACTAGCACGTTGCTTCCCTGTGAACCAAACAGGAAGATGGTTATAAACTCTAGCCAGGCCAAGAAACTGGGGTGATGGGCAGGCTGGGGAGCAAAAGGCCCTTCTGGGTTTGGTGATGCTCTGTTGGATTTGGCCTCTGTAGACTCTGGACAACCCCAGGGCAGACCCAACCCCAGGTCCAGTTCAGGCGCACGCAGAGGTGCCCCATAAGCATTGGTTTTTGATGGGAACGCAGCGTGATGGGCGTCCCTTGGCTGGGACCGTGCAGGTGATTGAGGCCCATTGCCTGAGGGGTTATGATTTTTGATCTCCTTGTTTGGGGAGGAGAAGCCCAGGCACATGCACATACATGTACACTCGAGTTTCCACTCCCTGCCACCCCAAGTCCTTCCACGATGACCCTGGGCTTTGTCCCTCCTTGGGACATCTGCTTGCCCCGTATAAGCCTCTGGGTGCTTTCATTGTTGCAGAGTGGAGTAGGATCAAATGCGCTCCTGTTCCAGGTCAGGCACTTTGGATTTAACCTTGAGGCTGAGGCTCAGCTGCCCTGACAACCCGCAGCTCATTTCTGCAGCAACGCCTCCTGCGAAGGTAGCCCAGCGTGTCCTTGGCCACCGGCTTCCTGGGGCGATAAAAATAGCTGAGGCCCCGCAGCTGCTGAATGATGAGTTCTGGAAGGAGATGATTGATTCTCACAGCTGAGCCTCAGGGTCAGCGAGCTACGCACAGGCAGAGGCCGGGGTGAAGGCAGGGCCCGCCCGGGTTCTGCTATAGATAGAGCTGTTGACAGAGTGATCCTGGGCTCTCCCCACCTGAGGGGAACACAACACAAGCTAATTAAAAGGAACTGCAAAGGGCTCTTGTGAAATGCAAACTGAGCACCCTTTTCTTTCAGGCCATACTTGACCTTTTTCGATATGTGCAGTCATTTCCCCTCCTTCATCTGGGACAAGATTCGAAACGGAGAGAGAGTGTTCAATTCCAGGGAAGGCAATGGGGTGGGAAAGCGAGAGGACTCCCCCTACCCCCGTTCCCCTAAAACAATGGTGAGAAGCTGTTGGGGCTTATGAAACACCATGGGGACACCGATGTCAGGCGGCTCCCAAGGCCTGGAATTAACATCTGCTCCCGCCTTGGGCTGGAGCAGGGCTCCTGCTCGCCTTGTCAGGGGACTAGATTTGGGTGATCTACCAGGGCTGCGCTCAGATTCATGGTAATCTAAGGTTAACCCTGCTCAGGAGGCTCCTGGCTAGTAACAGTAACTTTTAAGGCAGTACCCACATCACAAAGCTGTTGGGCTGTGCACAAGTAAACAGCTGGACTTGGGAAGTCGTGCAGCTGGACTAGACCTGGGTAATGCAGAGACATCGCCATGTGTGTTTGCTTTACAGTGCCTGTTTTTAGGCAATCTATCCCCCAATGTTCTATAAAGTCATAATAATAATAATAATAATAATAATAATGTTTCGAGGAGAGAGAGAGAGAGAGAGAGAAAGTGCTGGAAGAGGGAGAAATTAAGAGAGGTAAACGAGAAAGGATATGTTTTCAGATGAGATTATTAAAAAGAGATGAGTTGATGAGGTGGCCAGACACAGAAGAGAATCCAGGTGGCTGTTGATCCCTAGGAGAAGGCACGGAGCAGAGGGAGAGAGAGAGGAAAACCTACTGGCTTTCATGGAATCCACAAAAGAAGACTGCAGAGGAGCCTGGGTGAGGAGCACAGGCTTGGGGGAGACACGCACCCCCCCTTTGTCTTTATGCTACTAGGACATTGAGGTGTGTCTGTCTTTCTGGAGTCACACGAGATGTATGCACTTAGCTTCCCTTCCTTATTATCTGTTCTTTGCTCATTATCTGTTCCTGTGAGTTACAGCTTGGCAGCTCCAAACCCCTCCCCAGGTAGCCCCCCCCCCCATCCACTGATATAATCCCTGAGTTACCTCTATCTATATCCATCAGTGTTTTTGGGGATTTGGGATATGTAACTGAATCCATATTTCCTGATTGTCCCCAGTTATAGGGTTTATGCAGCAGTTGTCTGAATTTCTAGTTTTGCAAAATGTAGAATCAATTAAAAAAGATGATGGGGGTCTGGAAACTGAGTCAGAGCAAATTGGGTGGGGGAGAGTAGGGTTGAAGATATTGTAACGGTCTAGAAAAGAGAAGATTTCAGAACATTAAGAAAATAACCTACAGGTTACCTCCAAGTCTGTCCCTAATATTGGTGGGATGCAAATGGAGATTCTCTTCCAAACTCTTCCCCTGTCTCCCACCCCAAAAGGCCTCACACATGTATGTGTATGTGGACAGCCCATATCCAGGCTCCATTTCTGTACCCCACCAAACAACTGCCACTTGGCCACTGCCTGGGACCAGGAGTTGCACAACAGCCACCCTTGAGGGGACAAACCTGGGAAGTGGCCACAGGCTGGGACCACGTGGGCAGGGAATGCCCAGGTTCCAGTTAGCTGGAGCAAGGTCGAGATGGAGGCATCATGGATCTAGTTGGACACGTTTCCTCGGTCCCACAGAATTCTCATCGCCTCATGGAAAGTGCTGTGACCCAGGAAGGGCTAAAGTGGGGCCCCCAAAATGTGGGGCCCAGAGCAGGGACACAGTTGCCTAAGCCTAAATCAGGTCCTGAGTATGTCAAACTCAAGCTATTTAAAACAGGATGAATTTCCTGCCAAGGTGACTCCTTTCTCAGTATTCTGCCTCCAGGAAAGGTACCATCATCCACCCCCAGGGGAACCCTTCTCCATCACCAAAGCAGCATTCCATCTCCTTCACACTTCCAGAATCTTCCCTCTCTTTTAGCCCTCAGCTACTACTCAGTGACAGCTCTCACTTGTGCCTGGACTGATTTCCTGGCCTCTTGGGTTGATCTCTGCTCCAGTCTCCACACTGCCACCCCAGCAATCTCTCCAGGGTAAATATGACTTCCCCACCCCCTGCCCTACTTAAAGCTCTTCAGGGGCTGCCCATGCCAACAGGATCAAGTTCAAACTCCTCAGGCCAGCACACACATTCACACATTCTTCTATAACCCTACACTGCCCACCTCCTCTCCCCCAGGCTCTGACTCGAGCTTGCCAAATATGCTTAGTTGATGCAATATTCCCTTTCCAACCTCTTTGCCTCCTTTGCTCATACTGCCCTCTACCTGAAGGGTCCTTTCTTGTCTGCCATGTACTCACTTCCTCTCAAAGGGAAACCTTTTCAATACCCCCTGCTTTCTCTTTCCTCTCCAGGTAAAATGGATTACCTTATCTGTAAACCGAGCTGGTGCCCACAACATAGCAATTAAAACATTTTCTAGCATTTACTTGCTTACAGGTCTGCCTTTTTTCACCAGACTGTAAGCTCTCTGAAGGCAGGGGCTATATTCTAGTATCTCTGTGCCTGACGTGGAAACATGTGTTGAATGGAAATAGAAAAGCACCTATGATCAGTACTTGTTGCCACAGATTGAATCACGTGTTGGTGAGCATGCATTTCCTGATTTGTTTTTGTCAGATATTGTATATAGTAACAGTTCCTAAACAATGGGTAGGAACTGATCATGAGTTGCAGGCATGAATTCAAAACACGGATCAGTCCATAAATGGTGCTTAGTCTTGTTGAGAACCCTTGGCATTGCCCACAGCTGGAAAGGCACTCAGAGGCTGCAGCAGTTCCAGGCCTGGGGACTTTGTGTCTCAGGTGCCAGGGTTATTTCAGGACAAAGGCCAGGTCAGTTACTCCAGCCACTTGGCTCGGCATCCCGTTCCTCCAACAGGGGCAGCCAACAAGGCTACTTCCTCACCTTTGAAAGGGGAGGAAAAGGGAAGAGGGCAGACAGGTATGAAATCTACTCACGTGATCAGGGGCCAACTGCTGCCATCTGTCTCATCCATCATGCATCATTGAATGGGCTAGTGCAATGATAAAATCATGAACAAAACACAACCCTGCCCTTGAAGGACTCATACTCAGCTTGGAAGTAGGGAAGTAAACCAATGGGAGCAACAGCACAGAACACCTGCCAAAATAGGGTGAAATACCAAATGCTCAAAGGACCCTGAGCATGGACGACACCCAACTCCTTCCCGTGACTCCTAGACTTGTGTGAGCTGAGCGGGCTGGCTCTCCAATCACATGAGCTTCTGTCCCTCTTGCTCACAGGTCTTCTCTTTGATACATTGTCCCTCTGTCTGGAGCACTTTTTCCTCTGCACTATGCACCACTGGCTCCTTTTCATCTAGCTTCCGCTGAATATCATGTCCTCAAAGAGGCCTTCTTCCATTGCCCCATCTGTGGTAACTTTTCCACTTTAATCCTTTCAACTTCTTGTGTATTTCCTTTAAAGCATGACTATTTTACTTATTTATGTTTACTCTCTAATCCATAACAGAGTAAGCTCCATGAAGGCAGAGACTGCATCTGCCTTGCTTTCTCCTGTATTGACAGCATCTGGCACACAGTAGGGGTTAAAAACCATTTATGAAGCAAATGAAAGAAAGAAGGGCTTTGTTGGGTCTCTGGTATTTTGGTGGTATGAGGTAGGGGAAGATGTCGTGGAAGGCTTCCTAGAAGACAGGACAGTTGAGTGGGGCCTTGTAGCATTATTAAGTGTTTGCCAGATGGAAGGGCCATTGTAGGAATATGAGCACAGATGTGATTCTGATGGTGGGGAAGGGTTGGGGGCAGGGGTTCACGTAGCCCACCTAGGGTGATGGGGAGGAGGACACTGCTATGAGCAATCTGTCCCTTTTTGTGTATGGCCCCTCCTTGATGGATGGATCAAAGAGGTAAACTATTAACAGTCTACTTTGACAAATCTACCTCTTGGGCAAGCCCAACTAAGCTAAACAAATTCAGTAGAGGCTGAACAATTAGAACTCAGAGAACTACCTGAGGGACACAACAAGGACAACAAGGACACTCGAGTGACCTCAGATGATTCTGAAACCTGGGGAAAATACTCCAGCAAGCCTAAGTCATCTGGTCATGAGACTCATCTCCTGACCATCTCTCACTGCTCACAAAGAGCTGGCCAAGGACATTCCATCTCTGCCAGGCCACTGGGCCATGTTCCCGGGGTGGCTGTCCACTCTGCTTTCCCCCTGCCCCCACCACACCCAAGGGAAAACACAGAATCGACTTGTGTCCACGGGCGGGCAGACACCTGCCCCAGCACCAGCAAAATAACCACCACCTTCATGCCAGGCCAGGGGACAGGGTTGTTGTTGGCAGAGCCCTGGTGATTTATGACACCCAGGCTCACCATCAGGGCGGTGCCAGGTAGAATCTCCAACTTCACAGGGCAAGGTCTCTCCCTTCCAGTGATTTATGGGTCCAGAGTGAGCCAGTCATCTTTTTCCTCCTCCTCTTTCCCTTCCCTCCTCCCAGGACAAATGGGTTTCACGCACCACTGTGGGCATGAGTGTGATGACAAAGAAATTCCATTTGTCCGTCTCCCCTCTGCACCTGCTGTCAGGGAATGGTGGCTTTTGGTCAGTGGCCACATCCATTTTGCTGGCACCCTCAGCTCTTTATTTGGTGCTTGGGCCATAGCGCCAGCCGTCATGCTCTCTATGGCTTCTCTGGTGGCCAGGATCTACTGGCCATCTATAGCACGCCTTTTTCAAGACTGTGAGATCAAGTTTTTCTCTCCCTCTGTTGTTCCCTCCTATCCTTCTAAAAGGACCCAAAAATCTTAGCTTGATTTCTTGGCATGAAAACTGAGGGGGTGGGGTTTCCTTCCAAAATAGTAGGACAGTCGTGAAAGTTGCTGCCCTCAAGCAGCTGGGGCCCTGAGCTTGCTGTTTGTGCTGTACAATGAAGGGTTTTGGAGCTTTCCCCAAAATCACCCTTTGCTCAAAAGGTTAAAGAGAGAACAAGAAAATTGCATCCACCTCTCTGTTGTTCTCAAGTGCGCCCCCACTGCTTTTGTGCTCCATCAGGGCAGTGGTGTCCTCAGGGTCTGGCAGAGGCACTGCCAACACAGAGCAGGAAGGA